>NC_051071.1:88827435-89427435 GCF_004664715.2 Peromyscus leucopus | reverse complement strand
CTATTCTACTACATCTCTATTCTATTACTCATTACAAATTCCCAAGTGCATATGCATATATCACATCCATTCATTAGCAACTTGTTAGTAAAAACTACAAACTCTCAGGGACAAGCATTCTGTTAAGAGTCATACTTGGCAAAGACTTGGCCAACTTAATTGGTGTCTGACAACAGCTGTAGGTTGTAAAAAGTTCTGGCTATCTTTTAAAGGGATAGCTACAAGGAATACAAGAGAAGAAATTAAACCAATGAGAGATTTAAGGAAAAGGCAAAGAATACATGTACTATTTTATGTCATTAATAATATCAAGACATAATTAATCAGTTAACAGCCTTTTTCTGTTAATCACCTGAATCCCAGGACCTATACATAATTAGTCTACTGAACCTAGAATCTTGCATTAAAAACTGATGTAGAAATAAATACAAAGTGTTAATTGTTCTTTGAATCAGAGTGGGGAGGAGCTGGTGGAGGAAGCTTAGGGCAACATAGGTGCTGTTGATCTCTTGAAGGACTAAGATATACCAAGGCCAGACACCTGCACTATCACTTCTGGATCACTGTAATTCTTCTGAAGGGTTTTGATCCAAAAAGGCCAGGCACCTGAAATTCCGGTCTGTGAAAGACACACAAGGACACTTCCTTTGGCCAATTGCCTTGTCAGTGGCTAAGGTTGGAGAACAAGACCTCTAAGTGTCTACAGTCCACATGGAACAATAGATCTAATTATGAAGCATATTTTAGTATGTTTCTATTCATCAAAATTATACACTTAAATAAGAAGTCATCTTCCTGACCACCCACAAATATGTGTGCCCATAAGACTGAGATGTAATCATGTGATTAAATGTACACATTACATGGAAATGATGGTAATGGGGAGATACCATAGCTGTTATTGCACAAGTGAAATTACAGACGAAAGCAACAGTATTCAGAGTCAGTGACCTGCAAGCCTTGCTGGACAGGGTACCCCATAGAGAATCACCCCTGTGGTGGGTTGACATCTGAATTATCAATTGCCATGAACTACAATTGGTCATGGCCTGCAATAGTTGCTGACAGTGGCTCCTAACAAGAAAGCAGAGACCAGACTTTTATGTTAAGAAGTATAGATCTATAAGGGAAGGAAGACTTTGTTAAGACTTGGGGTCCAGATGGGAAGAGGTCATTCAGTTTGCTGTATCCATGGGATAATGATAGTAGTCAGGTCAGTTAGGGACGCTCTTCTAATCTGTAAAGGAATTATACAGTAGTAATTTTATTATTCTCAAAATGTGGTGGGCTGAAGATGTACGTCACCTGGTACAGTCCTTGCCTCAGATGCACCAAGCCTTGAGTTTGGTTCCCAGCACCACATACCTGTGTGTTAAGTGCATGCCTGTCATTGTAGCACCTGAGAGAGACACAGGAGGAACTAGAGAAGCTTGGTTCTTGACTTTATAGCAACTTTGAGGCCAGTCTAGGGTACATGAAACTGTCTCAAAGAAAAACTGATACATAATTTGTTATTCATGCAAAATGACTCAGAAAAATCAGTTACATTATTGTCTGTTTCTTGTCTTTATCCATTTTTATCCCAAAGCCAACAAATATACAGAGCTTTCTGAGAGACATCACCAAGTCACAGAAAAATTAGCCAACATGTATGTCCAGTCCTCCTTATACAGAGAAATGAGAACTGAACTTGATCCACTCTTGAGGGAACAGAGGACAGGGAGGAACTCAACCTTGGAGCAGATCACATGTGTTACCCCTTTCTGGAATCAGCTCGGGTGGATTATCTATCGTTCATTCAAAAATTTCCAGGATTTTACATGGATCACTATAATTCGGGTAATCTGATGAATTATTTTAATTGTGTTGTGAAAAACTCAAATAGAAACAATTTGTTTCTGAGTCAGTCTAATTCTGGTCACATTTATCTTCTACTCCCATGTATTTTTCATCTCCACTTGGCATATATAAATATTTAATAAAGCAAGTGGAACACAGTTAACTTTTTACTTACAGAAAAATTTTAGTGGTTGTTTTATTTAGAGGAACTATAATGACTAATCCCAGTAGGAAATTTAATTCAGGGAAGACAACAAGAAATTCAGCACACCTGGGAGTTCCTCACACCTGTCTACTTTAATTCACCAGTGCATCCTACAAGTTCAAAGTCCAGGAATGAGTAAGGGAGTCAAAGGCTTCTGTCCTGCTGTAACTTTTCATGTGGATGGATGGATGGTACCTGAATAAACAGATAAAATTGTAGCATGTCAGATGAAAGAATGGACTTTGGAGAAAGTTTAAGTAGGAAGGGTGGAGGTGACTGGGGAGGGAAAGGGGGTTGATCTGTAGTTGAATTCATCGGATGGGGAAACAGGGCCATTGATCCCCTCTGAGGGAGCCTGTGCATGCACTGCCTGAGAGATGAGCCCATTGCAGAGTGCTGTTCCTTATTGGAGTCCAGTGTGAAAGCAGAAGCCACTCAGAGCGCAGTTCACACACAGATAGTGACTGGACTGAACAGTGCTCTTCCCTGTCAGCTGACTGGGAACTGGGAGGAAGTGAGGTTCCACTTTTCTTTAAACTGGCTCTGTAACAAGGATCATCATGCCTTAAGATTTTCTGTTATTTTAACATAAATGTCACACAGAAATGTGGTTCTTCCAGCTCACTGGGCCATCATTTATTTATCTTTTATTTCATGATGTTGAGGATTCTGCTGTGTTAGTGTTTGATCCTGGAGTCTCAGCCATGAGAGGACAATCACTCTACCATGGACCTACATCTCTGTCCCTGCCCAACCAGAACTGCTGGTAGTGTGTTGTTATTTTGTTCTCAGGAATTTAGTTTCTGTTGAACACTGAAAGTTCCTGTTGTTGGCTGCAATAAATGCCACTTGCTTCTTAACATATGTGCTACCAGTTTCATATTTCAATGTTGCTTCCTTCCTTGTGTTTATGTGAATATTCTTACCACTTGAGTTGTACTGTCTGTTGCTCCAGACACTTTGGTCTTTTACTTGGGCATTTTTGACACAAAAGAGGCATTTTTGTGTCCATTCTCGTTTGAAAAAAAGATTCAATATGACTGGAAAAAAGTGAGTTACATTCCATCAAATTGCTTTACTCACTGTTCAACAGTGAGGCAACAACATGAGGTAAGAAGCGTGTGTGTGTGTGTGTGTGTGTGTGTGTGTGTGTGTGTGTGTGCGCACGCTAGCCATGCTAGGAACTGAGGACTAATTTTTAAAACTATTTATTTGTTTGTTTGTTTGTTTTTTTATGTATGGGTGTTTTGCCTGCATGTGCATCATGTGTATGACCATGGAGGCAGAAGAAGGCATCAGATCCTCTGGAACTGGAGTTACAGAAGGCTGTTAGGGGTCATTTGGGTGCTGGAAACTGAATCCCAGGCCCCCTCTACAAGAGCAGCAAATACTCAACTCCTGAGCCTCATCTCTATGCCCTGGGATTGGTTTTTAACTTATCAAATTACGTGGGAGGATATTTTCCCTTAGATAATAATATTCTACTTCTCAAACATTATCAGAGGAATAACAGAATCTTTCAAATAAGTTGCAGAATCATGTAGCCTCGCACCTTTGCTAAGTGAAGCATCCTCTAAAGCCATTTTAACCCCAAACCAAAGCAGTGCAGGTCCTTGTGACTGTCTGCACAGACTGAGTGGATGGAGGTAGATGAGGGTCTGGAGGAGTTGGCAGCTTAGATGAGACTTGAGCACAGACCACCCTGGCTGAGGTTGATGGAGCAGCAGTGACAGAGATGAGGGGCAATGGGGCATCAGGTGACCCAGAGGACGCTGTATGAACACTGAGGTGACAGCAATAGTGCTCGTTCCCACACAGGCACAGACGTCCAGAGGAGACACAGGTGAGGACCAGCTCACCCCTTCTTAGCACACAAGATCCCACTGCCAGGAACTGGGTTGTAAGTCATTTTTAGTTTTGTTATTTGGTTTGCAGTTGAGGGAATCAGGGCTAGGTCTAGTGTCTGTTGTGCAGGACTCTGCCACTGAGCTGTCCCCTGGCCTGGGGTGAACTTGTTTCTAACTAGAGTAAAGAAAGACAGAGTTCTTTAAACACTTGAAGTAGAAACTGCACATGTTTGCTGCACCAGAGTTGAGATCTCAGTTTAGGTCTCTTTTGTCTCTTACTTTGGTTTGTCCCATAACCTCCCCAGGTGCCTGCATTCTCTCCACCCTGTGTCATCCATGTTTCAGAACCTGAACTGAGCCCTTCACTGGCTGTTCCTGGTGGAGCACTGGGAGAAGTCATAGCTTTTCCAGGGTCTGTGCTGTCAGAGCCTCAGATTGCAGAGACCTTAAACTTCAGTTTAACACACAAGCAGTGTATTAACATGTGTGTTTCATATTCTTCCAGGGACTCTGCCCAAAATATAGTGTTTCTCTCACTGGAGAGATTTGATTAGGAAACTGTATATCCTACAACAATGAGCAATGTATAGAATACTTTCTATTCCTAATGGAAATTTTTTTCTTTTTTCCCATTTTCTTTTTGAAAGCTAATTATCACAGTCATACTGGCTGTGATTTTGGGTACTGCGTTCCGTGTCCTAAGAAATGATTGTACAGAAGTCCAGTCCAGGTAAGCAAATTGTTCCTGATTTTGAGAAAAATGTTGTTACTTTGTTCAAGCTTATATAAATCCATTAAGAATTAAAATTCCTGACAAGAACAGAGTAAACATTTTGTCCTGTGATAGAGTTTTGGTACATTGAAGGCTGAGTGGAAGAACTCACTTTTTCACATATATTTGTGTATAGATATTATGAAACTATACATATCACACCTTTGACATTTTAGCAGTTTCAGTGTATGGAGTAGCTTCATGTTATGTGATGATCACCATACTCTAAATGTTAGGCATTTTTTTCATCTTCCCAAATGGAATCCGATAGCTCTTAAAAAAGACTCTTCTTACTACCCACTCCCAATTCCTGATATCAACCATTCTACTTTCTGTCACTGAATATGATTAATATGGGAAACCTGAATTGGAGTCTCACAAGTATCTGTGTTTTGGTGTTCTTTTGGGTTTTATTTTTGTTTGTTTTGGCTGGCTTGTTTCCATTGGTGTGATGTCCTCAGGCTCATCCAAGTGTAACATGTGTGAGGATTTCTTGGGCTCTATAAGGCAGAATAGTAGTCCATTGTGTGTGTATGCTGTGTTGCTTCCCATTCATCTGTGGCTGGAAATGTGGTTTGTTCTCACCTTCGCTGCTCTTAACCATACTGTTGAGTGTGCAAGTACATCTGTTTGAGCTCTGGACTTTTGCTCTTCAAGGTAGATAGCTTGAGTTGCCAAATCATATGACCATTGGGTTAATTGTTTGAAGAACTGCTATTCTGTCTCCAACTGCACTGTACTATTTTATATCCTCACCAGCACAACCCAAGGGCTCCAACTGTCCACATCCTCAACTAAACTTATGTTACTTCTTGTTTTGAATAAAATATCAAAGAAAAATAAATCACAATTCATTGGATTTTCATGAATTGTCTGCAATTTCTCATTTTAAATAGGAATGTTTTCTTTTCTTTCCAAAATTATTTATTTATTTAGTGTGTGTATGTGCATGGGCATGTGTGTACTACAGCATGTACATGGAGGTCAGAGGACAATATACAAGAGCTGATCCCTCCAGCACATGGGTTTCAGGATTGTACTCAAAGTCATCAAGTAATCTTAACTGCTGAGCCATCTCACTGGCCCTTTATTTTTTCCTTGCTATTGAGTTACAGTGATTTTGTTTCTGAGATATGAGTCCCTCAGCAGATACATGACCCACATTCACTTCTTCCCTTCTGTGTATTTTCTTTTTATTCTGTTTATAATGCCTTGGTGCATAAATGTTTTAGTTTACCTATTTATTCTTCTTTTGTTGCTCCAGTGCCATTTGTTAAAATGTATTTGGTTTGTTTGAATGTGAGTGTGAGGTAATAGGATGGGACTCAGTTTTTCCTGACTTGTCTTATAGATGTCACCTTTGTGGTCCTTGTCTAATTCGAGCTATAATGTGGCTTTTAAGATATCCTTTTGTGTTAAATCTTTTTAATGACTATAGCATTTTCAAAACAGTTTTTAATCAGGATCATAATTTTCACTGTAATGTATGTGTGGTATACCACTCTTAGACCAACAAACCTCACTGATTGACACCCACAGCCTTAAAGTACCTCCCAATGGCCACAGAGGCTTGAACATGGAGGTTCCTTGAAGGAAACTAAAGGAAGCTTCTATTGTCATGGTGCATGTGTGTGTGTGTGTGTGTGTGTGTGTGTGAGAGAGAGAGAGAGAGAGAGAGAGAGAGAGAGAGAGAGAGAGAGAGAGAGAGGAGAGAGAGATGTTATATATCTAGTCATATGTGGGGTGCACTCATGTTTATGTGTGTATGTGCTCATGTGCATGTTGGTGAGCATACCTGTGTCTGTATGTGGAGGTCAGACGTTGAAGCCAGGTTTTTCTTGATGACCCTCCACTTTCTTTTTCAAGGCAGGTCCCTCACTGGATGGAGAGCTCATTGACTTGGCTAGGCTGACTGGACAATGAGCTCCAAGTGCCCACATCTGTACCCTTTATCACTGTAGTTACAGATCGGAAGTACTGTGCCTGGTTACTTTTACATGTGTTTGGGCATTTAAATTCAGGTCCTCATGGCTGCATGGCAGACACAGTACTGAATGGGCCAGTTCCATAGCCGCACAAATCTGTTTTGATGTGTGGAAAACACTGATTAATTTTGAAGAAAAGAATAAACATAAGAATTACTTCTATGAATTGCCTTCTGTGTGGATCAGAAGTTAGTCTGTAGTGAGGTGACTGGTCCATCTGTTCCCATCTGTCCTCTTTTCACCTTCCTGACGGCCAAGATCTGAATGCTTTCCAGATCTGCTTGTTTGTGCCCTGTGTAGACTGCACATCTTAACCTAGCAGAGCACAGACAACAAGACAGACAGTGTAGACACTGTCACAGGAAGCTTTCAGATATAAACTCTGAAAAACCTGATGTGCAAATGTTATTGGAAAATGTAGACACAAAGAAGAGCTTTCTTAACTGTTTTTTCCTATTATTTTAGAAACTGTGAAGTGCTCTTAATTTGTATTTTTCAGTTACTCTGCTACCAGTATTTTATAAGAAGTTGGAGTATGTGGCAATGGCCTTTGCATGTGGTTTGTTTCTGTTGTCCTGATTAGTGGTTGATTCTTTGGGTTAGTGTTCCGGTTAGTTTTTTGTCAACTTGGCACCAGCCAGAGTCATGTGGGAGAAGGAACCTCAATTAAGAAGATTCATCTATTAGGTTGGCTTGTAGGCAAGTCTGTGGGACATTTTCTTGATTAATATTAAATGTGGGAGGGGCCACCCCACTGGGAACAGTGCTAGTTGTTCTCTGGGCAGGTGGTTCTGAGTTCTTTAAGAAAGCAGGCTGAGCAAGTCATAAGGAGCAAGCCAGTAAGGAACACTCCTCTGTGGCCTCAGCTTCCATCCCGGCCTCCAGGATCCTGCCTTTAATTCCTGTCTGACTTTCCTCAGGGATGGACTGTGACCTGGGATATGTAGGCCAAATAAATCCCAGTGTCCCTAAGTTGCTTTTGGTCAGGGTGTTTACCACAGTAAAAGAAACCTAAGTAGGACAGTTCATAACACTTCCTCAAAATCCTCTATAGAATAAAGCTATTAAATTATTTTCAGGGTCAAAATCAATATTGTCTTCATCAGTTATATTCAGGAGGCCAGAGACACTTCTTATGTTTGGATCCAGCAAAGTCTTTTTATTTTGTCCAACTGTATAACTAGGAGCTGGGTTTGAATTTTGTGGCATGTGAGCTCCTTTTGCTCAACAGCATTATAGGGTTGAGGTGGCAGCCAAACAATAAGGAGAAGGCATTGAAAGAAATAATTGGACAGAGACATTTATCCTGTGCATAGTTATATGCCTATTTAAAATCATTTACCCAAAATGTCTGTGAGTTATAATGTTCATTGGAATGCTATGCACAGTAATCAAGTTAAGGAACTTAAGTGTCTACCATCACATAAATGATAAAGAAAATGTGACTCGCCAGGCTAACAGAATGGATATGAAAACAGGATACCATCCTTCTGCCGTATACAAGAAATGCACCTAAACTTCAAAGATAGATACTACCTCAGAGTAGAGGGTTGGGAAAAGACTTTCCAATCAAAGAGACTTAAGAAGCAAGCTAGTGTATCTATCCTAATATTTAACAAAATAGATTTCAAACTAAAATTAATCAAAAGAATTGGAGAAGGACATTGCATATTCATCACAGGAAAAATCCACCAAGATGAAGTCTCAATTCTGAACATTTATTCCTCAAATACAGGGTCACCCACATATGTAAAAGAAATATTACTAAAACAAATAGCATGTCTAACCCCACACGCCAATAGTGGGAGACTTCAACACCCCACTCTCATCAATGGACATGTATGCCAGACGGAAACTTAATGGAGAAATAAGGGATCTAACAGATTTTATGACTCAAATGGACTTAATATATATCTACAGAACATTCCCCCCAACACAAAAGAATATACCTTCTCTCAGCACCCTATGAAACATTCTCTAAAATCAACCACATACTCGGTCACAAAACAAATCTCAACAGATACAAAAAATTGAAATAACCTCCTGTATTTTATCAGACCACCATGGCTTAAAGTTAGATTTCAACAACAACAACAATTACACAAAGCCTACAGTCTCATAGAAACTGAATACTGCTCAACTGAATCACCAATGGGTCAAGGGAGAAATAAAGAAAGAAATTAAAGATGTCCTAGAATTCAATAAAAATGAAAGTACAACATACCCAAACTTATGGGACACCATGAAAGCAGTGCTAAGAGGAAAATTCATAGCACTAAATGCTGACGTAAAGAAGTTGGAGAAATCTCACACTAGCAACTTAACAGCATACCTGAAAGCTCTAGAACAAAAAGAAGCAAACTCATCCAGGAGGAGTAGATGCCAGGAAACAATCAAATTGAGAGTGGAAATCAATAAAATAGAAACAAAGAGAACAGTACAAAGAATCAATGAAACAAAGAGTTGGTTCTTTGAGAAAATCAACAAGATAGACAAGGCCTTATCCAAACTAACCAAAAGGCAGAGAGAGAACATCCAAATTATGAAAAAGGCAGACATAACAACAGACAACAAGGAAATCCAGAGAATCATTAGTTCACACTTCAAAAACCTGTGTTCCATAAAATTAGAAAATCTAAAAGAAAGGAACAATTTTCTGGGTAGGGACAACATACCAAAATTAAATCAAGACCTGATAAACAATTTAAGTAGACCTATAACCCCTAAAGAAACACAAACAGTCATTAAAAGTCCCCAACCAAAAGAAAAAAAGAAGAAGAAAAAAAAAGAAAGCCCAAGACCTGAGGATTTCAGTTCACAAATCTACCAGAATTTCATAGAAGAGTGAATACTCCTCAAATTGTTCCACACAATAGAAACAGAAGGAACATTACCAAACTCATTTTATGAGGCTACAGTTACTCTGAAACCCAAACCACATAAAGATGCAACAAAGAAGTGAATTATAGACCAATCTCCCTCATAAAAATTGATGCAAAAATATTCAATAAAATACTGGCAAACCGAATCCAAGAACACTTAGAAAACAAATCCACCATGACCAAGTAGGCTTCATCCCAGAGATCCAAGGGTATTTCAACATAAGAAAAATCTGTCATCGTAATAACCATATGAACAAACTAAAAGAAAAAGAAGCACATCATCATCTGATTAGGTGCTGAAAAAGCCTTTGACAAAATCCAACACCCCTTCATGATAAAGATCCTAGAGAGATCAGGAATACAAGGGACTTACCTAAACATAATAAAGGCAATTTACAGCAAACAAACAGCCAACATCAAATTAAATGGAGAGAAACTCAACGCAATCCCACTAAAATCAGGAACAAGACAAGGCTGTCCACTCTCCCCATATCTATTCAATATAGTGTACTCAAAGTTCTAGCTAGAGCAATAAGATGACAAAAAAAATCAAGGGGATACAAACTAGAAAAGAAGAAGTCAAACTTTTACTATTTGCAGACAATATGATAGTATGCATAAGTGACCCCAGGAATTCTACCAGGAAACTCCTACAGCTGATAAACACCTTCAGTAATGTAGGGGCATACAAGTTTAACTTTAAAAAAATCAGTAGCTCTCCTACATACAAATGATAAACAGGCCGAGAAAGAAATCAGAGAAACATTACACTTTACAATAGCCACAAATAATATAAAATACCATGGGTAACTCTAAGGAAGTAAAAGACCTGTATGACAAGAACTTTAAGTCTCTGAAGAAAGGAATTGAAGAAGATATTAGAAAATGGAAAGATCTTTCATGCTATTGGATAGATATGATTAACATATTAAAAATGGCAATCTTATCAAAAGCAATCTACAAATTCAGTGCAACCCCCATCAAAATCCCAGCACAATTCTTCACAGACCTGGAAAGAACAATGCTCAACTTCCTATGGAAAAACAAGAAACCCAGTATAGCTAAAACAATCCTGTACAATAAAGCAACCTTTGGAGGCATTACCATCCCTGACCTCAAACTCTACTATGGAGCTATACTAATAAAAACAGCTTAGTACTGGCATAAAAACCAACATATGGACCAATAGAATCGAACTGAAGACCCTGACATTAATCCACACACTTGTGAACACCTGATTTTTTGCCAAAGAAGCCAAAAACGTACAATGGAAAAAAGAAAGCATCTTCAACAAATGGTCCTGGCATAACTGGATGTCAACATGTAGAAGATTGCAAATAGATCCATATCTATCTCCAAGCACAAAACTCAAGTCCAAGCTGATCAAAGACCTCAACATAAATCCAGCTACACTGAACTTGATAGAAGAGAAAGTGGAAGAAAGCCTTGAACACATTGGCATAGGAAACCACTTCCTAAATATAACACCAGTAGCACAGACACTGAGAGTACACAATTAATAAATGGGACCTCCTGAAACTGAGAAGTTTCCTTAAGGCAAAGGACATGGTCAATAAGACAAAACAACAGCCTACAGAATGGGAAAAGATGTTCACCAACCCCACGTCTGACAGAGGGCTGATCTCCAAAATATATAAAGAATTCAAGAAACTAGACATCAAAATACCGAACAAATCAACTAAGAAATGGACTACAGATCTAAACAGAGAATTCTTGAGAAGAATCTCAAATGGCTGAAAGACATTTAAGGAATTGGTCAACATCCTTAGTCATCATGGAAATGCAAATCAAAATGACTCTAAGATACCATCTTACACCTGTCAGAATGGCTAAGATCAAAAACATTGATGACAGCTTATATTGGAGAGGATGTAGAGCAAGGGGAACACTCCTTTACTATTTATTGGTGGGAGTGCAAACTTGTACAGCCACTTTGGAAATTAGTATGGCAGTTTCTCAGAAAACTGAGAATCAATCTACCTCAAGACTTAGTCATACCACTCTTGGGCATATACCCAAGGGATGCTCAATCATACCACAAGGACACTTGCTCAACTCTGTTCACAGCAGCATTATTCATAATAGCCAGAACCTTGAAACAACCTAAATGCCATTCCAACTAGAGAGTGAGGAAAGAGAAAGACAGAAAGTAGAGGAGACACTGCTAGCCGCTGACAGGAGAAGTAGATGTGAAGGTACTGGTAAGCCACAAGCCACGAGGCAAAATATAGATTTATAGAAATGGATTAATTTAAGATGTGAGAGTTAGCTAGTGAGAAGTCTGAGCCATTAGGCCATACAGATCTTAATTATATAAGCCTCTGTGTGTTTATTTGGGTTTGAACAGCTGCAGACTGGGCGGGACACAGGAAAACTTTCAGCTACAAGGGGAGTTCTCAGAATCCACAAGGATGACCCCAGCTTAGACAACTAGCAGTAGTGGAGAGGGTGCCTGAACTGGCCTACCCCAGTCATCAGATCGGTGAATACCCTCTATCTAGTAAATGATGGAAGCAGATGCAGAAATCCACAACCAAGGATAAGCTCCAGGAGTCCAGTCAAAGAGAGAGAAGAGCGATCCTATGAGTAAGGAGCATCAGGACCATGATGGAGAAATCTACAGAGACAACCAAACAAAGCTAGTGGGAACTCATGAACTCTAGATCAATAGCTGTGGAGCCTCCTTGGGACTGGACTAGGTCCTCTGCACAAGTGAGACAGTTGTGTAGCCTGATCTGCTTAAGGATTCCCCTGGCAGTAGGATCAGGATCCATTCCTGGTACATGAGCTGGCTTTTTGCAGCCCATTACCTATGGTGGGGCACCTTGCATAGCCTTGATGCAAGGGAAGGGGCTTGGACCTGCCTCAACTAAATGTATCATGCTCTGATGACTCCCCTTGGGAGGCCTTACCTTGTTGGAGGAAGGAACAAGGGATAGGTTGGGGGAGGGGAGCTGGGGATGGGAGGATGGAAGAGAGAAGAATCTGGTTGGTATGTAAAGTGAAGAAAAATTTCTTAATAAAAATAATTACAAAGAAAATGTGACTCAAAATGTTGCTTACTTCTAAAATGGGAATATGTAACAATATGAATAGAATTGAAGATTTGAAGAACATCATGCAAAGTAAAATAGTTCAAACGCAGAACAACAAACATGTTTCACTTAGATGTGAATTATGAAGCAATTGACCTCCAGGTAGCATAGTATACACTTTGCCAGGGCAGTGGAGAAAGAGTATAAAATCTGATAAACAGGAGAAGTAAGATTTTTTCCTTTGAAATAAATTGTACAGCACATTCAATCCAACAAATTTTAATACACATTTTGAAGTTTCTGAGAATATATTTCTAGTATAGAAATAATAACTAGAAATATATTCTATATAGAAATATATTCTATATAATATATAGAATGGTGTATATTTGTAGTGATGGGCAACATCTAATTTAGTTTGATATAATTATTTCACAAAATTGTTAATGAATAATATTAGTTTTATACCTTCAATATGTAGCTATAGGTTGTCAATCTACAATTATAATATCTAAAAAATCAGATAAGAAAGTAGATGTTGTATACATGGTTAACTATAGCCAGGGCCATAATATTCCCTTTCTAAGTTCTTGGTTTTGTTGATAAAATATATGAAAATAAGCTCAAATGGAACTTGAGGACAACTTATTGGATACAGAGAGAGGGAGAAGGCCCTGAGCATCAGGGAACAGGTATGTGTGAGAATGGAAGAGTGGAGAAAGAGAAAGTTGTACATTTAGTAGAATAAAGCCTTGAAAACAAGACTGGCTCATTAGGACAGTGGAGAAACCCGCGTCTTCTGCTCTATGTTTGGTCATGTGGTGCCCAACTCTTCCATTCTATGTTTGGTCATGGAGTGCTCAAGTCCCCTGCTCTATGGTTGGTCACTGGATGCTCATGTTAGGTCCTCTGCTCTTGTTTGGTGCTTTGAGGCAGGGCCACAGTTATGACCTGACAGTTCCAGAACTTGTCGTGTAGCCCAGGCTGGCTTTAGTTTAGGTCCTCTTCTCTGTTTGGTGAGTGTGTGTCCAAGTTCTCCACTCTATTATTGGACATGGAGTGCTAAGGTTCTCTGCTGTATGTTTGGACATTTGAAGGAGGGCCACAGTTGTCATGTAGCCTAAGCTGGCCTCAGTCTGCAGCAGTCTTCATGCCTCTCTCTCCCAAGTTCCAGGAGTTTGGAGGTCTTGCTTCCTGCTCTTCTCAGAGTCTTACCCATTCTTAGGTTGTCTTTCTTTTCCATTCTTTTTCTTTAATTTGGCCTTTGGTAGATTATAAAATGGAGTTTTTCTTTAATGTACAAGGAAACCTAGTCTCCAACAAGGTCCCCCATCATCTTATCTGGATATCTAACCACCACTGTGTACCTAGATAAAGAGAGTCACTGACCTGTGGTGGTATTGTGTTCCCCAAAATATTGTGTATCCTAATAAATTTATCTGGGGTCAGAGAACAGAAAAGCCACTAGATACTTAGGATAGGCAGTGGTAGCACACGCCTTTAAACCTAGCATTCCAGAGGCAGAAATCCATGTGTTCAAGGATACAGCCAAGCATGGTGACTCACACCTTTAGTCCCAGTGAGTGGTGGTAGAAAGCAGAGGGTATATAAGGCATGAAGACCAGAAACTAGAAGCATTTGGCTGGTTAAGCTTTTAGGTATTGAGCAGCACAGTTCAGCTGAGATTCATTAGGATAAGGACATAGAAGCTTCCAGTCTGAGGAAATAAGACCAGCTGAGAAGTTGGCCAGGTGAGGTTAGCTGTGGCTTGTTCTGTCTCTCTGATCTTCCAGTGTTCACCCCAATACCTGGCTCAGGTTTGATTTTTATTAATAAGAACTGTTAAGATTCCTGCTAAACTGACCTCTGACTGTCACTTGAGAAGCCGGCAGTTAGGACCCAATCATTCATCTGTCTAGAGGAACCTGACATGTGTGTCCAGGAAACAGATAACTGCAGAGGGCTTTTTATTCCCTCCCTTCCTGCTTACCATCCTCTATTACACCAACAAAAAATTATTTCTTCATAAATAGGCATGACTGAATTTATTTTTCGAGCTCTCTGGAAACCATGCAGGAAGTTGTTGGCCTATTTTAAGGATAATCAAATCAAGGCTTTACAGATATTTCTGCAGTCCATGTCTGTAGTAAGCTGTTGAGTTGAGATTCCATCCACTGTTTCATGTTTTCATTCTTACTCTTCTGTGAATCAACACAGTCAACTGGATATGAAAACTCCTTGGAGTTTTATTAATCTTTATGTTTCTCTCTTTATACATTAGGAATGATGCTTACCAACTTTGTTAGTTAAATTGGAGTGATAGGCTGGGCTGCCATGACTAAGTGCCGTAAGCTCAGTGTATTTAATGGAAATGTGTCTCCACACTGCAGTGTGAGTGTCTGAGATGAGAATTCTCTCCCAGGCTCTTCCTGTCTGGCCACCTTCTGTTAGACCTCTTGTGGCAGACACTGCATTGCTGTTTCTTCCCCTAAGTTTAACACAGATCACATATGATGCTTCAATCTCATGATTTCAATTAAGACTAATGTACTCCTAAAAGACATACTTTACATTATGTAATGTATGTATGTATGTATGATGTATACTATACATCATTACATTAATGGTCATTATCTAATTGTTGGATTTTAGAGGACACACTTTGATTAATAGATACCTCTATGGAGACAGAGAAGATAAATAATTCATGGGACTCATATGGTCTGACATTTTTAACAAGAACAATTCCACATTTTCCTTCTATGTTTTTTAAATATTTATTTTATTTTTATGTGTATGAGTGTTTGCCTGCATGGATATATTTGTACCATGTATGTGGCCTGAGACCGTGGAGATCAGAAGAAGGCATTATATCTACTGGAACTGGAATGACAGATGGTTGGAATCCACCATGTGGGTGCTGGAAGCTAAACCTGGCTCCTTTGCAAGAGCAACAACCACTCTTCACTGCTGAGGCATCTCTTCAGTCCTGCTTTAAAAAAAAATCTTTGTGAGGTTTCTTATATAGAGAACAAGCTCAACTGGGATAAAACCATTCTAATGTTGAATTTGCTGTTTTCTTTTGCCTCTATTCTCTCTGGCCAGAGCCAACCTGCTCTTCTTGCTCACAGGCCTTGAATGTGTCAGGAGCTTGTCTACCAGGGAGCTCTTCAAGATCGACTGTGATCGCTTTCTGTGAGTAACCCCTGCTCCAGGAGCAGGCATTGGGGACCGGTGATCAAGTTGCTTAAATTCATAGTGAACCTAGAATGTTATCTCACAAAATCCCAGTATTCCCCCCACCCCCGCCTTTTAATTTGTTTAGTTGAAAATTTAAGAAATTATAAAAGTTTGTGTTTACCATTGCTGTGGCACCAGGTGTTTGGAAGTATGTAAAGAGATTACTAATATTAATAAAAAATGAATGGGAAATCAAGAGCAGAGATGTCTGCTGCTCAGTGAAAGTTTCAAATTTGGGGTGTGGTCACCAGATCTCAGTGCTGAGAACAGTACAATAGTAGGGCCTAAAGATCACTGGAAATTTATAACCTCCCAAAGAAAGATGTCAGGGGTGTCGCAGAGCTTAAGTGTGGTGGGTTCAGCAGCACATTGGGGTTGGAGAGGCACAGCTGCACAAGAATGAGAGTCTCCTCTTGATGGGGGCTGGAAAGAGCCAGACAGCAACTGAATATAAAAGGGCTGTTTATCTTCTGTGTTTTTCAAACATGGAAGAACCTTTTTCCAGTGGCATATGCTTAGGATTCACTGCTCTCAAAGATGGCCAAGATTTTTCTCCAAGTACATGCCCAGGAGAGGAGTCATCAGAGAAGAGCTGAGGGCCTCGCTCAGTAGTTAGAGTGCTTGCTTTGTGTGCCTGAAATCCTGTGTTAGATTCACAGTATCAGAAACCCCTGAGTATGGCTGGTATTCCTGTAATCTCAGCACTTGGGACCAGGGTGGAGGCAGGAGGATGGTCATTCTTGGCTGCATATGGAATTTAAGGCCAGCCCACACTGATAATCCTGTAACAACAACAGCAACAATGAAGACTCTGGGAGGGGAGGAACTTGGGATTTGGAAGGGCCAGGAAGGGAAAGGATTGGGTTTCATATCTGGTAAAGATTCATGGTTTTAAAGAGAGATTATTGAAGGAGTACATCTGTCCTAAAGTGAGAGTAGCTGGAGAGAAGGATGTAGTGTCCTGAAGGGGCACTGTGACCTCAGAGTGACAGTGTCACCTTCTTCATGAGAACTGGAAGGAGAGAAGTCTCCATGACCACTGTCTGAGGTGAGGTAGGAATGAGATGCTCCTCAGGGACTCTGAGTAGAGTGGGCACATCAGGCTGTTTCCCTCGAGGGGCTGTTGTGTGGCTAGAGTGGACAAAACAAAGTAGAGTTCTCTGATGGGGAGAATCCTAGTGAGAATGTCATCAGGATGCTGGCCTGGGGATGCTGGTCCCTAAGATGGGGACGTGTATGGGAGTCAGCCTGGAGCACAGGGGACACTGTCCTGTGAGGCTCCCTGTCAAGGCAGAAGTCAGTGTAGCCAGCATTTCGCCTGTGTCTTCTGGACTAATCTAAGGATGTATAATGTGATCTTTGTCTCTGTAGACATGAGCATACCAGTGGATACTACAGAGTGTTACCATATTTCCTTGGGAAATTGCTCGGTGAGCTGGTACCCAGTTTGTTATTACCAAGTATTGCATTTACTGTTATAGTATTCAGCATAGCAGGTAAGTGACAAAGCAAGAGAATGTGTCTTTACTCTTAGGGGAGCTTGTTTTTGCTTGTACAACTGTGGCAAGTCTAAAGTAGAAAAGCACGTCTCCACTGTGTGCCATCTAAAACAGGTGTTCAGTGAGAGGAAAGTCTCCAAGACTTGTTCACAAAATACTACAAAACCTTTTTATGAAACTGTTTTTACTAGAAATTCTGTGTATTATAATGAATGTAGACATAATGTACACATTTGAGACAGTGCCAGTGGAGCAAGATCAATTATTAGATATCTATCTATAGGTGTTGTGAAAGATTTATTTTTACTTTATTTATGCATTTGAATCTCTCTCTCTCTCTCTCTCTCTCTCTCTCTCTCTCTCTCTCTCTCTGTGTGTGTGTGTGTGTGTGTGTGTGTGTGTGTGTGTGTGTGTGTGCACTAAGTGAATGCAGTTCTTGGGAAAGCCAGAACAGTTTGTGAGATCTCTTGGAATTGGAGTTACAGGAGAATGTGAGCCACCACGTGGGTGCTGGGAACATAATCTAGGGCTTTTGTAAGAATAGCACATGCTCTTAGTCAGTGAGTCATCTCTCGACTCCAGCTGTATATTTTCCTATGTTTCTGTGTAAATGTCTATATATGCAAATAAAATATTGAGACATGGATGATGTCTCATAAATATGTACATGTGTGTAAAATATTTAAACGTATATATTATCTTCCTCTACCAGCTTATGAAGAGAGAGGACAGTAAATTTGGAGTTTTTTGAAATTATATAATATATATATTATTTAAAATATGTGCACAGACTGATCTGTGAATATGGTTAAGCTTCATTCTAGACTGTTTCGAATTTCCATAATTTTTACACATGCACACACACACACACTCACACAGACACACACATACTCATGCATACACAGAGATACACGTAGACACACACACTCACACAAACACAGAGAAATATAAGCACTGATAAAGCTTAGACTTTGTTTTATAAGAGATTTATCATTCATAACCAGTCATTCAGGCCATGGGATGGCTATGGGAAATTTGCTTGTCCTGCTGGCCTAACAACCTGAATCTGGTCCTCAGAATCCACAGTGGAAGAGAGAATCACTCCAGAAAATTGTCCTTCAGCTCCATAGCAAATGCACACTATGGCAATTACACACCTTAGCACATGCACACCCATACCCACACATGTACTGTACACAACACGATAATAAAATAATAACAATAACTTTTAAAACAATTAGACATGGAACTCATCTCCCCCATGATTTAACTTGTGTCCCTGTAACTATTTTAAAAACACAGAACTGTGTAGGACTCAAAGCATTAGGTCCATAAAGATTACAAATCAGTTTATGGAACACATTGTCTTCCTGCATAGCAGTTATATGGTGATTTCCTAGGGAACACTAAAGTTGGAGGCACCCTCCTGGCCTCTAGATGTCAAAAATACTACAAGGTTGTTTAATTCTTGCCTTAGTTAGGTTTCTATTGATGTAATAAACACCATGACCATAACTAACTTGGGGAGGAAAGGGTTTATTTCATCTTACAGTTCAATGTACTTCTAGAAGGGAAGTCAGGTCAGGAACCTGGAGGCAGGAAGTGAAGCAGGGGCCGTGGAGAAATGCTGTTTACTGGCTTGCTCTTAATGGCTTCTTCAGCCTGATTGTTTTTATAGAACCCAGGACCACCGGCCTAGGGATGGCATCATCCACAGTTGTCTAAGACCCCCTACATAAATAATTCATCAAGAAAATGCCCCACAGGCTTGCCTATAGGCCAATCTAATGCAAGAATTTTCTTAATTAGGGTTATCTCTTTCCATATGACCTAAGCTTGTGTTAAACTGACAAAAGCTAACCAGCACAGTACTGGCCCCAATTACATTATCAATGCAGTTATAATAAACACAAGACAATGTGGACATGAACACTTTCTATTGGTAATTCTCCTGTGAGAGAAGGCAGCAGAATTTTGGCCATTGTATTGCCTGTAGCTCTACATGTCAGGATCTCATAAATTGCTCATAATTATGTATAAAAGAGAATAGGCATTACATGTAAAGGTGTTTGTGGCAAGAATAAAATTAAAGCCATATGATGATGATGGAGAGGCTCATTGGTTAAGAGCACATGCTGCTCCTCTAAAGTCCCCAAATTTGGCTCCCAGCACCCACATCATCAGGCACACCAGGCAGCTTTCGCTACAGCTCTAGGAGATCTGATGCCCTCTGCTGGCCTCCAACACTTATGGCATACATTCCCACAGATACACATTAACATAAACATGAATAAAAATAGAATAAATATTTTTTAAAAGGAAACTGTATAACAATTTTGGGAACTCACATGGAAGAAAGCAATTAAATTGAAGACCCAGAGTAGTAGGGTGGCTATAAAATTGTTAGTAGTCTTTTTGGTGATTGAAGTATTATTTGAAAACTGTACAGTTGTCTGGTGTTAGGTAGCTGGACTGACCCCACTTTTTTCTTTCTAAGGAGTAAACACAGATGCGAAGGGTTTCTTCACTATGATACTTACTGTCATGATTTTGGCTTGTTCTGCCAGTTCCCTACCGCTGTCTTTAAAAACAGGGGTGAATGCAGCAGCTATACCAACACAACTCATGGCTGTCTATTTTATATTCATGCTGGTGAGTGTGAATTGTGTTTTTATCAGAGGAAAATTTTCCTTGTATTCCTTATTGTACGTGTACATGCTTGACACATCAGTACTTGGGGCATGAGGTCTTATGCTAAAGCTTATTGTCATCTGTAGGAGAGAAGGAGCCACCGTTCCTCCTAGGCTTTGTGGATCCTGCTCTGATGTCAGTTCTATGATGTGGTTAACATGCCCTTTCTAGTGAGCTCTTACCAGACATTTCTTGGGATCATATTATATGACAATAATAAATTAGATCTTCAAGAAAGTGGTATGGTTGGCTGATTCCCCAGAACAAGGAAGATTGCAGCCTTCCTTTCATGCTACAGTGAGAGACCTGTCTGCTGTTTTAACCACAGCAAGGTGATTTGGATTATTCAGTAGTCTCTAATGGGAAGCAAAGGTCATGGATAATGTAAGTATTCATCACAAGGAGTCTATCTCAGGACTCACTTGTATTCTGTAAAGGGTTAGAAATAATTGAAGATTCCAGACTCCTAAGTATTAATCAATCTCCTGAATTAGCATACTACTGCTCATCTTTCTGTAATTGGATACCCTGTCTTAATCTTTCAGGACTTGGGTGTTTATAGTCTTGTCCCTCGTCCATTCCCTCTCTGCTTTGCACTGTCACATGAGGATGTGAGCATTCAGCTTCCTCTCCCACTTCCTAGCCCGCTGCCTGCTGCCATGCCTCCCTGCTAGGATGGCCTCTTGTCACTCTGGAAACCTGAGGCTGAAGGAACTCTCTCTTCTACAAGTTCCCTGATCATGGTGTTGTGTCACAGCAGCAGGAAAGTAACAGCTGCGTTTCCTGTCACTCTCTCCACTCTCCCCTCCCTGACTCAGGCTTTGTTTCGCTTTTTATAAACCTCTGGGTCTACTTAGCACTGCTCATACGTACCTGTGTGTAGGGCCATCTACTGCAGCATGTGTAGGCCCTCAGGGGCCACATCCTTAAAGAAAACTCGCTCCCCCTGCCAGCAGCCATCAACTTCCTATAGCTCCTCAGGTAGGTGTAGGACTGTAGATGAATTTCTAAATGGTCTTAAAAAAAAAACCACACACATCAGGTGCCAGGTATTGGAGTGAAATCTAAAAGATCAGAGAGACAGAACAAGCCACAGCAAACCTCACCTCGACAACTCCTCATCTGATCCTGTTTCCATGAATCTTCTTCAGACTGAAAGCCTCTGAGTTCTCATCTGAATGGATCTCAGCTGAACTGCTGCTAAAAGCCTAAAAGCTTAAAAGCCTAAAAAGCCTCTAGTTCCTGGTTCTCATGTCTTATATACTTTTCTGCTTCCTGCCATTACTTCCTGGGATTAAAGGTGTGTGTCACCATGCCTGGCTGTTTCCAGTGTGGCCTTGAACTCATAGAGTTCCACATGACCTCTGCCTGCCAAGTGATAAGGTTAAAGGTGTGTGTGCCACTATTTTCTGGCCTCTATGTCTGTTTAGTGGATGTTCTGTTCTCTGACCCTAGATAAGTTTATTGGGGCGCACAATATATTGGGGGACACAATACCACCACATAGGACTTCATGTCCACCTCTCCCGTCCATGCAGGGATCTTCTCTGACTTGATCTTGTACAGGTGTTCCCATGTTGTCACACTGCACTGCATTCCCATGTGTCACTGCCCAATAGTGACAGGAGAACCCTGTTTTGTTGTAGTTGTCCACAGCCTCTGGCTCTTACAATTCCTCTAGCCTCTTACATCCTGATCCTTGATCCTTGGGAGGAGGGGTATGATATACAGATATCCCACTCAGGGCTGGATCCCCTGCAGTCTCTATTCTCTGTATGTTGACCTGTGGTGGGTATGTGTTAATCACCATATCCTGCAAAAGGAAGCTCCTCTGATGAAGGCCTGAGATGTACTAATCTATGGGTGTCACAACTCATTAGAAGTCAGTGTAATACCACATCCATTTAGAAAAGTAACAGTAGATTCTCGTCTGGGACCTATGACTCAACTAGACACAGCATCATAGATGATTTCCATCTTGTAGAGCAGGTCATAAATAGAATCAGAAAATGAATGGTCTGTCATTGCCATTATAGTAGTATATCCAGTGTCCCCTATGTATTTCTTTCACCACAAGAAAAACAAAAAGCAGAAAACATCCAGGTGGGATGGTCATTATATTTTAGCATACTTGCAACTTCACCCCACACCTCCTGGATTCCCCTCTCCCATATTTCAGCATTTCTAGTTAACTGCACATAGTAACAACACCCAATCAAGATGTAAGTCACGACATACAGGAGATAAGGATAAACAGATGGAAAGTTCTGCTCCATCATATTCAGGATTGGACTCAGAGTCCTCTGCAAAGCCTACTAGTCTGGACTGTAGACTAGTTTCTATAAGGGAAGCCATGGCATTCTGGTTCTTAGAACTGAAAGCCTGAAACATCCTTGGGCACTCCTGTTGGGGTATGGTGAAATGGTTTTCACCTCCCTCCTTGCTGGGGTGCTGGACTCTCAGGGCATGGGGCAGTAGACAAACATGGTGCTTGTGGACCGGTCCATCTGAGGAGATGGTCTCTGCTGCCATCCCAGAGCAAGGACCCCACAACACAGAGGAAAGAACAAGGGCAAGGAACCATGTCAAGGAGTTCTGCCCATTGTTGGTTCTGGTCCTTCTACCCCAGAGTGTAGAAGGGAAGCCTAGACACCTTCCAGAGCCCAGAACTGCCTGAGCATCGTTGTAGAAGATTTTAAAAAGTGAAATGTGCTTCTATATTGATTCCAGTGCTTTGGGTGGAGGGTTAAAGAGGATTGAATGTGTACATATAAATAAGATGGAAAGAGCCTGTGTGGCCCCTCCCCTTTTCCCTTCTCATGTTTGATTATATATTTAAGAGTGAGAATATGGGTCCATAACAGAATAAATTTGCCCCAGAGAATATATGGCTGGAAATTTCAGAAGGAGTACACAGGATATTATGATGTTAAACTGTCGCCTGGGAGTCTCCCTACATTCTGGGAAGTAGATTGGCCTTTGTTGGTTAGGAATCCAGATGAAATTTCACAAATACCAGAGAAACAAGTAAACAAATAACAGAAAACTTTAATATACACTGGTAGGAATGCACACCTCCTCAGATATATATAGAGGCCTCCGTCCTTCCCCATACTGCTGCTAATATGATGAAGACTATCTTAGAGTAATTCAGAACTAAATAGATTTGTTTTGGATTAAAATAGCTTTCAGAAAGGCCTGGGGGTCTCTCTCCACATGAATGTTACATGTCACCTATCTTAGGGAGTCCACAGGCATTCCCACCAGGGAAACTAAAGTCAGTTTCTCATCAATTGTGTTGAGGATCTCTCCTCTACTTTGCTTTCACTTAGCTTACCAAGTTTTCACCCCTCTGCCAAATTTTCCAGCCCAAGGTTTCCTGCTTGGGAACCACATGCTGCTAAAAATCTGAGAAACAAAACAAAAAAGAAAACAAATTGAAAGAGACCTGGGAGGCCCCTTCCTGTGGCATTAACTGAGAGCACAGTCCAGAAGGTTGAAGAAGTGGGACACTTTACACCCAAGAGAAAGGCTGCTGACATCCTTGCTCAGGGGAAAAGGGCAAGCTCAGCACAAGGAAAATGTTAAGATTGAAAAAAAATCCTGCTTATTGTTTTTAAACAATAATAGAACTTGTTAATGTAACTAAAACAGTTTTTCTAATAACAGTCCAATTTTGAGAATCTAGTCTTACCCTTACTTAAAAAAAAACATAAACAGAAAGCTTTCTTGGATTGACAAATACATGTGTCCCAAATTGTCTTCTTTGGATTATCCAGGCAGTCTTTAAAATTAATTCTCAAAAGGAACCTAACAATACCTCATTACCTAAAGGACATGTTGGTAGAGTTCACTTTGCTTTTACATTTTGATAAATGTGCATATAAAACTGATGTAGAGAATTGAATACTTAGGTGAACTGTATTAACTGTACAGAGCATGTGCCCAAGGAGTGATTGCTACTCTTGTGTGGCAGGACATCCCCAGGCTCAAGTGTATTTTCCTTTGAGGGGGACCCTGGTCCTACCAGAGCAAATGGCATGTTGTCCTCTTTATGAGAGAGGGACACATGGGGTGGTGAAGTTTGCCAGAGTCTGTTGCTCTTGTTCCCAGATGTGCAGACAGGTCC
Source organism: Peromyscus leucopus (assembly GCF_004664715.2). NCBI lineage: Eukaryota > Metazoa > Chordata > Mammalia > Rodentia > Cricetidae > Peromyscus > Peromyscus leucopus. The sequence continues at coordinate 89,403,290 of NC_051071.1, read as the reverse complement.
ACTGAAAGCCTCTTATCAATAGAGAAGATGAATTATTCCTCACACAACACTGGCATGGATTCTTTCACCAATGGGTGGTGATACCAACATCAGTTTTGTTGTTCAGGATTGTTTTGCTAATCTTAGTCTTTTGTATTTCCACGTGAATTTTAGTATTTTTTCAATTTATGTGAATTGTATTATAATTTTTATGGAGTTTGCATTGAATCTGTTGATTGCTTTTGGTAGAATGGATATTTTTGTATTTATCCTACCAATCTATAAGCATGTGAGATCTGTCCATCATCCAGTGTCTTCAGTTTTCTTTTCAGTGTCTTAATTTTTTTATTGTACAAGTATTTCATTTGGTTAGATTTATTGCAATATCCTCCCTTCCTCCTCCCTTTTTGATATTTTTGTGAATGAGATTGTTTCCCTCATTTCTTTCCTATTATGTTTGTAATTTGTACTTAGAAAAGCTCCCAACTTTTCTAAGTACATGTGATAAAACATTTTGTTTTATCACAGGCACAGAAAAGCAACTAAGACAACTGGTTATTGTATAAAGTTTCTAAATGGGACCTGAAAACTAGTTATGGAGCCAAATGTTGTATTTTCTTTAGAAGCATTTGGTCAGGTGCAGTCTGAATGCACACACACAGTCATTGTTTTACATATTCTAGTGTACATTAGACTAGATAGGGCAAGTTTATATGAACTTTTGCGCTGCCCCTTGTTCATCATGCATAATACATACATACATTAGATATTATAAGGAATCTGAAGAGGATTTAAATATGTAGGGTGGGTGTATTTAAAGTTTAAAATGTGTGCATAGATTACATGGTGTTTTAAAGACAAACAACACAAGCACCTGAGGTTTTGGGTCCTGCAGAGTAGAGTGGCAGGCCCTTCTTTTAAAAACCATGGAGACCCTTGGCTTTGCGAAGAGTGAGGAATTCTGTTTGGATTTTACTGAAAGAATGCTTTAAAGAGGTGGTCTGGGCAGAAGTAGTCAGAAGGATGAAGGGATCTTGAAGAGGGAGCATCTTGTCTAAAATTCTTAGTCACTTGACTTGTTCTAATTGGTGTTTCTGTTCTTTGTAGTTTATCTCAGGTCTGTCACTATATTCAGGAAGCCTAGCACCTGGGCTCTCATGGATTCAATACTTCAACATTCCTCATTATGGATTTACAGTAAGTTGTCCTGTCTGTCACTATACTTGGGGTCTCTAGCAGTAGCAACTGAAATGATTCCCAACCCAGTCCTTTCCCCAGCTGTAATCTCTAATCAGCAGCTGCCCAGGATTTTTCTTCCAGGAGCAAAGAGGAGAACTTTCCTGTTAATGCTAGCCAAAGGTCAGTGAGTCATCTGGGGTTTACCCCAGGCACAAGTTATTTGAGGAAAATAAAGGGTGAGAAAAATCCCAGAGTAAAGAGGAAAGACAGATAATATAATGAAAAGCATATAGTTGTGATTATGCCCAATAAGGAAATAGTGAAAAGATCAGGGACTAAGATATAAAATCTATATCAGGAAATTAAAAGAAATAGAAACCATGTGATACTCATAGCCATAATGGCTTTGCCAAGCTTTCTCTGCAGTAAGGTGTGTCTTAATAGACTTTCTTATTCCCATAATCACAACTGGTTTTGATAAAAACAAGCAAGAAAATATTGTTACTATGAATCAATAGTATTGTTTTAATTACAGTGTTTACATGATTATGGACTGGGCAGAGGAGGAGGTGCCTGAGGTAATCTAGTTAGAGAGCCCACCTCTTAGTAGTTGGGAAGCCCCATCATTTCAATCCTAACCCTCCTGAGTGTGGGGGAGGGGCACTGCTTTGCTGGGCAGACTGAACTCGGTGGAGGTTGTTTAAAAATGTATTTGGAGAGCCTGCCCCCGACTTCCCTTCTGGTCCAGAGGTGAGTACGCGGGTCCAACCCGGATCCCATCCCTGGGCACCAGCCACTCCGGGAAGACCTGCCCAACTTGGCACCAGGTTCTGGCCACCGGACAGCTCCCCTCCTAGCCCCACCGGGAGGGATCCCCTTTTCCAAGCCCCCCGGCAGCCCCTGCAATCACCGCGCCCTGCCCCCACGCCCATCTGCCCGAGACTCCAGCCACTTCCTGAGACTTAGAGACCGGCCCCTAGCTCCCAGCCTGCCCCCGATTGCCATTCTGGACCAGAGCCTGCCCCTGACTTCCCTTCTGGACCAGAGAGTTGGACAAGAGAACTCCCTTTTGGACAAGAGAGAGAGTCTTCCTGAATCTGTCAGCTCTTTCTGAAACAAGTACACTGATAAGACGAAGAAGGAACCACAAGGAGATGGGCAGACGTCAAGGCAGAAGTACATACAGCAAAATGAAGAGCAATACAGCATCACCAGAACCTAGCCCGCCTCCAACATCTAGACCTGAACACCAAAAATTGGAAGAAGCAGAAGAAAGTAGCCTTATGAGTAACTTCATGAAGAAGGTAGAGGCTTATGTAGAGGAAAAGACAAGAAAATTGGAAGAACGCTGTAAACAACTAGAGGAAAGGGCAAACAAATTAGAAGAAAACAATAAAGCCCTCCAAGAAAACAATAAAGTCCTGGAAGAAAACATTAAAGTCCTGGAAGAAAACAATAAAGCACTGAAAGAAAATCATGAAAAAGCAATGAAACAAAGAAAGGATACAGTCCAAGAACTGAAAAGGGAAATTGAAAAAATAAAGAAGACACAAACAGAGGGAATGCTGGAAATAGAAAACCTGAGTAAAAGATCAGGAACTTCGGATGCAAGTATAACCAACAGAATGCAAGAGGTAGAAGAGAGGATTTCTGGCATTGAAGATACAGTAGAAGAAATAGTTTCATCAGTCGAAGGAAACACTAAAGCCAACAAAGTCATGAACCAAAATGTCCAAGAAATCTGGGACACCATGAAAAGATCAAACCTACGAATTATAGGGATAGAAGAAGGTGAAGAATACCAACTCAAAGGCACAGAAAATATATTCAACAAAATTATAGAAGAAAACCTTCCCAACTTAAAGAAGGAAATGCCTATGAAGATACAAGAAGCCTATAGAACACCAAACAGACTAGACCCCCCAAAAAAGCCCCTCGACACATAATAATTAAACAACTAAATGTACAGAATAAAGAAAGAATATTAAGAGCAGCCAAGGAAAAAGGCCAAGTGACCTATAAAGGTAAACCCATCAGAATAACACCCGATTTCTCAATGGAGACTTTGAAAGCCAGAAGGACCTGGACAGATGTAATGCAGACACTAAGAAACCATGGATGTCAGCCCAGACTAATATACCCAGCAAAACTTTCAATCATCATAGACGGAATGAACAAGACATTCCAAGACAAAGCCAGATTTAAACAATACCTATCCACAAACCCAGCCCTACAGAAAGCACTAGAAGGAAAATTCCAACCGAAAGAAGTCAGATACACACTCGAAAACACAGGCAATAGATAAAGCCACAATAGTAAACCCCAAAGAAGGGAAGTACACACACACTACCACCAAAAATAACAGGGATGAACAATCACTGGTCGTTAATATCCCTTAATATCAACGGACTTAATTCACCTATAAAAAGACATAGACTTACAGAATGGATACGAAAGCAGGACCCATCTTTCTGCTGCATACAAGAAACACATCTCAAATTCAAAGACAGACACTACCTAAGAATAAAAGGCTGGGAAAAGACTTTCCAATCAAATGGTCTTAAGAAACAAGCAGGGGTAGCCATCCTGATATCCAACAAAATAGACTTCAAATTAAAATCAATCAAAAGAGATCAAGAAGGACATTACATACTCATCACAGGAAAGATCCACCAAGATGAAGTTTCAATTCTGAACATTTATGCCCCAAACACAAGGGCACCCACATATGTAAAAGAAACATTACTAAAGCTTAAACCACATATAAAATCCCACACATTAATAGTGGGAGATCTCAACACCCCACTTTCACCACTGGACAGATCTCCCAAATCGAAACTTAACAGAGAAATAAAGGACTTAACTGATGTCATGACCCAATTGGACCTAATAGATATCTACAGAACATTCCATCCTAACAAGAAAGAATATACATTCTTCTCAGCACCCCATGGATCTTTCTCTAAAATCGACCACATACTTGGCCACAAAGCAAATCTCAACAGATACAAAACAATTAGAATAACCTCCTGTGTTCTATCAGACCACCATGGGTTAAAGTTAGATCTCAACAACAACAAAAACTACAGAAAACCTACAATCTCATGGAAACTGAATAATGCTCAACTGAATCACCAATGGGTTAAGGAAGAAATAAAGAAAGAAATTAAAGACTTCCTAGAGATCAATGAAATGAGGACACCACATACCCAAACTTATGGGACACTATGAAAGCAGTGTTAAGAGGGAAATTCATAGCACTAAATGCCCACATAAAGAAGTTGGAGAAATCTCACACTAGTGACTTAACAGCACACCTGAAAGCTCTAGAACAAGAAGAAGCAAAGTCTCCCAGGAAGAATAGACGCCAGGAAATTATCAAAGTGAGAGGTGAAATTAATAAATCAGAAACTAAGAGAATAATACAAAAAATTAATGAAGCAAAGAGTTGGTTCTTTGAGAAAATCAACAAGATAGACAAGCCCTTATCCAAACTAACCAAAAGACAGAGAGAGAGTATCCAAATCAACAAAATCAGAAATGAAAAGGGGGACATAACAACAGACATTGAGGAAATACAGAGAATTATAAGGTCATATTTCAAAAACCTCTACTCCACAAAACTGGAAAACCTAAAAGAAATGGACATTTTTCTGGATAAGTACCACATACCTAAGCTAAATCAAGACCAGATAAACTATTTAAATAGCCCAATAACCCCTAAGGAAATAGAAACAGTCATTAAAAGTCTCCCAACCAAAAAAAGCCCAGGACCAGATGGTTTCAGCACAGAATTCTACCAGATCTTCAAAGAAGAGTTAATACCAATACTCTCTAAATTGTTCCACATAATAGAAACAGAAGGAACATTACCAAACTCCTTTTATGAGGCTACAATTACCCTGATTCCTAAACCAAACAAGGATACAACAAAGAAAGAGAACTACAGACCGATCTCCCTCATGAACATTGATGCAAAAATACTCAATAAAATATTGGCAAACAGACTCCAAGAACACATCAGAACAATTATCCACCATGATCAAGTAGGCTTCATCCCAGGGATGCAAGGGTGGTTCAACATACGAAAGTCCATCAACGTAATACACCATATAAACAAACTCAAAGAAAAAAACCACATGATCATCTCACTAGATGCAGAAAAGGCATTTGACAAAATCCAGCACCCCTTCATGATAAAAGTCTTGGAGCGATCAGGAATACGGGGAACATACCTAAACATAATAAAGGCAATATATAGCAAACCAACAGCCAACATCAAATTAAATGGAGAGAAACTCAAAGCAATTCCACTAAAGTCAGGAACGAGGCAAGGCTGTCCACTCTCCCCATACTTATTCAATATAGTACTTGAAGTTCTAGCCAGAGCAATAAGACAACATAAGGAGATTAAGGGGATACAAATTGGAAAGGAAGAAGTCAAGCTTTCCCTATTTGCAGATGACATGATAGTATACTTGAGTGACCCCAAAGATTCCACCCAGGAATTGATAAAGCTTATAAACACCTTCAGCAACATAGCAGGATACAAGATCAACTCAAAAAAATCAGTAGCCTTCCTATATACAATGGACAAAGAAGATGAGAAGACAATTAGAGATACATCACCCTTTACAATAGCCAAAAATGACATAAAATACCTTGGGGTAACACTAACCAAGCAAGTGAAGGACCTATATGACAAGAACTTTAAGTCCCTGAAAAAAGAAATTGAAGAAGATGTCAGAAAAAGGAAAGATCTCCCATCATCATGGATAGGCAGGGTTAACATAGTAAAAATGTCAATCTTACCAAAAGCAATCTACAGATTCAATGCAATCCCCATCAAAATACCAACACAATTCTTCACAGACCTGGAAAGAATAATACTCAACTTCATATGGAAAAACAAAAAACCCAGAATAGCTAAAAGAAACCTGTACAATAAAACAACTTCTGGAGGCATCACAATCCCTAACTTCAAGCTCTACTATAGAGCTACAGTAATAAAAACAGCTTGGTATTGGCATAAAAACCGACATGTGGACCAATGGAATCGAATTGAAGACCCTGACATTAACCCACACACCTATGGACATATAATTTTTGACAAAGAAGCCAAAAGTGTACAATGGAAAAAAGAAAGCATCTTCAACAAATGGTGCTGGCATAACTGGATATCAACGTGTAGAAGGCTGCAAATAGATCCATATCTGTCACCGTGCACAAAACTTAAGTCCAAGTGGATCAAAGACCTCAACATAAATCCAGCTACTCTAAACCTGCTAGAAGAGAAAGTAGGAAGTAATCTTGAACGCATTGGCATAGGAGATCACTTCCTAAATATAACACCAGTAGCGCAGACACTGAGACAAACAATCAATCAATGGGACCTCTTGAAACTGAGAAGCTTTTGTAAAGCAAAGGATATGGTCAACAAGGCAAAGCGACAGCCTACAGAATGGGAAAAGATCTTCACCAACCCCACAGGTGACAGAGGACTGATATCCAGAATATATAAGGAACTCAAGAAATTAGACATCAAAACAACCAACAGTCCAATTGAGAAATGGGCTTTAGAATTAAACAGAGAATTCTCAACAGAGGAAACCCAAATGACTGAAAGACATTTAAGGAATTGCTCAACATCCCTAATCATCAGGGAAATGCAAATCAAAACAACTCTGAGATACCACCTTACGCCTGTCAGAATGGCTAAGATCAAAAACACTGAAGACACTTTATGCTGGTGGGAATGCAAGCTTGTACAACCACTTTGGAAATCAATATGGCGCTTTCTTAGAAAATTGGGAATCAATCTCCCCCAAGATCCAGCTATACCACTTTTGGGCATATACCCAAGAAATGCTCAATCATACCATAAGAGCACTTGCTCCGCTATGTTCATATCAGCATTGTTTGTAATAGCCAAATCCTGGAAACAACCTAGATGCCCTTCAACTGAAGAATGGATAAATAAATTGTGGCACATATACACAATGGAATACTACTCAGCAGAGAAAAACAATGACATCATACGGTTTGCAGACAAATGGATTGATCTAGAAAAAATCATCCTGAGTGAGGTGACCCAGACTCAGAAAGACAAATATGGTATGTACTCACTCATAGGAAGATGCTAGATGTGGAACAAGGATGACTGGACTGCTACTCACATCACCAGTGAGGCTACCTGGAAAACGGGACCCCAAAAAAGACACGGAGAAATGGATGAGATCTACATGAACAGCCTGGTCATGAGTGGGAACAATGAAGAGCGACGGTCGAGGGAAAGAGAGTGGGAGATCCTAGCTGGATCAAGAAAAGAGAGGGAGAACAACGAATAGGAGACCATAGTAAATGAAGACCACATGAGAAGGGGAGGAAGCAGAGAGCTAGGGAGGCCCACGGAGATCCACAAAGATGCCCCCACAAAAGACTGCTGGCAATGGTCGAGAGACGGCAGGAACTGACCTACTCCGGTGATGGGATGGCCAGACACCCTGTTAGTTGTGCCATAAATCCCATCCAAGGAAGGTCTGAGGAATCTGGATGCAGACATCCACGGCTGGGCCCCTGGTGGAGCACTGGGAGTCTAATTAGTGAGAAAGAAGAGGGTTTATATGAGCGAGAATTGTTGAAGCCAGGGTTGGATAAAGCACAGGGACAAATAACCAAATGAATGGAAGTACAGGATCTATGAACCAAAGGTTGAGAGGCCCCCAACTGGATCAGGCCCCCTGAATGGGTGAGACAGTCATTTGGCTTGATCTGTCTGGGAGGCAGCCGTGTGTTGGTGCCGGGTCCTGGGCTTGTTGCATGAGTTGGCTGTTTGAATCCTGGGACCTATGCAGGGACACTTGGCTCGGTCTGGGAGGGGGGGACTGGACCTGGCTGGACTGAGACTACCAGGTCGATCCCGGTCCTCGGGGGAGACCTTGATCTGGAGGAGGTGGGAATGGGGGGTAGGGTGGGGGAGGGGGAGGGGGGGCGAGAGTGGGAGAACAGGGGAATCTGTGGCTATTATGTTGAACTAAATGATGTTGTAAAATAAATTTACTTTAAAAAAAAATGTATTTGGAAATTACAGCCCAGATGGATCTTGATTTTTATAGCTGTATTTATTCTTTAGAAACTTACATAAATATTAAAGTATTTACCTTTCTCTGTTTTTGTTTGTGTTACAGGCTTTGCTGTACAATGAATTCCTGGAACAAAACTTCTGTCCAGAACATAACGCAGCAGAAATCAGTAGATGTCAGAACTTTATAACGTAAGCTTGAGTTCGGTGTCACAATGGGAACACACACAGAATGCTCCTAGACTTGGAGGGGAAACCCATCCTTTCAGGATTATCACTGTCTTCAGCCAGTTCCCCAGAGTGAATCATTGTAACCGATACACATGTGGATGTGTTTTGATCCTACTGCTCCATGGTGTAATGTGCAGAAAGGTTTTTTTTTTTTTTTTGCCTTTAAAAATATGGTTTTCGTGTCTTGATTGTGGATTTAGTTCCTTGTTTCAGAACATTTGTGTTTGACCTAGGTTGTTCTGATTGTTTACAAGGGCATACAGTTTCCACATGTATAGACTATGGTACCTGTGAGCAGAACCCAAGAATGTCAGGGCAGCAAGGACTAAAGTGAGTAAGCTTTGCCTGTCAGCATTCAGAGTCTTCCCTCTGCCTCATGCTCTGGAAGATTTTAAGAAATAAAAGGCTAATGTGTGTGTGTGTGTGTGTGTGTGTGTGTGTGTGTGTGTGTGTGTAAAATGTCCTACCAGAGGACATGTCCTACAATGAAAGAAACACATATTTCACTATTTTGAGAAGGCAATATCACTTTTGTCTAATATCATGAAAATAGAAATAAAGATTTTTTAAATAAAATTTTAAATAAAATTAAATCATATTGTTTTAAAGTTTTAATACTTTCCCTTTCTATGATTGCTCTCATTGATTTGATTTTCATATATAAATGAGAGAGGAACATGTGTTTGAATTACTGATAAGAAAACAAGTGTGGGGAGATATCTTATTTACCATATCTCCTCTCTCCTGGTGTGGTCTGGCATCCTTCTAATCAAAGTTCCTTACCAGTTTGTTGTCAGAAAGATGCTGATGGTGTTGTTGGTTGTTTTTGCTCTTTTGGCCCCCCCTCCCATCTCCCAAATAAATCACACACAGAGGCTTATACTTAATTATAAATGTTCATCCTAAACTTGGCTTGTTTCTTGTCAGCTTTTCTTAACTTTAAATTATTCCACCTTTCTTTTGCCTCTGGGCTTTTTCCTTTTCTTACTTCTGTATATCTTATTCTCACTCTACTCCGGGGCTAGCCGTGTAGCTGGGGGGCTGGCCCCTAGCATCCTCCTCTCCTTATTCTCTTGTTCCTTCTTTTTTTTCCCCTTACTTATCCTTCTATTTATTCTTTCTGCCTGCCAGCCTTACCTATCCTTTCTCCTGCCTTGCTATTGGCATGGCAGCTCTTTAGACCATCAGATGTTTCAGACAGGCAAAGTAACACAGTTACACAGAGTTAAACAAATGCAGCATAAAAGAATGCATCACATCTTTGCATCATTAAACAGATGTTCCACATTGTAGCTAGAGTTTTCATGCCTTGTCCACAATCAGGACAAATCTTTGTCCCCCGCCAGTCCCATAGCCGCTCAGACCCAACCAAGTAAACACAGAGACTTATATTGCTTACAAACTGTATGGCCGTGGCAGGCTTCTTGTTAACTGTTCTTATAGTTTAAATTAATCCATTTCCATAAATCTATACCCTGTCACATGGCTCATGGCTTACTGGCGTCTTCACATGCTGCTTGTCAGAGTGGCGGCTGGCAGTGACTCCTTTTGCCTTCCTGTTCTTTTATTTCTCCTCTCTGTTAGTCCCGCCTATACTTCCTGCTTAGTCATGGGCCAATCAGTGTTTTATTTATTGACCAATCAGAGCAACTTGACATACAGACCATCCCACAGCATAGCCAAGTGCAGAACATCTCAGACACTTGCACTCAGGCCTGTGGTCCTAATCATCCTCTATGCGGACCTGCTGGGTAAAGCCACAAGGAACCCGAGAACGGGCTCCCACAGGACATACAGAACATCCCACAGCACCACATCACAAACAAAGGTAACACATGTTAAAATAATATTCCACAAACAGATGGGTGAAGTGAAACCAGAGGAGGGTTATCCACAGACCTTATACTCACAAGAGGATTGTCCTCACAAAAGGAGGAAGAAATATGCCCTTTCAGGAGATTTGGGAACTGTTAGATCCTATGAGACACACAGGGATGGAGACTCAAAGGAATGGAGATACATAGAGATGGAGACACACAGGGATGGAGACACACAGGGATGGACACACACAGGGATGGACACACACAGGGATGGACACACACAGGGATGGACACACACAGGGATGGACACACAGGGATGGAAACACACAGGGATGGACACTCACAGGGATGGACACACACAGGGATGGACACACACAGGGATGGACACACACAGGGATGGACACATACAGGGATGGAGACACACAGGTGGTAATTCTAGTGTATCCAGAACTTTTAGCAGCAGCAGCTTTTCTAACCTGTGTCAGGGCCCCTGCATCCTGCTGTGCTCCAACTGCTTCCCAGGCTCTATCTGTAGCCATGGGCTGCTGGGGATGTTCCATAGCTGAGCATCCCTGGTTGTCATTGCTATATTAGTTCAGGAGCTGACAGGAACTCACTGACTCCTGTCAGAAATCCTTAGTCTCCACCATTCCTGGTTCTAGAATTTAATGTTGTGTTCTTTTGCACAGCTGTCTACTGTGAACTGCAAAAGTTTTGACCTCTTAGATTGTCTGTGTGTCATTATGAAACTGAAGTTTTTCACTTTGGGAGAAACAAGTCCTTCATCCATACCTTTGCCCTATGAGGAGAGGGTAGCATTGTAGATTTAGAAATGAGTGACACAGTGAACACTACAAAGTTGGGTCTTAGTGTGACTCTGTAAACTGGGTGTAGTTTAATGAGCTTACTTCCTTTAATGCCTTTAAATAGATGTGATAGCTAAGCCTCTTTGGATGGTTTTTGAAATTAACAAAGGAACCTGAATCAAGTAGGTAAGATTGACATAATATATAACAAAATGGGAAATACATCATTACTAATATCAATTAAATATAAAGAAGAAATTTTTAATGATGTGTAAAAACTGAGTTTTTGAAAAGAAGCAACAGTGAATATACTGAAAAAACTTTGACTTTATTTTTGTGTATGTTTGATTACAGGTGCAGTGGTAAAGAATTCTTGACAATCCAGGGTATTGATCTCTCATCATGGAGCTTCTGGGAGAATTACGTGGCCTTAACTTGCATAATGATCATCCTGTTTTCAATTACCTATGTACAATTATTAGTTCTTAAGAAAAAGAGACATTTTTAAAATCACTCTTCCACTTTTTTTGAATTAATCTGACATTAAAAAGAAATTAAAACTTTACCTGTGTGTGGCCATGTCGTAAGAGCAGAAGGTGGCACTTAAGCTTCAGGCGTTCAGTCACCAGAGTGCAAGGCACTGATGGGTGAATCTCTGATAGGCAAGGCCAAGGGGGCTTCAGCTCCAGAATGTCTCTTGCTACTGCTGTGCCTTCACATGTTTGCTGCTGCCATTTTTCTCTAGAATGAATTGTGTGAATGGGGGTGGGGGAATGCCCACTGTCTTTAATGTTGTATGTTTATGTCATGGAAATATCCTGTTCTTCTGACCATTTTTACCTGTGGATTATTATGAAGATGATTTCCTCTTAAGCTGCACTATTTAACTGAAGTAATCATTTTATACAATAATAGTGGTAGTTTGAATAGAATTTTGATGACTAAGGTTTTTTAACACATGTAGTAGAGGTTAGTTTAGTGGGAAAATAAATATAGGTAAACATAAGATATAGTGTTTTCCCACCCCTGATGAAGCAGGGGCTGCATAGAATAGAAAATTGGACCAAGGAAATGTCATCAGCTGGGACTTATGAGTTTCTCTTGAGGAGCCTATAGACTGTGGTTCAGGTTAATGATTAAGGAAAACAACTGAGTCCCCAAAATTAGCTCAAATTGTTTTTGATATTGGGAAATGTGTTCACAGATTTTGGTGTGCAGCATAGATTAAAATAAAGCTTTAAATAATACTTCATGTAACTAGAAAAAAAGAATTAGATAGTTAAGATAATTGAGCAGAAATCTAAAATATGAAAAGTGAAAATAGTAACCCAATTTTCTGGCAATTATAATAACTACTGCCTTTGTAACAGTTATGGCTGAAGGCTCCTGATCTATGAGAATTCTAAAACATAAATGTTTAACTGTAGGTGGGTGCTTTGGGAATATTTGTTTTTCTCCTGTAATATGTAAAATGTTTACTCATGTAGAGGGAAATGGGGAACATGTTTTGTTTTTTTACTTGTATTCATTGTAATCATTTACTTAAAAATAGAATGTAACTACATTGTGATTTTTATACTGTTGGAAAGATTCTGCTCGGGTTTATAAGCTGTAAGGGAAAAAAGTAAAGAAGTTAGAAGGAGGACTACAGGAAGTAGTGAGAAGGAAGTCATCAGGAAATAATGAGAAGGAAGTCACTAGGAAAGAGAAAGAAGGGAAATGGTGTGTAGAAGAACAGAACAGAAAAAGGGTAGATTAGAACAAGCAATGGAAACAATAATAAAATGAAGAACTAAGCTTTGACCCTCAGAAATGTCCTAGAGTGTCTGTTTGTCTGTCCAGTAGTTCACCTGCTCTGCATCTCCTCTTCAGTTTCTCTGACCTGCTGAAGGCTTGCCATTTATCAACACCCTAGGTGAGAACCTGACATGTTGGAGATGTGGGGTTTTTTTTTGTTTGTTTGTTTGTTGTGTGTGTGTGTGTGTGTGTGTGTGTGTGTGTGTATGTGTGTGTGTGTATGTGTGTGTGATTCCCCTTTTTGCTGGCCCCAGAGAATTAAGTTTTACTCTCTCAGATAGAAAAGTCAATGGAGTGATCAGTCCATGAACTCCATGGCTCCCTTCAATTCCTAGGATACTGAAAGCTGGTTTCTACAGCAGCATAACTTAATTTGCTGCTGTTGTTGTGTAAATCTAGCCTAAAAACAAGCAACTGGGGTCTTGGGCTCTATGGTGAAAAATTTCTACAGTTGTTTAAAGAGATGTGATTGCAAAATGTCTTTAAATATTTATATTTGTTCTCATGGACCAATGCTACAGCCAACATTACCCAGAAAACATTCCCACTTTAATGAATGTACTGTGGTGAATGCAGACCAGGTACCAGAATAAGTGACACTTCAGTGCTTAACCATAAACAGGACACCTTTCTACCCCTCTCGAAGCTCTAACTTATGTGCAAGATGAATGGAAAGCGTACACAGGAGACAGAAGATGAGAATGAGGGCAGGAATACTATATTGTGGGCATGACACACACAGTCATTGCATCCATGGTTTGTCTCACAACATCTACAGCTGTCTGCACAAGCCTGGGTCCCTCGTCAGCACAGCAAGGGTGAGAGAGGGACTCAACAGGACCGTACTCCACTCTGCTGAACTATTGCTACTGGTAGATTATGGGTAGAGGCAGTCATTGATTTCACATACATACTCGCAGGTCAGCCATCTAGGCTCCAGTGGATATTCTAAAACACAGGGTCACACAGATAGCTCTGGTTAAACTCTGTGGGTTGCAAGACAAAACCCAAAGATATGAACGTGAGAAAGGGACTTGTAAAGAGGGGCATTTGAAGGGGTTGAAAGGAAAATGATAAAGTTTAGTGAGGGAGTGAGAATGGCTGAAATATACTGTATACATATAAGGAATTGTCAAAATTTTTAAATAAAGATTATAAGTATAAAGAAGGATCTTGTATATAGTAAACAAAAACTTTTTAAAATTTGGTTTCTGTTATACTGTAAATCAGCAATGGTTATTTTTTTAAGATCACAAAGCAGTAACAAACTAAATTATAAGTAAAAGAATCTAAGCTTCAAGATAGTGTTATTAACTATTGCATATTAGTTCATCTCATTGATAACAATCATGAGAAGCAAGCAATCAATTTTTTTAACCTGGAAAAGGGAAATTTGTCCTAAAAATTCTTATATTCTTCACATTTTTACATCTTCATCTTTACAGTGAGAACATAACCTATCATCCCCCAAATGTAATAGCAATGCATCCATCATTGACCATTATCTGGTCCATAAAAATATATTGATTCCATTTTAAAAGCATGGTTCTAAAATACATTATAAAAACCTATATTACTTCTAAGGTTAAAAAAATCATTAATGAAAGAAAAAAAGATGTGCCATTTCTCTGTTGTGTGTTGAATTATGTAGGAAATGTTTGTGAATGATTCAAAACAAATGGAAAAAGTTCTGTGGATGTTTTGTGTAGTAACTTGGCATCTGTATTGATAGTTCAAAATCCACATCTAAATAAAACTTCCATAATGTTAAAAAAAAAATCGATGAACTTGGAGTAGTGGTGCTTGCTTACAGTGTCAGCACTTGGGAAGTGGAAAGATCAGGAGTTCAAAGTCATCCACAGGTAGATTGGTATGTTTGAGGCTACCCTGGGATAGAAAAGACACAACCTCAAAACAAACTAACAAACAAAAATCCACACATAATGAGTGACCATCAGAACGTCTTTGATGAGCTCATTAAGTAAGATTTATGGATGGTGTCTTATAGTTTCTATTGCTTTAATGAAATACAATGACCAAAAAGTAAACTGGGGAGGAAAGTGTTTATTTGGATTGTACTTCTACATCACTCTTCATCACTACAGGAAGCCAGGGCAGGAACTCAAACAGGGCAGGAACCTAAAGGAAGGAACTGATGCAGAAGCCAAGGAGGGGTGCTGCTTACTGGTTTACTTCACATGCTTCCTTCAGTCTTTTTCTTATAGAATCCAGGACTAGTAGCCTAGAGGTAGCCCCATTCTCAGTTCCTGGATCCTCCCCACTGATCACTTATTAAGAAAATGCCTTACAACTGGATCTTATGTAGGCATTTCCTCAACTGAGGCTCCTTCTTCTCTGATGACTCTAGCTTGTGTCAACTAGTCATAAAACCAGCCAGAAAAGGTGGATACCACTCTATGGTGATGTAATGGTTCAGGAGTCTTGACTGGTGGCTTCGGCTATAGTTACAGTAAAAAGACAGGGTTCTTGTGATATGAAATGGCTCTTGTGACATTTCAGGAGGACTCTGATCTGAAAAGTCACTTAAGCTCCAAGTTAACTCAGTGGTATAGAATTTGGAAAGAGGCTCTCCTTAGGCACACTGCTGAGACACAGATATTGGGGCCCTGCCTTGCACAACAGTATCTGTAGAAACTGCCTCTTGGAATAATTGCCCACTCCTACATCTGCTGGTTCCCAAGATCCTTTGCAGCCCTGGGAATTACAGACTATGGTTTTGTAGCTGTTGTATCTGCACCTTCATGAGTGTTTATTTCCCTTATGTTTCTATAATTTACATTTGTAACTTCTTCGTTCAGTCTTTTTTCCATAAGAGGAAAGTACTTATAGTAATATGGGTGTTTTTAAACATCTTTGCCAAATTCTCTAGGCTTCTCAGCCCTGCAGACCTTGGTTCCATTGTATTTGGTATTCTAGAAACTTGTCTCTTTGGCTTCTATTTCCTCCACCCACACCTTGGTGTGTTTCCTGACCCTCCCTTTCTCAGTTTTCTTTGTGAAACAGGGAGGAAGTGTGTTTATTCACTGAGACTGGAGCCTTGGTTTTCTCTTCAGATATCTCAGTCACAGCAAAGCTTCCCATAGAAGCTCCTTGAGTCCTTGTCCAGCCTCTTTCATGAACTAGACACCTGTGCCAACTTCTCCCAGACATCCTCGAGTGCACAGCAAGGGGCTGGTTTGCTGTTCTAATGGTCATGTGAGATGTAAACAACAGGAGACGGAGGCCATGCTCAGTCTGCTGCTGTGGTCTCTGCCCTGAGAGCAGCTCTTGTCACGACATGGGCATGCTTCCTGCACAATAAAACAGAAATTGCTGTGCTGGGGGTGGGGCTCAGTGAGAAAGGGAAGATACAATCCCCTTCTTTTTTTATTAGGTAAATACATAGCATAAAATTTACCACTTTCCCAATTTTATTCTCTCTCTCTCTCTCTCTCTCTCTCTCTCTCTCTCTGTTATATACTGAGTGAGGTGCATGTGTGTCTGTGTGTGTGCAGGTGTGTGCTCTATGGTGGCCAGATGTCAAATGTCAACATTATATTATTTTTCTCCATTGAGAAACCAAAGCGGTTTGTGGCACACTGAGATATGGTTGTGAACAGCTAGTCCATGGCCCTATTAAGTTGAGTAAATTGAAGAGCTATAATAAAGGGAAGACTAGTATATGAATGGACAATACAGTGTGGTGAGAGCATACTATGAAATATTATTTCACCCTAAAAAGATATAGAATATCTTACATATGTGGTATGGCAACATTCTTAGGTGTTGCCATACCACATATGTAAAAACATCATGCCAAGGGAGGTGGGTATAGCATGAAAGGACAAATAGTGTGATTTTACTTACATGATGCCTTTAGAGTCATCATTCATGGACAAAGTGGAGTTAAGAGTACCACAGACTTGGACAGAGGAGGAAAGAGAATTGTGATAATTAAGAGCATGATACTTTAAGATTCTGGAAAACTTTAGTTAGTAATGTATCATGGTGGTATTGTGCAGCCTCATGAGTACATCACTGACTCATACACTTTAAAATGGAGTAAATGGGTGCTTGGGAGACAGCTCCATTGGCAATGTGCCCACTGCACATAAGGAGGCCTTGAGTTCAGATCCCCACATAAAAGACAGAATGATGGTGCATATCTGTAATGGGGCAGGGATGCTGGAGGATCCATGGAGTTCACTGGGCAGCTAGTCTAGCTGAATCAATAAGTTTCAGGATTAACAAGGGGTCCTGACTCAAAGAATAAGGTGCAGTGCAACTGAGGAAAACTACCCTGTGGTGGTATTGTGTTCCCCAAAATATTGGACACCCTAATAAATTTATCTAGGGTCAGAGACAGAACATCCACTAAATACAAAGGCTAGAAAATGGTGACACTCACACCTTTAATCCTAGATTCCAGAGGCAGAAATCCATCTGTTCAAGGATACAGCCAAGCATGGTGGCTCACGCCTTTAATCCAAGAAAATGAGCCTTTAATCCCAGGGAGTGATGGCAAACACAGAAAGATATATAAGGCATGAAGACCAGAAACTAGAAGCATTTGGCTGGCTAAGCTTTCAGACTTTCGAGCAGCAGTTCAGCTGAGGTTCGTTCTGGATGAGGACTCAGAGGTTTCCAGTCTGAGGAAACAGGATCAGCTGAGGAATTGGCGAGGTGAGGAAGCTGTGGCTTGTTCTGTCTCTCTGATCTTCCAGAGTTCACCCCAATAGCTGACCTCAGGTTTGATTTTATTAATAAGAACTTTTAAGACTCCTGCTACACCACCCAGTTATAATAATATATACAACATAAAACACAATTATATATTATAATATATATGTATATATATATCATTTTTAGTGTATATTCATCTGGCATTTAATGTGTTTTGATATCCAGGTTGACAACTTCAGTACTTTCCAAGAGTATATGCAATTATATAAAAAAAAAAAATCAGTAGAAAAACGTAACCAGTAATATCACTTGCCTCCTCAAGGCTTAAATAAATATACCATCTAGTTGACCTTGAAGTGTCAAAAGAGCTATTTAAAATACAATGAGGACTAGAGGCTTAACTGCATTCAAAGAATACCTGTTACCTCCTGAGTGTTGGGATTACAGGCCTGTTCACCACACTACCTTCAGGCAGTGAAGGAGACAGAATCCAGGATTTGTGACACGCCCAGATTCTTAGGAGTTGCTGACTGTCTTTGCTCTTTTGGAGGGTCTGCCACCCAGCTCCCAAATAAGTCAAAATGGAAGCTTGTTCTTATTTATAAATGCTCGACCTTAGCTTGGCTTATTTCTAGCCAGATTTTCTTAACCTTAAATTATCCCATCTATCTTTTGCCTTTGGGCTTTTTCCTTTTCTATTCCTGTACACCTTTCTTTGTTTCTTACTCCATGGCTTGCTATGTAGCTGGGTGGCTGGCGCCTGGGTCCTCCTCCTTATCTGGCTACTTCTTTTTTCTCCTCCATCTCTCTTCTTCCTCCTCCCAGATTTCTCCTTCCATATATTCTCTCTGCCTACCAGCCCTGCCTATTCTTTCTCCTGCCTTGCTATTGGTAGTTCAGTTCTTTATTAGATCATTAAGTGCTTTAGACAGGCAAAGAATCACAGCTTCACAGTGTTAAACAAATGCAGCATAAACAAAAGTAACATACCTTAAAATAACATTCTACAACACTTAGGTGAATGCTGGGATCCAAGCTCAGATCCTCATGCATGTACACCAGGCCATTACCAAATGAGCCTTCTCCCCAGCCCAGTGTTAGGTGAAGAGCAAAATGCTACCAGAGATGCAGGATTGCTCAAAATGAAGCTCCAATTCCAGCGACAAAGCTTCCTTTTTCTTATTTTTTGGCTTGTTTTATTTTGAGACATGCTCTCAGTAGTTGAACATGTTCTACCATGCCAACTTCATGCAGGTGCTCAGAACTGAACCTACAAATGCCCGCAAGGTAGACAAGCAGTGTCACCCCTGGTCTGGTGGCCCTGGGTGCTGTCAGAGGGCAGGCTGAGCAAGTCATGGAGAGCAAGCCATGGAAAGCAAGCCAGTAACAGCACTCTTCCATGGCTTCTGCATTAGTCACTGCCTCCAGGTTCCTGCCTTGAGTTCCTGCCCTGACTTCCATAGATGGTAGACTACCAGCTTTAAGATGAAATGAACCCTTTCTTCCTCAACTTGTTTTTGGTCAGGTGTTTTATCAAAATAGAAACCCTAACACACCTTGATAGTCACAAAGTATTCAGGACATACAGTATATTATAATGATACCAATGTCATGAGGGAAAAACACTCTCCCATAAAGTTCAAAGGTTAAAGTGTATAGTAATGTCTTCCAGACTGATGTTGAAACAATGCTGCAGAGCATTCACTGTGTCACAGGGAGCTGAATTCAGTGATCTCCTAGGCCCCTTTTGTGGAGATACTTTATTTGTGCTGAAATGTGATGATATTTTATTTGTATGTTAACAAATAAAGCATGCCTGAAGATCAAGGGGAGAAAGACCAGCCATTTTTGAGTAAACATAGAAGTCAGGCAGTGGTAGCACATACCCTTAATCAAATCACTTAGCAGTCAGGGTCTCTATGTGTTTAAGGCCATGTTAGGGAACAGAGCTAAGCATGGTGACACACGCCTTTAATCCCAGTACCAACCATAGAGACCTGGAGGTCTGTACAGACAGGCAGTGACAAGGAAGTGAGGTAGCTGGGTGAAGAGCCAATGAGAGAGCAGAACAGCAAGACAATAAAGGCATAGGTTAGACAGGAAGTAGCTCCTTTCTGGTAGCTGCAGAACTGGAGAGGTAAGGTTGGTGG
The DNA here is from genome assembly GCF_004664715.2 of Peromyscus leucopus. Taxonomy (NCBI): domain Eukaryota; kingdom Metazoa; phylum Chordata; class Mammalia; order Rodentia; family Cricetidae; genus Peromyscus; species Peromyscus leucopus. The sequence goes on along the minus strand of NC_051071.1, from coordinate 89,383,564 downwards.
CTATCACTATTTCCCTGATCTCTAAAGCTTTCACCCCTATATTTGGCTCCATGTTCCTTATTTAATAAGACTGTTTAGAAATTCGTCTACACCCTTTATTTCTAAAGTTTACTTTTTAATGAGGGAGCTTGATGCAATGTAGATCCCAAATTAGGTCCCTAAACAAGACAGGAGTATTAATAGGAAAATAGTAGAATTTGAAAATAATGTTCAGTTTAATGAACAGCAACGTTAATATGAGCTTTAACTGAAGTATCTTGGCAAAGGAAATTTTTACATTAACAAAATATGGGCAAACAGCACATGAGAACTTTCTATACTGTCTAGCTACATTTTCTGTATACATAAAATTATTTGTAAATTAAGTCTATTAAGCCAAATGTAGTAGGATACTCACATAACTCCAACAAGTCAGGACACAGAGTCAGGAGGACATGGATTTCAAGCAAGTTTCTCCTAAAGGCATAAAGAATCTGTCTCAATAAATTAGCTTAAGAAGTAAATGGGAAACTTGAATACATGCCTATAAATACTAGAAGACAAACCTGAGCTGTAACAGTGCTCTGATGGCAAACAGAGATGTGTATATAATGTCATTTCAGAAGCAACACATGGAGATGTTGGGGGAATTCTGCCATTTGATCCAATGGCCAATTGGAGTGGTTTGGCCCAATGGGTGTGGTCTTCTCTGAAGATACAGGGCCCTTTAAGAATTGGAGGGGAAGGGTCCTGCTCTCTCTTGGGCTGGTCAGAGCAGGCAGCAAGCAGTGGAGAAGCATGGCTTGCAGTTTGCTTCCCACGCCCTTGGGCAGAACCACAGGGTAGAGAAGGCAGAATCAGCAGCAGAGTCAGCCTTGTTCAGTGTCCTGAGTGAACCTTATTGAATTCATTCCTTAATAAAACTTTCCTGGTCCCACACTTATGGAGACAGGAAGTCTCGATTAGAGAGGGGCATGCCTGCCTTACATGTGTCAGTCACAATCCATTTCCTAACCTAGAGTGGTGTTTGTAATGTATCTTGTTTTAAAGTAATTCACCAAACTTTACCTAATATTTTAAAACGGATTTTCCACGCAATATATTTTTATCATATTCTTTCCCTTTCCCCAACTCCTCCCAGATCCTTCCCACCTACCTACCTACCTAACTTCATGATAGTGTTCTCTCTCTCTCTCTCTCTCTCTCTCTCTCTCTCTCTCTCTCTCTCTCTCTCTTTCTCTCTGCCTCAAAAAAATTTAAAAATTCAAAAACAGACTAAAGAAAATCAGTAAGATAATAAATACCAAAACAAAACAAAAATCACACAAAATCTGCAAGGATTCTCTTTCATGTTGGCCAATTAACAGCACAAAATTTCGAATACACAGTTATCCCTGGGCTTAGGTCCTGCCCTGGAGTATAGTTGATATTCCCAGTGACACTTTATTGGAGAATACTGATTTTTCTTTTCCTAGCAGACACCAATTACACACAGCCTCTGGGTTAGGGGTGGAATTTTGTGTTCACTTCTCCTTTTCAGTTTTGGGATTCTGTCTGGCTTGAGCTGTGCAGGTCTTGTGCATGCTGCCACAATCTCTGTGAGTTCCTGTGTGTGTTAGTCCTATAGTTTCTGAAAGATCCTGTTTCCTTGGAGGCATCCACCATCTCCAGCTCTTAAAACCTTTTTACTTCCTCTTCTGCATGGAACTCTGAGCCTCAGTGGGAGGTTTGATGAAGACATCCCATGTAGGGATATGTGCTACAAAGTCTCCTAGTCTTTACACATTGTCTAGTGAACTTCTTTGTAAATTACCATGACTGTAAGAAGAAGCATCTCTGATGAGGGTTGAGCAATGTTATGGTCTATAGGTATAGCAGTATGCCATCAGAAATCACTGTATGCTGTGGGTTTTTTTTTTTTTGACAAATAACAGTAGTAGGTTTCCCACTAAGGCCAGGACCTGTCTAGTCTCAGGTTCTTCTCCACTTCACAGTGTCAGAGAGAAGCGTCATCTCATGTAGTGACCTTCAACCCGTTTTTAAGGTGGTTGGTTACAACTGTCACATCTGTGCCGCGATTGTACCTGTCTTGCAGGCATGTTTCTGCTGGGGACACAGAGTTTGTAGCTGGTGACACTGGTTACTCTTCTCCTCTAGAGCATGCAAAGTGCCTTCAGGTACCATGGATGTTAGCAGTAGGGGTGAAGATTCTAATGGGTACCTGCTTGATTTCTCTGTGTTCAGTGACATAAGCAAGTGGGGTCTTCAGTAACAGGGTCCTTCTATCAGGTTAAGGATAGCAACCAATGATAGCCTTTGAAATAATCTGTGATGTTTGAGGAGAACTATAGGAATTCTTTTGACCAATGACTCAACATGATGTCATCCATTCCTGGCACTCAAGGTGACATGTTACTTAGTGACATAAAATGTCTTGTTGAGGCATTGTCTCTCCATTATATTGTGACTCCATTTAAATTCCTCTCATGTGTGTATCTATTTTAGGGTGCTTCCATGGTAGTAAGTGTGGTGGTAATCTAATTGTACTGAATTATTATTTTGATTGTATGTTAATAAATAAAGTTGTCCGGGGGTCAGAGCTATTAGAGCCATAGCAAGAGTGTGGCGGTGGTGGCACACGCCTTTAATCCCATAGATATCTGTGTGTTCAGGGTCAGAGCTATTAGAGCCATAGCAAGAGTGTGGTGGTGGTGGCACACGCCTTTAATCCCATAGATATCTGTGAGTTCAGGGATACAGCCAGCATTGGAGACATATGCCTTTAAGACCTAGGGGGCTGTACATTCAGACAGTGACGAGGCAGTCATGTGTTTGGGTTTACAACCAATGAGAAGGCAGAACAACATACTATAAAAAAACGAACCGACAGGAAGTAGGTCTTTTTCGCGAAGCTGGGACAGCAGGAGGAAGGGTGAGATTTTAGCTCTGAGCTCTGACCTCTTGGCTTTCTCTTTTACATTGTTTCTGTGTTTCTTATTTAATAAGACAGTTGGTTACATCTATAAGTAAGTTTGTGTATGGCTTTTCAAAAGGCCTTTAGTGTTAGATGTCCCTCCCCTTATTTCCTCCCTTACCTTGATCTCCCATCCCCCTCCACATTAAATTCTCCTATTCTAGTTTTCCATTTACCTCTTTATAACACTACACTCTTATTTCTCCTTCCTTGGAAGGTCCTCTTGTCACCTCTGGTCCCTTATTAGCTGCCTAATGTCTGTTGTTATTCAGATTGAGCACTCATGACTAAAGCTTAAAGCCAACCTCCCCATATAGAAGAAAGCCTGCACGGTCTTTTGTTGTTTGGGTTAACTCAGTCAGAGTAATTGCTTCTACATGCGTTCATTCACCTGAAAATTCATTTTTTTTCTTAACAGCTGAATAATGTTCCATTGTGTAAATGTAACAAAGTTCCAGTATCTCTTTACCAGATGATGGGCATAGAGGCTGTTTCCAATTTCAGGTGTTATGAACAGAGAAGCAGTGAATGTGGGTCACCAAGTGTCTCTGTAGTAATACACAGAGCTCTTTGGGTCTATAACCAAGAGCATCCTAGCTGGAGCTTAGAGTAGATCAATTTTCAGAGTTTTGTTACGGTGCTGGATTCTGGCAGAGGCAGATGTCTTCATTGGCCATGTTTGTATTTTCTGCACTGGGATAAGGCACATGGAATAATGACATCTGAAAAGTTTCCTGGTGTAAATATGTGGTCTTGTCTTCATTGGGTGGGTGTTCTGTTCTGTTGTTGTTGTTGTTGTTGTTGTTGTTGTTGTTGGCTGGTGTTGCCAGCTCTGGTCCTAGCCACTTGTGGCCAGTGTGTGGGCCCTGAGTTCCAGCCTACAGTGAGAGCTATTCTGAAGGTCAGCAGATACTCATACAGGAACAGAGGCTGGCTAGAAGGAAATCCTGACAGTGTGGGTGGAAAGAGCTCTGAGTTCTCGGGGTTATTAACAAAAGACTGGGTCCCCATGGGGTGGAGATAGGCTTGGTGAGTGGGGTGGCACATGTGACAGGCTGTAGCAGGACTGAGGGTAAGTCTGGAGATACCGGAATGGAGGACAGAAGGAGGATGAAGGTCCCCTACCTGAGTACTAGCCTAGTGTGGCAACTGTGGGTCCCTGCTAGAGAGAGTGTGTGGGTCAGCAGAGTCCCAAAGGAATGCAGATGGGCTAGAAGGAACCACAGAAAGGGCCAACAGGAAGAACTAGGGGCACACTGAGTCTGTACCAAGAGCCAAACTGGACTTTTTGTTACATTATGCATCAGTTTGTAAGATGTTTAAAAACACCCATATTGCTGATGAGTACTATCCTGTTATGAAATAAGACTAAATGAAGAACTTATGAATATAAATTATGGAAACACAAGGGAAATACAGACCATGACAGTGCAGATACAGCAACTACTAAACACAGCCTGTAATCGCTAGGACTGCGAAGGATTTTGGAACCTAGCTGATCTAGGACTAGGGAAGTATTCCAAGAGGCAGTTTCTATAGATACTGATGTACAAGGCTGGGCCCCAACATCTGTGTCTCAGCAGTGTTCCTAAGGAGAGCCTCTTGCCAAATACTATAACACTGAGTTACCCCGGAGTTTAAGGAACTTTTCAGATCAGAGTCCCCTTGAAATGTTACAAAAGTCATTTCATATCACAAGAACTCTGTAGTTGTACTGCAGTTATATCCAAAGCCCCCACCCCCAGTCAAGACTCCTGAGCCATTACATCACCATAGAGAAGTATCCACCTGTCCTGAATGGTTTCAAGTCAAGTTGACACAAGCTAGAGTCATCAGACAAGAAAGAGCCTCAGTTGAGGAAATGCCTTCATAAGATCCAGCTGTAAAGCATTTTCTTAGTGATCAATGTGAGAGAGCCCAGGAACTACGAGTGGGATTACCCCTGGGCTGATTATCCTGGCTTCTATATGAAAGAGTCTGAGTGAGCTATGATGAGCAAGTCAATAAACAGTACTCCTCGATGGCCTCTGCATCAGATCATGTCTCCAGCTTCCTGCCCTGTTTGAGTTCCTGTTATGAATTCCTTCAGTGATGAACAGTGAAGTACAAGTCAGTTAAACCTTTTCCTCCCCAACTTGCTTGTTGGTCATGGTGTTTCTTCATAGTAATAGAAACCAAAAGACACGATCCATAAGTCTTATTTAATGAGCTCATCAAACATGTTTTTGTGGTCATTCATTATGTGTGTTTTTTTGTTTATTCATTTTTTTGTTTTGTTTTGTGGTAGAGTTTTTTGTAGCCCAGGGTAACCTCAAACATACTATACATACATACCTGATGATGACCTTGAACTACTGATGTTTCTACCTCTCAAGAGATGATACTGTAAACATGCACCACAACATCAAGTTTATTGATTTGTTTTAACCTTACAAGTAACATAGGTTTTTATAACATATTTTAGAACCATGCTTTTAAATTAGAATCAGTACTTATCTTATGTACCAGATTTGGCCAATGATGGATTCATTTGGTGGATGATAAGGTATGTTGTCAATGTAAATATGAAGATGTAAAAACATAAAGAATATAAGGGTTTCTAAGACTAATTCTCCTTTTTAGGTAAAAGGAAATTGATTGATTGCCTCTCATAATTCTTATCGATGAGATGAACTAACATGCAGTGCTTAATAACATTACCTTGGAGCTTAGACCCTTTTACTTAAAATTTGGTTTGTTACTATGTTGTGGACTTTAAAAGAAAATTAACCATTGCTTATTTACAGCAAAACAGAAACCAAATAGAAAAAAGTCTTCATTAAATACTGTATACAAGAAGTTCCTTTCTTATATTTGTAATTTTGTTTTAAAATTTGACAATTCTATATGTATATAATGCATTTCAGTCATTCTCACTCACTCCCACCTTTCTGTTTTCCCTTCCAAACCCTTCAAATGCCCCTCTTCACAAGTCCCTTTCACACATCGATATTTTACATTTTGTCTTGTGACCCAAAGAGTTTAACCAGAGCTGTCTGTGTGATCCTGGGTTTTAGAATATCCACTGGAGCCTAGCTGGCTCTCCTGTGCGTATACATGTGAAATCAGTGACTGCCTCTCTCCCGTAATCTACCAGTAGCAATAGTTCAGCAGAATGGAGTACGGTCCTGTTGAGTCCCTCTCTGACTCTTGCTGTGCTGATGAGGGACTCAGTCTTGTGCAGGCAGCTGTTGTGAGACAAACCATGGTTGCAATGGCTGTGTGTGTCCTGCCTACAATATAGCATTTCTAACACCTTTTCTCATCTTCTGGCTCCTGTACACTTTCCACCCCCTTCCACACTGTCCTAAGCTTTAGAGGAAATGGTATACGTGTCCTTTTTAGGGTTAAGTGCTCAAGTGTCACTCACTCTGATACCTTGAGCAGCCATGAGTCTCTGCATTCACACAAATCATTACAGTGGGAATCTTTTCTGGGTAAAGCTGGCTGTAGGATTTCTCCATGAGTTTAAATATAAATATTTAGAAGACATTTTTTAATCACATATCTTTAAGCAACTGTAGAATATTTCCACCATAGAACCTAAAGCCCCAGTTGCTGGGTTTTTTACTGAATTTACAGGGGAAAAAAAGTTTTGTTGCTGTAGAAACCAACCTTTAGCATGAGAGGAATTGAAGGAAGCCATGGAGTCGGAGGACTAATCACCCCATTGACTTTTCTGTCTGAAGAAGTAGAAGTTAATTCTCTGTGGCCAGTGAAACACACACACACACACACATACACACACATACACACACCACACACACACACACACACTCACACACACCTCCAACATGCCAGGATCTCACTTAGGGTGCTGATGAATGGCAAGCCTTCAGCAGGTCAGAGAAACTGAAGAGGAGATTCAGAGCAGGTGAACTACTGGACAAACACAAACAGACACACAGGGACTTTTCTGAGGGTCAAAACTTAGTTCTTCACTATAATATTGTTTTCATTGCTTGTTCTAACCTCTCCTTTTTCTATTCTGTTCTTCTACCCTGATGTTTCCCTCCTTATTCTTTCCTGATGTCTTCCTTCTCACTACTTCCTGATGACTTCCTTCTTACTACTTCCTGATGACTTCCTTCTCACTACTTCCTGATGACTTCCTTCTCACTACTTCCTGATGTCTTCCTTCTCACTCCTTCCTGATGACTTCCTCCTCACTACTTCCTGATGACTTCCTTCTCTTTACTTCCTGTACTTCCTGATGACTTCCTTCTCTCTACTTCCTGAAGACTTCCTTCTTACTGTTTCCTGATGACTCCCTACTCACTATTTCTTGATATCTTCCTTTTAACTTCAATATTTTTCCCTTACAGCTTATAAACCTCAGTAGAATCTTTCCAGCAATATAAAAATTACAATGGAGTTACAGTCTATTTTTAAGTGAATGATTACAATGAATACAAAAAAATAAATAAGTAAAAGCATGTTTCCCATTTCTTTTACATGAATAAACATTTTATGTATTGTGACTGAAAAGCAAATTATCCCCAAGCACCCACATACAGTTAAACATTTATCTTTTAGAATTCTCATAGATCAGGGGCCTTTCAGCCACAACTGCTTACACAGACAGTAGTTTTTACAATTGACATAAAAAGAGATAACTAGTTTCACTTTTCATATTTTAGAGTTCTGCTAAATTATCTTAACTAACTATCCAATTCTTTGTTTTCTAGTTACATGAAGTATTATTTAAAGCTTTGTTTGATCTATGATGAACTCCAAAATCCATGAACACATTTCCCAATATTGAAAAGATCTTGAGCTAATTTCTCTGACTTGATTGTTCTCCTTAATCATTAATTAACCTAAACCACACTCTTTAGGACTCCTCAAGAGAAATTCATAAATCCCAGCTGATGACAGTTCCTCGGTCCTATTTTCTATCCTATGCAGCCCCTGCTTCATCAGGAGTGGGGACGACACTATATCTTATGTTTACCTATATTAATTTTCCCACTAAAATAACCCCTATCATAATCCCTTACTACATGTGTTAAAAACCCTTAATCAGATTCAAGATGGCGGAGACAAGCAGACGCAGGTAGGCCTGTGGCAGCGGCCCGCAGAGGTAGACGGTACGGCGGCAGTGGCCGACAGGGACATCTAGGCCCGGTGGCAGCTGGCGGAGACACTCAGGCCCAGCGGCGGCCCACAGAGGTGGACAGGCCCTGTGGCAGAGATAAGCAGACGGAGGTGGACAGGACTGGCGGCAGCGGCAGCGGCCGACAGAGACATTCAGGCCCGGTGGCAGCCCACAGAAATAGACAGGCCACGCGGCAGAGAAAGGTGGACGCAGGTCGGCGACTCGCAGAGGTGGAAGGGCCCGGTGGCAGCGGCCAACAGGGACATACAGGCCCAGCGGCAACCGGCAGACACATACAGGCCTGGTGGCAGCCCGCAGAAGTGGATGGGCCCGGCAGCAGTGACAAACAGAGGTAGGTAGACCCGCGGTGGCAGCCGGCAGAGACATACAGGCCTGTTGGCCACCCGCAGAGGCAGACACACCCAGCCCCAGTGGTAGCTGACAGGGACATACAGACCCAGCGGCAGAGACAAGTGGACGCAGGTGGGCCTGCAGCGGCAGGCCACAGGGGTGGACAGGCCCGGGGACGGAGAGGGGCGGACACAGCTTGGAACGGGGACGCCCCTAGCCCCAACACCTGGAGAAGAGGCTATCTCTGTGGGTCGGAACCAGGGTGAGTCTGGGCACCCACTCTGGGGACAACCCAGGGCCCAACTGCTGATCCTGTGAAACCCAACAACTTGGAGGTGTTGGTGAGACTACCCTGCTCAGCTGAAACCCATCTGGGAGAGGATTCAGATGCCTACAGTTTGAAGTCTGAAGAAACAAGATCAGCTGAGGAGTTGACAAATGAACAAAACGTGACCTGGGAACACAGAAGAAGGCGCTACCCAGCCACTAAACCAGATCACCAGAATCATAAGTATATAATTCACCGACTGAAATCAGCTGTCCCTGAAGAAACAGCCCAATAGCACCAATCTAACCAAGAACCCCTACTAAACCAAGACTAAAAATTAGAACAAGAGAGGCACTCTCAGACACAGACACCACCTGCACTGCACAGAGGAAAAGATGAGTAGACGCCAGTGCAAAAATACAGGCAACAACATAAAGACCTATATGGCAACATCAGAACCTAGTGATTCTACACCTGCAAGACCTAAACATACCATGACAGAAGAAACAGAAGAGATCAACCCTAAAAATGACGTTAAGAAGATGATAGAGGCCCTTAAAGAAGAAATAAAACATTCCATCAATGAGGAAATAAAAACTTTCCTTAAAGAGGAAATGAAAAACTTCCTTAAAGAGGAAATAAAAACTTTCCTTAAAGAGGAAATGAAAAACTCTATTAAAGAGGAAATAAAAACTTCCCTTAAAGAGGAAATGAAAAACTCCATTAAAGAGGAAATAAAAAACTCTCTTAAAGAAATGGAAGAAAAAACGAACAAAAAACAGGAAGAAATCAAATCAAGCCAAGAAAAAGCAATTAAACAGATGAAAGAAACATTCCAAGATCTGAAAAATGAATTTGAGACAATAAAGAAAACACATTCTGAGGGAATGCTGGAAATTGAAATCCTGACTAAACGAACAGGAACTACAGAAACAAGCATAACCAACCGATTGCAAGAGATGGAACAGAGAATCTCTGACACTGAACACACGATAGAGAAAATAGATTCGTCAGTCAAAGAAAACACTAAAGACAAAAAAGTCGTAACACAAAATGTCCAGGAAATTTGGGACACCATGAAAAGACCAAACCTAAGAATAATAGGGATAGAAGAAGGAGAAGAATACCAACTCAAAGGCACAGAAAATATATTCAACAAAATCATAGAAGAAAACTTTCCTAACCTAAAGAAAGAAATACCTATGAAGATACAAGAAGCTTACAGAACACCGAATAGGCTGGATCCAAAAAAAAAGTCCCCTCGCCACATAATAATCAAAACACTAAACACACAGAACAAAGAAAAAATATTAAGAGCCGCAAAGGAAAAAGACCAAGTAACATATAAAGGTAAACCCATCAGAATAACACCAGACTACTCAATAGAGACTATGAAAGCTAGAAGATCATGGACAAATCTCATGCAGACACTAAGAGACCATTGATGCCAACCCAGACTATTATACCCAGCAAAACTCTTAATCACCATAGGCGGAGTAAACAAAATATTCCAGGATAAAACCAGATTTAATCAATACCTGTCTACAAACCCAGCCCTACAGAAAGCACTAGAAGGGAAAATTCAACCCAAAGAAGCTAAACACATCCATGAAAAATCAAGCAATAGATAATTCCACACCAACATACACCACAGAAGAAACAAGCTGGTTTAGCTATCCTAATATCTAGAGAAAAAGGATGTTTCAAAAGAGAAGAAGTCTTGTGGCAATGCCTCAGTGGTCCAGGTAACTACCAGAACTCGGAAAAGTTGGTTGAACTTGGGATTGACTGGGAGGCCAAAGATTTAAAAAGCAGAAGATTCTCTCAAGACATAAGTTGTGTGATAATAGTGTGTTTTGTGTGTGTGAATGAGAATTTGTAAATGTTAAATTCTAGGCTTCGACAATCATTGTCAGTGCAGACTAAGCTGCAAGTATGTATGCTTTAAAACTTAAATTATAAAGCTAGTTACGTCTTTCTAACAACTAGTTTTAATGTTTATGAGCATATTTTACCTACACTACCTTTTCAGGATGTTGAGAAAGATGCATCACAAGCACAGGCTGGAGGCTGGGGGCTAGATGGTTTTGAGGAAGAGGTCTTGGTGGACTCTTTCATAGAGCAAAGGGAAGCAATGCCTTCTGGGAAATGAGCTAAGTTTTAATCTAGTCTTTAAGATTAGAAGTCAAAAACAAAAATATTAAGGAAAGGAAAACCTAATTGATCTTTGAAGTATTGTTATGTGGAATTGAGTGGGACTTTTGAGGCCTTTCTTCCAGAAAACAAGGACTTGGTTGTCAGGCCTATATTAGGCCTAAATCTTGGTGCCATGTAGTTGTACTTAAATCATTTCAATGGAAAGTGTCTTAGTGATTGGAACTTCTAGTGCAGTTTGGAGTTCTTCCATTTGAAAAATGTGATATTTGCATGGGATTGTTTGAATCTTGTTTTCTAGTCCCTCCCCATCACCACCCTCATAGTCTGAAGGTAGATTTTTCTCTTGATAAAGGAACAAAAAAGGTGAACATCTTGTTTGTAAATAGGTATCTAGTAACTAGTGGTAAACTTGAAATGGTAGAATTCTTTAAAGCCTAATTCTAGATAGCCTTAAGAAAATGTATCTTAATTACTTTTGAACCTGTATTCACCTTGATTTTTTCAAATATTTTAAGTTATATTTTCTTTTTCAGAGCTGCTTCTTATTTGGGGCTACTTTTTTTTTTTAATTGAGGCATAATTCATAAAAGGGTATATTGTTTTGATGAGACTTTTTACAACTGTGGCTGAATGTCTTTCTTTAGTCTTCCAAGAAGGGCCATTTTACTTTTTTAGAGTTACTTTTAAAAGTCATGAGGTCAACAACTTGGACTACTATGCATGTAAGTGCTAATGCAAATTAAAGCCCAAGTTGACCTCCAGCAGCAGTTCATTCTATGTTGACAGTGAGAGAACACTTTGCCTGTTAGGATACTGTACCCCTCACCTATTTTGTTTTTTTGCAAAAATCAAGGTATATTCTAGGGTTTCCTGGTTGACCTCAATAGATAAACTGAGATGATAGTCTTAGTTCAGAAATGATCTGAATGTAGATTTACAGTCTACGTGTACAGCTGGCTAAGTGAGATCGCTTTCACAGTTCTGCATGTATCCCATCGGCTCCCCATTAGTCACTGAACTCTTAAAACTGGTATTGTAACCTTATCACAATGTTTTGTGCCAATTTTATAAACTTTACAGTGCAATATGTGTTCCTTTTCTGAGGCAAACCAAAGGTATATTTCTCAAGGTTCTGCTGCTATCAGCAGCGTTGATGGAGGATTTTTTATACATTTGTAATAGATAGAAATAAACAAGAAAAAAAGAAGAAAAAAAAAGTGGTGGAGGAAAAGGTGAACACTGCAAGAATACTCAAAAGGGCTGAGAGTTGCAAACGCCAAGAATGGCTTTGCATAGTAAATGGAAGAGAACAGCTCTGAACTATAGCTTACTTTTCCTGGTTTGGTCTGACAGAATGATTGAATGCTTTTGTACAAAAATCAGAGCCTTAAAAACAAGGATTTGGTGAGATTGTAAAATGGTGTGCCACTTTGGCAAAACAGTTTGGTGGTTGGTCAAAATGCAAAACATTGTTACTCTGTTACTCAACAATTCTACCCTTAGGAATATATCCTCAAACTACTGAAAATGTGCACCTATGAAACATGTACATGAAGGTTTACAGCAGTGTGTTGCTAATAGTAAAAAAGTTAAAACAACTCAAATAGCTATCAAATATTAGAGAGAAATAAAATGTGGCTTATTCATACAATAGAATATTATTAAGACATAAAAATGAATGAGAAACTGACAGATTAAATGACTTTGGTGAACCTTCATAATTTCATTTGTAGATCTTTCCATTTCTAATTTATAAATACATTTGGGGTTATAAATTATAAATGTACTGTCTCCTGTCAACATTGTATACTTCTATTTGATGATTTCTGTGTCAAACATTATATGGAAATGTTTCCAAGTATTTTCTGTATTAACTGTGAATGAATAGAACAAAATAAATTGCCTGTGATGGGGAAAAAAAAAAAAAAAAAAAAAAAAAAAAAAAAACCTTAATCATCAAAATTCTATTTAAACTACCACTACTATTGTATAAAATCATTACTTCAGTTAAACAGTACAGCTTAATTGGAAATCAACTTCATAATAATCCACAGTTAAAATGCCCAGTAGAACAGGATATTTCCATGAGATAATCACATCACATTCAAGGCAGTGGGGAATTCCCCAGCCCCTATTCACACCATGCCATATACCAGAGTAAGATACAAAGGCACAGCAGTGGCAAGATCCATGCTGAAGCCCAAGTTCTGGGGCCTTGTCTATCCAAGATTTACCCATCAATGCCTTATATTCTGGTGGGCCAAACTCCTGAATTCAAGTGGTCCCTGATGCTCCACTGACATGGACACCAGAAAAGTTTTAATTATTTTAAATGTCAGATTAATTCAAAGAAAGTGAAAGTGAGTTTTAAAAATGTCTCTTTTCTTAAGAGGTTATAATTGCACATAGGTAATTAATAAGAAAATAATCATTATAAAAGATAAGGCCACGTGATTCTTCCAGAAGCCCCATGATGAGAGATCGATATCCTGAATCATCAAGAATTCTTCACCAGTGCATCTGTAATTCAACACACACAAAAATAATGTCAGAGATTATTCAGTACATTCACTGTTCCTTTTAAAAAAAACTCATAGTTTCAACACACCATTAAAAGTTTCTTTATATTTAATTATTAGTCATAATGATGTACTTACAATTTTGTTATATATTATGTCAAGTTAACCTACTTGTATCAGGTCACTTTTTTAATTTCAAAAATCATTGAAAGTAGCATAGCTATTACATCTATTTAAAAGCATAGAGGAATTAGGCTCAGTAAACTAGGCTGAGTTTAGAGAGTCACACTAAGGTCCAACTTTGTAGTCTTCACTGTGTCATTCATTTCTAAATCTAAAATGCTGCCCTCTCCTCAAAGGGCAAAGGCATGGATGAAGTACTTGTTTCTCCCAAAGTGAAAAACCTCAGCTTCCTAACAACACACAGACACTCTAAGAGATCAAAGCTTTGTGCAGTTCTGCTGACTCATTAGACAGTCATGCAATAAACACAGCATCAAATTCTGGACCAAGGACCAGGGGAGACTAAGGGTTTCTGACAAGAGTCAGTCAATTATTGTCAGTTCGTGTACTAAGAGAGCATAACAACAAATGATGCTCATCTATGAAACATCCCCAGCAGCCCATGGCTACAGACAGAGCCTGGGTAGCAGCTGGAACACAGCAGGATGCAGGGGCCCTGACACAGGTTAGAAAAGCAGCTGCTGCTAAAAGTTCTGAATACACAACAATTACATGTCGTGTCTCCATCCCTGTGTGTCTCCATCCCTGTGTGTCTCCATCCCTGTGTGTGTCCATCTCTGTGTATATCGATTTTCTTGTATCTCTTAGGATTTAACGGGGGCAGATTTCTTCTTCCTCTTTTTGTGAAGACCATCCTTTTGTGTATGAGGTCTGTGGATGGCCTGTCCCTGGTTTCACTTTACACATCCCCATCCTTCTGACAAGAAACTGGTAAAGAATTTGTATTAGATAAATGACACACCACACCAGAAAAGAGGAGATATTGGAAATAAGATATCTCCACATATTTGTTTTGTTATCAATAATTCAAACACAATTTGGGTTACTACTATTCATTATTATTTTGAACATCCTTGAGAGATCTAACACATCAGCATATGCCTGTCTCATTTATAGATCAAAATCAAATCAATGAGAGCAAAAGTAGAAAGGGAAGGTATTGTAACTTTAAAATAATACATTTTAATTTTATTAAAATTTTTTGTTTCTATTTTAGTGGTATTAGACAAAATTGACATTTCCTTCTCAATGTACTGAAATATGTGTTTCTTTCATTGAAGGACATATCCTGCATATTTTACACACACACACACACACACACACACACACACACACACACACACACCAGCCTTTAATTTCTTGAAGTCCTCTAGGGTGTGAGACATAGGGAAGACCCTGAATGCTGGCAGGCAAAGCTTAGTCCTTTTGGCCCTTGCTGCCCTGATGTTCTTGGGCTCTGCTCACAGGTACCATGATATCTATACATGTAGAAACTGAGTGCCCTTGTTTACTATCAGAGCAGCCTAGGTCAAACTCAAATGTTCTGAAACAAGGAACTCAAATCCACAACCAAGACACCAAAATCATTTTTAAAAGCCCCCAAAGAACCCTTTCTGCACATTCTACACCATAGAGCAGTAGGATCAAAACACATCCCTGTGTGCACTGATTACAGTGATTCTCTCTGGGGAACCAGCAGGGGACAGTGTTAATCCTGAAAGTATGGGTTTTCCTTCTGAGTCTAGGGGCATTCTATGTCTCCATTATGACACTGAACTCAGGCTTACATTACATAGTTCTGACATCTACTGATTTCTGATGTGTTATGTTCTGGACAGAAGTTTTGTCCCAGGAATTCATTGTGTTGCAAAGCCTGTAACACAAACAAAAACAGAGAAAGGCAAATAGTTTAATATTTCTATAAGTTTCTAAAGATTAAACACAGCTATAAATTCAAATTCAATCTTGACTGTAATTTGCAAAAAGAAAAAAAATTAAACGAACAAACCCTCACCGAGTTCAGTCTGCCCAGCAAAGCAGTACCCCTCCCTCACACTCAGGAGGGTTAGGATTGAAATGATGGGGTTTCCCAACTACTAAGAGGTGGACTCTCCAACTAGATTACTTCAGGCACCTCCTTCTCTGCCCAGTCCATAACCATGTAAGCACTGTAATTAAAACAATACCATTGATTTATAGTAACAATATTTCTTGCTTCTTTTCATCAAAATCCGTTGAGATTATGGGCGTAAGAAAGTCTGTTAAGACACACTTTACTGCAGAGAAAGCATGGCAATTCCAATATGTCTATGGCTATCACATGGTTTCTCTTTCTTTTAATTTCCTGATATAAACTATATATCTTAGTCCCGGATCCTTTCATTATTACTGTATTGAATAGAGTCACAACTGCATACTTCTCATCATATCATCTATCTTCTCTCTTTACCCTGGGGTTTTTCTCACCCTTTATGTCTCTCAAATAACACGTGACTGGGGAAAACCCCAGATGACTCACTGACCTTTGGCTAGAATTAACAGGAAAGCTCTCATCTTTTGCTCCTGGAAGGAAAATCCTGGGCAGCTGCTGGTTAGAGATTACAGCTGGGGAAAGGACTGGGTTGGGATTCATTTCAGTCAGTACAGTTGGAGACCCAAGTACAGGGACAGACTTACTGTAAATCCACAATGAGGAATGCTCAAGTACTGAATCCATGAGAGCCCAGGTACTAAGCTTCCTGAATATAGTGACAGACCTGAGAAAAACTATGAAGAGCAAAACCATGAATTAGAACCAGTCAAGTGACTAAGAATTCTAGAAAAGATCTCCCTTTTCAAGTCCCATTCATCCATCTGACCATTTCTGCTCAGACGGGCTCTTTAAAACATTCTTTAAGTAAACTCTAAACATCTTTCTACATTTTTTGCAAATCCAAGGCTCTTTGTGGTTTTTAAATGAAGACTTGCCACCCCACTCTGCAGGAGCCAGACCCTACAGATTTTAAAATGACATACAACCTATGAACATAACTTTATGTACTCCCATCCTACATATATAAAATCGTCTTTAGATTCCTTATAATATCCAATTTATGTAGCTATATAGCTTATACTGTATAATTCATGGGATGGTGATATTCAGAGCACAAGAATCATTTGTTTCATATATTTTCAGTGTATGATTGGTTAAATCTTTGACAATAAGACAGGCCAACTGTAGTGACTAATTCTAATAAAACTGCTGTCATCTAAGAACACATGCTAGAAGAACACGGTCTTGGCTCATTTTATGTCAACTTGACACAAGCTAAATTCACTGGAGAGTGAGGAACCTCAAGACACAAGAAATGTCTCTAGGGAGGAGCTTGGCCCTACCTCAACTTGATGTGCCATGCTTTCTTCAAGCCCGTGGGAGAAGTGGATGCGGAGGGGGTAGATGGAAGTCAGGGGAAGGGGGCACTCATCAAATTGAACTTTTAACAGGAAAACCGTATTAGTTACATCAACAAGTTTTTATTATCATTAAAAAATAATAAATGAGACTTTTAAATCTTAATATTAATGATTTTCCTTGTGTGGTGGTATTTTGTTCCCCAAAATATTGTGCACCCTAATAAATTTATCTGGGGTCAGAGACAGAACAGCCGCTAGATACAGAGGCTAGAAAATGGTGGCATTCACACCTTTAATCCTAGCATTCCAAAGGCAGAAATCCATGTGTTCAAGGATACAGACAGGCATGGTGACTCATGCCTTTAATCCCAGAAAGCAAGCCTTTAATCCCAGGGAGTGGTGGTAGAAAGCAGAAAGGTATCTAAGGCATGAGGACCAGAAACTAGAAGCATTTGGCTAGTTAAGCATTTGGCCTGGTTAAGCATTCAGGCTTTTGAGCAGCAATTCAGCTGAGACCCATTCTGGATGAGGACTCAGAGGCCTCCAGTCTGAGGAAACAAGACCAGCTGAGGATCTAGCGAGGTGAGGAAGCTGTGGCTTGTTCTGTCTGTCTCTCTGATCTACCAGCATTGACCCCAATAACTGGCCTCAGGTTTGATTTTATTAATAAGAATTGTTAAGATTCCTGCTACATCTGGTGTCCAATGTTCGTGGTATGAATTCATGAAAAATCTGCTTGCCTATGACCATTCATTCATGGTTCTGAGAGAGAGACATTTATCAGACTGTGATTACTCCAAGCCACAGAGAAGGCACACACACAAAAAAAGTCTGCAGTGAACCATAATCACACCTAACAGTAACTTTGAAATCTTCAAAAGGATGACAGGATCCCACAACGATGATTCCACATGGACTATGATAAAGCCATTAAGCTGATTAACACCACGGAAAGATCGACTTTTGACTACAAACTGGTCAGGACAATTTTGAGATGACTAGCTGAGATGATCCAGCCTGACAGACTACTCGAACAAGGACTTGAAACAAGCCCTGAAATTTCCTATTATGCAGAGACTGGACAAATGATACAGGACTTGTCAAATAACCCAAAAATTTTTCTTTTCAGGATAAAGATGCCTTCACCCATACCCAGAAGGAAGCAATTTTAAGAATACGACACCCACATTCCCAAAGAGGTGGTGTGGGGCGGGTGGTTTTTTGGTCTTTTAATGGGTTTTGGGTCTGGGATAATTTTCTTTGTTTAGGGGGGGTTGATTACAAGTTGTTGTCAAGGGTTAGGAAAAAGGCTAAGCAAAGGAGATTAGATATAAGGTTCTTGTTAAAAGAAAAAAGAAAAGAAAAAGACAATTACTAGTTTTAAATACTTTACATTGGATTGGATTGTTTTATATTGTATACTATATATATATATATATATTGAAATTGATATTGTTAGAAAATGCTATATGTATATTTCTAATTGTACTTATACCATTCATTTAACAATGTAATGCAATTTTCTGATCCTTGAATGTTATTATTACCAACTATTAGGATATAAAGAAATGAAAGTTAGTAGTTAGACATTATAATAGAACATGTAGTCATATTAGGTATGTTTTAAAAATTGAGCAGATATATTTTAGATAGACAGGTCATCTTCAAACCCTTCAGAGATCTACAGAATATGGCATTTAAAATGTTTTAATAACTTAGAAAATTTTTCTTTTTTGTTATGACTATGAGACATGTCGGCTCCTGGCAGTACCAACCTACATCAGAGAAAATATGGGCATTGATGAAACTGCATATGGAGTTAACTTTCATTGTGGCAAAAGTTAGCCACTGGACAACAAAGTATCCTTGAATCAACTGCTGACACACAGGACAGACAAGACATGAAACAAAGGACAACAATCTTGTTGAGATTTTGCATTTCCCCTGGGCAATGATGTCAGCAGCCTTTCTCTTGGGTGTAAAGTGTCCCACCTCTTCAACCTTCTGGACTGTGCTCTCAGTTAACAGCACAGGAAGGGGCCTCCCAGGTCTCTTTCAATTTATTTTCTGTTTTGTTTTGTTTTTCAGATTTTTAGCAGCATGTGGTCCCCAAGCAAGAAACCATGGGCTGAAAATTTTAGCAGACGAGTCTGGATGAAAACTTTGTAACCTAAGAGAAAGCAAAGTGGAGGAGAGATCCTCAACACAATTGATGAGAAACTGATTTTAGTTTCCCTGGTGGGAATGCCTGTGGACTCCCTAAGATAGGAGACATGGAACATTCACGTGGAGAGAGGCTCTAGCCCTTCTGAGAGCAATTCTAATCTTAAACAAATCTCTTTAGTTCTGAGTTACTCTAAGATTGTCTTCATCATATTAGCAGCAGCATGGGGAAGGACGGAAGCCTCTATACATCTGAGGAGGTATGCATTCCTACCAGTGTATATTATAGTTTTCTTTTATTTGTTTACTTGTTTCTCTGGTATTCGAGGAATTGCATCTGGATTCCTAACCCAACACAGGCCAATCTACATCACAGAATGTAGGGAGACTTCCAGGAGACAGTTTATCATCATAATATCTCATGTATTCCTTTTGAAATTTCCAGCCATATACTCTCCAGGATAAACTTACTGTGTTGTGAACACATATTCTCCATCTTGAATGAACACATGAGAAGGGAAAAGGTGAGGGATCACACAGGCTCCATCCATCTTATTTATATGTACACATTCAATCCTCTTTAACTTAACTCCACTCAATGCACTGGAGTCACTGTACAACTGCATTTTACTTTTTAAAATTTCCTATAACAATGCTCAGGCAGTTCTGGGCTCTGGAAGGTGACTAGGCTTCCCTTCTACACTCTGGGGTAGGAGGACACAACCAACAACAGGCAGAACTCCTTAAAATGTTTCCTGGGCCTTGTTCTTTACACTGTGCTGTGGGATCCTTGCTCTGGGATGGTAGCGGAGCCAATCTACTCCAAAAGTGCCCTGACTGTCTACTGCCCTGTGCCCTGAGAGTCCAGCACCCCAGCAATGAAGGAGGTGAAAACCACATCACCATACCCCAACAGGAGCACCCAAGAATGTTACAGGTTTTTAGGTCTAAGAACCAGAATGCCAAATCTACTTTTACAGAAACTCACTTACAGTCCAGGCCAGCAAACAAAGTAGAGGACTGAGTCCAATCCTGAATATGATGGGACGCAACTCTCCATCAGTTTTTCTTTGTCTCCTGTCTGTGGTGACTTTCATCTTGATTGGATGCTGTCACTATGGGCAGTGAGTTAGAAATGCTGGAATATGGGGGAGGGTTTCCAGGAGACATGGAGACATGGGATAAAGTGACAAGTATGCTCAAGGGCAGTGACCACACCAACTGGATCTTTTCTGCTTTTCTTTCCTTGGGGGAAGGAAGTACACAGGGGACACTGGACAGACAACTACAATGGCAGTGACCGACCATTCATTTTCTGATTGTATTTATGTCCTGCTCTATGAAATGGGAATCATGTCTGACACTGTGGCTAGTGGGGTCCCAGGGCCCAGAGGAGAATCTACTGTTATTATTCCAAATGGATGTGGTATTAAACTGACCTCTAATGAGTTGTACTGACATTCATAGATTAGAACATCTCACACCTTCATCAGAGAAGCTTCCTTTTGCAGGAGACAGTGATTAACACAGACCCACCACAGGTCAACATACAAAGAAGAGAGACTACAGAGGATCCAGCCCTGAATGGGACATCTGTGTATCACACCCCTCCTCCCAAGGATCAAGGATCAGGATGTAAGAGGCTAGAAGGATTGTAAGAGCCAGAGGCTGTGGACAACTACAACAAAATGGGGTTCTCCTGTCACTATTGGACAGTGACACATAGGAATGCAGTGAAGTGTGCTGAATACTATAACAGTAAATGTAATACTTCGTAATAACAAGCTGGGTACCAGACCACCCAGCAATTTCCCAAAGAAATATGAAGGCACTCTGTAGTATCCACTGGTATGCTCATGTCTACAGAGACAAAGATCATGTTAAACATCCTTAGATTAGTCCAGAAGACACAGGTGAGATGCTGGCTAAGCTGACTTCTGCCACCACAGAGCACCTGGTGGCAGGTGCTCCAGGCTGACTCCCATACACATCCCCATCTTAGGGACCAGCATCCCTAGGCCAGCATCCTTATGACATTCTCACTAGGATTCTCCCCATCAGAGAACTCTTCCCTGTTTTGTCCACTCTAGTCACACAACAGCCCCTCCAGGGACAGCCTGATGTGCCCTCTCTCCTCAGAGTCTCTTCCCCTCTGAAGCTGGCTCCCTGAGGAGCAGCTCATTCCTACCTCACCTCAGACAGTGGTCATGGAGACTTCTCTCCTTCCAGTTCTCATGAAGAAGGTGACACTGTCACTCTGAGGTCACAGTGCCCCTTCAGGACACTACATCCTTCTCTCCAGCTACTCTCACTTTAGGACAGATGTATTCCTTCAGTAATCTCCCTTCACAACCATGGATCTTTACCAGATACCAAACCTTATCCTTTCCCTTCCTGGCCCTTCCAATTTCCAAGCTCTTCTCCTTCAGTGTCTTCATTGTATCTCTGATTTTTCTTGATATAGCATCACCAGTGCAGGCTGGCCTTAAACTCCATATGCAGCCAAGAATGACCATCCTCCTGTCTCTACCCTGGCCCCAAGTGCTGGGATTACAGAAGTACAACCATGCTCAGGGTTTGTGGTACTGTGGATCTAACATGGAGTGTTAGGCACACAAAGCAAACACTCTTCCATCTGAGCAAGGATCTCAGTTCCTCTCTGATGACTCCTCTCCTTGGCCTGTACTTGGAGTCAAATCTTGGCCATCTTTGAGAGCAGTGAATCCTAAGCATAGGCCACCATGGAAAGGTTCTTCCATGTTTGAAAAACACAGGAGATAAACAGCTCATTTTTACACAGCTGCTGTCTGGCTCTTTCCAGCCCTCCATACAGAGGATTCTCATTCTTGGGCAGCTGTATGTCTCCAAATCTCCAATTTGCTTCAAAACCACTATACTTAAGCTCTATGAAATCCCTAACATCTTTCTTTGGAGGGTTTATAAATCTGTGATTTTCAGCCCCCTACTACTGTGCTATCTCCAGCACTGAGATCTGGTGACCACACCCCAAGTTTGAGACTTTCACTGAGCAGCAGACACCTCTGCTCTTGATTTCCCATCCATTTTTCATTAGTATTAGTAATTAATCTCTTTACATACCTCCAAACACATGGTGCCACAATGATGGTAAATTCTTTTCAACTAAACAAATAAGAAAAAGGTGGAGAATACTAGTACTTCATGAGATAACATTCTAGGTTCACTACTATGGATATCGTTCTGTATAAATAAAGTGCTGATTGGCCAGTAGCCAGGCAGGAAGTATAGGCAGGACAAGGAGAGAAGAGAATTTTGGGAAGTGAAAGGCTGAGGCAGAGAGACACTGCCAGCCTCTGTGATGAAAAACAACATGTTAAGATACTGGAAATCCACAAGCCACATGGCAACTTATAGACTAATAGAAATGGGTTAATTTAAGATATAAGAACTAGATAACAAGAAGCCTGCCATGGCCATACAGTTTGTAAGCAATATAAGTCTCTGTGTTTACTTAGATGGGTCTGAGCAGCTGCAGGACTGGCGGGTGAGAGAGATTTGCCCTGACTGTGGGCCAGGCAGGACCAGAAAAACTCTAGCTACAGTTCACTGTGAATTTAATCAACTTGATTACCCGCCCTTGA
This sequence comes from Peromyscus leucopus, assembly GCF_004664715.2. Taxonomy (NCBI): domain Eukaryota; kingdom Metazoa; phylum Chordata; class Mammalia; order Rodentia; family Cricetidae; genus Peromyscus; species Peromyscus leucopus. Next base: position 89,360,979 of record NC_051071.1, on the reverse strand, counting down.
TCCTGGAGCAGGGGCTACTCACAGAAAGTGATCCCTGTCAATTATGAAGAGCTCCCTGATAGACATGCTTCTGGTACATTCAAAGCCTGTGACCAAGAGTAGCAGGACAGCTCTGCAGGGAGAGAATGAAGGCAAAAGAAAACAGCAAACTCAACATTAGAATGGTTTTATCCCAATTGAGCTTTTTCTCTAGATTAAAAAAAAATCACATAGATTAAAAAAAAAAAGCAGGACTGGAGAGATGCCTCAGCAGTGAAGAGTGGTTGTTGCTCTTGCAAAGGACCCAGGTTTAGCTGCCAGCACCCACATGGTGGATCACAACTGTCTGTCACTCCAGTTCTAGTGGATATGATGCCTTCTGATCTCCACAGGTTAGGGCACATACACGATACACATACATCCATGCAGGCTACACTCATACACATAAAAATAAAATAAGTATTTAAAAAACATAGAAGGAAAATGTGGAATTGTTCTTGTTAAAAATGTCAGAGTATATGAGTCCCATGAGTTATTCATCCTCTTTGTTTCCAGAGGTCTATTAATTGAAGTGTGTCCTCTAAAATCCAACAATCAGATAATGACCTTTAGGTAATGATCCTAGAATATGTCTTGTAGGAATACATTAGTTTTAAATGAAATCATGAGAGTGGAGCATCATATGTAATCTGTGTCCTCATTATGGGAAGAAACAGCAATGCAGTGTCTGCCAGGAGAGGGATGAGAGAAGGTGGCCAGACAGGAAGAGCCTGGGAGAGAATCCTCACCTCAGACTCTCACACTGCAGTGTGAAGACTCATTTACTTTTAAATCCACTGAGCCTGTGATATTTAGTCAGGCAACCCAACCCATCACTCCAATTTAACTAACAAAGTTGGTAAGTATCACTCCTAATGTATAAGGAGAGAAACATAAAGATTAATAAAACTCCAAGGAGTTTTCATATTCAGGCTGTGTTGATTTACAGAAAAGTAAGAATGAAAATGTGAAACAGTGGAGGGAATCTCTCCTCAACAGCTTACTGCAGACATGGACTGTAGAGACATCTTTAAAGCCTTGATGATCATCCATAAAATAGGCCAACAACTTCCTGCATGGTTTCCAAAGAGCTCAAAAAATAAATTCAGTTATGCCTATTTATGAAGAAATAATTTGTGTTGGTATGTTAGAGGATGGTAAGCAGGAGGAGAGGGAATAAAAGGCCCTCAGCAGTTATCTGTTACCTGGACACACATGTCAGGTTCCTCTAGACAGATGCATGATTGGATCCTAACAGCCAGCTACATAACACCTTCTCAACTGACAGTAAGAGGTCAGTGATTCTCTTTATCTAGGTACACAGTGGTGGTAAGATATCCAGATCAGATGGGGGGGGTACCTTGTTGGAGACTAGTTTCCTTCTACATTAAAGAAAAATTCCATTTTATAATCTACCAAAGGCCAGATTAAAGAAAAGAATGGAAAAGAAAAGGACAACCTAAGAATGGGTAAGACTCTGAGAAGAGCAGGAAGCAAAACCTCCAAATTCCTGGACTTGGGAGACAGCGGCATAAGGACTGCTGCAGACTGAAGCTAGCCTGGGCTACATGACAAGTTCTAGGCCTGTCAGGTCACAGCTGTGGTCCTGGCTCAAAGGTCCAAACATACAGCAGAGGACGTGACCTGAGCACCCCATAAACAACCATAGAGCAGAGGACCTGGGATTCCTTCCTCTCCTAACGAGCCAATCTTGCTTTCAAGGCTCATCTGTTTAACTTTACTCTACTAAATGCACAACTTTCTCTCTCCACTTTTCCATTTCCCCCACACCCGTTCCCTGGTGCTCAAGACATTTTCCCCCTCTCTGTCTCCAAAAAAGTGTCCTCAAGTTCCATCTGTGTTTACTTTCATATGTTTTTATCAACAAAACCAAGAACTTAGAAAGGGAACCTAATGGCCCCAGCCATACTTAACCATACATACAACAACTACTTTCTATTTGACTTTTTAGATCTTATAATTGTAGATTGACAACCTATAGCTACACATTTAAGAAATAAAAATAACATAATTCATGAACAATTTTGTGAAATCATTATATAAAACTAAATTAAATGATAGCCATCACTACAAATATGTATCATTTCTGTGGTAACACATTAGAAATATATTCTCAGAATCTTTGAAATGTGTATTAATATTTGCTGGATTGAATGTGCTGTACAATCTGTCTCAAAGGAAAAAAATCCTACTTCTTCTATTTAACAGATTTTATACTCTCAGCCCATATGTGTCTCCTCTCTTCCTGGCAAAGTGTACACTATGCTGCCTGGAGGTCAATCGCTTTATGATCCACATGTAAGTGAAACATGTTTGGCTTTCTGGGTTTAGATTATTTGACTTTGCATGACATTCCTCAGATCTTCAGTTCTATCCATATTGTTACAAATTCCTATTTTAAAGATAAGCAGCATTCTGAGTCACATTTTCTTTAGTAGACCATTAAATTCCTTAACTTGGTTACAGTGCATAATGTTCCAATGAACATCAGACTTCACATGCATTTTGGGTAAATGATTTTCAATAGGCATGTAAGTATGCACAGGATAAATGTCTGTGTCCAATTATTTCTTTCAATGCCTTCTCCTCAGTGTTTGGCTGCCACCTAAAGCCTATAATCTGTTGAACCAAAGGAGCTTATGTGCTACAAAATTCAAACCCAGCTCCTAGTTGTATAGTTAGACAAAGTACAAAGGCTTTGCTGGATCCAAACATGAGAAGCATCTCTGACCTCCTGAACATAACTGATAAAGCAAATACTGATATTGACCCTGAAAATAATTTAATAGCTTTCTTCCACAGATTATGTTAAGGAAGTGTTTGAATTGTCCTTCTTAGGTTTCTGTGGCTGCCATGAACACCATGACCAAAAGCAACTTGTGGAGAATGGGATTTATGGGGCTTACATATCCCATGTCACAGTCCATCCCCAAGGAAAGTCAGACAGGAATTCAAGGCAGGATCTTGGAGGCAGGAATGGAAGCTGAGGCCACAGAGAGGTGTTCCTTACTGGCTTGCTCCTTATGACTTGCCAGCATGCTTTCTTAAACAACTCAGAACCACCTGCCCAGAGGTGGCACTGCCCCCAGTGGGGTAGCCCCTCCCACATCCATCATTAATCAAAAAATGCCCACAGACTTGCCTACAGGCAAACCTGATGGATGAGTTTCCTTAATTGAGGTTCCTTCTCCTACATGACTCTGGCTAGTGCCAAGTTGACAAAAAAATAACCAGCACACTAGCCAAAATAATCAATCACAAATCATGATGACTAATAAATCATACACTAAGGCCATTGTTCCATTGTCCAATTTCTTATAAAATACTGGTAGCAGAAGAAGTAAAAATACAGATTAAGAGCATTTCACAGTTTCTAAAAAGAAAAGGAAGAAACAGCTAAGAAAGTTCTTCTTTGTGTCTACATTTTCTAAGCATATCTGTACATCACGTTTTTTAGAACTTATGTCTGAAAGCTTCCTGTGACAGTGTCTACACTGTCTGTCTTGTCTGTGCTCTGCTGGGTTAAGATGTGCCATCTACACAGGGCACAAACAAGCAGATTTGGAAAGCATTCAGACCTTGGCCGTCAGGGAAGGTGAACAGAGGACAGATGGAAACAGATGGACCAATCACCTCACTTCAGATCCACACAGAAGACAGTTCATATAATAACTGATTTTTATGTTTATCTTTTTCTTAAAAATTAATTGGTGTTTTCCACACATCAAAACAGATTTGTAGGGCTGTGGAGATGGCCCATTCAGCAACAGGTTTGTTGTGAAGCCATTAGGACCTGAGCTTAAATGCCTAGAACACATGTAAAAGTACCCAGGCACAGTAGTTCTCATCTGTAACTCCAGTGATGAAGGATACAGAGGTGGACACTTGAAACTCATCAGCCAGTCAGCCTAGCCAAGTCAATGAGCTCTAGATTCAGTGAGGGACCTGCCTTGAAAAAGAAAGTGGAGGGTCATCAATGAAAACCTGGCATCAACCTCTGACCTCCATATGCAGACACAGGTATGTTCACCAACATTCACATGTACACACTCACATAAACACAAGTGCACTCCCACAAACCTGGACATATAACACATCATACACTCTGTCTCTGTGTCTCTGTCTGTCTCTCTCTCTCTGTGTGTCTCTGTCTTTGTCTGTCTGTCTGTCTCTCTCTCTCTCTCTCTCTCTCTCTCTCTCACACACACACACACACACACACACACACACATGCACACACACACACACACAAACACACCATGGTGACAGAAGCTTCCTTTAGTTTCCTCCAAAGAACTCCAAGTCTCTGTGGCCACTGGGAGGTACCCTGAGGCTGTGGATGTCAAGTAGGGAGCCAAGCTGAGCAAACAGTGATATACCACACATAAATTACAGTGAAAATTGTGATCCTGATGAAACATTATGTTTGGAACATGCTATAGTCATTAAAAAGGTTTAGCATGAAAGGATATCTTTAAAGCCACATTACAGCTCAAATTAGACAAGGACACAAAGGAGACATCTATAAGTCAGGAAAAACTGAGTCCCATCCTATTACCCCATGGTCACATTCAAACAAAGCAAATATATTCAAGAAAATTGGCACCAGAAAAACAAAAGATGAATAAATAGGTAAACTAAAAACATTTATGCACCAAGGCATTATAAACAGAATAGAAAGGAACTACACAGAAGGGAAGAAATGTATGTGGGTCATATATCTGGTGGGGGACTCACATGTCAGAAACAAAAATCATTGTAACTCAATAGCAAGGAAAAATGAGGGCCAGTGAGATGATTCAGCAGGTGAGATGACTGCCACCTTTCTTGATGACCTTGAGGGTCCTGAAACCCATGTGGTGGAGGGATCAGCTCTTGTAAACTGTCCTCTGACCTCCTCATGTATGCTGTAGGACACATATTCCCACACATATACACACACTAAAGAAATAAATAATTTGGAATGAAAACATTCTTATGTAAAATGGGAAGATGCAGATACTTCATAAAATACCCAATGAATTTTGATTTCTTTTTCTTAGATAACTTACTGAAAACAAGAAAGAACACAAGTTTAGGTGAGGATGTGGACAGTTGGAGCCCTTGGGTTGTGCTGTTGAAAATATAAAATAGTACAGTGGAGTTGGAGACAGGACAGCAATTCTTCAAACAATTAACCCAAGGCCTATGATTTGGCAACTCAAGCTTTCTACCTTAAAGAGCAAAAGTCCAAGGCTCAAACCAATGTACTTGAAAACTTAGCAGCATGGTTCATAACAGCCAAGGGTAAGAACAAACCATATTTCTAACCACAGATGATTGAGAAGCAACACAATGGACAGTTTTTCTGCCTTACAGTGACTAAGATATCCTCCCACATGTTACACTTTGGTGAGCCCTGAGGACATCACACCAATGGAAACAAGCCACGCAAAACAAATAAAAACAAAACAAAACAACAACAATACACAGATACTTGTGTGACTCCAATTTAGGGTTCACCATTAGTCATATTCAATGACAGAAATAGAACAGTTGATGCCAGGATTCTGGAGTAGGGTAGTATGGGGAGTTTTCTTTGAGAGTTATGGGATTCCACTCAGGAAGATGAAAAATGTCCTACATTTAGAGTGTGGTGAGGGTCCTATAACATGAAGCTACTCCACACACTAAAACTAGTAAAATGTAAAATGTGTTGTGTGTTTCATACTATCTACTGACAAACACATGTGAAAAACTGAGTTCTTCCACTCAGCCTTCAATGTACCAACACACTCTATCACATCATAAAATGTTTACTCTGTTCTTGTCAGGAATTCCAATTCTTAATGGATTTATTCCACCATGAACTAAGCAACAACTTTTTTCTCAAAATTAGGATCCAAGTTTGCTTACCTGGTTTGTACTTCAGTACAATCATTTCTTAGGACACGGAAAGTGGTACCCACAATCACTGCCAATATGACTGTGATAACTGCCTTTTAAAAAGAAAACGGAATAAAAGAAAAAATTTCCATTACGAGTCTAAAGTATTCTACACATTGTCAATTGTTTTAAGATATGTAGTTTCATATTCAGATCTCTCCAGTGAGGTAAACACTATATTTTGGCCACAATCGCTGAAAGAATATGAAACACACATGTTAATAGACTGCTTGTATGTTAAACTGAAGTTTAAGGTATCTGCAATCTGAGGCTCTGACAGCACAAACCACGGAAAAGCTAAGACTTCTCTTAGTCCTCTACTAGGAATGGCCGCGGAAGGGCTCAGTTCAGGTTCTGAACATGGATGACGCAGGGTGGAGAGAATGCAGGCACCTGGGGAGGTTAGGGGACAAACCGAAGTAAGAGACAAAAGTGTTCACCTAAACTGAGATCTCAACTCTGGTGCAGCGAACATGTGCAGTTTCTACTTCAAGTGGTTTAAAGAACTTACTCAGTCTTTCTTTACTCTAGTTAGAAACAAGTTCACCCAGGCCAGGGGACAGCTCAGTGGCAGAGCCCTGCACAACAGACACTAGACCTAGCCCTGATCCCCTCAACTGCAGAACAAATAACAAAACTGAATATGACTCACAACCGAGTTCCTGGCAGTGGGATTTTGTGTGCTAAGAAGGGGTGAGCTGGTCCTCACCTGTTTCACCTCTGGAAGTCTGTGCCTGTGTGGGAACGAGCACTATTGCTGTCACCACAGTGTTCAGACAGCGTCCTCTGGGTCACCTGATGCCCCATTGCCCCTCATCTCTGTCACTGCTGCTCCATCAACCTCAGTCAGGGCGGCCTGTGCTCAAGTCTCATCTAAGCTGCCAACTCCTCCAGACCCTCATCTACCTCCATCCACTCAGTCTGTGCAGACAGTCACAAGGACCTGCACTGCTTTGGTTTGGGGACAAAATGGCTTTAAAAGGTGCTTGACTTAGCAAAGGTGTGAGGCTACACAATCCTGTAACTTATATGAACAAATTTATTATTCTTCTGCTGATGTTTTAAAAGTAGAATATTATGATCTAAGGGAAAGCATCCTCTCATGTAACTTGATAAATTATGAACCCAAATCCCTGGGCTTGGAGATAAAGTCCAGCAGTTAAGAGCACTTGCTGCTCTTGCAGAGGACCTGAGATTCAGTTTCCAGCATCCAAATGGCCTCTGACAACCATTGGTAACACCAGTTCCAGAGGATCTGATGCATTCCTCTGGCCTCTATGGGCATGCACATAATGCACAGCTATACATGAAGACAAAAAAACCCATACATAATACATAAATAAATAATTTTTAAAATTCATCTTCAATTTCTAGCATGGCTAGCATGTGTGTGTGCACGTGCGCGTACACACATGCACACACACACACTTCATACCTCATGATACTGCCTCAATGTTGGACAATGAATAACCCAATTTGAGGAATGTAATTCACTTTTTCCAATCATATTGAATCTTTTTTTCCAATAAGAATGGATACAAAATTGCCTCATTTATGACATAGATGCCCAAGTAAAAGGCCAAAGTGTTTGGAGCATCTGATAGTATAACTCAAATGGTAAGACTATCCACATACATGCAGGGAAGGAAGCAATATTTAAATATGAAAAGGGCAGCACACATGTTCATGATAAGAAGCAAGTAGTATTACATTACAGTCAACAACACACAACCTTTCAGTATTCAACATGAACTAAATTCCTGAGAATAAAGTAACAACACACTAACAGCAGAACTGATTATAAGTTCTGGTTGGACAGGGACAGGGATGTAGGTCCAGGGTAGAGTGATTGCCCTCTCATAGCTGCAACCCCAGGATCAAATGCTAATACTGCAGAATCTTCAACATCATGATATAAAATATAAATGAATAAGTGATGGCCCAGTGAGCTGGAAAAGCCACGTTTCCATGCAACATTCATGTTAAAATAATAGAAAATCTTAAGGCATGATGATCCTTGTTACAGAGCAGGTTTAAAGGGTTTAAAGAAAAGTGGAACCTCACTTCCTCCCAGTTCCCAGTCAGCTGACAGGGAAGAGCACTGTTGAGTCCAGTCACTATCTGTGTGTGAACTGCACTCTGAGTGACTTCTGCTTTCACACTGGACTCCACAGCACTCTGCAATGGGCTCATCTCTCAGGCAGTGCATGCACAGGCTCCTCAGAGGGGATCAATGGCCCTGTTTCCTCATCTCATGATTTCAACTATAGGTCAACCCCCTTTCCCTCCCCAGTCACCTCCACCCTTCCTACTTAAACTTCCTCCAAAGTCCATTCTTTCATCTGACATGCTACAGTTTATCTGTTTATTCAGTTACCTTCCATCCACCCACATGAAAAGTTACAGCAGGACAGAAGCCTTTGACTCCCTTACTCATTCCTGGACTTTGAACTTGTAGGATGCACTGGTGAATTAAAGTAGACAGGGGTGAGGAATTTCCAGGTGTGCTGAATTTCTTTTTGCCTTCCCTGAATTAAATTTCCTACTGGGATTAGTCATTATAGTTATTTCCTCTAAATAAAATAACAAACACTAAAACATTTTCTGTAAGTAAAAAGTTAACTGTGTTCTACTTGCTTCATTAAGTATTTCCATATGCCGAGTGGAGATGACAAATACATGGAACAGAGTAGAAGATAAATGTGACCTGCAGCAGACCAACTCAAAACAAATTGTTCTAAATTGAATTATTCACAATACAATTAAAAGAATTCATCAGATTACCTGAATCATAGTGGTCCCTGGGAAACCATGGAAATTTTTGAATGAACGACGGATAATCCACCAAAGCTGATGCCAGAAAGGGGTGACACAGGTGATCTCCTCCAAGGGTGAGCTCCGCTCTGCCTTCTCTTCTCCCAAGAGTGGATCCAGTTCAGTTCTCATGTCTCTGTATAAGGAGGACTGGGCAAACATATTGGCTAATTTTTCTGTGACTTGGTACTGTCTCTCAGAAAGCTCTGTATATTTGTCAGCTTTGGGATAAAAATGGATAAATACAAGAAGCAGTTAGACAATAATTTAACTGATTTTTCTGAGATACTTTTCATGAATCACATAAAATATATATCAGTTTTCTTTGACACAGTCTCATGTGCCCTAACCGACCTGAAAGTTGCTATGGAGCTGTGGTGGTAATCTAATTGTACTGAATTATTATTTTGATTGTATGTTAATAAATAAAGTTGTCTGGGGGTCAGAGCTATTAGAGCCATAGCAAGAGTGTGGCGGTGGTGGCACACGCCTTTAATCCCATAAGATCTCTGTGTGTTCAGGGTCAGAGCTATTAGAGCCATAGCAAGAGTGTGGCGGTGGTGGCACACGCCTTTAATCCCATAAGATCTCTGTGTGTTCAGGGATACAGTCAGCATTGGAGACATATACCTTTAAGACCTAGGGGGCTGTACATTCAGACAGTGACGAGGCAGTCATGTGTTTGGGTTTACAACCAATGAGAAGGCAGAACAACATACTTTAAAAAAACTAACCGACAGGAAGTAGCGCTCTTTTCGCGAAGCTGGGACAGCAGAAGGAAGGGTGAGATTTAGCTCTGAGCTCTGACCTCTTGGCTTTCTCTTTTACATTGTTTCTGTGTTTCTTATTTAATAAGACGGTTGGTTACATCAACATCTGGCGCCCAACGTGACAAGAATCCATTAAAAACTGCTTGGCTTGGCGGCAGGTCCGCTTTCCCGCAAGGGCGGCAGGCGGCCCGCGGCGGCGGCGGCGGCGGCACGTGGCGGCCGGCGGCGATCGGCTTCTTAGTCCTTAGCCTGGGTCTAGTTCTGCTTGACCTCAGGCTGGACTATCGGTGAGCTGCTTGCTTAAATCCTGCTTGCTTAAAGCCGGTGCTACAAACAACTCAGAGTTGCCCTGCCGAACAGGGCCCTGCCTGTAAAGCCAACGCACGTGGTCGGAGCTTAAGGAAGCCAGACCCAAGCCTTGACTCGGCACAAGAGGGAACACGTGGCTGCATTTAAACTTTAGCCAGCTACGCTTTCTTGCTCTCTCTCTCTCTCTCTCTCTCTCTCTCTCTCTCTCTCTCTCTTTCTCTTTGGATTTACACCTGGGACACTAGGTGGCTGCTTTGAAAATCCCCTCGGATTTCTACTGTTCTACGCAGATTTGGTAAGTCATAACATATCAGATATTTTAAAGGAAACTATCTAAAAGAGAATTTTTTCCACATCAAAAAAAAAATGGGTTTTATGTGTACATTGGAAGAAAATTGGTTTTTGTTCGAAATTTTAGGCAGTCTGGCAATGGAACAACTATATAATATTAGTATTGGTGGAATTATGCACCTTATCACTATAATAATCCACATTTTAATATTTAAAAAAATAGTCAATTTAAGTGCCAGGATAACAGCTTTAGAAGAACTTGCTAAACCTGTAAAAATTCAGACAGAAGAAATTAACAGTGAAGTTGTTTCAAGTCGGGATCATAAGGTTGCAGAAAGAAAGCCTGTTTTCACACAGTCACCCTTAATTTATCCTGTAACCATACAGCAGATGCCTGATCAAATGGCTACACAAAATAATTGGGCTCCAATTGAAATGTTGGATTTAAAAAGGTTTAAGGAGGCAATAGTATCTTATGGCATGCATTCCCCATATGTAAAGCAAATGTTAAACTCTTGGTCAACATATAATAGGATAGTACCACAGGACTGGCGGGACCTGGCACAAGGTGTTCTGGAACCCAGCCAGAGACTTCAGTTTCTGACTTGGTTTAAGGAGGAGGCTAAAAACATAGAAAAACAATGGAGGGATAAAGGAATACAAGTTTGCCAGGATCAGCTTATGGGCGAAGGCCAATATGCTTCAGCACAAACACAATGTTTATATGATGTCCAAACCCTAATTTTATGTCGAACGGCAGCCTTGAATGCATGGGACAAAGTTGAGGAACCAGGAAAAAAATCTGAGTCATTTACAAAGGTGAAGCAAGGCCCAAAAGAGTCTTTTACAGATTTTTTACAAAGACTGGCTTCAGCAGTAAAGAGAATGGTCTCGGATTCAGAAGCTAGTAAGGCAATAATTGAATCTTTGGCCTTTGAGAATGCGAATGCAGCATGCAAAAGAATAATCAGGCCATTAAGGGCAAGTTCTGCACCTATGGAAGATTGGATTAGAGAAACAATTAATGTTGAAGCTGATGAGCATGATGATACATGGGTAGGAGAAGTAATTTCAAAAGGTTTGAGGAGTGTTAGATGTTTTGGATGTGGAAAGCAAGGACATTTGAAAAGGGACTGTAGACAGGTCATTCCCAGAAACAATGTTTCTTCAAGGAACAATGGCAACAGAAGGCCCCTTCCTTCTGGAGTATGCAGAAGGTGTGGTAAGGGAAAACACTGGACCAACGAATGTAGATCAACAAAGGACAGACAGGGTAATCCTTTGCCTCAGTCTTCGGGAAACTCCCAGAGGGGCCTCAGGCAGGCCCCCAGTGCAAATCCAGTTCAAACCTTTCCTGCAGCCATAGAGGAAATGCCTGCTCTGGAGAGTGATTAAATAACCAAATGCCTATTGGAATAAATCATGCTGGTCAGGAAGATGAAACAGAGAGAATAGAAAATTCAGGAGAAAACATAAAGAAAATTTTTTGGCAAACTTCTATTAATGAACAAAGACCAAAATTAACAATAAAAATAAATTGTGTTTTGTTGTCTGGTCTGGTAGACACAGGTGCGGACGTTACCATAATTGCACCAGAATTTTGGCATCCAACTTGGCCTCTTCAGGAGGTAAACGTTCAACTGTTAGGAATTGGGACATTATCTCAGGTGAAACAGAGTGCAAGATGGCTCGAATGTATAGGTCCAGAAGGACAGAGAGGAAAATTAAAACCATATGTGGCTAACATAACTATGAACCTGTGGGGTCGAGACTTGTTGCAACAATGGAATACTCAGATTAACATCCCTCCAATCTCAGAAACAAATCATAAACTAGCACATGTTACTGAGAGAAATATTAGAAGATATTGTTCTAATGAGTGGTCACCAGCCATCCATATTATACAAGAACAGGGCACAATAACTGATGATCTTCCAAAGACACCAACAGCTCTACCTTTAAAATGGTTAACAGACAAGCCTGTATGGGTCCAGCAATGGCCTTTAACAACAGAGAAACTCCAGGCTTTAGAAGAGCTGGTAGAAGAACAGTTAAATGCTCAGCATATTGAAGAATCAACCAGCCCTTGGAATTCTCCTGTATTTGTTATTTTTTTTTTTTTTTTTTTTTCATCACAGGCAATTTATTTTGTTCTATTCATTCACAGTTAATACAGAAAATACTTGGAAACATTTCCATATAATGTTTGACACAGAAATCATCAAATAGAAGTATACAATGTTGACAGGAGGCAGTACATTTATAATTTATAACCCCAAATGTATTTATAAATTAGAAATGGAAAGATCTACAAATGAAATTATGAAGGTTCACCAAAGTCATTTAATCTGTCAGTTTCTCATTCATTTTTATGTCTTAATAATATTCTATTGTATGAATAAGCCACATTTTATTTCTCTCCAGTATTTGATAGCTATTTGAGTTGTTTTAACTTTTTTACTATTAGCAACACACTGCTGTAAACCTTCATGTACATGTTTCATAGGTGCACATTTTCAGTAGTTTGAGGATATATTCCTAAGGGTATGGATATATTCCTAAGCGTTGATGGAGGATTTTTTATACATTTGTAATAGATAGGAATAAACCAGAAAAAAAAAGAAGAAAAAAAAAGTGGTGGAGGAAAAGGTGAACACTGCAAGAATACTCAAAAGGGCTGAGAGTTGCAAACGCCAAGAATGGCTTTGCATAGTAAATGGAATAGAACAGCTCTGAACTATAGCTTACTTTTCCTGGTTTGGTCTGACAGAATGATTGAATGCTTTTGTACAAAAATCAGAGCCTTAAAAACAAGGATTTGGTGAGATTGTAAAATGGTGTGCCACTTTGGCAAAACAGTTTGGTGGTTGGTCAAAATGCAAAACATTGTTACTCTGTTACTGTATTTGTTATTAAAAAGAAATCTGGTAAATGGAGAATGGTAACAGACCTTAGAGCAATTAACAAAGTAATTCAGCCAATGGGCTCTCTACGATCTGGGATGCCTTTGCCTACTCTGTTACCAAAAGGATGGCCTCTCATAGTTATTGATTTAAAAGACTGTTTCTTTTCAATACCCTTACAAGAAAAAGACAAAGAAAGATTTGCTTTTACAGTGCCTACTTATAATAATTCTCAACCGGTTAAAAGATTTCAATGGAGGGTCCTCCCACAGGGAATGTTGAATAGCCCAACTCTGTGCCAATATTTTGTACAACAGCCATTGGAAGTGATACGTAAAAAATTTCCTAAATCTATAATTTATCATTATATGGATGATATTTTACTAGCTGACTCAAATGCAGATACTTTAGAAATAATATTTGAAGAAGTAAAGAAAATTTTGCCTTGCTGGGGATTACAAATTGCTCCTGAAAAGATACAAAGAGGAGATTCTATTAATTATTTAGGATATAAAATAGAGCTACAAAAAATTAGACCCCAAAAGGTGCAAATTCGGAGAGATAGACTACAGACTCTTAATGACTTTCAAAGATTATTTGGAGACATTTCTCATCTACGAACTATTGTTGGGGTAAAAAATGATGAACTGACTAATCTGTTCAGAACCTTAGAAGGTGACAAGGACTTAAATAGTCCAAGAGAATTATCACCTGAAGCTGACAAAGAATTGGCCTTGGTAGAAAAGAAAGTGCATGAAGGACACGTGGATCGTATTGATCCAAAGCTGGATTGCATTTTGGTTATTTTACCTTCTAGGCGTTCTCCTACTGGAATATTAATGCAGAGGGAAGATATTATCTTGGAATGGATATTTTTACCAAATAAACCAAATAAAAAATTAAAAACTTACGTGGAAAAAATCTCTGACTTGATTTACAAAGGAAAATTGAGACTTCGTCAATTAGCAGGCATAGACCCAGCAGAAATTGTCGTACCATTAACTAAGGAGGACATTGAAAAATTATGGACAGAAAGTGAACCTTGGCAAAGAGCTTGCAGTAATTTTTTGGGAGAAATTAACAGCCAATATCCCAAAAGCAATAGAATTGATCTTATAAAGAGAGCTGAATTGATCTTGCCTCAAACTGTACGGCAAAAACCCATATCTGGAGTTCGTACATTTTATACAGATGCCAACAAAGAAGGAAAGGCTGGTTACAAATCAGAAAATTTAAGTAAAGTGGTTCAAAGTCCGTATAATTCAGTTCAAAAATCAGAATTGTATGCTATTCTGTTGGTATTAATGGATTTTTCAGAAACTCTCAACATAGTAACTGACTCTCAGTATGCTGAAAGAGTGGTGTTACATATTGAGACTGCAGAATTTATCCCTGATGCTTTAGAATTAACTTCACTATTTATTCAATTACAAGATACAATCAGGAAAAGGGATCATCCTTTATATATAACTCACATTCGATCCCATACTGGTCTGCCAGGCCCTCTGGCACAAGGCAATGATGAGATTGATAAATTATTGATAGGAAATGTGCTGGAAGCCTCAGAATTTCATAAAAAACATCACGTCAATAGTAAAGGTTTAAAAAAGGATTTTTCCATAACCTGGCAACAAGCCAAAGAAATAGTAAAGAAATGTCCTACTTGTTCCGTCTACAATCAAACGCCATTACCAGCAGGATGTAACCCAAAGGGTACTCAGAGAAATGAAATCTGGCAGATGGACGTGTTTCACTTTGCAGAATTTGGAAAATTGAAATATGTACACCACACTATCGATACTTATTCAGGATTTCAATGGGCAACTGCTTTGAGTTCTGAAAAGGCTGATTCTGCAATCACTCATTTGCTAGAAGTTATGGCCATCATGGGTATACCTGCACAAATCAAAACTGACAATGCTCCATCATATGTCTCTGTTAAAATGAAACAGTTTTTTGCTTATTACAATATAAAGCATATTACAGGCATACCACATAATCCTACAGGTCAAGCAGTTATAGAAAGATCAAACAGAACTCTAAAGGATATGCTAAATAAACAGAAATGGGTAACAAAAACCCCCAGAAATAGACTACATAATGCTCTTCTAACTTTGAATTTTCTGAATGCCAATGAGAAAGGAACAACAGCTGCAGAGAGACATTGGATAATAGAAAAAACTACAGAATTAAATCAGCCTATATACTTTAAGGATGTGCTGACCTCAGAATGGAAACCAGGGTATGTATTACATTGGGGACGTGGTTTTGCTTTTGTTTCCACAGGAGAAGATAAGCTGTGGGTACCATCAAAATTGATAAAGGTTCGATTTGAACAAGAGAGACCTCTTAATTGAGGAGGTGATAGTTCATCAACCAGCATGAACATCCAATTTAAACTAACTTGTATCAATAAAACATGCCTTTTCATTTAATCAGATAATAACTTGCGAAAAAGGAACATCCCCAAAATTAGTCTTGGGGAAAGGTTTTTGTTTTTGTCTTTTAGGAAAATGAAGGTTAAGGAATCTGAAGAACACTGGACAAATGAGACAACTGAAGAAAAGTGACAAATCATCTATCCCAAGAAACAGAATGAAACGGTGTATGGGTATATATTATCTAAAAAATTTTATGTCTTCCTAAATGTTTGTTTCTGCTTTTCTCTAAAGATTTAACACTATTGGTCTTCTAACAGTCCCAGTTCAATTAAAATTTAAAGCTGACTTTGGAGTTGGAGAATGGCTCTCTCCTTCTTTAAACTCAAGCATGTTGTTAAAAGGAAAATGCAAACTCCCTGTATCATGCCAGAATAAGAGCCATCTTCTGCTATGGTACAGGACAAAAGCAAAATTAATTAAGGGACTATTCTATTACTAATCTCAACTCTTTGATTCTATTCTGATTCTTTAAACTTTTCTCAAAGTATAAATTTTATATCAAAATTTACAAGATTAATATATATATACATTTTAAACTTTGTTAAGATATGAATGGTCACATAGAGTACTAACTAATTCTAGAAAAAAGGCTAGCTGCATATATATGTTTTTGTGTTCAAGTCTCTTATCAGTTTTCTGCAGGAAATCACGGCCAGGCCTAACATCAACTGAAGTCTACAGAAAGAAGATGGGGCCCCACAACAACAACAATTCCACGTGGACAATAATAATATCATTAAGCTGACAAACATCATCCACAGATCAGCTTTGAACTACAAGGTGCTCAGAGCAAATTTGAGATGACTAGCTGAGATGATCCAGTCTCAAAGACTACTTGAATAAGGACTTGAGATAAACCCTGAACTTTGGCATTATACACAGACTGGATAATGAAGGATATAGTTACCTCTCCTAGAATTTGACAATTAACCTAAAATCTTTCTTTCAGGATAAAGAAAACTTCGCCCATACCCAGCAGGAAGCAATTTTAAGAATACGACGCCCACATTCCCAAAGAGGTAGTGTGGGGCGGGTGGTTTTTTGGTCTTTTTAATGGGTTTTGGGTCTGGGATAATTTTCAGTATTTAGGGGGGTTGGTTACAAGTTATTGTCAAGGGTTAGGAAAAAGGCTAAGCAAAGGAGATTAGATTTAAGGTTCTTGTTTAAAAAAAAAAAAAGAAAAGAAAGAAAAGAAAAAGACAATTACTAATTTTAAATACTTTACATTGGATTGGATTGTTTTATATTGTATACAAATTTGAAACTGATATTGTTAGAAAATGCTATATGTATATTTCTAATTGTATTTATTCCATCCATTTAACAATGTAATGCAAATTTCTGATCCTTGAATGTTATTATTATCAACTATTAGGATATAAAGAAATGAAAGTTAGTAGTTAGACATTACCATAGAACTTTTAGTCATATTAGATATGTTTTAAAAATTGAGCAGAGATGTTTTAGACAGGTCATCTTCAAACCCTTCAGAGATCTATAGAATATGGCATTTAAAATGTTTTAATAACTTAGAAAATTTTCTTTTTTGAGACATGTCGGCTCCTGGCAGTACCAATCTACTTTAGAGAAAATATGGGCATTGAAGAAACTGCATATGGAGTCAACTTTCATTCTGGCAAAAGTTAGCCACTGGACAACAAAGTATCCTTGAATCAACAGGACAAAATGGACAGACAGATCACGAAACAAGGGACTACTGATTCTTGCCAAAACAAGTGTGGTTATGGCTTTATCAAAAGGCATCTTCTGAGGCCAGGACAATATGGCCCCATCCCTGAAGTGGCCTTCGCATCCGGAAAAGGTACGGTGCCCTTTTCTTCAAAGCAGCTTAACAGGCAGAGGGCCGATGGATTCTGTTGTACAATGGAACAGCAGCTGAAAGCTCATGCCTCTCAAAAGTAGACTGGCATTTAATAGAGGGATGTGGAGAAGAAGAGGATGCTGAGATGAAGCCATATATACACAGCCAAGAAGAATGGACAGTTGAATTTAAAAACTGTCAACAATTTCCAGAATTTAAAATCCTGAATCATGACAGAACACTAGTGGAATTCAGGTGTTTCTGGTACGTGGACTGCTCTCACCCAATGTGAGGTTGAACTGTTGACCTTGTGTACATCCTACTTCACAAATGAGTCTGTCAGATACACTAAGCCTATAGGCTGAAGATGATGCCCCAACACTGCAGAGAAACCTCAGGTGACTGCCCAGGCAGCTGGCTGTTTCTGTCAACTCACAAAATTTTTTGGAAGTTGCTTGCATGCACTTCCTGTTTTTATTTTTGTTAGCTAATATTATTCCCTTCTTGGGTCTCTGAGGGAGTTGAAGATTAGTTAGTTATGGTTGAAGATTAGTTAGTTATAGTTGAAAATTAATTAGGATAGAAAGTGCATTAGATACATCTTGGATTTACCAAAATAGGATAGATAATGGAATTATTTTCTCTGATTTGTCAAATACCTGTTTAGGTATTTATTACTTGTATATATTGTATATAGTTATTGTACTTTTGTATATAGTTTTTCTTTTGTTAGTTATAACCTTTTGCTTTCTTTTTCTTTTTATTAAAATAGAAAAGGGGAAATGTGGTGGTAATCTAATTGTACTGAATTATTATTTTGATTGTATGTTAATAAATAAAGTTGTCTGGGGGTCAGAGCTATTAGAGCCATAGCAAGAGTGTGGCGGTGGTGGCACACGCCTTTAATCCCATAAGATCTCTGTGTGTTCAGGGTCAGAGCTATTAGAGCCATAGCAAGAGTGTGGCGGTGGTGGCACACGCCTTTAATCCCATAAGATCTCTGTGTGTTCAGGGATACAGTCAGCATTGGAGACATATACCTTTAAGACCTAGGGGGCTGTACATTCAGACAGTGACGAGGCAGTCATGTGTTTGGGTTTACAACCAATGAGAAGGCAGAACAACATACTTTAAAAAAACTAACCGACAGGAAGTAGGGCTCTTTTCGAGAAGCTGGGACAGCAGAAGGAAGGGTGAGATTTAGCTCTGAGCTCTGACCTCTTGGCTTTCTCTTTTACATTGTTTCTGTGTTTCTTATTTAATAAGACGGTTGGTTACATCAACATGGAGCCAAGGGTGACCTTAATTTCTGCAGGTCCTCCTGTGTCTGTCTCAGGTGCTTCTACAGTTATGCACCTTCACATCCAGTTATGTGCTGCTAGGAACCAAACTCAAGGCTTTATGCATGCTAGGCAAGCATTCTACCAGCTGACCTGTATCTTCAGCCCACCACTTTTTGAGCATAATAAAATTACTCCTGTGTAATTCCTTACAGATTAGAAAAGTGTCTCTAACTGACCTGACTACTGTCATTATCCTATGGACACAGCAAACCAAATGGTCTCTTCCCATCTGTATCCCAATTCTTAACAAAGTCTTCCTTCCCTATGGATCTATACTTCTTAACATAAAAGTCTGGTCCCTGCTTTCTTGTTAGGAGCCACTGTCAGCAACTATGCAGGCCATGACCAATTGCAGTTCATGGCAATTGATAATTCAGATGTCAACCCACCACAGGGGTGATTCTCTATGGGGTACCCTGTCCAGCAAGGCTTGCAGGTCACTGACTCTGAATACTGTTGCTTTCGTCTGTAATTTCACTTGTGCAATAACAGCTATGGTATCTCCCCATTAGCATCATTTCCATGTAATGTGTACATTTAATCACATGATTACATCTCAATCTTATGGGCACACATATTTGTGGGTGGTCAGGAAGATGACTTCTTATTTAAGTGTATAATTTTGATGAGTAGAAACATGCCAAAATATGCTTCATAACTAGATCTATTGTTCCATGTGGACCTGTAGACACTTAGAGGTCTTGTTCTCCAACCTTAGCCACTGACAAGGCAATTGGCCAAATGAAGTGTCCTTGTGTATCTTTCACAGTGCAGAATTGCAGGTGCCTGGCCTTTTTGGATCAAAACCCTTCAGAAGAATTACAGCAAACTAGAAGTGATAGTGCAAGTGTCTGGCCTTGGTATATCTGAGTCCTTCAAGACAATTATAGTGTCTATATTGCCCTAAGCTTCCTCCACCAGCCCCTCCCCACTCTGATTCAAATAACAATTAACACTTTGTATTTATTTCTACACCAGTTTTTATGCAAGATTCTAGGCTCAGAAGACTAATCATGTATAGGTCCTGGGATTCCGGTGATTAAAAGAAAAGGGCTGTTAACTGATTTATCATGTCTGAATATTATTAATGACATAAAATAGTACATGTATTCTTTGCCTTTTCCTTAAATCTCTCATTGGTTTAATTTCTTCTCTTTTATCTCTTGTAGCTATCCCTTTAAAAGATAGCCAGAACTTTTTACAACCTACAGCTGTTGTCAGACACCAATTAAGTTGGCCAATTCTTTGCCAAGTGTGACTCCTAACAGAATGCTTGTCCCTGAGAGTTTATAGATTTTACTAACAAGTTGCTAATGAATGGACTGGGGAATTTGTAATGAGTAGTAGAATAGAGGTGTTGTGGAATGGAGATGTAATAGAACAGAGATATAATAGAATAGAGATATAGAATAAAGATGTAGAAGAATAAAGATGAAGAGGAGTGAGTGGATGTGAATAAGAGTATGTAGGTATGTGCTGAATGAGGGATGCAGCTGAATGGCCAGAGAGAAAAGTAAAAAGCTATGGAGAGAGTAGATTTTTACATCCCTTTTAATACCCTGAGCTGATAGTGGGAGCCACAAGTGAATGTGTATGCAATCATGTAAACTGCCAAATATCATGTTTTTAAAATGTTATAAATAAAGCCAGGCATGATGACATATCTCTGTGTCTTAGTGAGGGTTTCTATGGCTGTGATGAAACACCATGACCAAAAACCAAGTCGGGGGATGGGTATTTGGCTTACACTTCCACATGGTGGTCCATCACTGATGGAAGTCAGGACAAGAACTCAAACAGGACAAGAACCTGGAGGCAGGAGCTGATGTAGAAGCTATGGAGGGGTGCTGCCTACTGGCTTGTTCTGCCAGCTTTCCTATAGAACCCAAGACCACCAGTCCAGGGATGGTCCTACACACAATGGGCTGGACCCCCCCCCCAATCATTCACTAATTAAGAAAATGCCCTACAGGCTTGCCTAGAGCCCAGTCTCATGGAAGCATTTTCTTAACAGAGGTTCCTTCCTCTCAGGACTTTAGCTTCTGTCAAATTGACATAAAACTAGCCAATATACCCCATAATATCTATAATTCGGAGGTTAGGTAGAAAGAGCACATATTAAAGGGCAGTTTGGCTACATAAGCAAACCACATCTAAAATAATAACAAGAATAATATGACAAACAGTAAGTACAACAGAAATTTCCTTTACAACTGACAATAGCATATAAATTGTCTTTTATAAATTAAATTTAAAAAAAACACCAAGCCCTAACAGACAGCAAACTCTATTAGTTAACATAAAATTAATTAACATAAAAAGCTAAAAAGATAGATTCTAATAAATCATGCTGTTGTGTTTTAATGAAATTAGTTAGGCAAAAATCTGGCTCTAGAAGACTCACATACCATCATGGCTGTATTCCTCTGTGTCTAATGTAGCAAGGAAACCTCCATTAATGATGTCCAGGAAGAACAACTCAGTTCTTGTAACCTACAAAGAAGTTGGCCAAGAACACAAACCCGAGGATCCTCTTTCAGAGAGTGGGATAGGGGAGGGGAGAAAGAATCTAAAACTTCTCCCACTTCTTGCCCCTCCCCCCATTAACTTATCCTTTTCTGTTATATATAAACTCATGATATTTCAATAATATGTTCCAGTCTAATATATATTATATACATATATACATTTATGAATATATATGTATGCTTATGTGTATGTTATACATACTTATATGAACTCTTCCTATGAAACAATCATTTGAATTTGGCCTACATTTTTATTGGACCCTAAAGACTCACAAATGTTTACCCATTTTTAAATGACAAAGATTAATCAAAAACAAAGAGTGATGGATAGCAATATTTAAACCTATATTTGGAGAGAGAAACATCCATAACTATACTCAAATTTCTCTAAGATGAAACTGACAGCATGAACCATTACAAAATATATCATCACTCAACCTGACTCTGAAAAAAAAAAGGCACACAAACATATGAATCCACAAAAGCCAGACTTAAACCACTACAGCCCCCAAACATTGCCTAAACCTGAAACACAAAGTTATTGCTAAAGTTAAGTAAGGTCTCCATAGCTCCCCATTGTCAGATAACACTAGGGGAAAACTGAAAACCACCATCTGCTACCTGAGCAAGAACACTATGATGCTGGCCTTCCCAAAGCTTTTCCAATGACAGATAACTGAGGCCAGCTCATTAATTAAGAGGATCACCACAACTGGAAGCAGAACAAGAGGCTCAGGAAAAATATTGTAACACAGGTGTGGGAGCCCGTTCTCGGGTTCCTCGTGGCTTTACCCAGCAGGTCCGAATAGAGGATGATCAGGACCACGGGCCTGAGTGCAGGTGTCTGAGATGGTCTGCACTTGGCTGTGCTGGGGGAGGAGGTCTTTTGCTCCACCCCTTGGCGTCTCTATAAAAACCCTGGGGCAGAGACAGTTGGGGCCCGTTGGAATAGGTTCCAGGTCCTCTCGAGGCTATCCTGTATTTTCTATCTGTTTATCTCTGAAATATTCTCCGCAATAAATCCTTCTATCTAATATTTCCTGCTGCTCACACTCAAGAAAACTCTGGGAAGCTGTGGGGTTGATGGGTAAACGCCCCCCACACAGGCATGACACAGGACAGCAGGAAGAAAAGAGAGCTGAACAACAAGCCTGTGCTGCACAGCTAACAGAATCCTGTCACCAAACTAACCAAAGGTATTTAAAATGGAGAAGCCCACACATGGTAAGTCTGCACCAGGGTCAAGCAGTACTCATGGAAGCCCTGTTCTCTTCCTAGATCCCAAGAATGAAGGAGCTCTCACGGCAAAAGCCAGCCATACCTACTGATGTGAAGTACTCCAACGCCTCTTGTGCAGGGCTGTGATACAGGACTTTTCCTGAGGCCACTAAAGTGAGGCTATCAAAAAATCTGAAGATGGAGTATTGAGCCTGATTAATGGAGAAGATGATTGTCCATCCCCTCACGGACATCCTAAATTTAAAGAAGTAAAAGTCATAAGTCACTGGACAGCAGAACCTTGAAATTCTCAACAAATATTTTATTTCTGAAGTTATATTCTTTGTTCCAATTTCAGCTTGAATTTTTCTTAAAAACACCTCTTCTAACTTGTATTATGCACCTGATAGAGAAACCAAGCTCTAAGCCTTTATTTAAAAGACTAGGACTTGTAAAGTGTGGGTCATTAGTAGTCCAGGGTTCACTATAGTGTCAGTATATAGATCCGTGCACAGTCTTCTCAACTGAATCAGAATATCTGGGAGTCATTGCAAGGAATGCATATCATGAACAGGCAGCCCAGGTGGTGGGCATGTTCATTCAAGCCTGAGAATCCATGACAGAGCAAGGATTACAACTATGATTGTATGCACAATTCTCTTCCATCACTTTCACTTTCTGCCTCTTCAGGAATTGGTTTTCATTGTTCTGAAACTGTGATTCACATTATAACCACTTGTTCTCCCTGCTAAACCCTTCAGCAAGAACCTCATCTCAAATTTCACAATATCGGCATAAGGCAATTCTAATACAATTCCCCCCTTCCTGTTGATAAGACTTAAAAGATCTAGCACCAAGGCAAGGGGTCACAGTGAAGGGCAAGCCTGGGATTTGATCATTGGTTTAATTCCATGATAGGAAAAAATAAGCTGAACTACCATTTCAGGGAGTCATGTCTTCTGTTAGGAGAAACAATAACCAAAAAAAGTATTTAAACCTGCTAGGAAAATATTCTCCTAAAATCTGGGTATGGTGGCATATCTGTAATATTCCACCCAGTACTTGGGAGGATCAGGAGTTCAAGGTCCAACTAGGATATATGAGACCCTGTTTCAAAAAGACAAACAGAAAGAATGAAAGACAGAGAGGGGTTGGAGGGAAGGAAAGAAGGGAGGGAGGGAGGGAGGAAGAGAGGGAGGGAGGGAGAAAGGGAGGGAGGGAGGAAGGAAGGAAAGGAAAGAAGAGAAAAGAGGGAGAGAGAAAAAGAAAACTGAAATGTAGTGCACACCTTGAATTCCAGCATTTAGAAGGCAGAGGCAAGAAAGTGATATCAGCCTGGACTTCAGAGAAAAATAAAAAACTATGAAACTTCAAAGAAAGCATCTCAAAGCATATACTTTAAGGTGTCACTCTATCCAAAGATAGACAGCCTCAAAGAAGCCAGGCCAGATAGTAATGTCAATACAGGTTGGAAGAAGTGGAAAAGGTTTCTTGTGAGCTAAATAGACTTACAACCCCATCTGCTGGTAAAACAGAGTACTACCAGGTAAGAAGAGAAAGAACCAGCTGTACACAGTGTGAACTAAAATATCTGTTCAGGAAACTATGAGAGCTCACTGCTACACAGCAAGGATTGTGTGTGCCTGAATGTGTTTGAGGAAGGGAGGAAGGGAGAAGAGGAGACTGGGAGGAAGATAGAGGTAGATAAAAAAGGATACAGAAAGATAAATAAGTGGCATAGAATTAGAATATTAAAAAAGAGATTGTAGGAAGAGCAGCTTAGACTCAGGAAAATCCCTCTGTCATAAGCTGGAACATCAGGTGGAGGGTAGTAGAGAGCTTGCAAGGACTCAGAGTAGACATGACAAGAGCCTTCCTCAGAGTAAGGTCTAGGATCTGTGGCCTCAGCATCTCCTCCCACAGCATTTAGTTTGGAATCCTGGGCAGCATCTCAATCACACCTACAGAATCACACCTAGAGAGTCACACCTACAGGATCATACCTACAGGATCACATCATCTACAGGATCACACCTACAGATCAGACCTACAGATTCACACCTACAGAAACAGAAGGTGGGTTTTTTGTTACATGAAAGTAGAATTTTATTTTAAAAATATATATCCTTGTCTTCAATTTTCTAAAAAATATTTATTTATTGTACAGGGTGTTTTGCCTTAAGTGTGTGTATGTATACCATGTGTCCTTGGTTCATGTGGAGGTGAGAAGCCTGCAATAGATTCTCTAAAACTGTACTTACAGATGGCTGTGAGCTGCCATGTGGATGCTGGGAATTTAACCCGAGTCCTCTGGAAGAGCAGCAAGTGCTCTTAACTGTTAATTCATCTCTCTAACTCTTGTCAAAGAATTTAATTTAAAACATTTTATTTTAAATATATGAATCCTTGTCAAAAATAGGAATAAAATTGAAATATATTGTATAAATGTCTAAAAAAATTAAAACATAAAAAAATCTCCCAATGAAAGGACTTCCTCTAGCCAAAAAGGGATTGATTTAATACTTAAAGTAATGAAGATTAACATATTACAGCCCACTGTACAACATAGGAACCAAGGAGAGAAACCTTTCCACACACAGTGGCATGACAGCTGGCGAAGTGGTTAAAACAAGAGCAGGAGTTACCAATTCACAGGACAGCTGGTTGGTGGAGATGAGATAAGGAGCAGAATGATGCCATGACAGCCAACTGTTCCCTGTCAGACTGTTAATAATCACAAAGGGAAAACTGTAATTTCATATGATATAACCCAGAACCACCAGCATGATTAGATGATCAGGATTCAAGCCAGGGAAACGAGATGGATCAATGGGTAAAGACACTGGATGCCAAGTCTAAAGAGTTTAATTCCCAGAACCCAATTAATGGAAGGAGAAAGCCAAGTCTCCCAAGGTTTCCTCTGACCCCTACATGCATGCTATACACACACACACACACACACACACACACACGCACACGCACACGCACACGCACACGCACACGCACACGCACACGCACATGCACATGCATACGCACACGCACACTCACACACATAAATAAATAAATTAATTAAATAAATGCAAAAATTGAAATATTCCTACCATGGAGGATGCACTTCCAGGAGTGTTGGGGACCAAGGAGAACACAGCATATTGGGTACTGAGTCTGCTCCAGAACACTGGGAGGAACCACACTTAGGATGACCCCATGCAATGCACTAAGACTAGCCATGGCACGAGACACGGGACAGAGAGAAATGTTCCATACTGAAAATGACAAGAACTTGATCTTAGAGTGTCCTGAAGCAGACAGGAGAGAGGACAGACAGGGAAGGTGTGACACCTGAGGAGTCTACAGACTAGAAGGTGACAAGGCCTCAGGTGTTGACTTCCTCACTGGGAAGGTGCAATGATGGATGATGTGGTTCTTGGAGGGATGGGCAGGAGTGTTTAGGATGATGGACCATGATGTCAGAACAAAAGAAAGAGCAAGGGGAAAGAAGGACAGACAGAGAGTGCAGTAGAGTTCAACAGCCAGGAGCCCAGGTCGTGGGAATGGGGCAGTCCTTGTACGGTTCTTAGGGTTATTCAGTCAGTGTGAAACTCTTAATTTTAAAATGAAAAAAAAACTAACCCTTACACTTTTTTCTATAAACATTCCAACCCCAGACTTATTTCTTGAGAGAAGGAAATATCACTTCTTTTAATTCATTCTTCCTCAGGTTCAGGACCCAGACCTTATGAATCATCCCCTCAGCCATCACATCCAGGGTCAGTTGCAGATATAATGCTATTTATTCCATCTTCAAAGCACACCCAGAACACAGCATTTCCTAGTTAAAGAAGCCCCACCTCTCAGCTCCTTACTGACATCTTTGCATCCCCATAATGCAACTGCACAACCTTCTCCATGATGCATGCTCTGCTCTAAACTCAAAAGCCTTCCCACATCCCATGCCATGGAAACCTTAGTGCTTATAGTGGCCCAGGTAGTCTAGGCAATCTATAGCCTACCTAACCAATCCCCCTCACTTCAACTGTGAATGTGGAGGGCTGAATTGTGTCCTTCCAAAGACTCATTTGTTGAAGATTCTATATAGCAATATAGAATGTGACTATCCTTAAAGACAGTCTTTAAAAAGGTAATTATGTTTAAATAAACTTACTAGTGTGTCCTAATATAACTGGTGTCTGTTTTATCTTTATAGATACATGAAGAGGGAGGAGACACCATCCACAACTCAGTGACTGAGGCCTCAGGAGACACAGCCTGTGGATACAATAATATCTGGCTTCCAGGATCAAGAACAGTAATAAATTTAATTTCTATCAAGTCACTCAGTCTGTGGTGATTTTAGCAGTGCAGTATCAATTTTCCATCCTCTCAGGCCACCAGGTCTAGTCAAGTTGGGCTATTTAATGTTCCAAACACAACCAACATGCTTTGCCTCAGAACAAATGCATTTTCCCTCTGTACAGCACTCTTTTCAGTTCTCACACATAGCTCACGTGACACTTGCTTGATGGTTATGGGGACACTTATTTAAAGCAGTCCTCCACCTTCTCCACAGCCATCTTTCCCTATGCTCTTGTCTCATTGTTCTTGATGTGTGTTTCTTGTTAATTGAAGTTTCCCTCTAACAAACCAGGAAGAAACTCTGTGGCTTACTTCTGAATCTCCTGCACCAAACACACACACTAGTGACCAGGTATTAAGTGAATAAAACTTAATTTTCCTTTGGAACTTACCTTTTCATATCCAAGATGACATCTATTGTGGTTACCAAGTCTAAGTCAGTGGTGGGATCGTCCAAGAAAAGAATGGGATGCTCGGTGACCAGCTCCATTGCTATACTGGTCCTTTTCCTGAGTTCCTTAGATCTAGGCTGAAGCACCAATGACCACCATTATCAACAAGAACACCCACAGTCATTGTCATTGTTGAACTAGCCTCTTCCAGCATTAAAATGTTTTGTTATATCATTATCCTAAGGAGCACAATGTGGGTACCTGGGAGAAGAAGGAGGTTTT
This sequence comes from Peromyscus leucopus, assembly GCF_004664715.2. NCBI lineage: Eukaryota > Metazoa > Chordata > Mammalia > Rodentia > Cricetidae > Peromyscus > Peromyscus leucopus. The sequence goes on along the minus strand of NC_051071.1, from coordinate 89,333,546 downwards.
TCTTTTCCAAGTGAGTAGAAGAGGCTCAGGTCAGACTTGACATGAAGCCCATGCTAATGACAGTTACTGTTTGTTCTTTATCAAGTCACATGTTCTATGGTAATGAGTTATCACACTCCAAGACTGGCACAGTGAGATCTCTGTCTAAGGAAGGAGGAAGACGGGACAGAAGATGAAGTATCTCTAGTAACTTAGAAGTCATTTAACGTTCTCCCAACACACACATACACACACACAGGCATGCTACACAACACACAGGTACACACAGGCATGCTACACAACACACAGGTACACACACACACACACAACACAGACACTTTATACAACACCCACAAATACACAAATTACATAATGCAGCACATAGTCACACACATGCACATACTGCTTTTTATCAATGGGACCTTCTAAAACTGAGAAGATTTTTAGGACAAAGGACACAGTATATAAGACAAAACAACAGCCTACTGGATGGGAAAAGATCTTCACCAACCTGACATCTGAGAGAGGACTGATCTCTAAAATATATAAATAATTCAGGAAACTAGACATCAAAACACCTAACAATCCAATTTAAAAATGGACTACAGAGCTAAATAGAGAATTCTCAACAGAAGAACCTCAAATGGCAGAAATACATTTAAGGAATTGCTCAACATCCTTAGTCATCAAGGAAATTCAAATCAAAATGTGTCTGAGATACCATTTTACACCTGTCAGAATGGCTAGGATTAAAAACACTGAAGACAGCTTATGTTGGAGAGGATGTGGAGCAAGGGGAACACTCCTCCACTGTTGCAGGAATCTTAAAAGTTCTTATTAATAAAATCAAACCCGAGGCCCGAGTTATTGGGGTCCATGCTGGTAGATCAGAGAGACAGAACAAGCCACAGCTATCTCACCTCGCCGGATCCTCAGCTGGTCTTGTCTCCTCAGACTGGAGGCCTCTGCGTCCTCATCCTGAATGGGTCTCAGCTGAACTGCTGCTTGAAAGCCTGAAGCTTAACCAGCCACATGCTTAACTAGCCAAAATGCTTCTAGTTTCTGGTCTCCACGCCTTATATATCTTTCTGTTTTGGTCATCACTCCCTGGGATTAAAGGCTCGCTTTCTGGGATTAAAGGCATGTGTCACCATGCCTGGCTGTTTCCAATGTGGCCTTGAACTCACAGAGATCCAGATGGAATTCTATCTCTGGAATGCTAGGATTAAAGGTGTGAGTGCTACCATTTTCTAGCCTTTGTATCTAGTGGCTGTCTGTTCTCTGATCCCAGATAAATTTATTAGAGTACACAATATTTTGGGGAACACAATACCACCACATTTCCTCTCTTTTTGTCTAAAATTAAAGAAAGCTTATAACTAATACAAGAAATACTATCCAATAAGTATATACAATATATACAGCCAAAAATTACATTAATGATATCTAGTCCATTAACATTTGACAGACTCAGTAAAAACTCCATTATATATATTAACAATGTCCAGTCCAGTAATGTCTGATAAACTCAGACCAAAAAATTTTCATTACTTATCTTATTTAAAACAAGTAGTTCCTTTTTAAAAGTAGATTCCATAATCTCCCTTTTTATCTTATCATATCCATATTCTTTTTTCTTTCATAATACATTCAGTAGTCTACCTTTTGTCATTTTTATATCTTCCCCTTTTCTTCAGTGTAGATTCAATGATCTACCTATTTATCCTATTATTTCTTTATCTTTTTTCTCAGAGTAGATTTGATGATCTATCTCATATCTATATTCTCTTTTTCTTTTTGCTTTCTAGGGGTGAAGATATCTTTAGGGAATATTGAAAAGAAAATTTTTGGGTAAATCATCAAGTCCCGTATCATTTGTCCAGTCTCTGCATAATAGGAAAGTTCAGGGCTTGTTTCAAGTCCTTGGTCAAGTAGTCTGTCAGGCTGGATCATCTCAGCTAGTCCTCTCAAAATTGTCCTGACCAGATTGTAGTCCAAAGTTGATTTTTCCATGGTGTTAATCAGCTTGATGGCTTTATCATAGTCCATATGGAATCATCGTTGTAGGATCCTGTCATCTTTTTGAAGATTTCAAAGTCACTGTTAGGCGTAGTCATGGTTTCAAGCAGACTCTTTTTTTTTTTTTTTTTTTTTTTTTTTGTGCCTCCACTGTGGTTTGAAGCAATCACAGTCTGATAAATGTCTGTCTCTCGGAACCATGAACATTCTTCCCTAGAACAGAAAATCTTCACAGCAATTTTTCCCCACCATTTGTCTTGCCAAACTTTTCCAAACTGACCTTTGCCAATGCTTTCTTGAAACACGATGGTCCTGGCAATTTTTCTCTGAACCAGCAGTGGTAAACCCTTCGTCCCAGGTAGCAGCATCTCTACAGTGACCAACACAATGAGAAGGAGCTGGCAACATGGAGCAGTAGCCACTGCTTCCATGGTCCCACCACTGTTTGTGGCTCAGTCCGGGCCAAAGCTTCTCTCAAGCCTCCTAGGCCGGCCTCAAACTCGGGATCCTACTGCCTCTGTCTCCTTCAGCAAATCCTACCAGTGTGGGCCACCACAACCGGCTGAGTGTAGCTTGGGCCTGAGCTGGGGCTCACAAGGCCACAGGCAAACAGCTTTTTCATGAATTCGTAACACGAACGTTGGGTGCCAGATGTAGATGTAACTAACCATCTTATTAAATAAGAAACACAGAAACAATGTAAAAGAGAAAGCCGAGAGGTCAAAGCTCAGAGCTAAAATCTCACCCTTCCGCCTGTGGTGTCCCAGCTTCCCGAAAGAGACCTATTTCCTGTCTGTTCGTCTATTTATAGTATTTTGTTCTGCCTTTTCATTGGTTGTAAACCCAAACACGTGACTGCCTCGTCACTGTCTGAATGTTCAGCCCCCTAGGTCTTAAAGGTATATGTCTCCAATGCTGGCTGTATCCCTGAACACACAAAGATCTATGGGATTAAAGGCGTGTGCCACCACCGCCACACTCTTGCTATGGCTCTAATAGCTCTGACCCCCGGACAACTTTATTTATTAACATACAATCAAAATCACATTTCAGTACAATTAGATTACCACCACACTCCACTGTTGGTGGGAATGCAAACTTATACAGCCACTTTGGATATCAGTATGGCAGGTTCTCAGAAAATTGGTAATCAACCCCCCTCAAGACCCAGCTATACCACTCTTGGGCATATATCCAAGAAATGCTCAATTATACCACAAGGATACATGCTCAACTATGTTCATAGAAGAATTATTTGTAATAACCAGAACCTGGAAACAACCTAGATGCCCCTCAACTGAAGAATGGATAAAGAAAATGTGGTACAAATACACAATAGAGTACTACACAGCAGAGAAAAACAATGACATCATGAGGTTTGCAGGCAAATGGATGGAACTAGAAAATATCATCCTGAGTGAGGTAACCCAGACTCAGAAGGACAAATGTGGTATGTACTCACTTATAAGTAGATACTAGATGTAAAGCATAGGATAACCACAGCTCCAGCGAGACTATCTATCAGGGAGGACCCTAGGAGGGATGCATGGATCACCCAGAGAAGGAGAAATAAATGAGATCTACATATGCAAACTTGGGGTAAGGGGGGTTAATGGAGGGCAAGGGATGGGGGATGAGAGCTTAGGGGGGTGGGAAGTTTGAGCTGGAACAGGGACAGAGTGGGAGAGCAAGGAAAGAGATACCATGATAAATGAAGACAGCATAGGAATAGAGAGAAACAGAGTGCTAGGGAAGTTCCCAGGAAAATCCACAAGGATGACCCCACTTTAGACTACTGGCAATAGTCAAGAGGTTGCCTGACTGGCCAACTCTGGTGATCAGTTGGGTGAATGCCCTAACTGTCATCATAGAGCCTTAATCCAGTGACTGATGGAATCAGATGCAGAGATCCATGGCCAGGCACCAGGCTGAGCTCTAGGAGTCCAATCGATGAGAGAGAGGAGGGATTCTATGAGCAAGGGACATTGAGATCATGATTAAAAAAATATACAGAGATGGCCAGCCAAACTAGTAGAAATGCATGAACTGTGGACCAATAGCTGTGGAGCCCCCATGGGACTGGACTAGCCTCTCTGGATAGGGGAGACAGTTGTTTAGCTTGAACTGTTTAGGGGGCCCCCAGGCAATAGGATCAGGATCCATCCCTGGTGCCTGAACAGGCTCTTTGGAGCCCAGTGCCTATGGTGGGACACCTTGCACAGCCTTGGTGCAAGGAGGAGTCACTTTGCCTCAACTGAATGTACCAGGCTCTGACTCCCCATGGGAGACCTTGCCTTGGAGGAGGTGGAAATGGGTGGTTTGGGGGGAAAGGCAGGGAGGGCAGGAGGAGGGAGGACAGGGGAATCTGTGGTTGGTATGTAAAATGAGTAGAAAATTTCTTAATAATAATAATTATTATTATTATTATAAAAAGAATCGAAACGTTCTACATTGTCTTTTTAGGACCTTTTTAAGTCCCTTAAGACTTTGTAAATTGACATTATTTACACTGTACAGCATCGCAGAATTCATGACTCATCCTTGTAAGGAAATCCAAAATGTGGTATAGTCTACAGGTCAAACTGGCACAGTCTTGGACCAGTCAATGTCTGTGGTGATGTTTTATTTGTATGTTAATAAAGTTTGCCTAGAGATCAGAGGTCATAGCCAGCCATAAATAGAAGTTAGGTGGGGGTAGCACACACCCTTAATCTGATCACATGGCAGGCAAAGTCTCTGTGTGTTCAAGGACACAGCCAAGTCTGGTGGCACACACTTTTAATCCCAGTACCAACCATAGAGACCTGGAGGTCTGTATAGACAGACAGTGACAAGGAAGTGAGGTGGCTGGGTTAAGAGGCAATGAGAAGGCAGAACAGCAAGACAATAAAGGCACAGGTTAGACAGGAAGCAGGTTCTTTTGCTTGGGAAGCTACAGCGACATGGTGAGCTAAGGTTAGTTGATAGCTATTCACTATTTCTCTGATCTCTTCAGCTATCACCCCTGTATTTGGCTCTGTGTTTCTTATTTAATAAGACTGTTTAGAAATTTGTCTACGAATGCCATTGTGTAAAGTGAGAGGGACTAGCAAGGTTAAGGAGGACACAGAAATAGGGACAATTCTCCCCAAACATGATAATCAAAACCATGATCAAGCCCTATTGACAACATACAACAAAGGATGTCTGGGGAATGTGGATGAGTGTGGCCATGACAAGGCTAAGGATATAAAGGAATTATTCATTTTGATAGTTAAGAATAGAGTTTCTAGGTAAGCAGATGTCCTTATTTTATGAATGAAAAGTGAGTAATCAGGAATAAGATACTCCCTAATGTTCTTTTAAAATGCCGCAATGAGAAACAGCTTTAGTGAGTATGTTGTTGTAAACACTCATGTGCCCAGGAGGCTGGTATTAGCAGTGTGTTATTGTGCTGGTTATACAACAGTCAAACTTTACAGGAACCACATATTGCCTCTACATTTCTTAAATCAAAATCGTATGAAAAGCTGAAGAGAAGTCTTAGCAAGGAAAAGCACTTGCCACACAAGCCTGAACCCTGGGTTCAATCCCTGGAACTCACATATAAAGCTATATGCAGTGGATTGCATCCATAATTCCATCAAGATGTAATTACAGTGAGGTGGGAGATGGATCAGGAGCATCAGGCATGCATGTAGAGCATCAGCAGAAAGAGACAGAGGCTGACTTTAAATCAAGGTGGAACTCTGTGAGTTTAAAGCCACCCTGGAAATAGCCAGGCAAGGTGACTCAAGCCTTTAATCCCAGGAAGTAATGGCAGAAAGCAGAAAGGTATATAAGGTGGATCATGAGCATCAGGAACATCAGGCATGCTTGTAGGGCATCAGTGAAATAAGACAGACCCTGACTTAAAATCAAGGTGGGAAGAGAGAATGGACCCTATAAATATGTATATATGAAAGGGATAATAATGAAATCATCATATAATAGACAAGAAAATGCTCTGGAAAGACATCTTATGTCACCAAGTAAACCTTGAGTACCAGGAATGGATGACATCATGTTCAGTCATTGGCCACTAAAAAGTTATATTGAAGTTCTTGCAATCTCCCCAAATGTCACAGACTATTGCCAAGGCTTTTGGTTGCTATCTATAATCTGATAGTAGGATCCTATTGCTGAAGACCCCACTTACTTATGCCATCAAATGCAGAGAATTGAAGCAGGTACACATTGGAGGCTTCACCACTACTCCTAGCATTCATGCTCCTGGGAGGTTCTTTGATGTTCCTACAGGAGGATAGTAATCAACAGTATCACCTAGCTATGAGCTCTGTGACTTCCACAGTAACATGCCTACAAATATTCTGGCACAATAGTGGCACAAATGTTATGGAAGACTGGTTAAGCTTTGATGCTTTCGAGCAACAGTTCAGCTGAGATTCCATCACTCAGGAAAAAATAAAGTGTCGTAAACATCAGTTTTTTTATTATTTTCCCAACAAGACAAACATCTCATAAAAGATTGTAGAGAAGTATTGTGGGAATCAACAGCCAGTACCTTCCTGTTCCTCACTGCCTCTAAGGAGGAACCACCACAGGAGTTAATCCATGAGAATCATATTCTGGGGAGCACATTTCCATTCATACCACCAAATGTCTGCTCAGCAGACATCTATGTATAATCTTCTCAATTAGTCGATGTCACTGTGAGAGACAGGACGGTTTGGAAGACACAAGAAGAGGGAAATAACCCTAATGTTGAAAAACTCTAGGCATATAATAAATTAAATGCCTGATCAAGTTCTATAAACAATGTAATAATTAAAAAAAAACATTTGGGGAAGGTGAATAGTTGTAGACCTGATGGGGCTGAGGAGATTCAAGATTTTATTCATTTTGATAGTTAAGAATAAAATTGTTAAGATAACCATGTATATTTAATTTTTAAAGATTAAGAATAATTAAGTATTTAGGAACGAAGTATTATCTAATAGTCTTTTAAATTATGTTAGTAAGAAACTAGTTAGCTATGACATAGTTAGCTGTGAAGCTCACCACTTATCTATTACCCTTCCTGATTCTGCACAAATCCTCATAGGAGTCACCAAGTCCACTCTTTGTTGCTCTTGCTCAGGTTTGTATGATTAAAACCTAACACAGGAGCTGGTACTAAATATTGACAGAGGATAAGGAAGGAGGGAGCAGGGGCAAAAGGCTATCCTAGGTTTCCATCCAGTTACAAAGAAAAAATGACCTTGCAAAAAGTAAACAAGGAGTGAAAGGTTTTATTTCAGCACAAAATTTCAAAGTACAGTCAACCATTGCAGAGAATTCCAGGCAGGAAGCCGATGCAGCGGGTTACATCCAGTCAAGAGCACAGAGAGGATGAATGCATGCAAGCCTGTCAGTGTTCAACTCACTTTCCCCATTCTCATGACACCCAGGACCCAAACCCAAAGAATGGTGCTGCCTAAGTGGGCTGGATCTTTCCACATCGCTTAACTCAATCAAGACAGTCACCTCAGAAATGACCACAAGCCAACTGACTACAATCCCTCATTGAGACTCTCTTCTAGATGATTCCAGGTGGCTCCAGACTGTGTCAAGGTGACAGTTAACACTAGCCACCACAGACAGGATGAGATAAAAACACAGAAAGGCTACAGAAAATAACAAGCACTGAACAAGTCAGAAGGAAATGCTAGAGAGACCAAGTACAACCCTGGAGGAAATAAATGCAGAGTGAAACACAGAGCCAGAGTCCTCAATCCCACGTCATATGTCAGTCCAGAAAACATTCTGAAACAACAAAGGGACAAGTCCTCGGGGAAGAGACAATAAACAGAAGAAAGCCCTTGTCAGATTCTCCATGAGTCAAGAGTTTAAGTCTGAGGAGGAGGAGGCTCATGTGAGGAAACTTGGAAATGGCCATGTGAGGAACGCTTTTCCCTCCTGGATCACACTCCATTCCCAGTTTAACCATTGCTAAGAAGGCTTCCCAGCTCAATTTCCACTTTACATCATGTAACCAGTCAGTCAGTTACTCATTAATACAGAGAGCAGCCACCTGGACCACACACATGAGAGGAAACTGATAACAGATGGTCATTTATCAACACAGGGAAATTTTTTTTTTGGCTCTAAGTCTTTCTTTTTTTTTTTTTGTTTTGTTTTTTTGTTTTTTTGAGACAGGGTTTCTCTGTGTAGCTTTGCGCCTTTCCTGGAACTCACTTGGTAGCCCAGGCTGGCCTCGAACTCACAGAGATCCACCTGGCTCTGCCTCCCGAGTGCTGGGATTAAAGGCGTGCACCACCACCGCCCGGCGGCTCTAAGTCTTTCAAGAAGTTTCTTCACATTACCTGGACATTTGCCACTTTATCCAGATGCAGAAGTTCAAGGACCTCATCAATTCGCCGCCTTCTTTCATCTCTTGTTACAGTCATTGGGAGTCGAAGAGCTGCTGAGAACTCTATATTGTCTCTCACAGTCACTGTGTGCATCACCACGTCTTTCTTAAGGTTAAATAGTATTTCAATTAAATGTAGTTATCACTAAGACAAACATTCCAACAAATGTGACGTAAGCCACATATAAAACAAAAAAATATAATACTCTACTGAAAAATAAGCCTTCAGCGTTACTAATTTCAAGTAAAAAGCCTGATGCAATCATTTTCACCCCCTCATGCCTTCCAAGTAGAGCACAGGGATTTAGGTGACTGCTACCTGCAACTTTGCAGAAGGCATCTTCTATGCAGTGGAGAAAGATGAAGGAATGGCAAAAATCGGACAATAGTCCTTTGTAGAATTAAATCACAGCTGCAATTGCTAATACTGAGCCACAGTGGTCATCCTCCAGTCCCTCCCCATCTTCTTATTTAATAGTGCCAGCCTCAGGCTAATGAGTCATCAGGAAAAGCTAGTGTAGAGAAAGTTGGACCTACAAATGTATCATATAATCAATCAAAAATGCACAAATCTATAAGCTGAGCATCTAACCATACAGAAGCAGGGGAAATCTCACATTATAAACCCACCAACACTTACTTGTGGTACATAACCAGAAGTACATTTGAAATTAGCAGGTCGAGGTTTCCCATTTATCAAAATATCTCCTAATAATCCACGTGGATCTTGCCTTGCAGCTAAGACATCCAATAACCTACAACAGGTAATATATGTTGTGTAGTTTACTTTCTCCCTTCAGTAAAAGCTATCACCTTTTAGCTACTCAGACTAAATATTCTGTATATCATAAGTTTAACTGAAATCACACACACACACACACACACACACACACACACACACACACACACACACACACTCCTTTCTGTTCATTTTGTGCTCTAATGCCGACCAGAATTATGAATGCAAGAAATGATCCACATGACCATCCCTCCTGCTGTCTGACCTTGGGAACTCAAACTTGTAATTTGCTGCTGTATTTTGAGAATTAGGCCTAGTGATTATTTCTTGTACCCAGAAAACTTTGCTCCATCTTTCTAATTTTAATACTATCTCCCCCATATTAGATAATAATATGATCCAACACCATATGCTAATCACTCTATCATTTCCTATCAGTAAAGTGGCCCTTGTAGAAAATTGAATGCACCATCCTTCACATTATCCACAGCAAATGAGAACAGACTCACACATATAGACTCACACAGTAGATGCAGACTCACACTATACACTCACACATAAATAACGCCTGTGGAAGTGATTTTACAGCACAGAAACTGGACACAAAGGGCTTGCATGTGCTTTCCGTTATACTCACCAAGATCTGCTCCCATCCTCAGGTCCCATGATAGCATTGAGGCCAGGTCTCATGATCCCACTGTAAGCACAAAGTCATACTGGCTGATTTGTCTATTTTAAAGAAAGTTATATTAGCTTAGTGTCGACACTGAATAGTCTATTGAAGTGGATGGAATTGCACACACATAATTAGTACAAACTCATAGGAAAAAATTTAATTTTAATACAGGTCCAATATTTATGAAGTTGTTGAATACTAACTAGTGTGGGACTCATCAGAAATGTGTCTCAGATATCACAAAACTCCATTTGTTTATTATTTAAAGGATCTGTCTTTTTTGAAACATGGTGGTCTATGTTTAGTGTTCCTTGAAGCAAGCAGCAGGTTCTCATGAAGACTCTGTTACACACATGGGCTTCATGTGTCAAGTACACAACATCTTCGTGTTCATGTTTGATGGTGAGTATCTTCATACAGCCCTGCTTACTGCCTCATAAACCCTTATCACAACAAAATAATTCATGGGATACCGGTAGCAGGGTTATTACTATTAAAATAGAATCAAACCAAAATCAATACATCTTAAGTATAAATCCAAAGATTAGAAAGAAGTACTCAGAGGACAGAAAAGTATTGCCAAATTTAACACTCAAAACAAAACAAAACACCACATTAATCAAAATAGAAAAACTAACTACACACCCACAAAATGATGACTTCCTTTCCTGATACAGTGACTAGCATATGCTCAGTTTAGAATGGGGAAACATCCCTCAAGTAGAGGACATTCTTCATTGATGTATAGGTACTGCCCAAACACAAAGTATGTCAGAAAACTGATTGATTCAGAGTAGTGAATATCCAGATTAAAAAGGCATATGCTCTTAGAAAACTTAGCTACATTCCTGTTTTTTATTTCAATCCAGACAATGTGTCAATCCTTTGCCCTGCCCATTCCCCTCTTAGTAAGAAAATGATGGAAGTTCTGGTGGAAGAGCAGAAGTGACCAGTGCCCAAGAACAGAGGCCATGGTTGGGGTGGGAGGAAGAGTCTATACAGACTGAGCAGGGAATCTTGGTGTGTGTGTGCTCTGTCCTCAGAAATTTGGTCAGATCCATGCCTTCTCCATGTTATGGAACAATGTGTAGAATGTTGGTTTTAGCTCTTCTTAGCTCTTAATGAATTTTGAGCAAATACATGAGGCCCTGGACCTTCTGCTGTTGGGACTTCCTCATTGCTTCCATCTCATCACTTGTAACTCACCCAGACAGCCTGTTAGAAACCCTCAGTTCAGTTTAAGGAGGGGATATGGGCATAGAAGTGTACACAATTTAGATTTTCAAATTTGTGGAATTTAAATTTTCAATATTTCCTCATATCCCTTGATTTTAACAGTATGCCTTTGATATTATTTTTCATCCTTAATTTTATTGAATTAAAACCACTTCTCAGGATTGTTTTTTTTAATGTATTTAATATGTCTAAGGGATTGTCAAGCTTGTTTGTATTTTCAATGAACCAACTTTTTGTGTCATTAATCCAAATATGTTGTAGTCTCCATCTCATTAATTTCACTGTGATAATTAATCTATCTGTATGTATGACAAGGTGAGGCTGATGATGGTTCACTGGGTGAATCACTTGCTGTGTGAAGGGGAGGCTCTGGTAAAACATCCAGAATTTACATGGCGTTGGGTGAATTGTGGGCACCTGGAACTCCATGCTCTATGGAGAGATGGAGACAGAGGCAGGAGAATTCTCCCAGGACTCTTGCAGGCTGCTAGCCTGGCGCACCCAGCAGTGAACAAAGACAGACTCTGTCTGCAACATGGTAGAAGGTGAAGACCAGTGCTCAAGGTTGTCCTGTGATGGCCTTGTGCCATGGGTGTGTCATAGCATGCACACATCTGCACATGTGAACACATACACACACATAAACAGATATATATATATATATGTATATATATATATTGAACACACACACAGCTTATTGATAATAGACAACTTGTTGAAAAAGTTATAAAATATGCTGATATCTTTAGTTCATGCACATACTTGACATTAAGATAGTCTTTCTTTCTCTGTTTTTTTACGAAATGGCAAGCCACTCTGCACTGTCTCTCGATAGCTGATGTTATGAAAACTCAACACAGCCTCTCCAGTCAATGTGTTTGGGTCACTGGTGTCCATTCCAAGAAGGTCGCTGGGATTTCTTTCTATCATCGGGATTGCAACAGGGTCATTATTGAAAGACATCTCCAGAGGTTCTTCCTTCCTGTAGAAGGAACAGCAATAATAAGTTGATGATCCACACAAACAACATTATTACACAGCACAGCCCACTTCAGGATTGTTTTAAACTGTGCAGTCATAGGCAGATTCCTTCCTGATGAACAGTCCATATGTTGTAATTACCTAAGGACCCAATGAGAAGCAGACAGAACTGAGAAGATAGACTCCCCTTAGACATAAAATTCCTAGTAAACAAATGAGCCCTAATGAGCAGAGTATAAATGTTATTCATAATTCATAAAAGAAGAAGGGGACAGATGAGGGGACAGATTTGTCTTACTTCAAAAACATATTACAATATATGAATTCAAAGCTAGAATACATGACCACCATTACCACATCTCCTCTGTGTGTATGGGCCATGTGTGTGCACATGCACAGGTGTACAGATATGTCGATTTGTGGAAGGAAAATCACATAGATGATACACATGCAGAGAAAGCTGTTCTGGAACAGGGTGGCCAAAATACTCAGTTGGTTCAAGGCACAGTGTCAGTTCAAGATCCAGAGAGGGTTCAAGGGGCAGATTGCTCCAAAGCACGGAGCTGACTCCAGGCATAAGGGGTCTGAACAAATGGGAGCTCAAGTGAGCCACTTCACATAGGGCTGGTCATGGTGAGCAGAAGTCCTGGGATAGAGTAGAGAGTCTGTTGCCTTGTGTCTAGTGATGCATAAATCAGGTGGCCTGATGATGGCTCAGGGGCTCCAAGTGAGGGCAGGACAGTGCTCATTGCTCTAGTGTTCTGGACAAACACACAAGCTTGTTTTCATCCTTGGATCTAGGTGTTCCTGCCTTGATACTTTTATAGGTAGGGGTAATTTGTTTGTATTGATAAGTTATTTAACAACCTACATTTACTTTCTGTGTTGGACATTTGCACAGTTAAGGTACAGAGTCATTTTTCCCTCAGCATTGTTTTCAAAATGAAGCAAATCACTGCTGTATAAAATGGAGTCACTCAGGGCAAGGCACACTCTGAAAACTACTGTCCTATACAATATAAAGGAACAGAGACAGGCACAGCCCAAGCTCTGCATACTCAGTCTCTCATGGTGCTAGAACCAGGAGCTTCTATTCTCTGAGTTTAAGCTGTGGTGGGGATCCAAAATCATCAAGCACATGTCATGGTGCCCTGGGATGCACTGGATGGTGGGCAGCCATGAGGGACAGCCGTGCAGGTGGGAGTGACTGACAGACACACTCCTGGCTCAGGCTGTGGAGGCCTGAGGACAGGCAGCCCTGCCTCCTGTACCGGGAATGACATGGCTCCTGTGGATGACTGCTGAGCCTGAGAGTTCTGAGCAGGTGGATGGAAGATCCTTTGGTTTGTGAGACTGCCTCATGCTGCAATTTGTGTGCAGCAGACAGGGGCTGAGAACTCGGAACCCCAGTGAAAGAATTATTCAATTTCCACAGCTTCTTGCTTATTGCATGGTGGTTTGCTGCTGGATAGGATCTGAAAATGCTTAGGCACACAGCTCAGCTCCCAGGACTTCTCTCCATTGCAGAACTTCATGCTCTGTTTTCAACCCCACTTCCCCCAAAGCATCTGGGAGACAAGGCTTTGTTTAGACAAACCCACAAACGGAAGTGTCTACCTGGACTACAGGCCACATGACCTCTGGGACTTTCAGTGGCAAAGAACATACAAAGATAGTCAGTCTTAGAGTGAATGATGCTCTGTACTTAAGGCACCTGTGTCTTGTGTCCAGCACCAGCCGTGAAGGCAGCAGCAGAGAGGGACGGTACACACCAAGTATGACCCCAGTGCCCCAGACCTGGAAAATTCTATGGGAGCATCAAGAGGGAGGCTCACCCAAGTCTCTCTCTTTCAGATATTAAAATATTATGTGTTCTTTTCATATAGTACATTACTTCTAAGTTTTAAAAAAGTTTTTAATCTTTAAAAAATCCTTGTCTTGTGTTTCATTAATCTTACTGTTGTTGACTATGAGGCAGGGTCTCTTTGAATGGTCCAAACTTGCCACAAATTTGTGATCCTCCTGCCTCACCTTTCATGGGTCAGGATGGTAGGCCCGTGGTTTACCTATTTTATTTACAATTTTTAAACTTCGTAACCATATTGTTTTTAATCTCTTGTTCTTTTCTCTTCTGCTCCTTTTCTTTTTTCTATCCTTTCTTTCTACACATCCTTTATTCAATTATTTCATTATTGTTATTTTTACCTTTTTTAGTTTCTAATTTCATGTTTTATTACATCTATTATGATAACTGTGGGGAAATTGGTTCTGGTCTGGTTACTGGGGTTCATTTTCTCCATCCTGACCTTGCTGAGGTTTAAGCTCTTGGCAGATGAATGTTGACTGTGCACGTCCTCACATCAATGTCTAAAACATATTCACTCCACAGGTACACAACCCACAACAACAAAACACAAGAATGTGAGGAAACAAAGTCAGACCACTTTCTCCAAAGGTCATAACATGTCAGCAACAGAGTCTAAACATATTTAACTAGGTGGAGTGTTGAAGAAACCATTCAATGGATTAACTTAGAAAGGATTGCAACTTGAAAAGGAGACAACTGAAGGAAGTAAGCAAAACTACATTGGAGATGAGCAATAAATGAGAAAAAAATTTTAGATGGAAATTTTGGAAATGTTTATAGATAATTTTTTTAATTCAGGAAAAAAATCAAAAGCAGACTAAATTAACTGAAAGATAAAAATACCGGGGCTTCAAAGACACTTAGTTAAGGAGTTATTGCATTCAGAGAGGAATAAAGAAAACCTTATGATGACCTTCAGGAAAAGACAGACAGAACCAACAGGAATGTTTTTATTAGAATAGAATGCTGAAATAGAGACTAAAGACACAGAAATCCTGTTCATTGAAGGAATATTGTAAAATGTCCTGTATCTACTGAAAGATTAAGATGTCCACATACAGAGGTAATTTAGACCACCAATAGATATGATGAGAAAATAATCTTGTCATATCACATTCATGGTAAAATGCAGAGAGTACAGAACAAGAACAGAATGCTGGAGCCACTAAGAGAAGAGCCATGATACAAACAACGTAACTGATTGGCAAACCAGTCAGAACAACAGCACATTCCTTGACAGAAATGCTAAGGGCCAGAGTGTGGACCTATGTATTTTGAGCACTCAAAGAAAAGAACTGACAACCAGTGTGACTACAGCAAATTTGTTCTTTATAAAGACCTTCAGGAGGAACATAACTAAAGCAATGCTGACCACTGAGGCTGCCGTGAGGAAGACACTACCAGGAAAATAAAAACACAAAGGAAGAAGACTGAAAGCTACACTCCCAAGAGCTCTGGAGAAAATAACTCCTGTAGTTCTCTGGAATCAACAATATTAACTCAGTAAGTGTGCTGGTTAGCTTTTTATCAACTTGATACACACTGGAGTCATCCGGGAAGAAGAATCCTCAGCCGAGGAATTGCCTTCATGGAATTGGCAAGTCTGTGGGCATTTTCTTGATTGATGATTGATATGAAATGGGCAAGCCCACTTTGGGGTCCTGGGATGTTTAAGAAAGCAGGCTGAACAAGCCGTGAGGAGCAACTAGTAAGCCATGTTCCTCCAGTGTCTCTGATTCAGTTCCTGCCTGAGTTCCCACCTGGCTTCTTTCAGGGGTGGCTTGTGATGTGGAAGTATAAGCCAAATAAACCTTTTCCTCCCCAAGTAGCTTTGGTTGTGATGTTTTATCACATCAGTAGAAAGCAAACTGCCAGTGAGTCAGCAAACTTCTAAGATGAGAAAAATAGAAAAGAACACATAGAAAATGAAGCCAAAAAGGAAAATCGAAAGATGAACAGAAGCCTGCTAAATTACAGGATTTCATTCAGTACAAACATTTCAACACTAACCTAAATATCAATGGTCTCAATTCCGGAGTAAAAGATGCACCTGGCAGGCTGAATTGAAAAGCAGAAAACAATAACCAACTGTTTATTGCAGCAGGAAACTCAACCAGCTGGCAATGTATATGGAGACTGAAAGTGCAAGGATGGAAAACGGCATTTAAGCAAACAGACTCCAAAAACTATGCTCCTACCTGACAAAGCAGATATCCAGCCAAAGTTAGGAAAAGTAAAGATAATTACATATTAATTATTGGAACACCCCATCACAAATGACTATAAATGTATATGTAAGGAAAATCAGTATAGCAAACTCCATAAATTAAACACTACTACACAAATGCAGTTGAATATAGTAATGGTGGGTGACTTTGGTTTTTTATTTTTTATTTAATATTCTTTAATGTATACTGTTTAATGAGAAAAAGTCATATCTGTGGATGAATATTTGCTGTTCTGTGCTGTAAGCATTGATGCTTTCTCTTCAGTGTGTAAAGAGTCCTTGGTAGTCTGCCTCTGATCCAGGAACCTTGGCCTAGACTTTGATTCGCCATGGTAGAGTGTGTGTGTGTGTGTGTGTGTGTGTGTGTGTGTGTGTGCGCTATTATTTGCTTTGCTTTTTCATTCTCTTTCCTTTTCACTCTTATCTAGTTATGGTTAGAATGATTGTCTCTAGTGTAGTTATTTCAATGATGGGTGCTACAGTGTTGGAGTACATTTCTTTTCAAATTTATTTTATTCTTTTATGTGTAGAAGTGTTTTCCTCCATATCTGTCTACATATGACATGTGTGTCTGGTGCATGTGGTGGCCACAAAAGGGTGTTGTGTCCCCTGGAACCAGAGTCAAAGTTGTGAGCTGCCATATGGGTGCTGAGAATTGAACCTTGATCCTCTGGAATGTAGCCAGCATGCTGACCCATCTCTCTAACTCCTGTAGTTTCTTTCTTCTTGTTAGTAATGTATATATTCTGCAATCTGTGGTTTTGGAAAACAGTACTTAGTAAATTTAGGAGACAGACAGTTGCTTATGAAGTTACTCTGACTGACTCATGATAGTTGAGTGATAAAATTTCCACATTTTACCCTGTACCCTAGTGTAGGAATCCTAGCTATGCATGTGATGTGTGTACTGTCCATTTAGAGTTGTTCAGCACACATGACACTGCTTGAGTACGCTCCCCCTTCAGTGAGAGAAAACTTCTGGAAGCTTAGGGGACCATGTACACCCTGGGTTCACACCTGGGTTCTGCTTGCTACTTGTCTGAGTGACTGCTAAAGTGCTTCCCACACTTCCAGGCTTGTGTGGGATTAGGGAGACTAAGGCTATCAGGCTGAGGACTCTGACCCTGGGCCCTGTGAAGCAGCACAAACCTGGAGCTCACGAGAAGGGAATGGTTGTAGTGAAGCTCACTGTCTCCTTTTTCCTGTTTGTGCCTGGGTAGTCCCCACCCCTGACAGTTTTGCTATAAAATCTTCTAGAACTTTCAGATTCTCCTACTTAAAAGGAATATATTCCAAGTCCAGTGATATCTATTTTGATATTTTTCTATGCTTTCAGATTTGATGCCTCAGCTTTTTATTAAGAAATGTGTGGTTAATATATTGTGCACCCCAATAAACTTATCTGGGAGTAGGAGAACAGAACAGCCACCATATTAAACATAGAGGTTAGCCAGTGGTAACACATGCCTTTGATCCTAGCATTCCAGAGGCAGAAATCCATCCAGATCTCTGTGAGTTCAAGGACACACTGGAAACATAGCCAGGCTATGGTGGCACACGCCTTTAATCCCAGGAAGTGATGGCAGGAAGCAGAAATGTATAGAAGGCATGAAGACCAAGAACTAGAGGTCTTTTGGCTTTTAAGCTTTTAGGCTATTAGCAACAATTCAGCTGAGATCCATTTGGATGAGGACTCAGAGGCTTCCAGTTTGAGGAAACAGGATTGGCTCAGAAGTTGGCAAGTTGAGATGGATGTGACTTGTTCTCCTTCTCTGATCTTCCAGCATTCACCCCAGTACCTGGTTTGGGTTGCTTTTTTTTTTTTTATTAAAAAGACCATTTAAGATTCATCTACAGAAATGTGCTATTAGATAATGTTAGTCTTTAAAATTAACCAAATATCGGCATTCTACATAATGGACAGCTGAAACTATGTGAAGTGTAGGGTGTTGTGACTGAGCTACCTGTTCTGGGCTGTGTCCCAATGACATCGTGGCCCACAAAAATCTTTGTGACCTGAAGGCAGAGGCCTGACACAGGCAGGCTGGGTGGAGGTGGTGCCCTCAGGAGCCCTGGCCAGGTTGCAGCCTCGGGTGCAGCTTACTTTTTAAGACCCAATGAAAGCCTTCTATGCTTTCTATACTGTCCTTTTGGTGTTTGGGCATGTCTCTGAAGCCAAGTTTGATGATTTCAAAGATGAGGAAGACATAGTAGAGTGTGATGATAATGATTTTGCTGAGTTTGAGGATGTCATGGAAGATTCCCAGGAGTGATAAGCACTGAAGATGATGAAGATGAGACCACTGTGGAGTTGGAAGGGCAGGATGAAAACCAAGAAGGAGATTTTGAAGATGCAGATACCCAGGAGGGAGATACTAAAAGTGAGCCATATGATGATGAAGAATTTGAGGGTTAAGAAGACAAACCAGGAGGGACATTCAGGCCCAGCGGTGGCCCACAGAGGTGGACAGGCCCTGCGGCGGAGATAAGCAGATGGAGGTGGACAGGCTCGGCGGCGGCAGCCAGCCGACAGAGACATTCAGGCCTGGTGGCGGCCCACAGAAGTAGACAGGCCACACGGCGGATAAAACCAGATTTAATCAATACCTGTCTACAAACTCAGGCCTACAGAAAGCACTAGAAGGGAAAATTCAACCCAAAGAAGCTAAACACATCCATGAAAAATCAAGCAATAGATAATCCCACACCAACATACACCACAGAAGAAACAAGCTGGTGTAGCTATCCTAATATCTAGAGAAAAAGGATGTTTCAAAAGAGAAGAAGTCTTGTGGCAATGCCTCAGTGGTCCAGGTAACTACCAGAACTCGGAAAAGTTGGTTGAACTTGGGATTGACTGGGAGACCAAAGATTTAAAAAGCAGAAGATTCTCTCAAGACACAAGTTGTGTGATAATAGTGTGTTTTGTGTGTGTGAATGACAATTTGTAAATGTTGAATTCTAGGCTTCGACAATCATTGTCAGTGCAGATTAAGCTGCAAGTATTTATGTTCTAAAACTTAAATTATAAAGCTAGTTATGTCTTTCTAACAACTAGTTTTAATGTTTATGAGCATATTTTACCTACATTACCTTTTCAGGATGTTGAGAAAGATGCATCACAAGCACAGGCTGGAGGCTGGGGACTAGATGGTTTTGAGGAAGAGGTCTTGGTGGACACTTGTATAGAGCAAAGGGAAGCAATGCCTTCTGGGAAATGAGCTAAGTTTTAATCTAGTCTTTAAGATTAGAAGTCAAAAACAAAAATATTAAGGAAAGGAAAACCTAATTCATCTTTGAAGTATTGTTATGTGGAATTGAATGGGACTTTTGAGGCCTTTCTTCCAGAAAACAAGGACTTGGTTGTCAGGCCTATATTAGGCCTAAACCTTGGTGCCATGTAGTTGTACTTAAATCATTTCAATGAAAGTGTCTTAGTTATTGGATCTTCTAGTGCAGTTTGGAGTTCTTCCATTTGAAAAATGTGATATTTGCATGGGATTGTTTGAATCTTGTTTTCTAGTCCCTCCCATCACCACCCTCATAGTCTGAAGGTAGATTTTTCTCTTGATAAAGGAACAAAAAAGGTGAACATCTTGTTTGTAAATAGGTATTTAGTAACTAGTGATAAACTTGAAATGGTAGAATTCTTTAAAGCCTAATTCTAGGTAGCCTTAAGAAAATGTATCTTAATTATTTTTTGAACCTGTATTCACCTTGTTTTTTTCAAATATCTTAAGTTATATTTTCTTTTTCAGAGCTGCTTCTTATTTGGGGCTACTTTTTTTTTTTTAATTGAGGCGTAATTCATAAAAGGGTATATTGTTTTGATGAGACTTTTTACAACTGTGGCTGGATGTCTTTCTTTAGTCTTCCAAGAAGGGCCATTTTACTTTTTTAGAGTTACTTTTTAAAGTCATGAGGTCAACAACTTGGACTACTATGCATGTAAGTGCTAATGCAAATTAAAGCCCAAGTTGACCTCCAGCAGCAGTTCATTCTATGTTGACAGTGAGAGAACACTTTGCCTGTTAGGATACTGTTACTCGTGGACTGAAATGCTGAAGAAACCCCTCCCCCTATTTTGTTTTTTGCAAAAATCAAGGTATATTCTAGGGTTTCCTGGTTGACCTCAACAGATAAACTGAGATGATAGTCTTAGTTCAGAAATGATCTGATTGTAGATTTACAGTCTACGTGTACAGCTGGCTAAGTGAGATCGCTTTCGCAGTTCTGCATGTATCCCATCGGCTCCCCATTAGTCACTGAACTCTTAAAACTGGTATTGTAACATTATCACAATGTTTTGCGCCAATTTTATAAAGTTTATAGTGCAATATGTGTTCCTTTTCTGAGGCAAACCAAAGGTATACTTCTCAAGGTTCTGCTGCTATCAGCAGCGTTGATGGAGGATTTTTTATACATTTGTAATAGATAGAAATAAACAAGAAAAAAAGTGGTGGAGGAAAAGGTGAACACTGCAAGAATACTCAAAAGGGCTGAGAGTTGCAAACGCCAAGAATGGCTTTGCATAGTAAATGGAATAGAACAGCTCTGAACTATAGCTTACTTTTCCTGGTTTGGTTTGACAGAATGATTGAATGCTTTTGTACAAAAATCAGAGCCTTAAAAACAAGGATTCGGTGAGATTGTAAAATGGTGTGCCACTTTGGCAAAACAGTTTGGTGGTTGGTCAAAATGCAAAACATTGTTACTCTGTTACTCAACAATTCTACCCTTAGGAATATATCCTCAAACTACTGAAAATGTGCACCTATGAAACATGTACATGAAGGTTTACAGCAGTGTGTTGCTAATAGTAAAAAAGTTAAAACAACTCAAATAGCTATCAAATACTGTAGAGAAATAAAATGTGGCTTATTCATACAATAGAATATTATTAAGACATAAAAATGAATGAGAAACTGACAGATTAAATGACTTTGGTGAACCTTCATAATTTCATTTGTAGATCTTTCCATTTCTAATTTATAAATACATTTGGGGTTATAAATTATAAATGTACTGTCTCCTGTCAACATTGTATACTTCTATTTGATGATTTGTGTCAAACATTATATGGAAATGTTTCCAAGTATTTTCTGTATTAACTGTGAATGAATAGAACAAAATAAATTGCCTGTGATGGAAAAAAAAGAAGACAAACCAGATACCTCTTCTAGCAAAAACAAGGACCCAGTAACAATTGTTGATGTCCCAGCACACCTCCAGATCAGCTGGGAAAGTTATTATCTAGAGATCCTGATGGTGACTGGTCTGCTTGCCTATATCATGAACTACATCATTGGGAAGAATAAAAACAGCTGACTTGCTCAGGCCTGGTTTAACTCTCATAGAGAGCTTTTGGAGAGCAATTTTACCTTCATGGGGGCTGATGGGACTAACATAGAAGCCACAAGCACGGGAAAGTTGAGTCAGGAGAATGACACATCTATAACCTAGGTCTGGAGCAAAATGTGGACTGCCAGACTCTTTGGCCATTCTGTCAGGAATGGGAGAAGGCACAGAAGGAATGATGGATACAAAGGCGGTTCACTTTCTTACACGCTATGCTGACAAGATTGAATCTGTCCATTTTTCAGACCATTTCTCTGGTCCAAAGATTATGCAAGAGGAAGGCCAGCCTTTAAAGCTGCCAGAGGCCAAGAGGACACCTATCATAGAAATAACTATACTAGAGACAACCATTCTAACCATAACTAGATAAGAGTAAAAAGGAAAGAGAATGAAAAAGCAAAGCAAATAATAACACACAGAGACTCCTACACACAGACACAGACAGACACACACACACACAGAGAGAGACACACATGCACACACACACACACAATCTGATCAAATATCCTGCAACGTCACAGCTAACTCCCTGATCCTCTGGCTCTTATACTCTTTCTGCTTCCATCCTCTTCCACAATGTTCTCTGAGCCTTGGGTGAGAAAGTGTGTAGATGCATCCATTGGAACTGTGTCCCCAAACAGCATTTTAGTTGGTTGTAGTTTTTTGTAACAGTCTCTATACATTGCAAAGAGAGTTTTCCTTGATGAGAGGTAAAGACTACACTTATCTATGGGTGTAAGGACAAGTGTTTACGGAGTGTTGTTAAGGATTATGCTGCTTTAGTAAATTAGAGTTATAGATTTTCCTCCAATAACTGTGGCTTCACTAGCACTGGTTAGTTATCTAGGTTTCCAGTACCAAGCTCAACTAGAGACTGCCTTAGTTAGGGTTTCTATTATTGTGAAGACACACCATGACCACGGCAACTATTATAAAGGAAAAACATTTAATTGAGTGGCTCAGAGTTTATAAGTTTACTCCATTATCATCATAGTGGGCCATGGTGGCACACAGGCAGACATTTTGCCCAAGAAGGAGCTGACAGTTTTACATCTTGTGTGGGCAACAGGAAGTGGCCTGTCTCACTGGGTGTGACTTGAGTATATATGAGGTCTCAAAGGCCACCTCCACAGTGACACATTTCCTCTAAAAAGACCACACCTACCCCAACAAGTCCACAGCACCCAATAGTGTCAATTCCTTTGAGGATCATTTTCTCTCAAACCACCACAGTTACTGGCAGGGCTTGTGTACCACTACTTCACCCACAGGGCTACTGGACAGGTCATCACTGATGTGGTTCATGATGTCATTGCTAGGGAGGACTGCTATGTCTCTCTCCTTTGGAAGCTTTCATGTGCCTTCTAGTATCTTCAAAGATAGTCCTCAGGGCAGGGTGGCAGGGAGGGGGTCATCCAAGTCAGTGACAGCTCAGGGGCCTCTGGGCCCTGTGTCTGAAGTGCATGGTGTCTTCATCAATGGGGAATTACCTTCCACCTCTGGAGGAAAACTAAGGGCAATAGCAATAGAGTGTATGTTTTAGGAGTCTCTTAGACAGCCCTGGCCACAACTCACAAGAGGGCTTCTCATATCCAGTATTTGTTTTTATTTTTTGTTAGGTGGTCTTTGGGAGCTCCATCAGCCTAGATGAGAAAGATTCATTAAACTATATATGTGTATGTATATTTTCTCTCCGGTCCCGCCAAACCCCAGCAGTCCTACAGCCCACTTATAAAATATACACACAGACACTTATATTATTTAAACTGTTTGGCCTAATGACTCAGGCTTCTAGCTATCTAGTTCTTACATCTTAAATTAAGCCATTTCTATAAATCTATACCTTGTCACGTGGCTCGTGGTTTACTGGCGTCTTCACAGGCTGCTTGTCATGGCAGCAGCTGGCAGTGACTCCTCCCACCTTCCTGTTCTCTCAATTCTCCTCTCTGTTAGTCCCACCTATACTTCCTGCCTGGCCACTGGCCAAGTGGTGTTTTATTTATTGACCAATCAGAGCATTTGACATACAGACCATCCCACAACAGTGAATTGTGGGCATTATAGCTTTTGTTGTTTTAGGCAAATAGTTAACAGTATGATTCCTTGAGCCTTTTTCATCCATCCATATTGTTATTTTATGTGCTTCTCTCCTCCTGTATTTACCTCCCTCCCCTTTCCTAAGGAGAACCCTTTTCTCTATCAAATCAATTTTATCCTAAAACTATGGAATGCTTCACCAATGTGTGTGTCATCCCTGCACAGGGGCCATGCTAATCTTCTCTGTGTCACTCCAGGCTTAGTATATGTGCTGTCAAAGCGAGCACAGGGGTTGACTTTAATACCCCACTCATATCAATAGGTTCTACAGATATCCACAAGTTAACAAACATAAAGCTAAACTGTGCCATAGATCAAATGGACTCACAAGACTTATACAGAATGTTCTATACAATCACTGAAGTCACATCCTCCTCAGTAACTCATGGGTCTTTTGCCAAGACAGATCACATTTTAAAATGTAAAGCAAGTTTTAACAAATAAAAAGATAATTGCTTGTATCCTACCAGATCATAATCTCAATAGAAGGAGAAGTCTTTGAAAAATTAAATTCATTCTTGATTATAGCCCTGAACAGCAACCTCACACCTGCACACAATAAAGGCCACTGTGATAATTCTACCAACAGCATTGTACTGAATACAAAATAATTCTAATTAATTCCTCTAAATACAGGATAGAGACAAAAGCAACCATTCCCTTAACTATTATTTAATACAGAGCCTGAATACTCATAGAAATAAGAGGAGAGGGAGGGGGGAGAGAGAGAGAGAGAGAGAGAGAGAGAGAGAGAGAGAGAGAGAGAGAGAGAGAAAGGAAAGGAGAAGTCAAATTACCCCATTTGTGGATGAAATGCTTCTATATTTAAAAATCCCACCAGGCTGACAGATTACTTGCCTAGCATATGGAAGGCTCTGGATTTGATCCTCTGAATCACACACCAAGAAAAGGGCTCTGAAAATCATCCAGGATCCAGCAAGATGTCTCTGCAGGTAAACCTGCTGGCTTCACAGACTGGAGATCTGAGATCAATCCAAGAACACCATGAAAAGGGGAACACAGTAGCATGTCTTTGGAATCCCAACACAGGGGAATCACCTGGAAACTGAAAGGCGAGATAACCTGGAGGACCCAGCATGGAAGAAAATACAGGAGAGATCGCTTCACAAGTTGGAAGAAAAGAACTGACTCTCAAAAGGATCTTATGATCTTCACACACAGTGTAACACACACACACACACACACACCAAGAGATGCTGTGGTAAAGCATCTCTGGATTTAAAAAAGCAGAGTTAGTTTTGGAAATTTGCTTACACACATCTGAATATACCTATAGCCACAAAATAGTGCACTGTAAATCTGTGAGGTGGATAATGTTAATTACACTACAATAAAGCCATTCTTAAAAAGAAATAGTGTGAAGTCAAAATCATTTAGACTATTAATTTTCATTTCACATCCTGAGTGAGCTGGGCAATAATCTTCGCGAAGAATGGATTTTAATTTTCTATGTACCCACCTAGCTTATGTGTATGTGGGTATGTGTATGTGGGTGGGTATGTGTGCAAGATAGACTTTTCAGTTCTCTAATTTTCATAATCTATCTTAATCCTAATAAATTTCCTCAAGCAGCTGATTCTGACACTGCATACTTCATATGGTTTTCAAATACAACTAAACTTAAATCGAAAATAGTCAACAGAATGTCCTGGGTGTCAGGAAAACTGCCCTGAGCTGATCATACACCGTGTTCAAATGCACTGAAATGTCAAATGGTGCTCCCAAATATATGCAATGTGGCTATAAGGTAAGTATTTACCAAATACTTAAATAACATGAAATTCACATAAGCATAAAAAAAAAATCTTGGTTTGTCTTTAAGTAAGACCTGTTTGTTCATCAAGGGTGTCTGTGACAGGGTAAGGAACATGACATCTACAGTTTCCCTTAGCATAGGCACTGCTGCTGGTATTATGGGATGGTTCTAGGCACAGCCTTCCTTTGAGTCTCCTCAACATCCCAGTTTAACACACACAAGAGATGGTCCCTCAAAAGCAAAGGCCAGGAGAAACTTCTCAGAAAAACCACTATGTTTCCCCTTCTCGTTCCTGAGCTGTGAGACTGATCAGCCCCCTCTTGTTATGGTCTCAAGAATGCTGGAGAGATGGCTCAGCAGTTAGGAGCACACACTGCTCCTGCAGAGTTCCTGGGTTCCATTCCCAGCTCCCACACAGGGGACTTCCAACTGTCTGCTACTCCAGTTCCAGGGGATCCAGTGCCCTCTCTGGCCTCCAGGGGCACCAGGTATGCAAGTAAAACACTCATACACAATAAATAAAAATGAATAAATCATTTAAAATGTAATTCAATTCAGTTTTAAGTGCCCTTAAATATATTTATGTCTCTTCTGATGTTCTTCTCACAACAATTCTCCATTCTAGTTTGTATTTTATTTATGAGAGGGTCAGAGAGCCAGACAAGGGCCATGACAGGCTCTCCTAGTAGCCCTGCCAGAGACCAAGCCTTAGTTTCCATTTACTAGAGCTGGCTAGAGCTGAGCAAGTAGTTATCTGGAAAACCACAATTCAAGGGCAACTAATCAGCAGGCCCCACAGCCTTCTGCTAGCTAAAGATAGCTTTCCCTACTCTCCCTCCAGAAAGTCCCTAACCACTAGTGCCTCCTATCAATCCTAGAAACTTTTTGTTTAAACCCACCAATCAGCCCCCAGACTAATCTCTCCTCCCTGGAATTCCCCTAACTCTGCTTAAAAGGTGCCTTTGTGGGATGGTCAGACCCCAAAATATTGATAATTTTTAATAAACTCTATTGCTGATTGCATATGTGACTGGTGGTCTTTCATGGGACATCTCACAGATTCTAACATTTTCCACTCATCATATTTATCCTCCTTCCAAACGCTTCACAGATCCTTAGAGACAGGTAAGTGCAGAAATGTTTCTACATGTGTGTGCATTTTAACACAGGTTGATTGAAGAGAATGCACTGTTGGAGAGGCCTGTGTTAACACCACAGGAAGGGCTCTTCTGTGCAAATGCCCAGGCCTGGACACATGGTGCTCAGTAAATATGTGTTACTGTTAAACTTTATGTGTTTCTAAAACTAGACAAGCAATTACATCTCTTGTGTTACACAAGAAAGGAAAGATAGCATTATAGATACACAGTCACTGAAAGGTTTACAATCTAGTTATTTTGGCCTTTAATTTTTCTGTCTGTTTAGACTTTTTCCACACTATCTGAGTAAGAGTTAAAGGAAGTTGGTGACTATCTGTATAGCAAACTAGAGATTTTTGGACAAATTTTAAATCATGAGACAAAGAAAAAAAAAATAAATTGTTCCGGTTCCTAAAATACCAGTGTTAACAAGTTTCTTTTGCACTTGTGGTAAGTTGACCGCTTGATAAAACTTTTACCCACCCAACATCAACTTTATTTACCTTCACACATTTAGAGATCAGAGGTTGTACATCCTCAGCCCACCCCTGTGGACACCATACCCTCTGCAGACAGATGACATGACCAGTAGTCTGCATTTTACACTTGCAAATGAAGCTGCAAAGGATTTCCCAGCCCTGCCTGCCCACACTCACCAGGGTCAGATGCAGGGGCCCAGTCTGCTTGTGCACAGGACAGGAGGAGAGCTGCAACTTCTCCCCGAGGCTCTGGCTTCTGCCCCTCAGCGTCCTAGAGTCTCTGCACCCAGGTCACCTAGGCTGCCCTCCTTCAAGGGCTGTGACATGCATGGCTCCCAAAGATAAGAGAGGAAGGAGCAGGCCAGGATGTCTTGGGGTGGGGGAGGGGCTGTAGGATCGAGACACCATGGGGTCTGGGAGGGCAGTGTGCAGTGTGGTACAGGAGTGGATCCATGTTCCTTCCAGGTGGAAGCATGAGACTGGCGCCCTTGAGGCGGGGGGTGGGGAGTGGAGTCAATATGCCTTGAGGTTGGAGCACTGTGAAGCCCTGGGGTTCCTGACTCCTGGCTCAGGAGAAGATTCCAGAGAGCTGAGCATGTGCATGGTGGCTTAGGTCAGGTCCACATCAGTGATGGAGGATGAGAAGTCAGCATCCAGCATCCTGGAAGAGACAAAAGAAAGTAAAGGTTTCTGTGTAGGGAGGGGGTGGGACGGGGTGGTTTTTTAGCAGATGGGGTAGAGAAGAAACAGGAGGTGAATATCTGCTTAACACAGAAAGGGACAAACACGGGGTCAGGACAGCCCAGGATATGGCTTGTTAAGCGCCCAGTTTGTCAATGTAAATTGATTCATAGATTCATTTTACATCTCAAGGGACCAATTGAGAAATAATTTATTGTTCACGATTGTAATCCCTCTAGCTGAGAGACTGAGGCAGGAGGATTCAGGGTTAGGATGCCAGGGCTAAATATCAAACTCTAACCCTGAAGAACAGGAAGAGGGGAGGGGGGACTAAGTGTAGACTGTGACCCTGCAGTCAGATGGTGCAGTGTGTGCAGTACAGGACACTTCATAGGCCACAAAGTT
The DNA here is from genome assembly GCF_004664715.2 of Peromyscus leucopus. NCBI lineage: Eukaryota > Metazoa > Chordata > Mammalia > Rodentia > Cricetidae > Peromyscus > Peromyscus leucopus. The sequence continues at coordinate 89,305,495 of NC_051071.1, read as the reverse complement.
CAATGTTGAAAACAAGTCAGGTTCATACTCCAATAGTCTCCCTAACATTCCAGCATGAAGGGGGAAGGGTCACAGGAGCCTCCCCCTCCAGCTGTGGAGCTATGGACAGTTGATGACTGCCAGGAGAGGGAAAGTCGGTTTTCTCCGGGAGTGTGGTCCTTGGTGTGTTGACTATCCAGGGGATAATTCTACTCCATGTGTACATGGGCAGCACTGACTGGACTCAGTAGTCACTGAAGAAGGGGAGGGAGAGGGGTAGTGTAGCATGAATCTTAAAGAATCTTATTAATAAAAACAAACTCTGGGCAGGTTTTGGGGTAAACACTGGAAGATCAGAGAGACAGAACAGGCCACAGCTACCTCACCTTGCCAATTCCTCAGCTGATCCTGTTTCCTCAGACTAGAAGCTTCTTAGTCCTCATCCAGAATTGATCTCAGCTGAACTGTGTTGCTCGAAAGCCTGAAGCTTAACCAGCTAAAAGCTTAACCAGCCAAATGCTTCTAGTTTCTGATCTCCACGCCTTATATGTCTTTCTGTTTTTACCATCACTCCCTGGGATATAATGCTCACTTTCTGGGATTAAAGGCGTGTGTCATAATGCCTGGCTGTTTCCAATGTGGCCTTGAATTCACAGAGATCCAGAGGGATTTCTACCTCTGGAATGCTAGGACTAAAGGTGTGTGTGCCACCATTTTCTAGCCTTTGTATCTAGTGGCTGTTCTGTCTCTGACCCCAGATAAGTTTATTAGGGTGCACACTATTTTGGGTAACACGATACCACCACAGGATGGGGAGGGATGAAGTAAGGGAAGGAGGGAGGGAGGGAAAAGAGAGGAAAGGAGGAAGAAGTTGTTGGGAGGGGAGACTTTGGGCGAATTCTGTTGTAAGGTAGCAGTGGAGAGTGAGTGAGGCTGAGTATGATTAAAATACATCCAATGTATGAAGTTCTCAAAATTCTCAAAGAATAAAAATTGTCAAAGTTTTTGATAAGATTAAATTTATTACAGTACAAGATATACACAGAGAAAGTACAGCCTGGGCAATGGCCTGACTCTGTAGGCATGAGGACCTGAGTTCAGATCCATCCCAAGCACCAGATAAAAGAAGTCTGATAGTGGAAGGGGAAGCTGGGAACTTGCTGACCAGTCATCCTGGCTAGATCAGAAATCCCTGGTTCATTCCTCAGGCTCAGTGTGAGAGTGAAGATAACACTATTGTTGACCTCCACAGGGATGCACACCCACATACAGCCACACATGCACATACATACACAATTATAGAAAATCTGACTAGACAGCTTGATGTATAGTTACAATGTGACATATTGTATTTGTGAAACTCAGATTTTTTATAGAACATCCCGAGTACTTCAGAAGGAGGAATAGGAGCACACACCTATAATCTCAGGACTCAGACTGAGGCCCAAGGTTTGCAAGTTGAAGGACAGCCTGTGCTACATAGAGGGGGCTGGCCAGCCTGGGCTACAGAATGTAACTGCTTCTACTCTCTGCTTTGAAAACAAAAGAGCAGAAAGAAAAGGGAAGAGGGAGGAATGGAGAAGGACAGAGGAGAGGGAGAGGAGGGGAAGGGGAGAGAGCAGCAATGAGACACACAGGAAAGACAGGGGACCACAGGGCTTCCCTCAAGCTCCATCATGGCCGCCCTTTCCAAAGGTCACCGTGTTCTTCCTTCTGTGCATTTGTTGTCTACTTCTAGTTAGTTTTTATTTCTATTGTGTAGTAGTGCTGGTACCGAACCCAGGGCTCCAGGCCTGCCCCAGGTATATAGCATCGATGCTATATATTCTCAAGTATCTTACTGTGTAGATATGCTCAAGCAGTGCTAAGACCTAAGATGATTAGCTAATGAGTAACTATTATATCAGTTACTTTTGCTTCAAAATGGGCCATTAAACCTAGTGACTTAAGGTAACAGTTATTTTCTTATCTCACAATTCTGAGGTGCAGTGTCAGTGGGGTGACTTTTCTGCTGGTCTGGCTCAGGCATGTAGCTGCAATTTGGTGATGGGTTAGCATGCTCTCTCCTGATTGTAACATGAATCTTAAAATGTCTTATTAATAAAAAAACAAACCTGGTGCCAGTTATTGAAATATCAGAGAAGCAGAACAAGCCACACCCAGCCTTACCTTGCCAAGTTCTCAGCTGATCCTGTTTCCTCAGACTAAAAGCCTCTGAGTCCTCATCTGAATGGATCTCAGCTGTACTGCTGCTCAAAAGCCTCAGGCTTAACAATAAGGCTCTAGTTCTGGTCCTCATGCCTTATATACCTTTCTGCTTCCTGCCATCACTTCCTGGGATTAAAGGCGTGTGTCACCATGCCTGGCTGTTTCCAGTGTGGCTTTGAACTCACAGAGATCTAGACAGATCTCTGCCTCCTGAATGCTAGGATTAAAGGCGTGTGCTACCACTGCCTAAACCTATGTTTAGTATAGTGGCTGTTCTGCTCTCTGACCCCAGACAAGTTTATTAGGGTGTACAATATATTGGGGGACACAATATCACCACACCTGATTTTACTTTTTTGTAGGCTATTGATCCTTCCCCCTTTTGTTTGTGGCTACATTACTGACCTAGAATTCACCATGGACCATCCTCTTTACTTCATATAAACTGCTAACTCCCATCTGAGAAGGAAGAAGGAATCTATTTGGCATCCAGCACCAGGTTTTTACATATCCATGTTGAGTTAATAATATCAACTATGATTGAAATACTGTGGTTGAGCACTTAGGAGTAACCAACCACTTTTTCACTGGATGTAACACCTACTTCATGAGATGGAACCCATTCATGACACTACTAAAGTGACCAAGAACCTGACTTATTATGCCATGGCCCTAGGGGAAAACCAAATACTATGACTCTCAGGAAATGTGGTGATATTTTATTTGTATGTTAATAAATAAAGTTTGCCTGGAGATCAGAGGTTATAGCGAGCCATAAACAGAATTAACAGAATTCAGGTGGTGGTAGCACACGCCCTTAATCTGATCACATGGAAGGCAGAATCTCTGTGTGTTCAAGGACACAGCCAAGCGTGGTGACATGAGCCTTTAATCTCAATACCAACCATAGAGACCTGGAGGTCTGTACAGACAGGCAGTGATGAGGAAGTGAGGTGGCTGGGCTAAGAGCCAATGAGAAGGCAGAACAGCAAGGCAATAAAGGTGCAGGTTAGACAGGAAGTTGCTGGTTCCCTTGGGAAGCTACAGTGGCATGGTGAGCTAAGATTAGCTGATGGCTCTTACTCTTTCTCTGATCTCTACAGCTTTCACCCCTGCATGTATTTGGGTCTGTGTTTCTTATTTAATAAGACTGTTTAGAAATTTGTCTACAAGTATGTTTTCCCAGTGACTGTTCTATGACAGGTGACAGGAAGACTGTGGGAAAACATGAACAGTTGAAAATAACACAGCTCCCCTGATTTTGGAAGCCCTGTGGAGACATGCTCCATGGAGGGTAGTGGAGACAGCAGACACTGAAGGGACACATTGACCATTGTGAGGCTTTGGTGGAGTTCCCAGGCAAAACCACTAGCCACGAAAAGAAGCTGTTCCAAACTGTGAAACATAGATATTGCCAGTGGGAAAATGTGGTTTCTAAATATGTTCCACAAATGTACGCTAGGGTGTGGAAACATGGATCAATCTGTAGAGCCCTTGCCATTCAAGCGTGAGTGCCTGAGTCTGAATCCCCAGAATCCATGGGAAAGCTCATGCTGTTTTGTGCATATGCTGTCTCGGTGCTAGTGTGGCAAGGCAAGTGGCAGAGACAGAACAATACCCAGAAACCTGCGGGCCAGCTTGCACAACTTGTAACAAACAAGATGGGAGCATGGACCTCCAGAGCAACGTGGCACACACGACCTTCCCTTACACACATAGACAAGCACTCACACAAACACAGACACACACATCATGAGAGAGACAGACAGTTTTTAAAAAACAAGAAAACTGCAACAGAGCTAAGGGGTTTAATTGCCTTTGTGCTTTAACTTTGTAGTTGCAAACCTCTTTAGAGCTGAAAAGAAACCGCTTTCCTGATTTGCTACCACAAGAAGCAACCGAGTTCCTAGAAATGCCCCAGGTACAGAAGAGGCTCAGCTGCTTTCAGTTTCCACCAGAGTTACACCCCAGGAAATGCCTTTTCAGGGGCAGGCTTTGGCAGCAATCCTGCAAGGCTGGAAATGTGTTCAGTATGGAGGGAGAACCCGCATAGGTCAGATCCCGAGACCCATCCACCCTTTCTTGCTGCCTTTCATAGCAGGATAAGGCTCTCTTTTGAAATCTTTCTGTAATCGGACTGCATGTAGAAGGGACTGCTGCCAGGGCCAGGCAGAAATGCTAAGAAAGGCCAATCAACATTTTTGGCTGTCTCCAATACAGTAGTGGCAAAAAAAAAAAAAGAAAGGAAGGAAGAAAGGAAGAAAGAAAGAAAGAAAGAAAGAAGAAAGAAAGAAAGAAAGAAAGAAAGAAAGAAAGAAAGAAAGAAAAAGAAAAGAAGGAAGGAAGGAAGGAAGGAAGGAAGGAAGGAAGGAAGGAAGGAAGGAAGGAAGGAAGGAAGGAAGAAAGGAAAGAAGGAAGAAAGAAAGAAAAGAATCATACCACCTGCTCAGAAATCTTAACCACTTCCTATTGCTTGGGATAAATACCATCTCCACACCACGCTCTGTGGCATCTTATGCACTTCGGACCCCTGCTGCCCTGTTCTAAGCCCAGTCTAACTGGACAGAAATTCATTCAAGACAACTAGACACCTTCACACACAAGCACACACATGAAAGGTTGATCTGGGGTGGGATGTTTCATTGCAAGGCTCTGAGTTTGATTTTCAACAATGAAAAGGAGCTAAGGTGCTTTGTCTTCCTCAGGCTTTATTATTCCTTTCAAGTGGTGCAGCATGCTCACAACTGTCAGATTCCTCATGCTCTCCTCAGAGCTCCCTGCTCCTTACCTTCACCCCTGTCCTGTTCTCCTTTCTCCTCACCCTCACCCCTGTACTGTGCTCCCTGCTCCTCACCCTCACCCCTGTCCCGTGCTCCCTGCTCCTCACCCTCAGCCCTGTCCTGTGCTCCCTGCTCCTCACCCTCACCCCTGCCCTGTGCTCCCTGCTCCTCACCCTCACCCCTGTCCTGTGCTCCTTGCTCCTCACCCTCACCCCTGTCCTGTGCTCCCTGCTCCTCACCCTCACCCCTGTCCTGTGCTCCTTGCTCCTCACCCTCACCCCTGTCCTGTGCTCCCTGCTCCTCACCCTCACCCCTGCCCTGTGCTCCCAGCTCTTCTCCTTCACCCCTTTCATGGACACCCACCAATAGTCATGCTCAGTCTTCTCCTGAGTGACCTCCAGCATGGAAAACATGGAGGCTGACAATCTTTCTGTTAGAGCCTCCAAAGCTGAGTCAGCTCTCCAGCAGTATTTCACAGGGGTCTCTTCATTCTTCTGCACAAATCCCCTTCTTTGCTATGGATTCCTGCAAGGAAAATGTACAGAGATGTGACCAAATGGGAAGAACAGAGAAACTTTCAAAGAACCCAGTAGGAAGTCAGTTTGACTATTTCTCATGAGAAGAGTATTGTGATGTAAGACTTGAAATAAGTCAAAAATCATAAAACTTGACTTATTCCCGACTAAGAAGAGAGCACTGGCTTCCTCCTCACAGGCTGTGTGCACATCCAGCAGGTCCTGGAGCGTGTCTGTGGGGAGCCTCAGTCGCTGGGCCATCTGCTCACTGTAGTGGTCAGCTGCCTTCTGCACAGCTGCTGAGTTCTCACACTGGGCCAGAGTTGTCACCGCGTCATCCAGACAAGGCACAGCTCCACTGTTGATGGCATCCACGTAGGTCATCACCAGAGTCCCCAGTCCTCCATGAGCCAGATATATATAGTAAAATATTATTTTAAGGTGTGTAACTTTTGTTTATATTGCATTTATTTAACTCTGTGAAGCTGTGTTAGTGTGCCTGTGTAAAACACCTTATGGTCTAATAAAGAACTGGCTAATAGCAAGGCAGGAGAAAGGATAGGCAGGGCTGACAGGCAAAGAGAGAATATATAGAGGGAGAAATCTGGAAGGAGAGAACTAGGAGCCAGAGAAGAAGGAGGACTCCAAAGACCAGCCACCCAGCTACACAGCAAACCACAGAGTAAGAGTAAGATTTACGGAAGTAAAAGAATGGAAAAGGCCCAGAGGCAAAAGGTAAATGGAATAAGTTAAGGAAAGCTGGCTAGAAATAAGTCAAGCTAAGGCTGGGCATTCATAATTAAGAATAAGCCCCCATGTGTGATTTATTTGGGACCTGGGTGGTGGGCCTCCCAAAAGAGTAAAGAAAACAAACAAACAACATATATCTTCAGTTCGGTAAGATCCAATGTTCTGAGATTATGAGTCTAAGATCACAAACACAGACTGCAGTGGAGTATACATTAACCTTCCTGGAAAATTCAGTTCTCAGATTCTGCCCCACAACCTGGTGGAGTCAGGATGGGGAGCCTTTTATGAGGTGTGTAAGTGGCAGGTGCAGAGATCTTGTGACTGGAACTAGTGCTCTTACACAGTGCTTTCTAGACAACTCCCTAACTCCTTCCACAATATGAGCAGTGGGCAGTTACCTAGCTGAAGTCTCACCAGACACCAGCATGCTGCCACCCTGATCTTAGTCCCAGGGTCCAAAGCAAGGAAATGATTTTATGTTGTTGTTGTTGTTGTTGTTTTTTAAGTATATCCCGTTTGTGATCTTTTTAATCCTAGCACCAAAAGACATAACAAACACACCCATACTTATTCTTCCTATCAGAGCCTACATCTTAATATTCTCTTCTCTGAACTATAACATTAAACATTAAATTATCACCTCTGTTGGTCAGGTCAGATGAAACTTCAGCATGGAGAGGTGAAGGGGACACACAGTTTCACACCCAGCTAAGGAGTCACAGCTACTGGGAGAGGGGAGTCAGTGTTTTTTATCTTTAATGTTGCAGCCCCTGGTGAGAGGACCACCCTCCAGTGAATACTATGAACTCAAGAGTATATGAGCGGCACAAACTGTCTTTAATGGGTTTGAAAGAAAAGATATGAAGTTGAGTGGGTCAGGAAGGAAGGATGGATGTATCTGGGAGTGTTGGGTCTGGATGTGATCAAAATACATTGCATGAAATTCTCAGACAACTAATAAAATGATGGAAAATAAATTGTCAACCTTCTAAAAGCATAAAGGTTGTCCACAAAAAAAATAGCATTCATGTTAACATAGGACTTAGGGGGAAATATACTGAGTTAGCAGGCTAAGCCACAGTGTATTTATTTAAATGCACTAAGCATACAAACATTTTCAGTTCCTTATACATTGGTACTTCTCTTGGACTGGTTTAAACTCCCACTGGTCTACTTATGAAGCAATTCTTTATCAGGAATTCAGAGACAGCCAAAGGTTAAGAGCACATGCTCTTCAGAAGACATGAATTCTGTCTCCAGCAACCACATGGTAACTTACAACCATCTAGAACTCCAGTTCTCAGACATCTGATGTTTTCTACTAGACTCCTAAGGCATTGTGCATGCATATAGGCCACATACACATATACAGGAAACAGATCCATATGCATAAAATGAAAAGCAAATCTAAAAATTGTGTTAAAAAGGAATCCTTTATCTTACATGACTTCACTTAAGAAGATAATGTGTTCTGATAGTATATTGAGTTGATGCTATTTCATCAAAGATGGGACCCTTCGTACATGTGGAGACACAACACCACCAACATATTTGAGGAAGCTGTGAGCCCTATGGCATGAGCACACACATTTTAATATGGCTTATGAGCTGTGGAGGCCTGATTGAGAACGGATCCCCGAGGCTACTGAGTTTGAATGTTTGATAGCCAGTTGGTGGAACTGTTTGGGGAGGATTCGGAGGTGTGGCCTTGTTGGCGGAGTTGTAACACTGGGGGTGAGCTCTGAGGTTTCAGGAGACCAGCCCATTCCTAGAGAGCTTTTTCTCTCTGCCTTGTGCTTGTAGAGTAGAGGTGAGCTCTCAGCTACTGCTTTGGGCATGCCTGCCTGCCTGCCTGCCTCCCTGCCTGCCTGCCTGCGGCCATTCTCCCTGCCATTGTGGTCATGGACTCCAACCCTCTGAAATTGGAAGCCCCCAATTAACTCTTTCTCCTGTAAGTTGCCTTAGTCATGGTGTCTTAGCACAGCACTAGAAAAGTTACTAATACATAAATATTATCAAATACCTATTTCTATGTGTAAAGAAACCAAACTATTGAATAACATGTGTTATAATTAAATACTCAACACACAGAAACATGATTTAAATGGAGACTCACAATTCCCTATGACCTTGAATCCTGGACTTGGGACTTCTATTAGTGAAGATGTAAGAATAGAAAAAAATTTATTTTGTTCTAGGAAATTTTTATCAAGATTGTTTTCACATAATTATTCTCTAGACTATTTTTTAAAATACTGGAAACACTTCCATTTGAGGGATGAATTACTACAGTCTCTGAACATGTTGCAGCTTCAGCTCTGGGGTGGCCTCCTGAGGGTGAGGGGAAGAGAGTTATATTGACGGTCTTACAACCTGGCAGTTCATGAATGTTATATTCTATTATTGATCTCTTTTGAATCATTCCTGAGCAAGTTAACACTGTATCTGCCAGGAACCATTTACGACCATAAATATAGAGGGTCCCAGTGGGAGAGTGTGATCTGACAACATCTACAGAAGTGATGTGGAACATTGATGTGCTTATAGGAAACAGTTTAAACAACCTGCTATGGATTTAGGTTTTGTTTAGGCAGAACAAGTGTCTGCTGGTTTCTTAGAAGTCGGCCTCTTATGCAAATGTCTCTTGTCACCTGGTTTCTGTCTGAGCTGCATTCCCACACTCTTCCACTTCAGACATCTTCAGATAACTGAAGGGATTTTCTTTTCAAGCTTAGAAGCCTATATATCACACTTTTAAACACAATGACTGGAAGTGTGTGTGATATGAAGGAGGCAAATGGCAAAATCTATTTAATATTTCTAGCACTTCTTATTGTTCAAGAACAAGTATATGACAGTTATTCCCTTAAACATTCCACAGGTTGGAAGTTCTCTGAAGCTGAAATGATGGCTTTGCTTTCAAGCCTGATGACATGGACAGGGGCAATCATTTTCTGAAAAATTTCCAAGTCCCTGATGTGGGGCTCTGTTTAAAACACAAGATGAATGATATCAGGATTCTGAGTAAAATCCCCAAAGAGTTCTTTTTACCATTAGAATGAAGTTCCACGTCCATGTCATGTTCTTCATAGACTCGTTGAGGCAGGCTCCTGGCCGCCCTCTTCCTCATCTTGCAGAACCCCAAGTGTGACACACATGCCTTCATTCAGGACTGAACACAGCAAGCTTCTCCTTCTTAAGATTGATTTGTGTATGTGTGTGTGTGTGTGTGTGTGTGTGTGTGTGTGTGTGTGTGTGTGTAAACTCACATCACTCACTTCTTTCCTAAATTTGTTCTCATTTCCTGACAGAAGGATCACACACTCACTGACCTAAGTAGATGATATCCTTCCTCTGCCTTATGCTATTCCTCTATAAACCTGATTAGAGATTCAAATAGTGTACTTGCTGGTATAACTGTTTTAATGTACCATTTCTGAACCAAGAAATGAATCGCAGAGCACACGAGCCGTGACTGTTATGTAACCATGTTATCTTCAGACCCTTCCCAGTGTGTCCACGCTGCCAGCAGCACGTGGTCCATGGACTAAACAGCCTGAATAACCAAGTGCTGTTATGATCAAAAGTGCCTTCTGTGATATCACTTTTACTACATTTTGGGGCGTTTATCCACCAACCCCACAGCTCCCCAGAGTTTTCTTGAGTGCGAGCAGCAAGAAATATTAGATAGAAGGATTTATTGCAGAGGATATTGTGGAGATAGATAGAAAATAAAGAACAGTCTCAAGAGGGCCTGGAACCTATTCCAAAGGGCCCCGACTGTCTCTGCCCCAGGGTTTTTATAGAGATGCCAAGGGGTGGAGCAAAAGACCTCCTCCCCCAGCACAGCCAAGTGCAGACCATCTCAGACACCTGCACTCAGGCCCATGGTCCTGATCATCCTCCATGTGGACCTGTTGGGTAAAGCCACGAGGAACCCGAGAATGGGCTCCCACACTACATGGACTTTTGTGAATTTGCATAAAGAAAAGACAGAGACAACCTATCTCTAATAATCAAGTATGGGGCTGGAGAGACGGCTCAGCCATTAAAGGCTAGGCTAACAACCCAAACTGTCAAAGTATGAACTCGTGAGTCTGAGGGGTTACTGTCACAAGTTTTGCTGCAGTCATCTTGTTAGCTTTACTTCCCTGCTCTGTGACCCTCAAACTTAGTGGGTTAAAATATTTTGTAGCCAACATTAAAATTAACATTTTTTAATATTTTTTAAAGAAACATAGAATAGTATTGGGAGAGGCAGCACAAAGAGAAAGATTTTTATATGGCCATCTAAGGGTAATAACAGAAGAAGGTGCCTTCAATATTTTCTTCTTCTCCTCCTCCTTCTTCTCCTTCTTCTCCTCCTCCTCCTCCTCCTCCTCCTCCTCCTCCTCCCCCTTCCCTCCCCCTTCTCCTTCTCTTTCTTCTTAGTTTCACACTGCAAGAAATACAAAAGAAGTGTAGTCTCTTTCTAAGGATTTACCACAAGTTCTAGAAAAAGTTCTCAACTTGGTGTGCCTCTGTCTCTGTCTCTGTCTCTGTCTCTCTCTCTCTGTCTCTCTCTGTCTCTGTCACACACACACACACACACACACACACACACACACACACACACACCAGACTCCTGCCTTCCTCTTCTGATCGTTCATTTTAGAATTTACAAACACAGCCTCCTCACATTCTCAAGGCAGTTGCAATCATCCCCATGGTCAGGTTTTGAGTCTCTTGTGTTAAAATCTCTGTGACCCTCCATGTCACTAATCAAGAACCCTCAAGTCCTCCTCAGAACCTTCCAAGTCCTAGAGTGGGAGCTCGGAGGAGCATTCTGGCCCCTCATTATTAGAGCCCTGAGAAATGACTGGGCATGCACATTCTGGACCCATCCCAGACGTAAAGTCAGAGTGTTAGGATCCAAGTGAATTTCAAGCAAGGCCTGGTCTGATGCCCACGTCCTCCTCATTGAATTTCCTGCTCTCAGTTATGGTGTTTGCTGTCTTTTTCAGATTTACTACTCATTCTCCCACCCCAGGATGCTGCTTCTTCTGACTCAAATCATCCCTTCACAGAAACCCAGGAATTGAATTCTTCCTTTGAAATGTTATTTCACCAATGTGACTAACCAGTAAAGGGCTTCCTCAAGCATATTATTATTTTTAATTTCTTCTTAATATTTTACATCTGTTCTACCTCACATTGATTTTGCAATTTTACCTTGATTATGTTTTTCCTAATAAAATTCAAAACATTTTCTGATTCTGGATTCTTTGCGTGACAACCTGGACTCCTCTGCAGCTGCCACTATGTCCGTGCTGTTCTGTACGTCTACCCAAGGCCCGAGAAACACCTGCAGGAGGCTCTTTATGACAAGTCATGTGTTTTATGTCAGTCCATGCAGTTGTTTTTAATTTTAGATTTTAATGTAGCAACAGTTACCTCTCAAAAATGAAGGTCTTGTGTTCCTGTTCAATGTCACATGAAGTCCTATGGATGGTGAACTCCCATGTTCTATATTCTGGAGCATGGCTAACCTTACAGTCTAAGAAGAGACACTTTTCCTTCCACAATGTAGAGAGATAAGACAGAGGTTACTGGAATGAACAGTATATTCTACCATGAGGTATTTTTCCTCAGTAGACTACTGATTAGTTCCTAGATTTCAGAGGAGAAAAATCCAGCTCCCTGCCCAAGATGGGCACATAACTGGTCATGGGTTGGAAGAACAGTTTCAGGACACAGGAAAGAAAACTGCATCTGTTCCCATGACATTGATATTAGGTCATATAGATATGATATTTAAAATCAATATTAGTATCCTCATTTTTAAATCTGAACAGATTAGTTCCTCAATAAAGTAGGGAAACTTTCTAACTCACTCCAGCAATGTAGAAATCTTTCTAAACAACTCTAATGCCAAGTTAATGTTGGAATGTTTAACATAGAAGCCAAGCAAGGAGCTTTAATTCAATCTTATTGTAACATAAGGGATTGATTGAGAAAAAGTCATGGATTAAATGCAGACACTCTCTATAGAACATCAATGCCCATATTCAGTGCAGTGTTTAAAACTGCATTTAAGCATATTTAGGGTGTTTCATTAATGATGTCAAATTAAATTTAAGAAACAACATGGTCTTCTTATTAAATGCAGAAAAAGCCTTTGACAAAATCCAACATCCCTTCATGATAAAAATCCTGGAGAGATCAGGGATACAAGGGACATACATAAACATAATAAAGACAATTTATAGCAAGCCTATTGCAACATCAAATTAAATGGAGGGAAATTCAAAACAGCTCCACTAAAATCAGGAAAATAAGACAAGGTTATCTACTCTCTCCTTATCTTTTCAATACTGTATTTGAAGTTTTAGCTAGAGCAATAAGACAACTGAAAGATATCAAGAGGATACAAATTGGAAAGTAAAAAATCAAAGTATCATTAACTGCAGATGATATGTATACCTTAGTAACCCTAAAAATTCTACCAGAGAACTCCTACAACTGATAAACACTTTCAGCAAAGTGGCTGGATACAAGATTAACTCAAAAAAGTCAGTGGACCTCTTATACAGAAAGGATGAATTGACTGACAAATCCTAGAAACCACATCTTTCACAATAGTCTCAAATTATATAAAAAATCTTGAGGTAACTCTAACAAAGAAAGTAAAAGACTTGTATGATACAAACTTCAAGTCTTTGAAGAAAGAAATTGAAGAAGATGGAAAGCAATCCACAGATTCAATTCAATCCCCATTAAAAAATCCAAATTATTTACAATTGAAAGAACAATTCTCAACTTCATATGGAATAATAGAAAAAAAACAACCAACCAACAAACAAACAAACAAACAAAGAATATCTAAAATGATCCTGAATAATAAAAAGAATTACTAGGGCTATCACCATGCCGCTTTCAAGTTGTATTACAGAGCTACAGTAAATATCAGTACTTTATTGCCATAAAAAACATTTTGGAAACTAATGATTCAAGATGGCAGAGCCGAGCAGAGGCAGGTAGGCCTGTGGCTGAGGCCCGCGGAGGTAGACAGTCCGGCGGCAGTGGCCGACAGGGACATTTAGGCCCGGCGGCAGCTGTCGAAGACATTCAGGCCCAGTGGCGGCCCACAGAGGTGGACAGGCCCTGCGGCAGAGATAAGCAGATGGAGGTGGACAGGACGGTGGCGGCCGCCAACAGAGACATTCAGGCCCGGCGGCGGCCCACAGAAGTAGACAGGCCACGCGGCAGAGACAGGCGGACGCAGGTTGGCAACTCGCGGAGGTGGACGGGCCCGGTGGCAGCGGCTGACAGGGACATACAGGCCCAGCGGCAACCAGCAGAGACATACAGGCCCGGTGGCAGCCCGCAGAGGTGGATGGGCCCGGCAGCAGTGACAAGCAGAGGTAGGTAGGCCCGCGGTGGCAGCCGGCAGAGATATACAGGCCCTTTGGCCGCCCGCAGAGGCGGACAGACCCAGCGGCAGCTGACAGGGACATACAGGCCGGGCGGCAGAGACAAGTGGATGCAGGTGGGCCTGTGGCGGCGGGCCACAGGGGTGGACAGGCCCGGGGACTGAGACGGGCGGATGCAGCTTGGAACGGGGACGCCCCTAGCCCCAACATCTGGGGAAGAGGCTATCTCCGTGGGTCAGAACCAGGGTGAGTCTGGGCACTCCGCCTGGAGACAACCCAGGGCCCAACTGCTGATCCTGTGAAACCCAACAACTTGGAGGTGTTGGTGAGACTATCCTGCTCAGCTGAAACCCATCTGGGAGAGGATTCAGATGCCTACAGTTTGAAGTCTGAAGAAACAAGATCAGCTGAGGAGTTGACAAATGAACAAAACGTGGCCTGGGAACACAGAAGAAGGCGCTACCCAGCCACTAAACCAGATCACCAGAATCATAAGTATATAATTCACCGACTGAAATCAGCTGCCCCTGAAGAAATAGCCCAATAGCACCAATTTAACCAAGAACCCCTACTAAACCAAGACTAAAAATTAGAACAAGAGAGGCACTCTCAGACACAGACACCACCTGCACTGCACAGAGGAAAGATGAGTAGACGCCAGTGCAAAAATACAGGCAACAACATAAAGACCTATATGGCAACATCAGAACCTAGTGATTCTACACCTGCAAGACCTAAACATGCCATGACAGAAGAAACAGAAGAGATCAACCCTAAAAATGACTTTAAGAAGATGATAGAGACCCTTAAAGAAGAAATAAAACATTCCCTCAATGAGGAAATAAAAACTTTCCTTAAAGAGGAAATGAAAAACTACCTTAAAGAGGAAATAAAAACTTTCCTTAAAGAGGAAATGAAAAACTCTCTTAAAGAGGAAATAAAAACTTCCCTTAAAGAGGAAATGAAAAACTCCATTAAAGAGGAAATAAAAAACTCCCTTAAAGAAATGGAAGAAAAAACGAACAAAAAATGGGAAGAAATCAAATCAAGCCAAGAAAAAGCAATTAAACAGATGAAAGAAACATTCCAAGATCTGAAAAATGAATTTGAGACAATAAAGAAAACACATGCTGAGGGAATGCTGGAAATAGAAATCCTGACAAAACGAACAGGAACTACAGAAACAAGCATAACCAACTGATTGCAAGAGATGGAACAGAGAATCTCTGACACTGAAGACACAATAGAGAAAATAGATTAGTCAGTCAAAGAAAACACTAAAGACAAAAAAGTCGTAACACAAAACGTCCAGGAAATTTGGGACACCATGAAAAGACCAAACCTAAGAATAATAGGGATAGAAGAAGGAAAAGAATACCAACTCAAAGGCACAGAAAATATATTCAACAAAATCATAGAAGAAAACTTTCCTAACCTAAAGAAAGAAATACCTATGAAGATACAAGAAGCTTACAGAACACCGAATAGGCTGGATCCAAAAAAAAAGTCCCCTCGCCACATAATAATCAAAACACTAAACACACAGAACAAAGAAAAAATATTAAGAGCCGCAAAGGAAAAAGACCAAGTAACATATAAAGGTAAACCCATCAGAATAACACCAGACTACTCAATAGAGACTATGAAAGCTAGAAGATCATGGACAAATCTCATGCAGACACTAAGAGACCATTGATGCCAACCCAGACTATTATACCCAGCAAAACTCTTAATCACCATAGGCGGAGTAAACAAAATATTCCAGGATAAAACCAGATTTAATCAATACCTGTCTACAAACCCAGCCCTACAGAAAGCACTAGAAGGGAAAATTCAACCCAAAGAAGCTAAACACATCCATGAAAAATCAAGCAATAGATAATTCCACACCAACATACACCACAGAAGAAACAAGCTGGTTTAGCTATCCTAATATCTAGAGAAAAAGGATGTTTCAAAAGAGAAGAAGTCTTGTGGCAATGCCTCAGTGGTCCAGGTAACTACCAGAACTCGGAAAAGTTGGTTGAACTTGGGATTGACTGGGAGACCAAAGATTTAAAAAGCAGAAGATTCTCTCAAGACACAAGTTGTGTGATAATAGTGTGTTTTGTGTGTGTGAATGACAATTTGTAAATGTTGAATTCTAGGCTTCGACAATCATTGTCAGTGCAGATTAAGCTGCAAGTATTTATGTTCTAAAACTTAAATTATAAAGCTAGTTATGTCTTTCTAACAACTAGTTTTAATGTTTATGAGCATATTTTACCTACATTACCTTTTCAGGATGTTGAGAAAGATGCATCATAAGCACAGGCTGGAGGCTGGGGGCTAGATGGTTTAGAGGAAGAGGTCTTGGTGGATACTTTCATAGAGCAAAGGGAAGCAATGCCTTCTGGGAAATGAGCTAAGTTTTAATCTAGTCTTTAAGATTAGAAGTCAAAAACAAAAATATTAAGGAAAGGAAAACCTAATTCATCTTTGAAGTATTGTTATGTGGAATTGAGTGGGACTTTTGAGGCCTTTCTTCCAGAAAACAAGGACTTGGTTGTCAGGCCTATATTAGGCCTAAACCTTGGTGCCATGTAGTTGTACTTAAATCATTTCAATGGAAAGTGTCTTAGTGATTGGAACTTCTAGTGCAGTTTGGAGTTCTTCCATTTGAAAAATGTGATATTTGCATGGGATTGTTTGAATCTTGTTTTCTAGTCCCTCCCCATCACCACCCTCATAGTCTGAAGGTAGATTTTTCTCTTGATAAAGGAACAAAAAAGGTGAACATCTTGTTTGTAAATAGGTATCTAGTAACTAGTGGTAAACTTGAAATGGTAGAATTCTTTAAAGCCTAATTCTAGATAGCCTTAAGAAAATGTATCTTAATTACTTTTGAACCTGTATTCACCTTGTTTTTTTCAAATATCTTAAGTTATATTTTCTTTTTCAGAGCTGCTTCTTATTTGGGGCTACTTTTTTTTTTTTAATTGAGGCGTAATTCATAAAAGGGTATATTGTTTTGATGAGACTTTTTACAACTGTGGCTGGATGTCTTTCTTTAGTCTTCCAAGAAGGGCCATTTTACTTTTTTAGAGTTACTTTTTAAAGTCATGAGGTCAACAACTTGGACTACTATGCATGTAAGTGCTAATGCAAATTAAAGCCCAAGTTGACCTCCAGCAGCAGTTCATTCTATGTTGACAGTGAGAGAACACTTTGCCTGTTAGGATACTGTTACTCGTGGACTGAAATGCTGAAGAAACCCCTCCCCCTATTTTGTTTTTTTGCAAAAATCAAGGTATATTCTAGGGTTTCCTGGTTGACCTCAATAGATAAACTGAGATGATAGTCTTAGTTCAGAAATGATCTGAATGTAGATTTACAGTCTACGTGTACAGCTGGCTAAGTGAGATCGCTTTCACAGTTCTGCATGTATCCCATCGGCTCCCCATTAGTCACTGAACTCTTAAAACTGGTATTGTAACATTATCACAATGTTTTGCGCCAATTTTATAAAGTTTACAGTGCAATATGTGTTCCTTTTCTGAGGCAAACCAAAGGTATATTTCTCAAGGTTCTGCTGCTATCAGCAGCGTTGATGGAGGATTTTTTATACATTTGTAATAGATAGAAATAAACCAGAAATAAAGAAGAAAAAAAAGTGGTGGAGGAAAAAGTGAACACTGCAAGAATACTCAAAAGGGCTGAGAGTTGCAAACGCCAAGAATGGCTTTGCATAGTAAACGGAATAGAACAGCTCTGAACTATAGCTTACTTTTCCTGGTTTGGTTTGACAGAATGATTGAATGCTTTTGTACAAAAATCAGAGCCTTAAAAACAAGGATTCGGTGAGATTGTAAAATGGTGTGCCACTTTGGCAAAACAGTTTGGTGGTTGGTCAAAATGCAAAACATTGTTACTCTGTTACTCAACAATTCTACCCTTAGGAATATATCCTCAAACTACTGAAAATATGCACCTATGAAACATGTACATGAAGGTTTACAGCAGTGTGTTGCTAATAGTAAAAAAGTTAAAACAACTCAAATAGCTATCAAATACTGTAGAGAAATAAAATGTGGCTTATTCATACAATAGAATATTATTAAGACATAAAAATGAATGAGAAACTGACAGATTAAATGACTTTGGTGAACCTTCATAATTTCATTTGTAGATCTTTCCATTTCTAATTTATAAATACATTTGGGGTTATAAATTATAAATGTACTGCCTCCTGTCAACATTGTATACTTCTATTTGATGATTTCTGTGTCAAATATTATATGGAAATGTTTCCAAGTATTTTCTGTATTAACTGTGAATGAATAGAACAAAATAAATTGCCTGTGATGGAAAAAAAAAAAACATTTTGTAGCCAAGCATAGTGGCACATGCCTTTATTCCCAGCACTTGGAAAGCAGAAGCAGGCAGATCTCTGTGAATTTGAGACCTGCCTGCTCTACATAGTGAGTTCCAAGACAACCAGAGCTACATAGTGTGATGTTGTCTTGAAAAAATATATAATAAGATATTTCATCTTACCTAATGATTTCATAATTATGTTGGTCAGAAATTAGGATAATGATTCAGTCACAAAGGAGTTGTCACCAGGGCCCCATTCTCGACTCCCCACGGCCTCATGGCTCTGGGACCTGCAGTGACGAAGGTCAGTTGAGACAAAGAATGTGGTGTCGAGGACGGGCACCAGTTTGTTGCCCAGTAGAAGGGAACCACTCTGCAGGGGAGAGCTGAAGGACCCAGGGTGTTTGCACTTAACTGTGCTTGCCTTCAAGGCAGGCTTCATCCTGCTCTGAAAGTCTGCAGAACAAGTAGTGTTGTCTGGGAACCTGTTTCTGTACAGACTGATAGGTCCTGTGGGACTTCCGCCTGTGGGAGGGCCAGAGCACACTGATTGAAGAGACTATGGAGACAGCCCGTCACAGAGCTGAAGCTCACATTCTCTCCAGACCCTTCTGAGTGACTAGCTTGAGGAATTCATGGAAGGCACCAACCTTGCTCCTACCTAGACAAGCAGCAGCTCAGGAACATGAGACAAGTGTTCAGCCTAGTTACGTTTTCTTCTACTGATTTGTTTTTATAGTTGCACATACTCTTGGAAAGTACTGAAGTTGTCAACCTGGATATCAAAACACATTAAATGCCAGATGAATATACACTAAAAAGTGATATATATTATAATATATAATTGTGCTTTATGTTATATACATATATTATTATAAATGGGTGGTTTTTCTCAATTGCACTGCACCTTATTCTTTGAGTCAGGACCCCTTATTAATCCTGAAACTTATTGATTCAGCTAGACTAGCTGCCCAGTGAGCTCCATGATCCTCCAGCATCCCTGCTCCATTACAGACATGCACCATCATTCTGGCTTTTCTGTGGGTGCTTGGGATCTGAACTCAAGGCCTCCTGATGTACAGTGGGCACATTGCCAATGGAGCTGTCTCCCAAGTGCCCATTTACTCCATTTTAAGTGTACAAGTCAGTGATGTACTCATGATGCTGCACAATACCACCATGATGCATTACTAACTAAAGTTTTCCAGAATGAAGTCTCATGCTCTTAATTATCACATTCTCTTTCCTCCCCTGTCCAAGTCTGTGGTACTCTCAACTCCACTTTGTCCATGAATGATGACTCTAAATGGATCATGTAAGGAAAATCATACTATTGTCTTTTCATGCTGTACCCACCTCACTTGGTATGATGTTTTCAATGTTCTTGCTGTACCACATATGTAAGATACTCTATATCTTTTTAGGGTGAAATAATATTCCATTGTATTCTGTCATCACATTGTATCGTCCATTCATCTACTAGTCTTCCCTTTCTTATAGCTTTCCAAATTTATCCAACTTAACAGGGCCATGGACCAGCTGTCTACAATAATATCTCAGTGTGCCACAGACCCCTTTGGTTTCTCAATGGAAAAAAAATAATATAATGCTGACATTTGACATCTGGCCACCATAGGGCACACACATGTACACACAGAGACACACATGCACCTCACTCAGTATATAGCACACACACACACACACACACACACACACTAAAAAAAATAGATAAATAAATAAATAAATAATAATAAATAAATAAATAAAATTGGGAAAGTGGTAAATTTTATGCTATGTATTTACCTATTAAGGAGAGAAGGGGATTGTATCTTCCGTTTCTCACTGAGCCCCACTCCCAGCACAGCAATTTCTGTTTCATTATGCAGGAAGCATGCCCATGTCATGACAAGAGCTGTTCTCAGGGCAGATACCACAGCAGCAGACTGAGCATGGCCTCTGTCTCTTGTTGTTTACATCTCACATGACCATTAGAACAGCAAGCCAGCCCCTTGCTGTGCACTTGAGGATGTCTGGGAGAAGTTGGCACAGGTGTCTAGCTCATGAAAGAGGCTGGACAAGGACTCAAGGAGCTTCTATGGGAAGCTTTGCTGTGACTGAGGCATCAGAAGAGAAAGCCAAGGCTCCAGTCTCAGTGAATAAACACACTTCCTACCTGTTTCACAAAGAAAACTGAGAAAGAGAGTAGGGTCGGGAAACACACCAAGGTGTGTGTGTGGGGGGGGGGGTAGAAGCCAAACAGACAAGTTTCTAGAATATCAAATGCAATGGAACCAAAATCTAGAGACCTGAGACATCCAGAAAATTTGGCAAAGATGTTGAAAAACACCCATATTACTGACGAGTACTCTCCTGCTGTGGAAAAAGACTGAATGAAGGACTTGTGAATTTAAATTATAGAAACATAAGGGAAATAATGACCTGTGAAGGTGCAGATACAACAGCTACAAAACCATAGTCTGTAAATCTCTAGGAATGCAAAAGATCTTGGGAACCAGCAGATGTAGGAGTGGGCAATTATTCCAAGAGGCAGTTTCCACAGAGACTGATGTGCAAGGCAGGGCCCCAACATCTGTGTCTCAGCAATGTTCCTCAGGAGAGCCTCTTGCCAAATTCAGTTCCACTGAGTTAAGCTGTAGCTTAAGGACTTTCTGATCAGAGTCCCCCTGAAATGTCACAAGAGCCATTTCATATCACAAGAACCCTGTCTTTACTGCAAATATAGCCAAAGCCCCTAGTCAAGACTCCTGAGCCACTACATCACCACAGAGGAGTATCCACCTGTTCTGGCTGGTTTTATGACAAGTTAACACAAGCTAGAGTCATAAAACAAGAAAGGGCCTCAGTTAAGGAAATGCCTTCTTAAGATCTAACTGTAAGGCATTTTCTTAATAAGTGATCAGTGGGAAGAGACCAGTCATTGTGTGTGGGGCTACCTCTGGGCTGCTAGTCCTGGATTATATAAGAAAAAGGCTGAAGGAAGCATGTGAAGTAAACCAGTAAGCAGCACCCCTCCTTGGCCTCTGCATCAGTTCCTTCCTCCAGGTTCCTGCCCTGGCTTCCT
Source organism: Peromyscus leucopus (assembly GCF_004664715.2). NCBI lineage: Eukaryota > Metazoa > Chordata > Mammalia > Rodentia > Cricetidae > Peromyscus > Peromyscus leucopus. The sequence goes on along the minus strand of NC_051071.1, from coordinate 89,284,413 downwards.
GTAGTGATGAAGAGTGATATAGAAGGATAAGCCAAATAAACATCTTCCTCCCCAACTTACTTTTTGGTCATTGTGGTTCATTAAAGCAACAGAAACTCTAACTAAGACCATCTATAAATCTTATTTAATAAGCTCATCAAAGATGTTTTATGGTCACTAATTATGTGTGTGTTTGTTAGTTTTTGTTTTGAGGTTGTGTCTGTTCTAGTCCAGGGTAGCCTCAAACATACCAATCTACCTGTGGATGACCTTGAACTCCCAATCTTTCCACTTCCCAAGTGAAGACACTGTATGCATGCACCACTATCACGTTCATTTATTTTTTTTAACCTTAGAAGGAACATAGGTTTTTATAATGTATTTTAGAACCATGCTTTTAAAACAGAATCAATACAATTTTAATGGACCAGATAATGGCCAATGATGGATTCATTCGGTATTACATTTGGTGGATGATTGCTTATATTCTCACTGTAAAGATGAAGATGTAAAAATGTAAAGAATGTAAGATTTTCTAGGACAAATTTTCCTTTTCCAGGTAAAAGAAATTTCATTGATTGCCTGTCATTATTGTTATCAATGAGATGAACTAATATGCAATAGTTAATAACACTATCTTGAAGCTTAGATTCTTTTACTTATAATCTAGTTTGTGAACTTAAAAAAAATTAACCATTGCTGATTTACAGTGTAACAGAAACCAAATTTAAAAAGTCTTCATTAGATACTGTTCTTTTTTATATTTGTAATCTTTATTTAAAAGTTTTTGACAACTCCATATATGCACATAGTAATTTCAGCCATTCTTACTCCCTCCCATTTTTATTATTTCACTTTCAACCCCTTCAAATGCCCCTCTTTTCAAGTCCCTTTCTCACATTCATATATTTGGGTTTGTCTTGTGACCCATAGTTTAACCAGAGTTATCTGTGTGACCCTGGGTTTTAGAGTATCCTCTGGAGCCTAGCTGGCTCTCCTCTGAGTATGTATGTGAGATCAATGACTGCCTCTACCCATAATCTGCCAGTAGCAATAGTTCAGCAGAATGGAGTACGGTCCTGTTGAGTCCCTCTCTGACCCTTGTTGAGCTGATGAGGGACCCAGTCTTGTGCATGTAGCTGTAGATGTTGTGAGATGGACCATGGTTGCAATGGCTGTGTGTGTCCTGCACACAATAAAGCATTTCCAGCCCTTCCTCTCATCTTGTGACTCCTGTACTCTTTCCACTCATCTTACACACTGTCCTAAGCTTGAGAGGAGATGGTATAGGTGTCCTGTTTAGGGTTAAGTGCTCAAGTGTCACTTACTCTGGTACCTGGAGCAGCCATGAGCCTCTGCATTCACCACAGTTCATTACAGAGGGAATCTTTTCTGGGTAAAGCTGGCTGTAGCATTTGTCCATGAGTATAAGTATAAATATTTGAAGACAGTTTGCGATCACACTTTTTTAAATAACTGTAAAAAATTTATACCAAAGAATTTAAGACCCCAGTTGATGGTTTTTAGGTTGGATTTACACAACAACAACAGCAAATTAAGTTTTGCTGCTGTAGAAAGCAGCCTTCAGCACCCCAGGATTTGAAGGGGAAACACAGAGTCTGTGGACTGATCACTCCATTGACTTTTCTATCTGAGGGAGTAAAACTTATTTCTCTGGGGCCAAAAAACAAGGGAAACTAACACACACACACACACACACACACACACACACACCTCCAACATGTCAGGTTCTCAGAGTGTTGATGGGTGGCAGCCTTCAGCAGGTCAGAGAAACTGAAGAGCAGATGCAGAGCAGGTGAACTACTGGACAGACAGACACATTAGGACTTTTCTGAGGGTCAAAGCTTAGTTCTTCATTTTATTATTGTTTCCATTGCTTGTTCTACTCTGTCCTTTTTCTGTTCTGTTCTTCTACTCTGATGTTTCCCTTCTTCCTCTTTCCTGATGACTTCCTTCTCACTACTTCCTGATGACTTCCTTCTCACTACTTCCTGATGACTTCCTTCTCACTCCTTCCTGATGACTTCCTTCTCACTCCTTCTTGATGACTTCCTTCTCACTCCTTCCTGATGACTTTCTTCTCACTGCTTCCTTCTAACTTCTTTTTTTTCCCTTACAGCTTATATACTCCAGTAGAATCTTTCAAGCAATATAAAAATTACAATGTGGTTACATTTTATTTTTAAGTAAATGATTATAATGAATATCAGTAAAAAAAACCATGTTTTCCATTTCTCTATATATGAGTAAACATTTTACATATTACATGTGAAAAACAAATTGTCCCAAAGTACCCACATACAGTTAAACATTTATCTTTTAGAATTCTCATAGATCAGGGGCCTTTCAGCCATAACTGTTACAAAGGCAGTAGTTTTTATAATTGGCAGAAAAATGGGTTACTAGTTTAAATTTTCATATTTTAAGAGTTCTGCCGAATTATCTTAACTAACCATCCAACTTTTTTTCTAGTTACATGATGTATTATTTAAAGCTTTGTTTTAGCTATGATGCACTCCAAAATCCATGAACACATTTCCCAATATTAAAAAGAACTTAAGCTAATTCCTGGGTCTTGGTTGTTTTCCTTAATCATTCACCTAAACCATAGTCTATAGGACTCCTCAAGAGAAACTCATAAGTCTTAGCTGCATGACACTTCCTTGGTCCAAATTTCTATCAATGCAGCCCCTGCTTCATTGGGGGAGAGGGGGAACAACACCATATCTTATATTTACCTATAATAAATTTCCCACTAAACTTACCTCTATCATAATCCCTTACTACATGTGTTAAAAACCCTTAATCATCAAAATTCTATTTAAACTACCACTACTATTGTATAAAATCATTACTTCAGTTAAGCAGTACAGCTTAAAAGGAAATCATCTTTATAATAATCCACAGGAAAAATGCCCAGTAGAATGGGATATTTCCACAAGATAAATATAAACATTAAGGCAGTGGGCATTCCCTCACCCCCATTCACACAATTCATTCCAGAAAAAAAATGGCAGCAGCAAACATGTGAAGGCACAGCAGTAGCAAGAGACATTCAGAAGCTCAATCCCTCCAGCTCTTGCCTATCAGAGATTCACCCATCAGTGCCTTGCACTCTGGTGACTGAACTCTTGAAGCTTCAGTGCCACCTGCTGCTCCTCTGACACGGCCACACACAGGGCAAGTTTTAATTTATTTTCAATGTCAGATGAATTCAAAGAAAGTGGAGGAGTGATTTTAAAAATGTCTCTTTTTCTTAATAACTAATAATTGCACATAGGTAATTGATAAGAAGATAATCATTATACAAGCTAAGGCCACGTGATTCTTCCAGAAGCCCCATGATGAGAGATCAATGCCCTGGATCGTCAAGTACTCTTCACCAGTACATCTGTAATTCAACACACACAAAAATAGTGTCAAAGTTTATTCAGTACATTCACTGTTGCTTCCTTTTAAAAACTCAGTTTCTATACATCATTAAAATGCTCTTCTTTATGTTTAATTGATATTAGTAATGATGTATTTACTATTTTGTTATATATTACATCAATCTAAACTACCTGAATCAGGTTCCTTTGTTAATTTCAAAAACCATCCAAAGAGGCATAGCTATCACATCTATTTAAAAGCATAGAGGAAGTAGGCTCAGTAAACTGGGCTGAGTATAGAGAGTCACACTAAGGTTCAACTTTGTAGTCTTCAGTATGTCACACATTTCTAAATCTACAGTGCTGCCCTCTACTCAAAGGGCAAAGGCATGGATGAAGGACTAGTTTCTCCCAAAGTGGAAAACCTCAGCTTCCTAATGACACACAGACACTCTAAGAGATCAAAGCTTTGTGCAGTTCAGCTGACTCAGTAGACACTCATGCAATAAACACAGCATCAAATTCTAGACTGAAGACCAGAGGAGACTAAGGGCTTCTGACAGGAGTCAGTCCATTGCTGTCAACTCTTCTACTAAGGGAGCATGACAACCATGGATGCTCAGCTATGGAACATCCCCAGCAGCCCATGGCTACAGACAGAGCCTGGGTTGCAGGTGGAACACAGCGGGATGCAGGGGTTCAGACACAGGTTAGAAAAGCAGCTATTGCTAAAAAGTCAGGATACACTACAATCATCACTTGTGTGTCTCCATCCCTGTGTGTCTCCATCCCTGTGTGTCTCCATCCCTGTATGTCTCCATCCCTATGTGTCTCTTAGGATTTAATAGTTTTCAAATCCACTGAAAGGGCAGATTTCTTCCTCTTGTGAGGTCTGTAAATGACCCATCTCTGGTTTCACTTTACCCATCTATTTGTGGAATATTATTTTAACATGTGTTACCTTTGTTTGTGATGTGGAACATCTGTTTAATGGTGCAAAGATGTGATGCATTCTTTTATGCTGCATTTGTTTAACTTTGTGAAATTGTGTTATTTTACCTGTCTAAAACACCCAATGGTCTAATAAAGAGATGAACAGCCAATAGCAAGGCAGGAGAAAGGATAGGTAGGCCTGGCATGCAGAGATAATAAATAGGAGAAATATGGGGAAAAAAGGAAAAAGTACAAGAGAACAAGGAGAGGAGGATGCTAGGGGCCAGCCACACAGCCACACAGCTAGCCACAGAGTAAGATTGAAAATAAGATATACAAAATAAGAAAAGGAAAAAGCCCAGAGGCAAAAGGTATATGGGATAATTTAAAGTTAAGAAAAGCTGGCAAGAAACAAGCCAAGCTAATGCTGGGCAGTTATAATTAAGTATAAGCTTCTGTGTGTGGTTTATTTGGGAGCTGGGTGGGGGGGCCCTAAAAGAGCAAAAACAACCAACAACACCATCTGCATCCTTCTGACAAGAAAGTAGTAAGGAACTTCTATTAAGATACAGACCACACCAGGAGAAAGGAGATATGGGAAATAAGACACCCCCTCATACTTGTTTTCTTATCAGTAGTTCAAAGATAATTTAGGTTACTATTATTCATTATTATTTTGAATATCAGGAGAGACTGAGCATATCAGCCTGTTCCTCTCTCATTTATACATCAAAATCAAATCAATGAGAGCAATTGTAGAAAGGGAAGATATTGAAACTTTAAAACAATATACTTTAATTTTATTTAAAAAATTGTTTCTATTTTCATGGTATTAGACAAAAATGATATTTCCTTCTCAATACACTGAAATATGTGTTTCTTTCATTGTAGGACATATCCTCTGGTAGGACATTTTGTACACACACACACACACTAGTCTTTGATTTCTTCAAGTCCTCTAGAATGTAAGGCAAAGGGAAGGCCCTGAAATCTGGCAGGTAAAACTCACTCACTTTAGTCCTTGCTGCCCTGATGTTATTGGGCTCTGCTCACAGGTACCATAGTCTATACATGTAGAAACTAAGTGTCCTTGTTAACTATCAGAGCAGCCTAGGTCAAACTCTAATGTTCTGAAACAAGAAACTCAAATCCACAATCAAGACACCAAAACCATTTACTTTTTTTTTGTTTTGTTTTGTTTTGTTTTTTCGAGACAGGGTTTCTCTGTGTAGCTTTGTGCCTTTCCTGGAGCTCACTTGGTAGCCCAGGCTGGCCTTGAACTCACAGAGATCCGCCTGGCTCTGCCTCCCGAGTGCTGGGATTAAAGGCGTGCGCCACCAACGCCCGGCTCAAAACCATTTTCAAAAGGCCCAATGAACCCTTTCTGCACATTATCTACACCATGGAGCAGTAGGATCAAAACACATCCATGTGTGCATTGGTTACAGTAATTCTGTCTGGGGAACCAGGAGAGGACAATGTTAACCCTGAAAGTATGGGTTTCCCCTCCAAGTCTAGCAGCATTCTATGTCCCCATTATGACAATGAACTCAAGCTTACATCACATAGTTCTGACATCTACTGATTTCTTCTGCGTTATGTTCTGGACAGAAGTTTTGTCCCAGGAATTCATTGTGCAGCAAAGCCTGTAACACAAACAAAAACAGAGAAAAGCAAATAGTTTAATATTTCCATAAGTTTCTAAAGAGTAAATACAGCTATAAATTCAAGATCAATCTGGACTGTAATTTCCAAATATATTTTTAAATGAACAACCTCCACCAAGTTCAGTCTGCCCAGCAAAGCAGTGCCCCTCCCCCACACTCAGGAGACTTAGGATTGAAATGATGGGGCCTCCCAACTACTAAGAGGTGGACTCTCCAACTAGATTACCTCAGGCACCTCCTTCTCTGCCCAGCCCATAACCATGTAAACACTGTAATTAAAACAATACTATAGATTTATAGTAATAATATTTCTTGCTTCTTTTCATCAAAACCAGTTGTGATCATGGGAGTAAGAAAGTCTGTTAAGACATACTTTAGTGCAGAGAACGCTTGGCAAAGCCAATATGTGTATGGCTATCACATGGTTTCTATTTCTTTTAATTTCCTGATATAAACTATATATCTTAGTCCCAGATCCTTTCATTATTACTGTATTGAATAGAGTCACAAATGCATACTTCTCATCATATCATCTATCTTTCCTCTTTACCCTGGGGTTTTTCTCACTCTTTATGTCTCTCAAATAACATGTGACTGGGGGAAAACCCAGATGACTCACTGAGCTTTGGCTAGAATTAACAGGGAAGTTCTCATCTTTTGCTTCTGGAAGGAAAATCCTGGGCAGCTGCTGGTTAGAGATTACAGCTGGGGAAAGGACTTGGCTGGGATTCATTTCAGTTGCTAAAATTGGAGACCCCAAGTACAGTGACAGACAGGACAACTTACTGTAAATCCATAATGAGGAATGTTGAAGTACTGAATCCATGAGAGCCCAGGTACTAAGGTTCCTGAATATAGTGACAGACCTGAGAAAAACTATGAAGAGCAAAACCATGAATTAGAACCAGTCTATTGACTAAGAATTCTAGACAAGATCCTCCCTCTTCAAGACCCCCTCATCCTTCTGACCATTTCTGCTCAGACCAGCTTTTTTTATTTCATTTTTCTTTATTAAGAAAATTTCTACTCACTCTACATACCACCCACAGATCCCATTTCCTCCCTCCTCCCACCCTGAGCCCTCTCTCCCAAGCCACCCTACATCCCCACATCCTCCAAATCAAGGTCTCCTGTGGGGAGTCAGCAGAGCCTGGCACACTGAGCCTAGGCTGGTCCAAGCCCCTTCCCACTGAATCACAGGCACCAGATTCCCAAAAGCCTGCCCATGCACCAGGGATGGATCCTGATCCCGCTGCCTGGGTGACTCCCAAACAGTTTGAGCCAAACAACTGTCTTCTGTATCCAGAGGGCCTAGTTCAGTTCCATGAGGGCTTCACAGCCACTAGTCTGCAGTTCATGGGCTTCCATTAGTGAGGAAATAAATTTCACATGGAAATACAAAAGTCCCACATTAGCAAAACAAGCCTGAACAACAAAACTGTCAGAGGTATCATCACCCAACGGTAAAAGAATCCATCCCCCTTTTGTGTAAGGAATAATTCATCTTCTCTATGGATAAGAGGCTTCCAGTGGGCCTGTCTGCACATATGGGAGCAGAAGCAACATGCTCTGGCAAACTTCACCACCCCATGTGTCCCCCTCTCATAAAGAGTACAACATGTCATTTGCTCTGGTAGGACCAGGGCCACACTCAAAGGAAAAGGACACCTGAGCCCGGGGATGTCCTGCCACACAATTGTAGCAATCCCTCCTTGGGCACATGTGCTGTGCACTGAACACAGTTTACCCAAGTATTCAGTTCTCTACATCAGTTTTATATGCACATTTATCAAAATGTAAAAGCAAAGTGAACTCTACCAACAGGTCCTTTAGGTAATGAGGTATTGTTAGGTTCCTTTTCAGAATTAATTTTAAAGAATGTCTGGATGATCCAAAGAGGACAATTTGGGACACATGTACTTGTCAATCCAAGAAAGCATTCTGATTATTTTTTTTAAGTAAGTGTAAAACTAGACACTCATCAAATTGAGTTGTTAGTAGAAAAACTGTTTGAGTTACATTAACAAGTTTTTATTATCATTAAAAAATAATAAACAATACTTTTCAATCTTAATTTTAATGATTTTCCTTGTGCTGAGCTTGTCCATTTCCCCTGGGCAATGACGTCAGCAGCCTCTCTCTTGGGTGTAAAGTGTCCCACCTCTTCAATCTTCTGGACTGTGCTCTCAGTTAACGGCACAGGAAGGGGCCTCCCAGGTCTCTTTCAATTTGTTTTCTGTTTTGTTTTGTTTTTCAGATTTATAGCAGTATTTGGTCCCCAGCAAGAAACAGTGAGTTGTAAATTTTAGCAGAGGAGTCTGGGTGAAAACTTTGTAACCTAAGAGGAAAGCAAAGTAGAGGAGAGATCCTCAACACAATTGATGAGAAACTGATTTTAGTTTCCCTGATGGAAATGCCTGAAGACTCCCTAAGGTAGGAGACACGGAACATTTATGTGGAGAGAGGCCCCTAGCCCTTCTGAGAGCAATTCTAATCTTAAACAAATCTCTTTAGTTCTGAGTTACTCTAAGATAGTCTTCACCATTCTAGTAGCAGCATGGGGAAGGGAGGAGGCCTCTATCCATCTAAGGCAGTGTGCATTCCTACCAGTGTATGTTAAAGTTTTCTGTTATTTGTTTACTTGTTTCTCTGGTATTTGTGGAATTTCATCTGGATTCTAACCATAAAAGGTCAATCTAGTTCACAGAATGTAGGGAGACTTCCAGGAGAAAGTTTATCATCATAATATATCATGTACTCCTTCTGAAATTTCCACCCATATATTCTCTGGGATAAACTTACTCTTGTTATGAACCTATATTCTCCCTTTTAAATATATAATCACACATGAGAAGGGAAAGGGGAGGGGTCACACAGGCTCTGTCTACCTTATTTATATGTACACATTCAATCCTCTTTAACTCTCCACCCAGTGCACTGGAGTCACTGTAAACTGTATTTCCCTTTTTACAATCTCTATAACAATGCTCAGGCAGTTTTGGGCTCTGGAAGGTGACAAGGCTTCCCTTCTACACTCTGGGGTAGAATTACCAGAACCAACAATGGGCAGAACTCCTTGACATGGTCCCTTGGCCTTGTTCTTTCCTCTGTGTTGTGGGATCCTTGCTCTGGGATGGCAGCAGAGCCAATTTCCTACAGATTAAATGGTCCATAAGTGCCATGATTATCTACTGCTCCATGCTCTCAGAGTCTAGCACCCCAGTAATGAGGGAGGTAAAAACATCATCACTATACCTCACAGGAGCACACAAGGATGTTTCAGACTTTTAGTTCTAAGAACCAAAATGCCAAGGCTTCCTTTATAGAAACTAGTCTACATTCTAGGCTAGCAGCCTCCAATATGAATATGATGGGGCACAACTCTCTATCAGTTTTTCTTTGTCTGTCTGTGGTGACTTTCATCTTGATTAGGTGTTGTCACTATAGACAGTGACCTAGAAATGCTGAAATATGGGAGAGGGGTCCCAGGAGACATGGGGTAAAGTTACAAGTGTGCTCAAGGACAGTGACCATCCCACTTGGCTGCTTTCAGCTTTTCTTTTTCTTGGAGGGAAAGAAGTACACAAGGGACACTGGACAGACAACTACAATGGCAGTGACTGACCATTCATTTCTGATTATATTTATGTCCTGTTCTTTGTGATGGAAATCATGTCTGACACCATGGCTAGTGGGGTTACAGGGACCAGAGGAGAATCTACTGTTGTTCTTCTGAATGGATGTGGTATTAAACTGACTTCTAATGAATTGTTTTGACACCTATATATTAGTGCATCTTAGACTTTCATCAGAGAAGCTGCATTTCACAGGAAACAGTGATTAACACAGGCTTACCACAGGTCAACATACAGAGAAGAGAGACTACAGAGGATCCAGCCCTGAATGGGACATCTGTATATCGCACCCCCCCTCCCAAGAATCAAGGATCACGATGAAAGAGGCTAGAAGGATTGTAAGAGCCAGAGGCTGTGGACAACTACAACAAAACAGGGTTCTCCTGTCACTATTGGACAGTGACACATAGGAATGCAGTGCAGTGTGACAACATGGGAACACCTATACAAGATCAAGTCAGAGAAGATCCCTGCATGGAGGGGAGAGGTGGACATGGCATCCAACACCTACCTGAGGAGCTACTGGCAGTTGATGGTTGCTGGGAGGGGAGCCACTTTTCTTTAAGCATGTGGCCCCTGAGGACCTACCCATGCTGCAGTAGATGGCTCTACACACAGGCACATGTGGGCAGTGCTAGGTAGACTCAGTGGTTTATAGAAAGCATAACAAAGAATGAAACAGGGAGAGAATAGCAAGAGTGACAGGAAATGTAGCTGTTACTTTCCTGTTGCTGTGACACAACACCATGATCAGGGAACTTGAAGAAGGGAGAGTTCCTTTGGCCTCAGGTTTCCAGAGTGACAAGAGGCCATCTTGGCAGGGAGGCATGGCAGTAGGCAGCGGGCTAGGAAGTGGGAGAGGAAGCTGAATACTCACACCTTCATGTAACAGTGCAAAGAAGAGAGGGAACAGGAAGGGGGACAGGACTATAAACACCCAAGCCCCTCCCTCACCCAGGGACAGACTCTTCTGTAGACAAATTTCTAAATAGTCTTATTAAATAAAAAACACAGAGCCAGAAATTGGGGTAAAGCCTAAGAGAAATCAGAGGAATAGGACAAACCATGAGCTAACCTCACCTCACCAACTCCGCAGCTTCCAAAAAAAGCAACTTCCTGTTTACCCACACCTATATGCCTTGCTGTTCTGCCATCTGATTCACTTTCTCTGTCCAGCTACATCACTTCCTCTTCCCGCCCAACTCTGTCAGTTCTTTTCTGTCTGTACAGACCTCCAAACCTCCATGGTTAACTAGTGTTAGAATTTAAGGCATGTGCCACCACGCCTGGCTCTGTTCCCAGTGTGGTCTTGAACTCACAGAGATCCAAAGAGATCACAGAGTCCCAAGTGATAGGATTAGGAGCATATGCCTTACCGTATGTATATTTCTACTCTTGCTTAAGGTATTATGTTTGTGCAGCTCATTTAAAATTGTAATGTATAATTAAAAAATACAGATTAATAATTAGTTATCTAAAATAATCAAACTTATAGTCATGTTAGTTAAGTTTTTAGGTATACAAAGATATAATTCAATTAGGTAAATCTTCAAACACTTCAAAGACTTTTAAAATGTTTTAAAAACTTATGACTTTTTTGGACAATGAGACATATAAGCTCCTGGCAGCACCAATTACTTCAAGAAAAATAATGGGCATTGAATAAACACATTATAAAGTTTGCTTTCTTTGTGGCAAAAGTTAGCCACTGGGCAAGACAAGTGCCCTTGCATCAACTGATTGATAATATGCTATATAAACTGGACATCCAGGACCCATAGGAAGATGACCACTGAATTTTGCAAGGCAAGATTGTCCTTCAGGTTCTTGCTTCACAGAAGAAATTGCCAGACATTCTACAGGACACAGAGAGAAGTGACTGCGAGACTCTAGACCTATGGGCTGAAGATGGATGCCCCAACATTACAGAGAAACTTTGGGTGACTGTCCAGGCAGGCAGCTGTCTCTGTCATTCTAGATTTTTGGAAGTTGCTTAAATGTTCTTGCTTATTTAGGTAATATTATATCTTTCTGGGGTCTTTGATGTAGTTGAAAACTAGATAGTTACAATTATAATTTTCCTTGATTATGATAAAAGATAAATTAGATATAAAACTTTAGACTCAGAAATATAGGATAGATAGAATATTGTCTTTAATTTTGCCAAATACAAATAAACTAGATCTTATAACTGTAATTCTTGCTTGATAACTGTTTTTGTTATATATGATTTTACTGTGTTAAAAGTTAAAATCTTCCTTTTTGATTAGACAGAAAAGGGATGTCTTTCTGTATGCTATGAATATGTGTTGCTCTGATTGGTGGATAAATAAAACACTGATTGGTTAGTAGCCAGGCAGGAAGGATAGGCGGGGTGAGCAGATGAGGAGAATTCTGGGAAAAGGAAGGATTGAGTCAGGAATCGCCAGCCAGATGTAGAGTAAGCAAGATGTGAATGTCTAACTGAAAAAAGGTACCAAGCCACATGGCTAAACATAGATAAAAATTATGGGTTAATTTAAATTTAAGAGCTAGTCAGTATTAACCTTGAGCTAATGGCCAAGCAGTTATAATTATTATAATCTTCTGAGCAGGCCACAAGACTGTGGGGGCATAGTGGGACTGGAGAAACCATCTGACTACACTTTCCCCATTAAGTCTCTACCTCCCAGTGATCCCAGAACCTCTCCAACAGTGTCACCAACTATAAAACAAGTGTTCAAGTCCCTGAGCATTAGAGGACATTTCTCATTCAAAATTCCACAGGGAAGGATTTGGGAGGGAGAAAATAGCATGGACTTCATCAGAACACTTTATGTGTATTTAAGAATCTCTCAAAGAAAAATTAATTAATAACATATTTATTGAAGATTTACATTACTGGATGTCCATATATATATGGCCATATAAAGAGGAAATATAAACAAAACTTAGCACTTTCTTCAATGACATGCATCTGCCATTGCCAAACTACAGTATGCTCTTACACTACCAGAAAAATATGACTATTAAGATACTAAATAGTTTTATTTACTTGATATGCTTTTTGGGAAATGGGGGATCTGTTTCCATTAATTGGTTGATTCATTTACATTAAGTGTGCAATTCATGGGCATGAAAGACTAAGACTGAATAACCAGTTACAGACAGATGAGTAGAAGTATGCTAATTCAGGAGACTGATTACTACTTAGGAGTCTGGAATCTTCCACTATTTCTAACACTTTTCAGAACACAAGTGAACCCTGAGATATATTCCTCCTGCTGTACACGACCTTTGCTCTCCCACTGAGAGCTACTGAATAAACCAAATCATATCTGCTGTGATTAAAACAGCAGGTGAGTCTCTCACACCAGCATGAAAGGAAGGCTGCAATCTGTCTTGTGAAGAAATCAGCCAATCATACCACTTTCTTGAAGTCCCAATTTACTATGGTTTTATAATATGATCCCAAGAAATGTCTGGTAAGAGTTCACTAGAAAGGGCATGTTAACTACATCACAGAACTGACATCAGAGCAGGATCCACAAAGCCTGGGAGGAAAGGCAGCTCCCTCTCTCCTACAGATGACAATAAGCTTTAGCATAAGGCCTCAAGTACTGATGTGTCAAGCATATACATGTTCAAGAAGGAACACAAGGAAAATTTTCCTCTTAGAAAAACACAATTCACACTCACCAGCAAGTAGATGAGTTCTGTTAGTACAGATGCTGCATTCATCACTGCTCCTAAACACAGCGACAGGGAGCTGGCAGAACAAGCTAACATCATGACAGTAAGTATCATAGCGAAGAAACCATTCACATCTGTGTTTACTCCTTAGAAAGAAAACAAGTGGGGTCAGTTCAGCTACCAAAGTCCAGACCATTGTACAGTTTTTAAATAATATTTCAATGGCCAAAATGTCTAATAACAATTTTACAGCTACCCTACTGTTCTGGGTCTCTAATTTAATTGCTTCCTTCCATGTGACTATATAAAATTGTCTTATTTTTTTAAAATGATTTATTTGATTTTTATTTATGTGTATCTTGTGTGTTGTGGGAATGTCATATGTGTGCAGTTGCCTTTGGAGACCAGAAGAGGGAACCAGATCTCCAAGGTGTGCAGTTACAGGCAAATGAAAGCTGTCTGATAATGCGAGTGCTTGGAAACAAATTTGGGGATTTTGGAGGAGCAGCTTGTGCTCTTAACCAATGAACCATCTCTCCAGCCTCATCATATGGCTTTATTTTTATACTTTCCGTGAAATACCTTTCTATATATTGCCTATTCTCTTTTCTATATAAATGTGACCAATTATAAGATCCTGACATGTACAACTGGCCAAAATTCTACTGCATTCTCTCACACAAGAATCAACAATAGAAGACGTTTCACGTCCACAGTCCCCTGTATTTATTATAATTGCATTAGTTAAAAAAAAAAAAAAAAAAGGCCGGGCAGTGGTGGTGCACGCCTTTAATCCCAGCACTCAGGAGGCAGAGCAGGCGGATATCTGTGAGTTCGAGGCCAGCCTGGACTACAGAGCGAGATCCAGGAAAGGCACAAAGCTACACAGAGAAACTCTATCATGAAAAACCAAAAAAAAAAAAAAAGAAAGAAAGAAAGAAAGAAAAGAAAAGAAAAAGAAAAGAAAAAAGAAAAAATGGGATCAGGTCAGGACTGTGCAGGTTAGTTTTTTTATCAGCTTAACACAAGCTAAGGTCTTATGGGAAGAATAACCTTGTTAAGCAAACGCTTGAACTACTAACAATAGTGGAGAGGGTGCCTGAACTAGTCTACCCCAGTAATCAGATCGGTGAATACCCTAACTGTCATCATAGAGCCTTCATCCAGTAACTGATGGAAGCAGATGCAGAAATCCATAGCCAAGCACCAGGCTGAGCTCTGAGAGTCCAGCTGAAGGGAGAGAAGGATTATATGAGCAAGGGGTATCAAGATCTTGATGAGGAATCCTACAGAGACAACCAAATCAGACCAGTGGGAATTCATGAAATTAAGACCAACACCTGTGGAGCCTCCATGGCACTGGACTTGGTCCTCTGCATAGCAAGACATTTGTGTAGCTTGGTCTGTTTCAGGGGTCCCTGGCAGTGGGATCAGGATCTATCCTTGATGCATGTGTGGATTTTTAGAGCCCAGTGTCTATGGTGAGACACCTTTCGCAGCCTTGGTGCAGGGGGAGGGGCTTGGACCTGCCTCAGCTGAATGTACCAGGCTCTGCTGACTCCCCATGGGAGACCTTGCCTTGGAGGAGCTGGGAACGGGGTGGGGGTGGGGTGGGGGGGTGGCTTTGGTGGAGACTGTGGGGCAGGAGGAGGGAGGAGAGAGGGATCTGTGGTTGGTATGTAAAATGAATAGAAAATTTCTTAATAATAAAAAAAGAAAAAAATAACAAAAAGAAAGAAAATGCTTCCATAGATTGGCCTGTAGACAAGCCTGTGGGGCATTTTCTTTTCTTTCTTTCTTTTTTTTTTTTTTTTTTTTTGGTTGGTTTTTTCAAGACAGGGTTTCTCTGTGTAGCTTTGCGCCTTTCCTGGAGCTCACTTGGTAGCCCAGGCTGGCCTCGAACTCACAGAGATCCGCCTGGTTCTGCCTCCCGAGTGCTGGGATTAAAGGCGTGTGCCACCAATGCCCGGCTGGGGCATTTTCTTGATGGATGTTTTATGTGGGAGGTCTTAAACAGCTGTGATGATGCCATCCCTGGGCAGGTGGTCTTGAGTTCTATAAAAAAGCAGGCTGAGGAAGCCATTAAGAGCAAGCCAGTAAGCAGCATTTCTTCTCCATGGCCTCTGCTTTACTTCCTACCTCCAGGTTCCTGTCCTGAGTTCCTGCCCTAACTTGCCTTCTAGAAGTACATTGAACTGTAAGATGAAATGGACCCTTTCCTCTCAAAGTTGGTTCTGATCATCATGTTCATCACTGTGCTAGAAACCTAACTAAGGCAAGGATTAAACAACCTTGCTTTGGTTTTAATATCTAGAGGACAGGAAGTACCTCCAGCTTTAGTTTTCCCTAGGAAATTACCATGTAACTGCTGTGCAGGAAGGCAATGGGTTCCATAAGCTGATTTGTAATCTTAAGGAGCTAAGGTCATGAGTCATACACAGTCCTGTGTTTTTATAATAGTCACAAGGACACAGAGTCTGGGGGAACTGAGTTCCATAGCTAATTGTTTTCTAAGTTGTTGTTATTAAGATGGTGTTTATAGCACATGTATGGGTATAGTTGTATGTTTATCATGATGTATATACATGCCATGGTGTTCATGTGCCATGGTGTGTCTGTGTCATGGTCATAGTGTATATGTGGAGTTGAAGGAAGGACATCTTTCTGGAGTGATTCATTCTTCCAATGTGGATTCTGAGGATCAAATTCAGGTTGTCAAATTTTCAGGACAAGCACATTTCCCATAATCATCCCATGGCTTAGATGACTGGTTCTGAATGATGAATCTCTTATAAAACAAAGTCTAAGCTGTATCAGTGCTTATCCTTGAAAGTGTGAGTGTGTGTCTGTGTGTGTCTGTATGTGTATGTGTATATGTCTGTGTGTGTCTGCGTAAGGATGTGTTCATGCCTCTGTATGTGTGTGTGTTTGTGTGTCTATGTTGGTGTCCTTGTGTGTATGTATGTGTTTATGTGTGTGTGTGTTTGTGTATGTATGAAAATTATAGAATCTAAACAGTCTAGGATGAAGCCTAACCATATGCACAGATGAGTCTGTGCATACATTTTAAATAACAATTATATAATGTAATTTCTACAAACCCCAAATTTACTGTCCTCTCTTTGTAAGATGGTAGAGGCAGACAATGTTGTAAATATGTAAGAGATATTATCCACTTTTCTATATTTTATTTGCATATAGAGACACACAGAAGCACAGAGAAAATGTGCAGCTGGGCTAGAGAGATGGCTCACTAATTAAAAGCATGTGCTATTATTACAGAAGCCCTGGATTCTGTTCCCAGCAAGCACTTGGTGGCTCACATTCTGTAACTCCAGTTCAAGGGGATCTGATGTCTTCTTCTGGCCTCCCAAAGTACTACATTTACTCAGTGCACACATACACAGACACACACATATACAGACACACACACAAACACACAAATAAGCCAAAAAAAAAATCTTTTACAATACCTATGGCTAGATATCTAGTAATTGATCTTGCTCCATTGACACTTTCTCAAATGTATAACTTAGTTATTAATTCATTATAATACACAGAATCGCTTAGTAAAATCACAGCTTTATAAACAGCTTTTGTAGTAGTTTGTGAACAAGTCCTGGAGACTTTCCTCACACTGAACACCTGTTTTAGATGGCACACAGTGGAGACATGCTTTTCTACTTCAGGCTTGCCACAGTTGTACAAATCAAAACACGCTCCCCCACATTCTCTTGCTTTGTCTCTTATGGGAACCCACAGAAGTTTCCTTGTGAGATCTGAGTTTGCCTGGTACAGTAGAGCTGCACAAGTGGATGATTTGACCACAGGCAAGGTTGCCAGGTGGTTAGAAGGGTCTGCACTTGGCTGTGCCTGGGTAGTCTTTCCCTTTGGCATTCCAAGCCCTTTGGCAGAGACAGTCGGGGCCTGATGGATAAGAATCCAGGCCCTCCTGAGGATATTCTATGTTTCTCTCTCCAGCTATATTTCTATCTGATATCCCCTGCTGCTCCTGCTCAGGAATACCCTGGGGGAAAGTAGGGGTGGGATTGCCCCCCACAGATGGCGCCAGTGAACAGGGACAAAGACAAAGACTAAAAAGACAAAAAAAATCCAGGGACTTGGCAAAAGTGGAAGTTAGGTCCTGCAAGAAAGCAGTTGGATCCATCTGGTTTTGTAGTAAAAAAAAAAAAAAAAAAAAAAAAAAAAAAAAAAAAAAAAAAGAAGAAGAAGAAGAAGAAGAAAAAAGAAAAAAATGTGGCAGGGGAAAAAAGGAATCTGAGTGGGTCAGGAAACTGGGGGAGGGGGATGAGCTGGAACCAAGCCGGGAGCTGTCTGGGAGGGAGTCTCTCTGAAGGAGCTGTGGGAAAGCTTTGTTTTGAGTGCCTTCATTTCTTTTCACTGACTGGCTGGGCAGATGAGCAAGCCCCAAGGAAATTTTGGTATCAGGGTGCCTCCTGCCTCAATGCCAGTTGGGGCCAGTATCAGATAAAAGAAAAACGCCTATTAATGCCAGCTCAGGGATAACAGAACTCTTTTGACTCAAGAAATCTCCCATAGTGAAGAAAAAAGCTTGTGTGCTCTTGATTTTTAATACGAAAACAAGCCTAGTAAAGAGGACTGGAAATTGGCTCCTGGACCTGAAAGGAATTATGGGAAATGTAGTTTTTTGCTAAAAATGTCAGTACTGCCAAAAACTTTTTTTTTTCAGCTTGAAATGAAGTTTCTTTCCTAAGCACTGCTAGAAAGCTTAGATTTACTTCCCAAAACTCTGAGAGTGAACAAACAGCTTGCCTCACTGGAAATAATTAAATCGCCAATACTGTTCATCAACAAGTCATTTAAAGCCCTTTAGAAAACAAGGGAAAATGGTCCTTACACTGAGAGATGGGTTCAGGTGTGGAAAAAAAGCTTATGAGATTGAGTTGTGCTTAAGATTCAAGAGAGAAACATTGACATCATTAAAAAATGGTCATGGTAAACAAAACAGTTTTAAAATATTAAGAAGGGGGAAAATTGAGCACTTGGTAAGGAACATGGAACATAAGAAGGTCAGCTCCAATGATGCTCCTCTAGAACTGGAATGAAAGTAGCTGAACCAATATTCCTGATATTTGAGGTTCCTTCCTGCAGTCTGGAGAAGGCAGGAGACTTAGGGGACCCTCAGACTGCTGAGGAGTTAGGGACAGAGGTTTTATTGCTGGTTAATACAAAATGAAAGGAAATGGATCAATACAGGCTCCTTTGAGAAAGTGCCTTATATTGTCTAATAGCTGCACAGAGTTTTTTGTTTGTTTGTTTGTTTGTTTGTTTGTTTGTTTGAATACAGTAGTCTCGCCCTTGCTCTAAAGCGGTTTTTTTTTTTTTTTTTTTTTTTTTTTTTTATGGTAGCTGGGTGAAGATAGCAATGGCGGTCTGAATTGTGTCGATGGTAAAACTGTGATAGGCTTGGGGAAAATGACAGTCCCTCGCTAAGAAGCCATCTACTGCAGGGTACTTCTCTGCTGGTTCTGGAATGGCTGAAAGGACCTGGTGGGAAAGGTGAGTGGGGAAAAATAGCTTTACCCCAAGGATTACAGCCTTAACAATGACATTATATCGTACAAAGAGCTACCTATAAGGACAGTAAAGTCACTTAGAAATACATTCTAGCAGGGGAACCTGCTAAATGATATAGGTTTGGAACCCCACTCCAACTAGACCAGCATGAGAAAATGACTGTTGTAGAATTGCTACCTGAGCAATCCAGAAACAGAATGCCCCTTAGGAGGTTTTTCTTTTCATTCTCTTTTCTTCCATTTTGGGTTTGATAACTAACAGTCTATTCTTAATTTCTATTTCTTAAATGAAGTCCAAAGAAAATCACTCTGTGTCTTGTTGGAAGATACTGTAAGTAGTTCAGTTAAGAAATTCCTTTTAGGTGTTGGTTGGAAAAAGTTAGTTCTGCTAAGAAGTTCTTTCTAGTGTAAATAAATTCTCTTAAGAAATTCTAATACTTCTATAGAGTTTCCTTAGAGATCTCTTGTAGTAAGTGCTGATGTTGAATGTGAGTTTGTAAGTAAATAAGTGCTGATGTTGAATGTGAGTTTATAAGAAATGTACATGTTAAATGTAAATCTAAATGCTTAATGTAAGCTAGCAAAAAAGTGTAAATATATATAGTGGTAATAGTTCAATAAATAGAGTTTTAAATATGTATAATGATGTTAATACCAGAATTATGTTCAGGTTAATGAACCAGAGTTTGGTAAAAAGCTAAGGGAACCTTTTAGTTGGATGTAGTTTATTGGATGCAGTTTACAACGGAGTTCAAGTTGAAAAGGGGCTTGGCACAGCTAAAACTGTTCTGGACATCTTAAGACCCATTCCCCAAAAAAGATATACCATCTCTATCATCCTTTCCTCCTTTATTGGGGGTGTGGCAGCTATGGAGATTACTCTGGATGTTTGTAAGCTTAGTGGAAACGTGGGCAGAACTGAGATAAGCTTAGTATCCCCTCCTGCCAGAGGCTGAGTACTCAGAAAGACAGATCTCAGTCTACCTGAGGGGACTGAGGGGAATCTTTAAAAAATTAAGAGGGGGGCCTGTGGGAGCCCACAGAAGATTGTGAGATCAGAGTTTGCCTGACACAGCAGAGCTACATAAGGAGATGATTTGACCATAGGCAAGGTTGTCAGGTGTCTGGGATGGTTTGCACTTGGTTGTGCCTGGGTGGAGTTCTTTTGCTCCTCCCTTTGGCATTCCTTTAAAAGCCCTTTGGCAGAGACAGTTGGGGCTCGATGGATAAGGATCCAGGCCCTCCTGAGGATATTCTATGTTTCTGTCTGTCTCTCTCTCTCCAGCTACATTTCTATCTAATATTTCCTATTGCTCCTGCTCAAGAGTACCCTGGGGAAAAGTGGGGGTGGGATGGCCCCCCAGAGTCACTTACCTGCTATGCTGAATACTATAACAGTAAATACAATACTTGGTAATACCCTCCTGGATACCAGCTCAAACAGCAATTCCCCAAGGAAATATGGTGACACTCTGTAGTATCCACTGGTATGCTCATGTCTACAGAGACAAAGATCACATTATACATCCTTAGATTAGTCTAGTAGACACAGGTGAGATGCTGGCTAAGCTGACTTCTGCCACCACAGGGAGCCTAACAGGACAGTGTCCCCTGTGCCCCAGGCTGACTCCCATACACGTCCCC
This sequence comes from Peromyscus leucopus, assembly GCF_004664715.2. Taxonomy (NCBI): domain Eukaryota; kingdom Metazoa; phylum Chordata; class Mammalia; order Rodentia; family Cricetidae; genus Peromyscus; species Peromyscus leucopus. The sequence goes on along the minus strand of NC_051071.1, from coordinate 89,263,933 downwards.
ATCTTAGGGACCAGCATCCCTAGGCCAGCATCCTGATGACATTCTCACTAGTATTCTCCCCATCAGAGAACTCTCCCCTGTTTTGTCCACTCTGGTCACACAACAGCCGCTCCAGGGAAACAGCCCAATGTGTCCACTCTCCTCAGAGTCTCTGCCCCTCTGAAGCTGGCTCCCTGAGGAGCAGCTCATTTCTACCTCACCTCAGACAGTGGTCATGGTGACTTCTCTCCTTCCAGTTCTCATGAAGAAGGTGACACTGTCACTCTGAGGTCACAGTGCAGCTTCAGGACACTACATCCTTCTCTCCAGCAACTCTCACTTTAGGACAGATGTATTCCTTCAGTAATCTCTCTGTACAACCATGAATCTTCACCAGATACCAAATCCCAAATCTAATCCTTTCCCTTCCAGCCCTTCAAGATCCCAAGCTCTTTCCCTCCCAATGTCTTCATTTCATATCTCTCTCTCTCTCTCTCTCTCTCTCTCTCTCTCTCTCTATATATATATATATATATATATCATATATCATATATCATATATCATATATATATGATCACCAGTGCTGGCTGGCCTTAAATTCCATATGTACCCAAGAATGACCAGCCTCCTGTGTTGGAGAATATTATTTTAAGGTGTGTTACCTTTGTTTACATTGTATTTGTTTAACTCTGTGAACCTGTGTTACTGTGCCTGTCTAAACACCTGATGGTCTAATAAAAAACTGAAAGGCCAATAGCAAAATAGCAAGACAGGAGACAGGATACGATGGGCTGACAGGCAGAGAAAATATATAGAAGGAGAAATCTGGGAGAAAGAAGTAGCCAGAGAAGGAGGAGGACTCCAGAGGCCAGCCACCCAGCTACACAGCAAGCCATGGAGTAAGAGTAAGATTTATGGAAGTAAGAGAATGGGAAGAGCCCAAAGGCAAAAGGAAGATGGGATAAATTAAGTTAAGAAAAGCTGGCTAAAAACAAACCAAGCTAAGGCAGGGCATTCATAATTAAGAATAAGCCTCCTGTGAATGATTTATTTGTGAGCTGGGTGGTGGGCCTCCCAAAACCGAAAGAGCAAAACCAAACAACAGTTTTGTATACCAACATGGTGCTTTAATTTCCACAATGCCTAAAAAAGCTTTAAAACACACACACACACACACACACACACACACACACACACACACACACACCCCTCCTCTAAGAATTTCAGCTGGACAGTTTCTGCCAGTCAGCAAGCCGTTGAACATCTAGTGCATTAAGTAGGAACAACACACTACATAAAAATGCCTGCCACAGTGCAAGCATCAGCATTCTAGAGCTCTAGGAAGGTTGAATGCAGTTAGTCTTGGTCAGACAAACCTCCAACAGGCTACAAGTTTCACTCTTGGTTTTCAGGACCCAAGAAGTGGGAAGAGCCAGCTGAGAGCTGCATGTGGAAGATCCAAATGTAGGTTAACAATTTAAAGGTTTGCTCATATGGTCAAAAAAGTTGGAAGATACACAATAAAAGAGGTCCAGATGAAAAAACCTCTAAACAGGTTACAATATGTTTAACAATATGAATAGGTTTTAAAAAAAGGAGGTTATAGTCATAGAAAAATAGTTTATAAAATAAAATCTTTAAAGAGAGAATAAAAAAGTCACATAAGTTAAAAGGTATACAAGGAATCTGGATCCTATATAATATTATATTGATTTTGAATTTTTAAATGCTGAGAAGACTACTACTAAGACAGATGAGATTGAAAAGACTGCTAAAATAACCCAGCGTAGATACTTCAAGAATGCATTAACTTTAAATAAAGTCAAAAGCTATATTTGTCAAATAAAAATAAAAAAAATGCTTTGGAGTTTTGTTCCCACAGGATCTGAGAGGCTATAGATTCCTTCATGTTTAATATGGATCAGAGTTGATCAGGTGAGACCTCCTGAACATTGACAGGTGGTATCTATCAACAAAAATTACTGCTGATCCTCTCAAGACTTGGTGATTATCTCAAAATTTTCTCTCTGGGACCCTAAAGAGACTTTGTCCACAGACAGCAGGAAGAAGATTGGAGAACATAATGGCCACATTCTCAAGAGAGATATGGGAGGCTTTTTGCTATTTGATGGGTTATGGATGTTTGTTATCATTTAGGGGAATATAATATATAGATACATATATATTTGTTATACTGTATATATGTTTCTACTCTTGTTTAAAGAATTTTTAAATATTGATAAAAATTTAGTTATTTTTGTTACAAAGTATTGTATATATGCTTCTATTCTTGTTTAAGGTACAGTACTTATGTAATTTATTTAAAAAGTAAGATAAAATTCTAGTTTTTAAGAGTTATTATTATGCACTGTATAGAATCATCAGGAAACATAGGTTAATGATTAGTCATTTATAACAATCAAATTTATAGATATACTAGTTATGTTTTCTAGATTAAATAGATATATTTTAGATAGATGGTCTTCAAACCTTTCAAAGACCTACAGAATATAACATTTAAAATGTTTTGTTAACATAGAATTTTTCATGATAATATGTTCCTGGCAGCACTAATTTACTTCAGAGAAAATGAGGGGCATTGAAGAAACTCCTTATGGAGTTTGCTTTAATTATGGCAAGGTTAGTCGCAGAGAAAAAAAAAAACAAAAACTGTTCATGCTTTAGACCACTGACAATATGCTGTGCAGACTGCTCATGTAGGACAAAATAATATTGGGAAATATTTATTATTTTAAGGTATGTTACTTTTATTTATGTTGCAATTACTTAATTTTGCAAAGCTGTGTTACTGTGCCTGTCTAAACACCTGATGGTCTAATAAAAAACTGAAAGGCCAATAGCAAGACAGGAGACAGGACAGGATGGGCTGACAGGCAGAGAAAATATATAGAAGGAGAAATCTGGGAGAAAGTAGCAGCCAGAGAAGGAGGAGAACTCCAGGGGCCAGCCATGCAGTAAGAGTAAAATTTATAGAAGTAAGAGAATGGGAAAAGCCCAGAGGCAAAAGGTAGATGGGATAAATTAAATTAAGAAAAGCTAAGGCAGGGCATTCGTAATTAAGAATATATAAGCCTCCTGTGAAAGATTTATTTGTGAGTTGGCTGGTAGGCCTCTCAAAAGAGTGAAAACAACCAACAAAACTCCCCCCAACTTTTGGGATGGCAGAAATTCAGCCATTCTCAGGTTTATGTGTGTGATACTGTGAATCTAACATAGGGTTTCGGGCACACAAAGCAAGCACTCTACCAACTGAGTGAGGCTCTCAGCTCCTCTCTGAGGACTCTTCTCTTTGGCATGCACTTGGAGGCAAATCTTGGCCATCTTTGAGAGCGGTGAATCCTAAGCATAGGCCACCAGGGAAAGGTTCTTCCATGTTTTAAAAACAGCTCTCTTACATTCAGCTGCTGTCTGGCTCTTTCCAGCCCTCTATGAAAAAGAGACTCATTCTTGTGCAGCTGTACTATGCAACCCCAATGTGCTGCTGCTAAACCCTCTATACTTAAGCTCTGGGGAACCCCTGACACCCTTATCTGGGGGAGGTTTCATGAATTTCTGGTTATTTTCAGCCCCCTACTACTGTGTCGTCTGGAGCACTGAGATCTGGTGATCTCACCCCAAATTTTAAGCTTTCTCTGAGCAGCAGATATCTCTGCTCCAGATTTCCCATCCATTTTTCATTGATATTAGTAATCTTTTTACATACTTCAAAACATATGGGGCCACACAATGATGAACACAAACTTTCTTTGTTTACATTTCAACTAAACAAATAAGAAAAAAAGGAAAATACTGGTATTTCATAAGATAACATCCTAGGCCCAACTATGAATGTAATCAACTTGATCACCAGCCCCTGATTTCTGCTTCTGGAGAAGGGGTTACTTACAGAAAGCGATCCCTTTTGTTCATAACATGCTCAAAGGAAGACAAGCCTGTCATACATCCAAAGCCTATGAGTATGAGGAGCAAGATGGCTCTGTAGGGAGAGAATGGAGGCAAAAGCAAACAGCAGATTCAACATTAGAATTAGAATGATTTTTTTTTCTCCCAACACAGCTTGTTCCATAGACTAAATAACATAACATAGAGTTTTCAAAAAAAAAAAAAAAAAAAGCAGGACTGGAGTCAAGACTGCTTGTTGTAGTTGGAATTTGCTCTACTTATGATCTTGGACTAGCTGGCCTGATAGAGGCGGTGCTTCTTGCCTGTCTATGTGACCTCGTAAAAGGGAAGTGGGAGGGGGTCCTGAACTCTCTATTGGACTGGATGGTTTCTTAGTGCATGGTCCTGGTGCATGGTTCAGGCAGTGTGAAACAGTCATATACATCCATGAAGAAAATACTCATATACATAAAAATAAAATATGTTTAAAAAAGAAGGAAAATTTACAACTGTTCTGGTTAAAAAGGTCAGGAAGTATGAGTCTCATAAGATATTTTCCTCTCTGTCTCCACAGCAGTATCTATTAATTGAAGTGTGTCCTCTGAAATCCAACAATTGGATAATGATGCTTAATGTAATGATTCTAGAGTGTGTAATTTAGAAGTTAATTGGTTTTAGATGGAGTCATGAGAGTGGAGCCCCATAATGTCATCTGTGTCCTCATCATGGGAAGAAACAGTAATGCAGTGTCTGCCAGGAGAGGGCTGAGAGAAGGTGGCCAGACAGGAAGAGCCTGGGAGAGAATCCTCACCTCAGACTCCATACTGCAGTGTGGAGACACATTTGCTTTTAAATCCACTGAGCCTGTGATATTTAGTCATGGCAGCCCAACCCATTACTTCAATTTAACTAACAAAGTTGGTAAGCATCATTCCTAATGTATAAATAAAGAAACATAAAGATTAATAAAACTCCAAGGAGTTTTCATATTCAGTTGGCTGTGTTGATTTACAGAAGAGTAAGAATGAAAACATGAAACAGTGGAGGGAATCTCTACTCAACAGCTTACTGCAGACATGGACTGTAGAGACATCTTTAAAGCCTTGATGGTTATCCATAAAATAGACCAACAACTTCCTGCATGGTTTCCAAAGAGCTCAAAAAATAATTCAGTCATGCTTGTTTATGAAGAAATAATGTGTTGATGTGATAGGGGATGGTAAGCAGGAGGAGGGGAATAAAAGGCCCTCTGCAGTAATCTGTTTCCTGGACACACATGTCAGGTACCTCTAGACAGATGCATGATTGGGTCCTAACAGCCTGCCACATAACACCTTCTCAACTGACAGTCAGAGGTCAGTGACTCTCTTTATTTAGGTACACAGTGGTGGTTGGAGATCCAGATCAGATCTGGGGGAACCTCAGTGGAGAATAGTTTCCTTCTACACTAAAGAAAAATTCTATTTTACACCCCACCAAAGGCCAGATTAAAGAAAAAGGTTGGGAAAAAAAATATTTGAACAAGTAAGACTCTGAGAAGAGCAGGAAGCAAGACCTCCAAACTCCTGGACTTGGGAGACAGAGGCATGAGGACTGCTGCAGACTGAGGCCAGCCTGGGCTACATGACAAGTTCTGGGCTTGTAAAGTCACACAACTGTGGCCCTGCCTCAAAGGTTCAAACAGAGTAGAGTACCTAGACACCCAGTGACCAACCATAGAACACAGGACCTGGGCACCCCATGACCAAACAGAGCAGAGGACTTGGGATTCCCTTCCTCTTGCCAATCTTGTTTTCAAGCCTCATCTGTTTAACTTTACTAAATGTACAACTTTTTCTCTCCAATCTTCTATTCCCACACACAACCATTCTTTGGTACTCAGGGCATTTTCTCTCTGTCTCCAATAAGTTGTCCTCAAGTTCTGTTTGTGTTTACTTTCATATATTTTATCAACAAATCCAAGTACTTAGAAAGGGAACCTTATGGCCCTGGCTATACTTAACCATATATACTACCTCTACTTTCTCATCTGACTTTTTAGATAAATAATTGTAGAGTGACAACCTATAGCTACACATTTAAGGTCTAACACTAATATGTTCCATCCTGGGATCATCTGTAACAGTCATCTCACTGCAGACTAACTTCTGATCCACACAGAAGGCAATTCATAGAAGAACTGATTTTTATCAGTTTCCTTCAAAACTAGTCAGTGTTTCCATACATCAAGACAGATTTGTAGGGCTGTGGAGCTGGCCCATTCAGGAAAGTGTTTCCATGCAGCCATAAGGACCTGAGTTCAGACCCTAGGACCTATGGTGATATTTTATTTGTGCTGAAATGTGATTTTATTTATATGTTAATAAATACAGTTGCCTGGGGGGCAGGGCTAATAGCAAGCCATTTAGCAGAAGTCTGGCAGTGGTAGCACATGCCCTTAATCTGATCACATGGCAGGCAGAGTCTGTGTGTTTAAGGACATAGCCAGCTTTGAGACACACGCCTTTAATCTCAATACCAACCATAGAGACCTGGAGGTCTGTATAGACAGGCAGTGATGAAGAAGTCATGTGGATGGGTTTAGAACCAATGAGAAGGCAGAATAGAAAGTCAATAAAAATGCAGACACACAGGAAGTATGTCTCTTTCTGAGGGGAAGGATGGCAGCAGCTGGTAAGCTAAAGGCTATTCACTAGTGCTCTGACCTCTTAGGCTTTTAACTCTGCATTTGGCTCTGTTTCTTATTTAATAAGACAGCTCAGAATTACATCTACAAGGACCCATGTAAAAGTATGCAGGCACAGTTTTTCTCATCTGTAATTCCAGTGGTGAAGGGTACAGAGTGGATAATTGGAGCTCATTGACCAGCCAACCTAGCCAAGTCAATGAGCTCTAGATCCAGTGAGGGACCTGCCTTGAAAAAGAAAGTGGAGGGTCACAAGGAAAACCTGGCATCAACCTCTGACCTCCATATGCAGACACGTGCATGCTCACCAACATACACCTGTGCACACACCCACATAAACATGATTGCACCCCACACAAACCTGGACATATAACACACAACACTACATACACATATACACACAAACACCAAGTAGCAGAACTTCCATGGTCAAGTCTCTCTGGCCATTTGGAGGTACTCTAAGGCTGTGGGTGTCAATCACAGAATCCAGTTGAGCAAAGAATGGTGTGCCATATATAAATTACAATGAAAATTGTGATCCTGATGAGAAACAATGTTTGGAACATGCTATAGTCATTAAAAAGGTTTACCTTGAAAGTATATGGTTAAAGCCACATTATAGCTCAAACTAGACAAGGACCACAAAGGTCACATCTATAAGATAAGTCAGGAAAAACCAATCCCATCCTAATACCCCACACTCACATTCAAAGAAATCTAATATATTCAAGAAAATTGGTACCAAAGCAACAAAATAAATAGGTAAACTAAAAATATTTATGTACAAAAGGCATTATCAACAGAATAAAAAGGCAACACACAGAAGGGAAGAAATGTATGTGGATCATGTGTCTGCTGGGGGACTCACATCTCAAAAACAAAAATCACTATAACTCAACAGCAAGGAAAGATTAAGGGGCCAATGAGATAGCTCAGCAGGTAAGATGACTGCCACCAAGCTTGATGACCTTGAGGACAATCCTGAAACACATGTGGTGGAGGAATTGCTCTTGTAAACTGTCCTCTGGCCTCCATGTACATGCTGTGGGACACGTATGCCCACACACTAATATACACTAAGTAAAAAAATAAAAATTTTGGATTGGAAAGAAAACATTCCAATTTAAAATGGGAAAATAGGTTCTACAGACACTTCATAAACTATCCAATGTATTGTGATTTATTTTTTCTTAGACATCTTATTCAAAACAAGAAATAACGTAAGTTTGGGTGAGGATGTGGACGTATTGGAGCCCTTGTATTATGCTGGTGAGGATATAAAATAGTATAGTGGAGTTGGAGACAGGGTAGCAGTTCCTCAAACACACATTTCCAGCCACAAATGAATAGGAAGCAACACAGCATACACACAATGGACTATTGCTCTGCCTTACTGTTGTTCAAATATTAGATGTCTTAGGTAAAAAGAAACCCAGAGCCAAATATTAGGGTAAAAGCAATCAAGGTAAGGGCACTTTCTTGCCCAGTGGCTAACTTGCCACAGTGAAAGTAAAATTCATAAGAAATTTCTTCAATGCCTTTCATCTTCTCTGAAGTAGATTGGTGCTGCCAGGACCAGACATGTCTCATTGTCATAACAAAAAGAAAAAAACTATGTTATTAAAACAGCTTAAATTCCATATCCTGTAAATCTCTGAAATGTTTGAAGATGACTTGTTTATCTAAAATATATTTGTTTGACCTTGAAAACTTACCTAATATGACTACAAGTTCGATTGTAATGACTACTAACTTGCATTTCTTTATATCTTAATTTGTTGGTAATAATAGTTTTCAATGACTAGCAATTTGCATTACATTGTTAAATGAACTGTATAGGTACAATACCTTGAACAAGATTAGAAATATACAGTATTTTCTAACAAAATCAATCTCAAATTTGTATCAATATACACAAATTGTATACAATACAGAAAAATCCAATCCAATGTAAAATATTTAAAAATGGCAGTTGCTTTTTTAAAGTAGATTCAATAATCTACCTTTTTTGGTTTTTTGGTTTTTGTTTTCTCTTCAGTGCTGAGGACCGAACCCAGGGCCTTGCACTTGCTAGGCAAGCACTCTACCACTGAGCTAAATCCCCAACTCCAATAATCTACCTTTTTATCTTATCATAACCATATTCTCTCTTTTTTTATTTTCAGAGTAGATTCAATAATCTACCCTTTATCCATGATTTCAGTATCTTATTTTTCAGAGTAGATTCAATACTCTACCTTTTATCTTATTATCTATATCCTCTTTTTTCTTTTTACACAAGAACCCTAAATCCAGTCTCCTTTGTTTAGCCTTTTTCCTGACCATTAACAATTAACAACTTGTAACCAACCATCCTAAACAATGACAATTATCCATACCCCACTGAATGACCAAAAACCACCCACCCTACCACTTAGGAATGTGGGTGTCATGTTCTTAAAATTACTTCCTATTGTCTGGGGAGGAAGGCATATTAAGGGGATCCTGAAAAGAAAATTTTGGGTTTGTCAGGTCCTGGGAGAGGTAGCTGTATCATTTGTTGTCCAGTCTCTGCATAATGGGAAAGTGCAGGGCTTATCTCAAGTCCTTGCTTGAGTACTCTGTGAGGGCAGATAATCTCAGGTAGCCATTTTGAAACTGTCCTGAGCAGTTTGTAATCCAAACTAAGACAATTTTTCTGGATGATTTTCCTTTTTCTTCAGATGTCTCATTTGTCCAGTGTTCTTGAGATTCGTTAGCCTTCATTTTCCTGAAAGATAAAACTAAACCCTTCCCCAATCCTAACTTTGGGGAGGGTTACTTTCTAATCTTTACCACTTTTAATTTATGGTTTCTCCTGAATTTTTGTTCTCTCTTCTATAGCTGTAATATCACCCCAAGCAGTTTAGTTTTTTACAATAGGTATTAGGTATCTAGCTACTCTTGGAAGGGGTTTCTTACATGATGGTAGGGAAGGACTGAACTGATTTTGTCATGGGGGCCTGGTAAGAGGCCCCTCAGGGAGTTTCTCAACAGCAAAGGATTACCTTGTCTGTCCCTTGTTGATCTACATTCGTTAGTCCAATGTTTGTCTTCTGCATAATAATAATTCTGTTGGGATTATTCCTTGAAAAAGCATTGTGTCTAAGAATGCCCTGTTTACATTCTCTTTTAAGTGACATTGTTTACCATATTTGAAACATCTGACATTACTATTTTTCTTCAGACCTCTGGAAATCACCTCTCCTATCCAAGTGTCATTATGGTCATGAGATTCAATATTAATTGTATCTCAAATCCATTCCTCCAAAGGTGCTGATCTTGCCTTTAACAGCCTAATTATCCTTTTGCATTGTGCATTGGCATTTTCAAAAGTCAGAGATTCAATTATTATCTGGCTAGCTTCTGAATTTAGTATCACTATATTTACTGCTAAAGACAGCCTTTATAAGGAATCTGTGAAGGTTTCTTTTGAGCCTTGTATAACTTTTGTAAATGACTCAATTTTCTTTTCTACTTCTTCAATTCTGTCCCAAGCATTCAAGGCTGCCATTTGGCATGGAGCTAGTGTGTAGTCATCACATAGAGATTCCCTTTTTATATTACCATAATTTCCCTCTCCAAGAAGTTGGTCTTGGGAGATTTCCATACCTCTAGCCCTACCTCATTGTTCAATGGTCTTAGCCTCATCCTTCCACCAGGTCCTCCATAAAAATTGTGGATCAGCCTCCAAGACAACTGTAACCAAATCTCTCCAGTCTTGAGGGATAATTCTATTACAAGTTGACCACAAGTTTAACATCTGCTTCACAAACAGGGAATGCATACCATATGACACTATAGCGTCTTTGAATCTCCTCAAATCTAACATTTGCACAGGATTCTAGTTAGCTTTTACACAGCCTTGAGCATTTGGCAGTTCCTGTAAGGTTACTGGATAGATTAAGGTTGGCTGTTTGAAAGCCTTAGGCTGTTTCTCTATAACCTTATAATGCAATACTGAAATAGGTTCACCTTTAAATTCTTCTATCTGGATCTGAATTTCTCTATGATTTGTTTTAACAAGGTTTTCTAAAACTTTTATCTTGGCACTCACATTAACCAACATTCCTGAGTGCTGGGATTAAAGGCGTGCACGACCACCGCCCGGCTTTAAAGATTTTTTTAATTCTTTTTTTATACATAATTTATATTATGGACATTGGTGTTTTGCCTGCATGTATGTCTGTATGAAGGTGTCAGATCTCTGAAACTGGAGTTACAGACAATTATGAGCTGCCATATGGGTGCTAGGAATTGAACCTGGGTCCTCTGGAAGAGCAGCCAATTCTCTTAACCACTGAGCCATCTCTCCAGGCCCTCCAACTTTTTTAATGATAAAACAAAAATGATCAAACAAATAGTATTTATATCTGACATTACATAAATCCCATCTATATTAATTATCCTCTCATTTAATTGTTCCATTTTCAGACTGTTTAATGTATAGTCAAATAAAGACCAAACACCCTTCATTGTAAAAATGTTTCCCATTTTTAATGTGGGAAAAAAAAAATTTTGTTTTTGTTTTTGTTTTTAGAGACAGGATTTCTCTGTGTAGCTTTGTGCCTTTCCTGGATCTCGCTCTGTAGACCAGGCTGGCCTCGAACTCACAAAGATCTGTCTGCCTCTACATCCCGAGTGCTGGGATTAAAGGCATGCGCCACCACTGCCCGGCCGGGAAAAAATTTTTTAACTAATTTCTTCCTTTAAGAAATCCCAATTGTCTCACCGAATCTGCTGACAATGACAATTCAGATGTGAGGCTGACTGCTTCTGTGTAGAACAGTAGAAGCTGGAGTGGGTTTCAAGGAAGCTACCTAGTATGGTAGCAGCCCAAGTTGGAGATCGGGAGCCCACAACTCACCGGGAGAGAAGAGTCAAAAATCCAGCTATCTGCATGAGGGAATTCAAGAAAGCAGCCTCTTCTATGGTTTTTGGAGTTTGCTGCAGAGAGGCTACAACAAAAACTTTGCCAGTAAGTTAGAGACTCCAGCATACATGGGGTGCATACTCCGACTACATGCAGAGTCTGCAAGGCCACAGACAAGTGGTTCCCAACCCCAACCCCCACCCCACCCCTACCCTCATGAATTCATGCACCACAAATTGGATGCCAGATGTTGTTCGAATCTTAGATAGTCTTTTAATAAAAACCCAGAGCCAGATATCAGGGTGAAAGCTGAAAGATCAGAGAGGCAGAACAGCCAGCCACTAATTCTTACCTCTATCAAATCCTCAGCCTACAGAGAGTGAATTTCTGTTTTTTCACGCCTTATATTCCTTTCTCTGCTCAGCCATCACTTCCTGGGATTAAAGGCTTGAGTGCTTCCCAAGCAAAGGCATGATATCCCAAGGGCTAGGATTAAAGGTGTGTGCCACCACTGCTTGACCTCTATCCAATCTAGTGGCTGGCTCTGTCCTCTGATCCTCAGACAAGTTTATTAGGGTACACAATATATCACCACACCCTACAGACCCAAGAAATACACACACACATGCCACACTTTGATGAGCCTTGAGGATATCACACCAAGAAAACAAGACAACAAAAACAAAAACAAAACAACAGCGAAACACAGATAATTTGACTCTAATTCAGGGTTCCCACTTTAGTCACATTCAATGACAGAGAGTAGGATGGTTGATGCCAGGAATCGGGAGTGGGTAGTATGGAGAGTTTTCTTTCAGAGCTATGGGATTCCATTCAGGAAGATGAAAAAAATGCTCTATATTTAGAATGTGGTGATAGTTGTACAACATTAAACTACCCCATAACCCAAAACTGGCAAAATGTGAATGTATGGTGTGTATGGTTTCATGCTATCTACACACAAACATATGTGAAAAAGTGAGTTTTCTCTCTCGGCCTTCAATGTACCAACACACTCTATCACATGATAAAATGTTTACTTTGTTCTTGTCACAGATTCCAATTCTTAATGGGTTTATATAAGCTTGAACAAAGTGAGAGCACTTTCTCCAAATCAGGATCCAGGTTTGCTTACCTTATCTGGACTGCAACACAATCATTTTGTAGGAAACGGAAAACAGTGCCGATAATCACAGATGGTAGGACTGCAAAAATTTCCTTTTAAAAAAAATGGGGAATAAAACTAATTTTCATTAGGAATAGAAAGTATTTTACGCGTTGTCCATTATTTTAAGATATATGGTTTCATAGTCAGATCTCTCCCATGAGATAAACACTATATTATGACCAGAGTCCATAGAAGAATATAAAACACACATGTTAATAGACTGCTTGTATGTTAAACTGAAAACTAAGGTCTCTGCAATCTGAGGCTCTGACAGCACAGACCCTGGAAAAGCTAAGACTTCACCCAGTGCTCCACCAGGAACGGCCAGTGAAGGGCTCAGTTCAGGTTCTGAAACATGGATGACACAGGGTGGAGAGAATGCAGGCACCTGGGGAGGTTAGGGGACAAACCAAAGTGAGTGACAAAAGTGTTCACCTAAACTGAGCTCTCAACTCTGGTGCAGTGAACATGTGCAGTTTCTACTTCAAGTGGTTTGAAGAACTCGGTCTTTCTTTACTCTTTAGTTAGAAACAAGTTCACCCCAGGCCAGGGGACAGCTCAGTGGCAGAGCCCTGCACAGCATACACTAGACCTAGCCCTGATCCCAGCAACTGCAAACCAAATAACAAAACTAAAAACAACTCACAACCCAGTTCCTGGCAGTGGGATTTTGTGTGCTAAGAAGGGGTGAGCTGGTCCTCACCTGTGTCTCCTCTGGAAGTCTGTGCCTGTGTGGGAACGAGCACTATTGCTGTTACCACAGTGTTCAGACAGCGTCCTCTGGGTCACCTGATGCCCCATTGCCCCTCATCTCTGTCACTGCTGCTCCATCAACCTCAGCCAGGGCGGCCTGTGCTCAAGTCTCATCCAAGCTGCCAACTCCTCCAGACCCTCATCTACCTCCATCCACTCAGTCTGTGCAGACAGTCACAAGGACCTGCACTGCTTTGGTTTGGGGTTAAAATGGCTTTAAAAGGTGCTTCACTTAGCAAAGGAGTAAGGCTACATGATGTTGTAACTTATTTAAAAGATTCTGTTATTCCTCTGATGATGTTTTAAAAGTAGAATATTATGATCTAAGGGAAAGCATCCTACCATGTAACTTGATAAATTATAAACCAGATTTCCAGGGCTTGGAGTTAAGGCTCAGCAGTTAAGAGCACTAGCCGCTCTTGCAGAGGACCTGGGATTCAGTTCCCAGCAATCAAATGGCCCTAACAACCTTCTGTAAATCCGAGTTCCAGGGGATCTGATGTCTTCTCCTGGCCTCCATGGACATGCCTATGATGCATAAATATTGATGCACTCAAAACAGCCATACATAATAAACAAATAATTTAAAAAGTTAGTCCTTAATTACTAGCATTGCTAACACACACACACTTCTTAACTCATGATGTTGCCTCACTGTTGAACAATTAGTAGCCCAATTTGATGAATGTAACTCACTTTTTCCCAATCATATTGAATCTTTTTTTCCCAAAAACAATGGACATAAAAATGCCTCTTTTATGACACAAGTACCCAAGTAAATGACTAAAGCATTTGGAGCAACAGACAGTATAACTCAAATGGTAAGAATATTCACATACATACAGGGAAGGAAGCAACATTGAAATATGAAAAGGCCAGCACACATGTTAGGAAGTAAGTGGTGTTTCATTACAGCCAACAACACAGGAACTTTCAACAGAAACTAAATCCCTAAAAATAAAGTAACAACATACTAACAGCCGAACTGAGTATAAGGTCTGTTTTACAAGGACAGAGATGTAGGTCCATGGTAGAGTGATTGCCTTCTCATGGCTGAGGCACTAACACAGCAAAATCATCAACATCATGAATAAATATAAATGAATAAGCGATGGCCCAATGAGCTGGAAGAACCACATTTCTGTGTGACATTCATGTTAAAATAACAGAAGTTCCTTTTTTTTTTGCCCCGCCCCCCCCCAAGACAGGGTTTCTCTGTGTAGTTTTGGTGCCTTTCCTGGATATCCCTCTGCAGACCAGGCTGGCCTCAAACTCACAAAGATCTACCTGGCTCTGCCTCCCAAGTGCTGGGATTAAAGGCATGTGCCACCACCACCTGGCTAAATAACAGAAATTCTTAAGGCATGATGATCCTTGTTACAGAGCCAGTTTAAAGAAAAGTGGAACCTCACTTCCTCCCAGTTCCCAGTCAGCTGACAGGGAAGAGCACTGTTCAGTCCAGTCACTATCTGTGTGTGAACTGCACTCTGAGTGGCTTCTGCTTTCACACTGGACTCCAATAAGGAACAGCACTCTGCAATGGGCTCATCTCTCAGGCAGTGCATGCACAGGCTCACTCAGAGGGGATCAATGGCCCTGTTTCCTCATCCCATGATTTCAACTACAGATCAGCCCCCTTTCCCTCCTCAGTCACCTCCACCCTTCCTGCTTAAACTTTCTCCAAAGTCCATTCTTTCATCTGTTTATTCAGTTACCATCCATCCACCCACATGAAAAGTTACATCAGAACAAAAGCCTTTGACTCCCTTACTCATTCCTGGACTTTGAACTTGTAAGATGCACTGGTGAATTAAAGTAGACAGGGGTGAAGAACTCCCAGGTGTGCTGAATTTCTTGTTACCTTCCCTGAATTAAATTTCCTACTGGGATTAGTCATTATAGTTCCTCTAAATACAAAACAACCACTAAAAATGTTTTCTTTAAGTAAAAAGTTAATCACGTTCTACTTGCTTTATTGAATATATGCCGAGTGGAAATGACAAATATATGGAACAGAGTAGAAGATAAATGTGACCTGAAGTAGACTGACTCAGAAACAAATTGTTCCCACTTGAGTTTTTCACAATACAATTAAAATAATTCATCAGATTACCTGAATCATAGTGACCTGTCGAAAATTCTTTATATTTCTGAATGAACGATGGATAATCCACCCAAGCTGATGCCAGAAAGGGGTGACACACGTGATCTCCTCCAAGGCTGAGCACCTCCCTGCCCTCTGTTCCTCAATGAGTGAATCCAGTTCAGTTCTCTTTTCTCTGTATAAGGAGGACTTGGCATACATGTTGGCTAATTTTTTAGGGACTTGGCGCCATCTCTGAGAAAGCTCTTTATACTTGTCAGCTTTAGGATAAAAGTGGATAAAGACAAGAAACAGACAATAATTTAACTGATTTTTCTGAGACACTTTTCATGAATAATATAAATTATGTATCAGTTTTTCTTTGAGACAGTCTCATGTACCCTAGACTGGCCTCAAAGTTGCTATGAAGCCAAGGGTGACCTTAACTTCTGCAGGTCCTCCTGTGTCTGTCTCAGGTGCTGTGATGACAGGCATGGACTTCACACACAGTTATGCACTGCTAGGAACCAAACTCAAGGCTTTGTTTGTGCGGGGCAAGGACTCTACCAGCTGAGCTACATCTTCAACCCACCAAATTTTGAGAATAAAAAAAAATAAATTACCCCTGTGTAATTCCTTACAGATTAGAAGAGTGTCCCTAACTGACCTGACTACTGCCATCATCCTATGGACACAGCAAACTGAATGACCTCTTCCCATCTGGACCCTAAGTCTTAACAAAGTCTTCCATCCCTATAGATCTATACTTCTTAACATAAAAGTCTGGTTCCCTGCTTTTTGACACATGAGAATGTATATGCAAATGTATAAACTGCCAAGTATCTTGTTTTTAAAATGTTATAAATAAAGCCAAACATGGTGACATATCTCTGTAATACCTACACTTGTTAGGTGAGGTAGAAAGAACACACATTCAAATCTAGTCTGACTACATGAGCAAACTCTATCTAAAATAAAAACAAGAATAATATGACAAATAATAAGTACATTTACTTTTTAACAGAAATTTCTCTTGTGACAATATCATATAAATGTTCTTTTATAAATTAAATAAAAAAAAAAATACCCAGCACTAACTTACAGCAATGGCTGTTAGCAAACTTAAGACAGTTATTTAACATAACAAGTTATATTCTAATGAGACTCATCGTTGTGTTTTCATGAAATCAGTTAAACAAAAACCTGTGTCTCTAAAAGACTCACATACCATCATGGCCTTCTTCCTCTGTGTCTAATATAGCAGAGAAACCTCCATTAATGATGTCCAGGAAGAAGTCTGCAGGGTTGTTATGGGAATCATATTCATAACCTACAAAGAAGTTGGCCAAGAACACAAACCTGAGGACCCTCTTTCAGAGAGTGGGATGAGGAGGGGAGACAAAATCTAACAGCTTCTGTTGCTGAATGTTATTTTAAGCTGTGTTTCTTTTGTTTATGTTGCATTTGTTTAACTCTGTGAAGCTGTGCTTAGTGTGCCCGTGTAAAACACCTGATTGGTCTAATAAAGAGCTAAATGGTCAATAGTGAGGCAGGAGAGAGAAGTAGACAGGGCTGGCAAGCAGAGAGTGTATATAGTGGGAAGAAAGAAATGGAAGGGGGAGAAGAGAGCTAGGAGCCAGAGAAGGAGGAGGACTCCAGGGGCCAGCCACCCAGCTACAAGGTCAACCCACAGAGTAAGAGTAAGATTTACAGAAGTAAGAGAACAGGAGAAGCCCAGAAGAAAAAGGTAGACGGGATAATTTAAATTAAGAAAAGCTGGCTAGAAACCTAGCCAAGCTATGGCTGAGCATTCATAATTAAGAAGAAGCCTCCCTCTGTGATTTATTTGGGAGCTGGGTGGCAGGCCTCCCAAAAGAACAAAAACAAACAACAACAATTTGTGTCTGCATTCCTGCTGAGCTCCTGGCCTGGCTCCAAAGAGCAGCACCTGGCCCTAACCTTCCTTTGTTTAACCACACCTTTTGTTTCTTTTATCTTTTGTTTCTGTTATCCCCCTATGTGAATCTTGTTTGAGAGTCAAAGATCACAGACTCTCCCAAGGATCAAAGGCTTATGTAAAACTTCGTTCAGGAAACCCAGAAAACCATGGTACCTGAGAAGTCAAGTAATATGCACTCGGAATTTTATCTCTAGGACTTCCTTTCAGGTTGCTTTGAAGATACAGAATTTAACTGGCTAACATGTAATTAGAGAGAAATAAAAATGCCCTGGGCAGAGGGAAAGTGCTTCAGTCCTTTGAGGCTGGACCCCCCTGCAGCCGTGAAAGGCTAGATTCATTCTTAAGATGCCTCTGAGTCTTCTTTCCCTGGAGTTATATAAACACATACACCTGTGTCTTTACACACAGTGACAACAATTTGGAGCCCAACATGAAGCATAGCCCAATTTTGAGAAACAGGGTTAATCATGAGCAGGAATGAACCTCATTTTATTTACTATAAGATGGCTGTAAGAAATCAATATCCTCTCAGGACCCCCACGATCGAGTTCTCAGCACAAAGAAGATTCATTTGCCCCAGAAAAAGGGAAGGTAACAAGGGAGAAGAGAAAAGGGGCAAGAGAGAAAGGGAAGGGGTATTTAAAGGAACAAAGAACTGTCTTTGGATAGAGAGGAGACAGGCATGGCTCATGGGCAAAAAGTGGCTTATAAAGGCAAAAGGGGACCCTCCTGTTAGAACGAGATGTTTAATTTTAACTGAGAATGTTAATTAAGTGAGCCAAAGGGAGCTTTTGTTTACTAGACTTCAATATTTTGATAGCTGGACCTTGATAGTCAACTTCAGGAGGAGGAAGTAACCAAATAAGGGAATAGACGTTGCTGCCTACCTTTAGGAATGTAGTTTAAAGGCTTTTTGGTGTTCTTTTTAAAATTATTGCTGCCTTTTAAGCCATAGCTATCCAAATCAGCAACTGCAACTCCACCAATAGCAGCAGCAGTTAGGCTCCAAGGGCATAGCCAGAAGGAATTCTCTTCCCTCTGGCTCCGACTTTTGCAAGGGTAGGAAGGAAACTTAACTAATCCTCTGTCCCTCTAAAGAAAGTATTCAAAGGTTAAGGTGGAATTCTGCCCTTCATAGAGGCTGAATAGCAAGTAGCTCACCTCCTCTCCTTGCTCTCCTCCTTCAAAAAGTCTTCATGCTTCTCCTTGCCCCTCCTTATAAATCCTTTTTCATCTGGCTCCTCTCTACCACTTCCTGTCAGCTAGTTGCTGACTCAGCCTCCTGACTGCAGATGAATTTTTTTTATCAAACACATCTTTGCATCCATACCTTTGGATGTGAAGTACTTCAGTGCCTCTTGTGCAGGGCCGTGATACATGACTTTTCCTGAGGCCACTAAGGTGAGGCTATCAAAAGTTCTGAAGATGGAGTACTGAGCCTGATTAATGGAGAAGATGATTGTCCGTCCCCTCATAGACATCCTACATTCAAAGAGGGGAAAGTCATAAGTCACATAGACATAGAATAGACATAGCCTATACATAGACAAAGACAACTGGACAAGAGAACCTTGAGAGTCTCAACAAAATATTTTATTCCTGAAGTTATACTCTTTGTACGAATTTCAGCTTGAATTCTCCATAAAAACACTTCATCTCACTTGTATTATGCACCCGATAGAGAAACCAACCTCCAAGCATTTAGTTAAAAGATTAGGACTTCTAAAATGTAGGACATCAGTAGTTCAGGTTCCACACAAGTGTTACTATGTAGATTCCTGCACAGTCTTCTTGACACTGAATCGGAATATCTGGAAATCAGTGTAAAGAATCCATGTCATGAACAGGAAGCCTAGATGATCAGCAGGTTAACTCAAGCTTGAGAACCAGTGACAGAGCAAACATTACAACTATGATTGTATGCACAATTCCCTTCAATCATTATTCTACCTCACCAGGAATTGGTTTTCAATGTTCTGATAATGTGATTCACATTACTAACCATTGTTTTCCCTGATAAACACTTCAGCAAGAACCTCATCTCAATTTTTACAGTATCAGCATGAAGCAATTTTAATACAATTTCCCCTTTCTGTTGATAAAGCTTAAAAGATCAAGCAGCAGGCCAAGGGGTCATAGTTAGTGAGGGGCAAACCTGGAATTTGATCGTTGGTTTAATTCCAAGATAGGAAAAAATAAGCTGAACTACCATTTCAGGAAGTCATATCTTCTGTTAGGAGAACCAATAACCCAAAAACACTGTTTAAAACTCTTTGAAAACACATTTATAAAAGCTGGGTATGGTAGCATATCTGTCCTGGACTGACCAGCTCATCTACCACCCAGGCACACATCCAGGGCTTTGAGTTTGCCCAACCTATCATCTACCCCATCTCTGACCTGCTGTAGCACATGTAGGGACTGACCCTGCAGATCCATAGCTGTAGGATCTCCATGACTCAGGGTAGCAGCAGGATATCCCAGAGGAGTTCCAGTGAGGGTCCTGCATTGATGGTGTACCAGAAGCCAGAGGCCTTGAACCTCACCAACAACTGGTTATACAATTAAAGCTGTTTGGACAGAAGGGTCTGCTCCATGATGTGCTGCAGCTCCCAGTGCCACTAATACAAATGAAGGGGTGATGGGAGGCGGGAGACAGAGGAGTGAAGTGTTTGTTTTTCTTTTGCTCTGTTGTTTTTATTGTTACTGTCTTTCTTTTGTATTCTTTTGTTTGTTTAAATTTAATTAATATTTTTATTTCCTTATTTTTCTTTTTAAATTTTTCTTTAGGGGGTGCTATGAGGGTGAACTGTGGATATGGGGCAACAGACTGGGAGTTGGGTGGGATTTGGGAGCGTGATGTGGAATTCCCAAAGAACCAATAAAGGATTATGGTTTTTTTGGTTTTTGTTTTTTTGTTTTTGTTTTTTTGTTTTTTTTGGTTTTTCAAGACAGGGTTTCTCTGTGTAGCTTTGCGCCTTTTCCTGGAACTCACTTGGTAGTCCAGGCTGGCCTCAAACTCACAGAGATCCGCCAGCCTCTGCCTCCCGAGTGCTGGGATTAAAGGTGTGCGCCACCAACACTTCTTTTAAAAGCTGGGTATGGAGGCATATCTGTAATGTACCAATACTTTGGAGGATCAGGAGTTCAAGGCCCACCTAGGTTACATGAGACTCTGTTTCATTAGGACAAACAGAAAGACTGGGCAGTGGTGGCACACACCTTTAATCCTAGCACTAGGGAGGCAGTGGCAGGCGGATCTCTGTGAGTTTGAGGCCAGCAGATCTACAGAGTAAGATCCAGGACAGGCTCCAAAGCTACACAGAGAAACCCTGTCTCAAAAACAAAACAACAAAACAAAACAACAACAACAAAAAAGAAAAACAGAAAAAACAAAAGAAAGAGAGTGAGGGAGGAAGGAATTAAACAAGGAAGGTAGAAAGAAAAGAAGAAAGGAAAGGAGGGAGGGAAAGAAAAAGGGGGTGAAAGAGCTGGGCGTGATAGTGCACACCTTGAACTCCAGCAGGACAACTGGTTGGTGGAGACGAGATGGGGCAGACTAATGACATAATAGCCGACTGTTTTCCCAGAAGGACTATTCATAAATCACAGAGGAAAAGCTACAATTTCATAAAATATAACCAAAAGCACCAGCATGATCCCATGATCAAGACTCAAGCCAGGCAAACAAGATGGCTCAGTAGACAATGGCACTTGATGCCAAGTCTAAAGACCTGAGTTCACTTGGTGGAAGGAGAAAACCAAGTCCCTTGAGTTTTCTTATGACCTCTACATGCATGCTAGACACACACACACACACACACACACACACACACACACACACAAATACACAATAAATAAATAAAATTTTAAAAATTAAAATGATTGTACCACTAGGATGCACTTCTAGGAGTGTTGGGGACCAAGGAGAACACAGCATATCAGGCCTGAGTCTGCTCCAGAACACTGGGAGGAACCACACTTAGGATGACCCATGCGATGCACTAAGACTAGCCATGGCATGAGACAAAGGGACAGAGAGAAGCGTTCCATCCTGAAAATGACAAGAACTTGATCTTAGAGTGTCCTGAAGCAGACAGGAGAGGGACAGATAGGGAGGGTGTGATACCTGAGGAGTCTACAGACTGGAAGGTGACAAGGCCCCAGGTGTTGACTTTCTCACTGGGAAGGTGCAATGGTGGATGATGTTGGTTCTTGGAGGGACAGGCAGGAGTGTTTAGGATGATGGACCGTGATGTCAGAACAAAACAAAGAACAAGAGGAAGAAAGGACAGACAGAGAGTGGAGTAAAGGTCAACAGCCAGGAGCCCAGGTCATGAGAATGGGACAGTCCTTATATGGTTCTTGGGGTTATTCAGTCAGTGTGAAACTCTTACTAATTTTTAAAATGAAAAAAATCTAGCCCTTACACTTTTTTCTATAAATATTTCAGCTGCAGACTTCTTTCTTGAGAGAGGAGAATATCACTTCTTTTATTTCATTCTTCCCTAGGTGAAGGACTTAGATCCTGGGAATCATTCCTTCAGCCACCACACCCAGGGTCTCAGATGCTGTGGATAATGCTCTACATAAATAAAACACTGATGGCCAGTGACCAGACAGGAAATATAGGCGGGACAAGGAGAGAGGAGAATTGGTGAAACAGGAAGAAGGGGGAGGGACACTGCAGCCACTGCCAGGACAAGCAGCATGTAAAGACGCCGGTAAGCCACCAGCCACATGGCAAGGTATAGATTTATAGAAATGGGTTAATTTAAGATAAAAGAACAGTTAGCAAGAAGCCTGCCACAGCCATACAGTTTATAAGTAATATAAGCGTCTGAGTGATTTATATGTGGATTGTGGGACTGCGGGGCTTGATGGAACCTGGAGAGAAGCCCTCCAGCTACACCCAGAGATAGTTCTATTTATTCTATCTTCAAAGCACCCCAGAATACACCATTTCCTAGCTAAGGAACCCCCACACCTCAGCCTCCTGCTGACACCTTTACATCCCCATGATGTAGCTGCACCACCTTCTCCATGGTACATGCTCTGCTCTAAACTCAGAAGCCTTCCCATATTCCCTGCCATGGAAACCTCTGTCCTTAGAGGGGATCTAGGCAATCTACATCTAACCCAAACAGCCTCTCATTCCAGTTGTGAATATGGAGGGCTGAATTCTGTCCTTCCAAAGACTCATTTCTTGACATCCACACATCTAAGAACTTAGAATGTGGTTATAATTGAAGACAGAGTCTTTTAGCAAGTAATTAAGTTTAAATGAGAATACCTGTATGTCAGGAGCCATTATCATGAGTTATTGCTGGCTGCAAGAGTATGCAATGAGATCTCAGCAGTTATTTAGAATATCAACCTAGTAGAAACATGGATATTTTGATGGAGGATTAAACCAACTACCAAGGCATAGTGGAATAATTGCCTTTTGAATGAATTGGCTGATTTCTTATTGCAGATTTCTTGTGTGAAGCCATAGCGCCTTTCCTCCTATTACAAGTTTGGGATTTCTTCCCGCAGCTTAGCAGTGTATTAATCATTTATTGGGCACAATTTCTACTATGCACTGGTATATTGGATAACTTCCCCCAGTAATGTGTGAAAGTAGGTCATACATTTAAACCTCTGTTCCATTTCCCAATATAAACTTAGAAGTCTGCTTTCCTGCGATTATCTTTATTGGCAGACAGTTGGTCAATGTTAGTGTCCAGGCAAAAGAATCTCTTTTGAGACACTCACAGATGCCCAAGGACATAGAATGTCTGAATTTGTTGATTCACAACCCTCAGGTAGACAAGGAACAAGTGTGCCCTGGACTCACCCTGCCAGTAGATAGGGAAGTGCTGCCTTGAGCTAACCC
The DNA here is from genome assembly GCF_004664715.2 of Peromyscus leucopus. Lineage (NCBI taxonomy): Eukaryota > Metazoa > Chordata > Mammalia > Rodentia > Cricetidae > Peromyscus > Peromyscus leucopus. Next base: position 89,240,632 of record NC_051071.1, on the reverse strand, counting down.
TGCATAATCTTAAACAAATTCTTAACTCCTTACACTTACTTTCACATCCATTCATTGATTAGCTTATTATCTAGCCACACTTAGGAATGTAGTAATACACTCGAATTTCCCTCTTCCCTTCCTGGACTTCCCTATTGATTTAAGACCTCTCTCCCTTTCATTTGACCCCATTTCCTTTAGTGTTCACTGGGGCTTTTACAAGTCACTCCCACCTTGAATCATAAAGAAAGCCTGACTGTCACTGCCTGGTACATTTCTCATTGGCCTTTAAGACGCTGAAAGACTCAAGCCTTGTGACCTTGTTTTGGCCAGAGAATTGCTGATTGTGTGTGTATATAAACTGGAAACTTTGGAGAACAAAAGGAGAATAGAGAACAAGAAACATGCCTAGAGAGAGTACACTGCAAGCTGATTCATTCCTTCACCCTGAGATCATTAGATTTTCCTCACTTGTAGTATCTTTTTTGTACTCTGAAAGAGGCCTTTAGGGCTGTCACCTAAAGGTCCTCATTACTAGTATGTCCTAATGTAACTGGTGTCCATTTAAGATCAGGTCATAGACACATAAAGAGGAAGGAGACACTATCCACAGCTCAGTGAGACAGGCCTCAGCAGACACATCAAACATGCTTTGCCTCAGAACAAATGCATTTTCCCTTTGTACAGCACTCTGATCAGATCTCACCCCCTCACACACAGCTCATTTGTCACATGCTTGAGGATTATGAGGACATTTATTTAAAGCAGTGCTCCACCTTCACCACAGCCATCTTTCCCTATGTTCTTGTCTCATTGTTCTTGATGTGTGTTCCTTGTTAATTGAAGTTTCCCTCTAATGAACAAGGAAGAAATTCTGATGCTTACTTCTGAATCTCCTGCACCAAAAACACATACAAGTGACCAGGTATTAAGGAAATAAAACTTAATGTTCCTTCAGCACTTACCTTCTCAGGACCGAGATGACATCTGTTGTAGTCCTGAAGTCTAAGCCAGTGGTGGGATCATCCAAGAACAGAATGGGATGCTCGGCAACCAGCTCCATTGCTATACTGGTCCTTTTCCTGAGCTCCGTAGATCTAGGCTAGAGCACCAATGACCATCATTATCAACAAGAACTCCCATAGTCATTGTCATTTGGTGAACTAGGCTGTTTCAGAAATAAAGAGATTTTGTTATGGCTTTATCCTGAGGAGCATAGTATGGACGCCTGGGAGAAGAAGGTTTTTCTTTTCCAAGTGAGTAGACAGAGGCTCAGGTCAGAGTTGACATGAAGCCCATGCTAAAGACAGTTACTGTTTGTTCTTTATCAAGTCACATGTTCTAGGGTGATGAGTTATCACACTCCAAGACTATCCCAGAGAGATCTCTGTCTAAGGAAGGAGGAAGATGGGACACGAGAAGGTGAAGTACCTCTAGTAATTTAGTCATCATTTAACATGCTCCCAACACACACATATATACACACACACAGATACAGAGACACACAACAAAACACACACACACTGCTTTTTATCAAAAATTTCTCATTCCTTATTAGGGCCTTTTCAACTTCCTTAAGAGTTCATGAATTGATGTATTTACTCAGTACAGCATTACAGAATCCAGGACTCATAGTTTTAGACAAATCTAAAAGGTGGTATAGTCTACAGATCCAACTAGCACAGTCTTGGACCATTCAATGTCATTGTGTAAAGTGAGAGGGAATAGCAAGATTCATGGGGACACAGAAATAGGGAGCAATTCTCTCCAAACACGATAACCAAAACCATGATCAAGCCCTACAGACAACATATAACAAAGAATATTTGGGGAATGTGGATGAGTGTGTTCATGACATGGCTGAGAATATAAAGGAATTATTCATTTTGGTAGTTAAGAATAGAGTTTATAGGTAAGCAGATGTCCTTATTTTTATGAATGAAAAGTATTTAAATACACTGCAGGAAGATACTACCCAATGTTCTTTTAAAATGCTGCAGTGAGAAACAGCTTTAGTGAGTATGTTGTTGTAAACACTAAGAAGCCCAGGATATGGTGATATTTTATTTGTACTGAAATGTGATTTTATTTGTATGTTAATAAATAAAGTTGCCTGGGGGTCAGAGCTAATAGCAAGTCATAGCAGAAGCTGGGCGGTGGTGGCGCACGCCTTTAATCCCAGCTCTTGGGACGCAGAGCTAAGCGGGTCTCTGTGTGTTCAAGGATACAGCCAGCATGGAGATACAGGCCTTTAATCTCAATACCAACCATAGAAAATGTGGAGGTCTGTACAGACAGGCAGTGACGAGGAAGTCATATGGTTGGGTTTACAACCAATGAGAAGGCAGAACAGAAAGTCAATAAAAGGACAAACAGACAGGAAGTAGGGCTCTTGCTGAGAGGAAGGACAGCAGTGGCAGTAGGGTAAGAAAGGGGTTTTAGCTCTTAGCTATTGCTCTGACCTCTTGGGCTTTTAACTCTGCAATTGACTCTGTGTTTCTTATTTAATAAGACGGTTACATCTACACCAGGAGGCTGGTATTAGCAGTGTACTATTGTACTGGCTATATAACAGTCAAACTTTACAGTAATGACATATTGCCTCTACATTTCTTAATCAAAATCTTATAAAAGGCTAAAGAGAAGTTTTAGCAGGTAAAAGCGATTGCTATAGAAGCCTGAACACTGGGTTCAATCCCTGAAGCTCACATATAAAGCTATATGTGGAGGAATGCATCTACAGTTCCATCAAGATGTAATTACAGTGAGATGGGAGGCGGGTCAGGAGGATCAGGAGCATCAGGTATACTTGTAGAGCATCGGCAGAATAAACAGAGCCTGACTTAAAATCAAGGTGGGAAGAGAGAATGGAGCCATGACAAAGGTGTCCTATGACTTCCATGTGTGTGTTATAGCATTCAGGTAGACACTCACACACACACACACAAACACACACATAAATGCATGCACACACAACTTTTTTGAAAGCTATCATTAAAATATTATTGAAAATTCTTGTAATCTATTACATTTCATGACTTTCAAGATGGCAATTAATATCTTTCTATGCTGTCTCTTACAATGTAAGTAAGGAACTTAGGGAAATGACTAACTATTGTTAAAAAAAAAAACTAAAGAAAAAAGTACCTTGCTGTAAACATAAAACCATGTAAATAAACAGAGCCAAAGCAAACAAAATTCCATCACTCAGGAAAAAAGAAACTGTGGTAAACATCAGCTTTTCCATTATTCTTCCCCAAAAGACAAACATCTCATAAATGACTGTAGAGAAGTATTGTGAGAATCGACAGTCAGTACCTTCCTAATCCTCACTGCCTCTAAGGAGGAGCCACTGTAGCAGGAATCTTAGAGAGTCTAATTACTAAAATCAAACCTGAGACCAGTTATTGCTGAGTGCTGGAAGATCAGAGAGACAGAATAAGCCACAGCTACCTCACCTTGCCAGTTCCTCAACTGATCCTGTTTCCTCAGACTGGATGCCTCTGAGTCCTCATCCAGAATGAATCTCAGCTGAACTGCTCCTCGAAAGCCTGAAAGCTTAACCAGCAAAATGCTTCTAGTTTCTGGTCCTAACCCCTTATATAGCTTTCTGCTTTCTGACTCATTCCCTGGGATTAAAGGCATGAGTCACCATGTGTGGCTGTATCCTTGAACACACAGAGATCCAGAGGGATTTCTGTCTCTGGAATGCTAGGATTAAAGGCTACCACTGCCTATCCTCCATATTTAATATTGTGGCTGTCCTGTTCTCTGACCCCAGATAAGTTTATTAGCGTGCACAATATTTTGGGGAACACAATGCCACCACAAGCCACCACAGGAGTTAATCCATGAGATTCATATTCTGGGGAGCCCATTTCCATCCATACCACCAAATGTCTGCTCTGCAGACATCTATATGTAATCTTCTCAATGAGTCGATGTTGTAAGAGACAGGATGATTTGGAAGACAAAAGAAGAGGGAAACAAGCCTAATGGTGAAAACTCGGGGCATATAATAAATTAAATGCCTGCAGGTTCTATAGACAATGTAATCATAAATATTTGGGGACTGCAAATGGTTATAGACCTGACAGGCTGAGGATATCAAGATTTTATTCATTTTGATAGTTAAGAATGGAATTGTTGGCCGGGTGGTGGTGGTGCATGCCTTTAAGCCCAGCACTCGGGAGGCAGAGCCAGGTGAATTTCTGTGAGTTCGAGGCCAGCCTGGACTACCAAGTGAGTTCCAGGAAAAGGCGCAAAGCTACACAGAGAAACCCTGTCTCGAAAAACCAAAAAAAAAAAAAAAAAAAAAAAAAAAAGAATAGTTAAGTATTTATGAATGAAGTATTACATAATAGTCGTTTAAAATATGTTAGTAGAAACTAGTTAGCTATGACATAGTTAGCTGTGAAGTTCACCACTTATCTATTGCCCCTCCTGATTCTGCACAAATCTTCATAGGAGTCACTAGGTCCACTCTTTGTTGCTCTTGCTCAAGTTTGTACCATTAAAACCTAACATAGAAGCTGGGAATAAATATTGACAGAAGATAAGGAAGAAGGGAGCAGTGGCAAAAGGCTATCCTAGATTTCCATCCATTTACTAAGATAAAACAATCTTGCAAAAAGTAAACAAGGAGTGAAAGGTTTATTTCAGCATAAATTTGAAAGCACAATCAACCATTGCAGGAAAGTCCAGGCAGGAAGCTGACACAGCCGGTTACATCCAGTCAAGAGCACAGAGAGGATTTCCCCATTCTCATGACACCCAGGACCCAAACCCAAAGAATGGTGCTGCCTAAGTGGGCTGGGTCTTTCCACATCGCTTAACTCAATCAAGACAGTCACCTACAGAAATGCCCACAAGCCAACTGACTACAGTTCCTCATGAGACTCTCTTCTAGATGATTCCAGGTAGCTAAAGACTGTGCCATGCTGTGGGGTGTTCTGTATGTCAAATGTGTTGCTCTGGTTAATAAATAAAACACTAATTGGCCAGTAGCCAGGCAGGAAGTATAGGCGGGACAAGCAAAAAGAATTGAGAGAACAGGAAGGCAGAGAGAGAGAGAGAGAGAGAGAGAGAGAGAGAGAGAGAGAGAGAGAGAGAGACACTGCCAGCCGCCACCATGACAAGGGAGATGTAAGATACCGGTAAGCCATGGGCCATGTGGCAAAGTATAGACTAATAGAAATGGGTTAATTTAAGATAGAAGAATTATATAACAAGAAGCCTGCCAAGGCCATACAGTTTGTAAGCAATATAAGTCTCTGTGTGTTTACTTGGTTGGGTCTGAGCAGCTGCAGGACTGGCGGGTGAGAGAGATTTGTCCTGACTGTGGGCAAGGCAGGAAAACTCTAGTTACAGTGTCAAGGTGACAGTTAACACTAGCCACCATAGACAGGATGAGATAAAAACACAGAAAGACTACAGAAAATAACAAGCACTGAACAAGTCAGAAGAAAATGCTAGAGACACCAAGTAAAACCCTGGAAAAAATAAATGCAGAGTGAAAACACAGAGCCAGAGTCCTCAATCCCATGTCATATGTCAGTCCAGAAAACATTCTGAAACAACAAAGGGACAAGTCCTCGGGGAAGAGACAATAAACAGAAGAAAGCCCTTGTCAGATTCTCCATGAGTCAAGAGTTTAAGACTGAGGAGGAGGAGGCTCTTGTGAGGAAACTTGGAAATGGCCATGTGAGGAACACTTTTCCCTCCTGGATCACACTCCATTCCCAGGTTTAACCATTGCTAAGAAGGCTTCCCAGCTCAATCTCCACTTTACATCATGTAACCAGTCACTTACTCATTAATACAGAGAGCAGCCACCTGGACCACACACATTAGAGGAAACTGATGACTGAGGGTCATGTTGTCAACATGGGATTTTTTTTTTTTTTTTTTTTTTTTTTTTGCTCTGAGTCTTTCAAGGTTTCTCTTCACATTACCTTGACATTTGCCACTTTATCCAGATGCAGAAGTTCAAGGACCTCATCAATTCGCCTTCTTCTTTCATCTCTCGTTACAGTCATTGGAAGTCGAAGAGCTGCTGAGAACTCTATATTTTCTCTCATAGTCACTGTGCGCATCACCACATCATTCTTAAGGTTAAATAGTATTTCAATTAAATACAGTTATCACTAAGACAAACATTTTAACAAATGTAACCTAATCCTCATATAAACCACACACAATGTAATACTCTACTGAAAGATAAGCTTCCAGTGTTACTAATCTCAATCCAGAGCCTGAAGCAATCATTTCACACACCCCTCCCATTTGCCTTCCAAGAGATTTAGGTGACTGCTACCTGCAATTATTTGCAGAAAACAACTTCTAAGCAGTGGAGAAAGATGAAGGAACAGCAAAGTCAGACAACAGTTTAGTCTTTGTAGAACTAAATTACAGCTGCAGTTACTAATGCTGTACCATAGCTATCAGACTCCAATCCCTCCCCCTTCTTCTTATTTAATAATGCCAGCCTCAGGCTAATGAGTCATTAGGAAAAGCTGGGACTATAAATGTATCATATACTTAAATGGAAACACACAAATCTATAAGCTGAGCATCTAACCATACATAAGCAGGGGAAATCTAAAATTATAAGTCCACCAATACTTACTTTTGGTACATAACCAGAAGTACATTTGAAATTAGCAGGTCGAGGTTTCCCATTTATCAAAATATCTCCTGATAATCCACGTGGATCTTTCCTTGCAGCTAAGACATCCAATAACCTACAACAGATAATATATGTTGTGTAGTTTACTTTCTCCCTTCAGTAAAAGCTATCACCTTTTAGCTGCTCAAAAAAACAAAAATTCTGCATATCATAAGTTTAACTGAAATCACACACACACACACACACAGACACACACACACACACACACACACACACACACACACACACACACATTTCTGCTCATTGTGTACTCTAACACAGCCCAGAATTATGAATGCAAGACGTGATCCACATGACCATCCCTCCCTGCAATCTGACCTTGGGGACTCAAACTCATAATGAGCTGCTGGATTTTGAGAATTGGACCTAGTGATGATTTCTTGTTCCCAGAAAACTTTGCTCCATCTTCTAATTTTAATATTATTTTTTCACATTAGATAATAATATGACCCAACTCCATATGCCAATCACTCTATCACTTCCTATCAGTAAAGTGGACCTAGTAAGACTTTCTGTTCTCGGTAGAAAATTGAATGCACCCCCCTGCACATTATCTACAGCACATGGGACCAGACTCACACATATATACTCACACAATACTTACAGACTCACACACATATACTCACACAATACTTACAGACTCACACACATATACTCACACAATACTTACAGACTCACACTATACACTCACACAGTACATAAATAACCCATGTGGAAGTGGTTTTACAGCACAGAAACTGAATACAAAGGGCTTGCATGTGCTTTCCGTTATACTCACCAAGATCTGCTCTGATCAGTTCCCATGATGGCATTGAGACCAGGTCTCATGATCCCACTGTAAGCACAAAGTCATACTGATTGATTTTCTATATAAAGAATGTTATATTAGCTTAGTGTCTACACTGAATATTCTATTGAAATTGGATGGAATTGTACACACATAATAAGTACAAACTTGTAGGAAATTTTTAAATATTAACAGAGGTTTATTGTTTATGAGAGATGTTGAATGCTAGTGGGGACTCACGAGGAAAATGCCTCAGATATCACAAAATCCATTTGTTTATTATTTGAAGGACTTGTCTTTTTAAAACATGGTGCATCTAAGTTCAGTGTTCCTTGAAGCAAGCAGCAAGTTCTCATGAAGACTCAATTACACATATGGCTTTTATGTGTCGAGTACACAACAGCTTCTTGCTCATGTTTGATGATCATCAGTATCTTCATACAGCCCTGCTTGCTGCCTCGTAAACCTCATCACAACAAACCAATGATTCATGGGATATCAGTGGCATTGTCATTACTATTAAAATAGGATCAAACCAAAATCAATGCATCTTAAATAGAAATCCAAAGACTAGAAAAAAGCTCTCTAGAGGACAGGAGAGCATTGCCAAGTTTAACATTCAAAACAAAACAAATTGCCACCTTAATCAAAATAGAAAAGCTAAATACAAACCCACAAAATGTTTTCCTTTCCAGATAAAGCAATTAGAATACTCTCAGTTTAGAATTGGGAGATATCCTTCAAGTAGAGGACATTCATCATTGATGTATAGGTACAGCACAAACACAAGGTATGTCAGAAAACAGATTGATTGACAGTAGTGAATATCCAGATTGAAAAAGGCATATTCTTATAGAAAACTTAGCTATGTTCCCATTTCTTATTTCAATCCGGACAGTGTGTCAAACCTTTGCCCTGCCCATTCCGCTTAGTAAGAAAATGATGGAAGTTCTGGTGGAGGAGCAGAAATGACCAGTGCCCAAGAACAGAGACCATGGTTGGGGTTGGGAGGAAGAGTCTATACAGACTGAGAGGGGAAATCTTGGTGTGTGTGCTCTGTCCTCAGAACTTGGTCAGAAGCACAGCTTCTCTATGTTGTGGAACAATGTGTGGAATGTTGGTTTTAGCTCTTCTTAGCTCTTAATGAATTTTGAGCAAATACATGAGGCCCTGGAACTTCTGCTGTTGGGATTTCCTCATTGCTTCCATCTCATCACTTGTAACTGACCCAGACAGCTTGTAAGAAACCCTCAGTTCAGTTATGAGAGTGCATGTGCAGACAGACACATATACAATTCCTTTATATATTCAAATTTTTAATATTTTAATTAAATTTTCAATATTCCCTCATCATATGTTGATTTTAATAGTGTGTCTTTGGTGTTATATTTTCATACCTAACTTTACTGAATTAAAATCATTTCTCAGGGTGTTTTTGGTGTGTAATATGTCTAAGGGAGTGTCCGGCTTCGTTGTGTTTTCAAAGAACCAACTTTTGGTGCCATTAAACCATTAAGTTGTTCTTTTAGTCCCCATCTCATTAATTTCACTGTGATCGTGAACCTATCTGTATGTATGGCAAGGTGAGGCTGGGGGATGGTTCAATGGGTGAATCATTTGCTGTGTGAGGGTGAGGACCTAAGTTCAACATCTGGAATTCACATGACATTGGGTGCAGTAGGGGGCACCTGTAACTCCATGCTCTGTGGAGAGATGGAGACAAACAGGAGAATCCCAGGACTCTTGCAGGCTGCTAGTCTGGTACACCCAGCAGTGAACAGCAAGAGACTGTCTGCAAAATGGTAGAAAGTGAAGACCAGTGCTCAAGGTTGTCCTGTGATGGCCTTGTGCCACGGGTGTGTCATAGTGCCCTCACATCTGCACATGTGAACACATACACACACATACACTTATAGACACATGTAAACAGATAGAAATACATATATTTATACACACATGTCAACACATATGCACACTTATACACACATGTGAACACATACACACATACACTTATACACACATGTAAACAGATATGAACACATACATTTATACACACATGTCAACACTTATACACACATATAAACATATATATATATATACATGTACACATATATACTTAAACACACACTAAACAGATATATACACTGAACAAACACACACACAGCTTATTGAATATAGACAATTTGTTGAAAAAGTTGTTCAATGTTGTGGTCTCCTTAGTTCATGCACATACCTGATATTAGATAGTCTTTCTATTACACGTGTTTTTTTATGAAACAGAAAGCCACTCTGCACTGTCTCTCCATAGCTGATGTTATGAAAACTCAACACAGCCTCTCCAGTCAATGTGTCTGGGTCACTGGTGTCCATTCCAGGAAGGTCATTGGGATTTCTTTCAATCATCGGGGCTGCAACAGGATCATTATTGGAAGACATCTCCAGAGGTTCTTCCTTCCTGTAGAAGGAACAGCAATAGTAAGTTGATGGTCCACACACACATCATTATTACATGGAATAGCACACTTCAGTATCGTTCTAAATTGTGCAGTCATAGGCAGATTCCTTCCGGATGAATAGTCCATATCTATGTGATTACCTAAGGACCCAATGAGAAGCAGACATATCTGAGTACATAAGACTCCCTTAGACACCAAATTTCTAAGAAATAAATGAGCCTTAAGGAGTAGAGTATAAATGTTATTCATAATTCATAATATAAGAAGGGGACATATGAGGGGGCAGATTTGTCTTACTTCAAGAGCATATTGTGATACAATGTAAGTTCAGATGCAGACTACATGACAACCATTAACACATGTCCTGTGTGTGAATGTGTTTGTGTGTATGTGTATGTGTATGTGTATGTGTGTGTGTGTGTGTGTGTGTGTGTGTGTGTGTGTGTGTGTGTCTGATTACGGAATATAACATGGTTATAAGTTGGACATGCACAGTGATCAGGAGAAATTTCTGATATTTCCAGCTTCAGACTATACCTCTGGTCATTAGGCATCTTCAGAAGCCGAGAAGATGAACTGCTGACAATGACATCAACATTGCTGGAATGGGAATGTTGAAATTCTAGCAAGACTTAGATTTAAAGATGACAATAATTAGGGACACCAAATCAGTAGCTAATCAGCTTAAGACTTTCAAGGAAAAAGAATACAAATGAAATTTAAATGTCTCTTTTCACAAGTTATTAATGTCTGCTTTAAAGTAAGACCTTTAGTGAACGGAGCTTCAAACAGTTTAAAATACCATCTTCAACACAGCTGGCTTTCCTTTCTAAGAGCTGACATCTTGGTGGTGAGCTCCTGCCTGTGAGGGACCAGCCCCTCAGGCAAGGCTCCTCCAGGAGCCACCTTAAAGCAGACAGGGTGGGAGCAGCTGTGTGAAGAGCTCTGATGACACCAACCAAAGCAGCCAGGGCTGAGGGACAGCAGCATTGGAGCCACCCAACCCCCTCCTGCCTTCCCTCCTGCCATGAGCACATAAAACCTCAAAGTACAGGGCGACTCCAGGAAAGGCAGGAAAACAAAACCTGCTAAACACATCTGCCAGATGCCCTGTTACTCCTGGGGAAACCATTACCAATCTGTCACCAGACAAACCTGGATCCTCAGAACAATGGCATGCTCTAAACCCTGTGCCTTGAGGTCCAGAGGGCCGAGGCTTTGGGAATTCAGACAAACCAAACTATGGGGCCAAGTCTCTTGCCATATCAGTGTGCTGTACACAGACATTGCTGGAAGAATGTTAAATTTCTCCTGCTCAAAAAAAAATGTTACCCAAAATTTCAATTTCTAGGCATGCCAGTAAACATGATCAAATATCCCTAAAGTGAGAGCATAGAAAGAGGATCACAAGCAATTCAGACTGAGATTAGCAATCATTAATAATATGGCAATTCATTGCTACACTCAAAGATAGAAAGGAATTATAGATTTCTTATCACAAGACACAAAATCTATTTTAAAAACCATCATAATTAAGATTTCAGAAATGCATTTAGCAACCACCTAAACACTGATAGATTAAGAAGGAGAACAGGAGAAATACATGACTGATATTGAAATGAAATCCATTCTGAATGAGAATTATCACAGGAAAAAAGAAGCTCCAAGTTGGAAAGACAGAGAGCTACATGAGAGCATAAGAAGTCTGCAGGACTTGACAACAGGGTCTGAAGGACCTGAACAGGATCTCCTGTGAGGGGGAACATGTGGAAGACAACCAGCACATAGGGAATCACTGGCCTGGGCCTGAGAGGACAGGCCTGTGCATGTGCAGCCTGTGTGAGGCCAGGGCAGCAACTCCAAGGTCAAACAGTCTGCCCTGGTGACAACAGGCTGTCAGGAGGAACCCATCACTCTCATGAGCCGAAATCCAGCTCGGGTATTCCACCTGACACTGTCTCCCCCTGCATGGCAGAGCAGTACTGAGATAAATCATTGAATCAATCACTGTCATGGGGATGCCATGGGAAAAACATGCATGGATATACTTATGTCGTCCACATGTCAGAATATTGAAGAACGATGCATTCACAGGCTGCGTCAACTCTCCTGCCTTTCATTTTCCAGGCACTTTTGTTTTTTTCTGAGGCTTCTGCTTCTGGCAAGTGTAAACTGGTTCCTTCCAATCCTAGTGACCAATATTTTCTCTTGGATCACAGACTGCATTGAACACAGTGATACACAGTATCAAGAAAGCTTACAGTGGTGCAAGGTTAAAGCAGAGTTGTGGAAGGAAAACACAGTTGATACACGTGAAGCAGAGAGAGCTATCTTAGAACAGCTATTCTGGCCAATAAATACTCAGTTGGTTCAAGGCACATGTCAGTTCAAGATCCAGAGATGGTTCAAGGGGCAGATTACTCCGAAGTATAGAGCTGACTCCAGGCGTAAGGGGTCTGAACAAATGTGAGCTCAAGTGAGCCACTTCCATTAGGGCTCATCATGGTGAGCAGAAGTCCTAAGAAAGGGTTGAGAGTCTGTTGCCTTTTGCAAGTGGCCTGTTGATGGCCCAGTGGGTGTGATCCAAGTGAGGGCAGGACATCGCTCATTGCTCTGGTGTTTTCCACAAACACACAAGCTTGGTTTCTTGGGCAAGGTCTTCAAATATCATGGGTCTCGGTGTTCCTGGTTTGATATGTTTATAGGTAGGAATAGTTTAGCTGTATTAATGCTATTTATCAACCTATGTTTTACTATCTTGCTGGACACTCGCACACATAAGGTACAGAGTCATTTTACCTCAGTATTTGTTTTCAAAATGAAGCAAACCACTGCTGTATAAAATGGAGTCACTCAGGGCAAGGCACACTCTGAAAACCACTGTCCTATACAATATGAAGGAACACAGATGGACAGACTAAGCTCCACACACTCAGTCTCTCATGGTGCTAGGACCAGGACCTTCTGTTCTCTGAGTTTGAGCTGTGGTGGGGATCCAAAACCATCAAGCACATGTCATGGTGCCCTGGGATGTGCCATGAGGCACAGCTGTGCAGGTGGGAGTGACTGACAGACACACTCCTGGCTCAGGCTGTGGAGGCCTGAGGACAGGCAGCCCTGCCTCCTGTACCGAGAATGACATGGCTCTTATGGATGACTGCTGAGCCTGAGAGTTCTGAGCAGGTGGCTGGAAGATTCTTTGGTTTGTGAAACTGCCTCATGCTGCAATTTGTGTGCAGCAGACAGGGGCTGAGAACTTGGAACCTGAGTGAAAGGATTACTCCATTTCCACAGCTTCTTCCTTCTTACATGGTGGTTTGCTGCTGGATAGGATCAGAAAATTCTTAGTTAGGTACACAGCTCAGGACTCCTCTTTATTGTGGAACTCAATGCTCTGTTTAGAATTCCCACTTCCCCTAAAGCATCCAGTAAACAAGGCTTTCTTTAGGAAAACCCATAAACTGAAGTGCCTACCTGGAATACAGGCTACAAAAACCTCTAGGGGTAGCAGTGGCAAAGAATTGCTGTGGGATGGTCTGCATGTCAAATTGCTCTGATTGGTCAATAAATAAAACACTGATTGGCCAGTGGCCAGGCAGGAAGTAGGTGGGACAAGGAGAGAGGAGAATTCTGGGAAGCGGAAGGCTGAGGCAGAGAGACACTGCCAGCTGCCGCCATGACAAGAAGCATGTGAAGACACCGGTAAGCCACCAGCCACGTGGCAAGGTATAGATTTATGGAAATGGATTAATTTAAGATATAAGAACAGTTAGCAAGAAGCCTGCCACGGCCATACAGTTTGTAAACAATATAAGTCTTTGTGTTTACTTGGTTGGGTCTGAGCGGCTGTGGGACTGGCAGGTGACAAAGAGTTGTCCTGACTGTGGGCAAGGCAAGAAAACTCTAGCAATAAAGAATATACAAAGAAATTCTTTAGTGTGAATGATGCTCTGGAACTATATTGTTTTTAATCTCTTGTTCTTTTTTTCTTACTCTTTTCTTTGTTCTAATCTTACTTTCTACACCTTTTTGTTGTTGTTTATTTGAGACAAGAGTATCTCTGGGAAGCCCTGTCTGTCTGAAACTCACTGGGCATACTAGGCTGGTCTTGAATTCAGAGATCCACCTGCCTCTGCCTCCTGAGTGCTGGGATTAAAAGTATGCATCACCACCTCCTGTCCATTATTTGTGGGAGGTTTGTGCTGGTATTGTTACTGTGGTTTATTTCCTGCACTATGACCAGTGCTGGGGATTAAGTCCTCTCTAGAAGGAAGCTTAACAATAAATCCTCACATCGATGAGTAAAACAAATTCCCTTCCACAGGTGCACAAACCACAACAACAAAACACAAGAATGTGAGGAAACAACACTTCCTCAAAAGATCATAACATGACAGCAACAGAATGGAAACATATTTAAATTAGGTAAAGTGCTGAAGAAATCTTTCAAGAGTTAACATTTAAAAAGATTGCAATTTCAAAAGGATAGACAGCTGAAGGAAATAAGCAAAACAATATAGGATATGAGTGATAAGAGAAATTTTAAAAATTAAAATTTTGAAAAATTTTGCAATTAAATATTTTAAATTCAGGAGAAAGCATCACCAACAGACTAAATTAACTGAAAGATAAAATATCAGGACTTCAAAGACAAGCTTAATGAGTTATTGCTTTCAGAGAGGAATAAAGAAAAAAATGATGACCACCAGGCCATAACAGACAAACCAAACAGAAACATTATTTTATTAGAATAGAATGCTGAAGTACAGACTAAAGATATAGAAAACCTGTTCATTCAAGCACTATCATAAAATGTTCTCTATCTATTGAAAGATTAGGATGTCCAGGTACAGAGATAATTGAGACCACCACATAAATATTATCAGAAAATAATCTTGTCATACTACACTCTTGGTAAAATTCAGAGAATTCAGAACAAGAAAAGAATGTTGGAAACTACTAAGAGAGGAGCCAAGTTATTAACAACGTGCCTGATTGGGGAAACAGTCAGAACAACAGCACATTCCTTGACAGAAATGCTATAGGCCAGAGCATGGACCTATGTATTTTGAGCACTCAAAGAAAAGAACTGACAACCAATGTGACTACAGCAAATTTGTAAAGACCTTCAGGATGAACATAACTAAAGGAATGCTGACCACTGAGGCTGCCGTGAGGAAAATACTCACAGGAAAATAAAAACACAAAGGAAGAAGACAGAAAGCTACAATCCCAAGAGCTCAGGAGAAAATAACTCCTGTAGTTCTCAGGAATCAACAGTATTGACTCAGTAAATGTGCTGGTTAGTTTTTTGTCAACTTGACACACACTGGAGTCATTTGGGAAGAATCCTCAGCTAAGGAATTGCCTCCATTGGATTGGCAAGGATGTGGGGCATTTTCCTAACTGATGATTGATGTGGGATGGCCAAGCCCACTATCAGGTCCTGGGATGTTTAAGAAAGTAGGCTGAACAAACCGTGTGGAGTAACTAGTGAGATGTGTTCCTCTAGCATCTCTGATTCAGTTCCTGCCTGAGTTCCCACCTGGTTTCTTTCTGTGGTGGATTGTGATGTGAAAGTTTAAGTCAAATAAATTTTTTTCCTCCCCAAGTAGCTTTTGTTCATGATGGTTTCTCACTACAATAGGAAGTAAACTGTCAATGAGTCAGCAAACATCTAAGATGAGAGAAAAAGAAAAGCACACATAGTAGTTGAAGATAAAATGGAAAATCAAAAGATGAACAGAAACCTGCTAAATTATAGGATTTCATTCAGTACAAACATTTCAATACTAACCTTAATATAAATGGTCTTAATTCTGGAGTAAAAGATGCACCTGACAGGCTGAATTGAAAAGCAGAAAACAACAGCCAATTGCTTATTGCAGCAGGAAACTCAACTAGCTGGCAACTCATATGAAGACTGAAAGTTCAAGGGTAGAAAGTTGCATTTTAAGCAAACTGCAAAAGCAAACAGGAGTAGCTATGCTTCTACCTGACAAAGCATATATCCAGCCAAAGTTAGGAAAAGTAAAGATAACTACATATTAATAATTGGAGCAATTCACCACAAATGACTATAAAATATATATAATGAAAATCAGTATAGCAGACTCCATAAATCAAACCGTACTGGACAAACACAGCTAGATAAAATAATGGTGGGTGACCTTGGTTTCTTATTGGTACTTTAATATTCTTTAATAGTATACATTTATTGAGGGAAGTCATATCTGTGGATGAATATTTGCTGTTCTGTGCTGTAAGCACTGATGCTTTCTCTGCAGTATGTGAAGAGAACTCAGTGGTGTGTCTGTAATCCAGACAGCTTGGTCTAGACTTAGATTTGCCATCATAGAGGGAGTGTGTGTGTGTGTGTGTGTGTGTGTGTGTGTGTGTGTGTGTACATTTGGGTCTTTGTGTGTCTGTGTGTATTTGGATCTGTGTGTCTCTGAGTGTGTGTATGTCTGTGTGTGTCTATATATAAGTGTGTGTGTGTGTGTGTGTGTGTGTGTGTGTGTGTTATTATTTGCTTTGCTTTTTCCATCTCTTTCCTTTTCACTCTTATCTAGTTATGGTAAAAAGTGGTTGTCTCTGCTGTAGTTATTTCAATGGTGGGTGCTACAGTGTTGGAATTTATTTCTTTTTAAATTTATTTTATTATTTTATGTGTATAAGTGTTTGCCTTCATATCTGTCTGCATATTATGTGCATCTCTTGTGCTCGTGGAGACCAAAAAGAGGATATCAGGTCCCCTAGAACCAGAGTTACAACCATTGTGAGCTGCCACATGGGTGCTGAGAATTGAACCTTGGTCCTCTGGAAATGCAGTAAGTGTGCTGAACCATTTCTCTAGCTCCTGGAGTTTCTTTCTTCTTGTTAGTAATGTATATATTCTGTAATCTGTAAATTTAGGAGGCAGGTAGTTGCTTATGAAGTTACTCTGACTGACTCATGATAGTTTAGTGATGAAATTTTCATGCTTTGCTCTGTACCCTAGTGTAGGAATCTTAGCTATCCATGTGGTGTGTGAACTATTCCTTTTAGAGTTGTTCAGCACATATGACACTGCTTGAGTATGCTCCCCCTTCAGTGAGACAAACCTTCTGGAAGCTTAGGGGACCATGCACACCCTGGGTTCTGCTACTTATCTGAGTGACTGTTGAAATGAACAAAGCATGCTTCCTACACTACCAGGATTATGGTGGGATTAGGGAGACTAAGGGTATCAGGCTGAGGACTTGGACCCTGGGGCCCTGTGAAGCAGCACAAACTTGGAGCTCACAAGAAGGGAATGGTTAGTGAAGGTTACTGTCTCCTTTTTCCTGTTTGTGCCTTGGTAGCCCCAATCCCCGACAGTTTTGTCATAAAATCTTTTAGAACTTTCAGATTCTCATATTTAATAGGAACATATTTCAAGTCCAGTGATATCTATGTTCATATATTTCTATGCTTTAAGATTTGATGCCTCAGCATTTTACTAAGAAAAGTACTCTTAAACAACATCAATGACTGGTCTCCTGGCCAGAGAGCCCCAGTCTCCAGGCCCTACACCCCAGGGCACGTCCCATTTGCCTCCCCCTTCCATGTCAGCCCCAGCAGCTGCTCAGCAAGTAGGACTCCTACAGGCAGGCCACTCCACCAATACAATCACCCATTGGACTCTGTAACCTACAAGACACACCCCACCCCCCAAACCTACCTAACCCACCGTCCTCCCCCTGGCCAAGCATCCCCTGTGGCATCAGTGACCCCCAAAGGCACAGACACCACTGCACCAATCAAAGGAAGAGCCCCAGCAGCAGGTCAGCGGTGGCACCTGGAGGCGAAGGCACCACTGCACCAATGGGAAAAAGAGCAGCCCTGGAGGAACAAGCACCACCCATATCAGTTAGAAGAGCAGGCACAAGTAAAACCTACACCACTTGGGATAACAGACTCCATAGGCACAAGGAAAACCCACAACAGCCAGAAGAACTGTTCCATAGCTGAATCTAGGTATCCAAATCCACAAACTCCAGCTGAGATAACTCTACTCAACATGGCAACCAGCCAATCACCAGAACCTCTGGCCATTCAGGACAAAAGACAATAAAGAAAACAGACAATAAAGGAACAAAAAAACCATCCAACAAAGACATCACAAAAATCAACACCTGTACCTATAATTACCCAAACCCAGATGGTTAGACAGAAGTGTAAGAATACACTCAACAATATCAAAGACCTCACCATAAATCCAGTTACACTAAACCTGATAGAAGCAAAAGTAGGAAGTAGCCTCAAAATACATTGGCACAGGAGACTACTTCCTAAATATAATATCATCAGCAGACACTGAGATCAACAACTAATAAATGGGATCTCCTGAAACTGAAAAGCTTCTGTAAGGCAAAGGACATGGCCAATTCAGCCTACAAAATGGGAAAAGATCTTTACCAACCCCACATCTGACAGTGGGCTGGTCTCCAAAATATATAAAGAACTCAAGAAACAAGACATCAAAATACCAAATAATCCAATTTAAAAATGGGTACAGATCTAAACAGGAAATTCTCAACAGAAGAATCTCAAATGGCTGAAAGACATTTAAGGAATTGTTCAACATCCTTAGTCATCACAGAAATGCAAATCAAAACAACTCTGAGATACACCTCTGAGATACACCTCTGATCTTATACCTGTCAGAATGGCTAAGATCAAAAACAGTGATGACAGCTTATTTTGGAGAGGATGTGGAGTAAGGGGAACACTCCTCCACTGCTGGTGGGAGTGCAAACTTGTACAGCCACAGTATGGTGGTTTCTCTGAAAATTGAGAATCAATCTACCTCAAGACACAGTGATACCATTCTTGGGCATAAACCCAAAGGATGCTCAATCATACCAAAAGGATACTTGCTCAACTATGTTCATAGCAGCATTATTTGTAATAGCCAGAACCTGGAAACAAACTAGATGCCCCTCAAACAAAGAATGGATAAAGAAAATATGGTACATTTACACAATGGAGTATTACTCAGTGGTTTAAAAAAAATCATGAAATTTGTAGGCAAATGGATGGAACTAGAAAAAAAATCATCCTGAGTGAGGTAACCCAAACCCAGAAAGACAAACATGGTATGAATTCACTCATAAGTGGATATTAGATGTAAAACAAAGGATAACTAGGATAAAATTCACAGCCCCAGAGAAGCTAAGTAAACAGGAGAACTCTAAGAGGGACACATGGATTGCCCTCGAAGGAGAAATAGATGTGATCTCCTGGGTAAATTAGGGGTAGGGCAGGGTAGAGGGGAAGGGATGGGAGATGGGAACATGGGGGAATGGGGTGATCCAGTTGGGGGAGAGACAGAGTGAGAGAGCAATAAAAGAGAAATCTTGATAGATGGGGCCATTGTGGGGTTAGGGAGAAACCTGGTGCCAGAGAAACTCCCAGGAATCCACAAAGATGACTCCTAGCAATAGTAGAGAAGGTGCCTGAACTGGCCTTCTCCTGTAATCAGATTGGTGACTACCCTAATTGTCATCATAGAACCTTCATTCAGTAACTGATGGAAGCAGATGCAGAGATCCACAGCCAAACCCTGGACCAAGTTCTAAGCAATCCAGTGGAAGAGAGGAAGGAGGGATTATATGAACAATGAGGGTCAAGAAGATGATGGGGAAACCCACAGAGACAGATGACCCAAGGTACTGTGAGCTCATGGACTCTAGCCTGACAGCTAGGGAGCCTGCATGGGACCAACCTAGGTCCTCTGCATGAAGGTGACAGTTGTGTGCCTTGGTCTATTTGTGGGGCCCCTAGCAGTGGTGCCAGGATCTGTCCCTGGGTCAAGAGCTGGCTTTTTAGAACCCATTCCCTATGATGGATGACTTGTTCAGCCTTGAGGCAAGAAGGAGGAGCTTGGTCCTCCTCCACTTGATATGCCAGACTTTGTTGACTTTCCATGGGAGGCCTTACCCTTCCTTTCTGAGGAGTGAATGGGGGGGGGCTGGTAGAAAGGAGGTGAAGGGAAGGGAATGGGAGGAGAGGAGGGAGGAGCAACTGTGGTTGGTATGTAAAATAAATTTTAAAAAAAGATTTAATGCCTCTACTTTTTATTAAGAAATGTGCTCTTTTGCTTGTCTTCTGTTTCTTTGCAATAGGTAATAGAAAGAATAGTCATAAAAGTCACAGGTTTTGGTAACTGAACGACATGACATTCTATGGCCAATAAACCTTGGCTCCTGCATGTGCTGACATGTGTAGACTGGTACCTCAGCTCCCAGGTGGCTGCTGAAAGCACACAGGCTGGGGAGAATGAGGACACAGCTCTCCTGCAGGCATTTCTAGTCAGCCTTTGACTTAGTGTGCTGGGAATCAAAGGTGTTCTACTATACATGGAAACCTAAACCTCTTTTCCAAAACTTTGTACTTTTTTTCATGAAATAGTTTAAATATTTTCTCCCTAAAAAAAAAGGAAGGAAGGAAGAAATGTGCTCTTAGAGAATATTAGTCTTTAAACTTTACTGTAGACTGAAGATTTTTGGTCCCGCCAGTTCCCACCAGGGCTGCAGCTTTTTTTTTGTTGTTGTTGTTGTTGTTTGTTTGTTTTTATAAAATAATCACTCAGAGGCTTAATATTAATTACACTCTGTCTGGTCTATGGCTCAGGCATATTGGTAGCTAGCTAGCTAGCTATTATATCTTATATTAATCCATTTCTATTAATCTACATTTTGCCTCATGGCTGTGGCATTATCAGCCTGCTGGCATATTTTTCCTTGGTTGGCTGGATGGCACATCTCCTGACTCCACTATTCTCTTTCCTGTCCCTCTCCTTGGATTTACCACCTGCCTCTAATCTGCCTTGCTATAGGCCAAAGCAGCTTATTTATTAACCAGTGGGAACAACATACATTCACAACACACAGAAAGACATCCACCAGCACTTCCCCTTTTCTATCTAATCAAAAAAGAAAGTTTTATCTTTAATATAGTAAAATTATATATAACAAACAGTTATCAAGCAAGAATTACAGTTGCAATATCTAGTCTATTTGTATTTGGCAAAATTAAAAAAATATTTTATCATCTATCCTATATTTGTGAGTCTAAAGTTTCATATCTAATTTATCTTTTATCATAACCAAGTAAAATTATAACTATCTAGTCTTCAATACATCAATGACCCCAAAAGGATATAATATTACCTAAGTAAACAGGAAGTGCTTTGTAAGAAACTTCTAAAATTCTGAAAATGACAGAGACAACTGCCTGCCTGGACAGTCACCCAAAGTTCCTTTGCAACATTGGGCACCCATCTTCAGCCTATAGGTCTAGAGTTTTTTAGTCACTTCTCCCTGTGTCCTGTAGAATATCTGGCAGTCTCCTCTACAGAGTAGGAACCTGAATGACCATCACGCCTTGTTTTGGCAAAATTTAGTGGTCACTTTCCTATATGTTTAGTTTATATAACATACTGTCAAGCAGTCCAGGCAAGAGCAGTTTCATGCCCAAATGGCTAACTTTTACTATAAAGAAAGTGAATACCATATGGAGTTTAGTTGATAGGCATCATCTTCTTTTAAGTAAATCAGTGCTGCCAAGAACAGACTCACTCTGTCCAGAAAGTCTGTCTCACTGTCCAGAAAGTCTAAGTTTTTAAAACATTTTAAATACCATATTCTGTAGGTTCTTGAAGTGTTTGAAGTTTACCTACCTAATTGGAATATATCTTTATATACCTAAAAAACTTAACTACCATGACTATAAATCTGATTATCATAGAAGACTCATTATTAATCTGTATTTCTTAATTATACATTACAATTTAAATGAGTTGCATAAACATAATACCTTAAACAAGGGTAGAAATACATATACAGTATATATAACAAAATTAACTTTAAATTTGTGACAATAAACCAAAATTCATAGCAATGTAAAACATTTCAAATAAATCGTTGCTCTTTAAAAGTAGATTCAGTAATCTATCTTTTCATCTTATCACATCTATAATATCCCCTTTTCTTCTTTAGGAAGAGATTATATTTATAATCAACCTGCTTTAAATAAAAATAAACATTTATGAACAATATTTTATTTATAATTTTTGGGAATTTGGGTGTAGCTTCTCATACTACTTCCTGCTGGTTGGGGGCACTGGCAATCTTATGGGGATCCTGAGAAAATTAAGAATTACAATTAAATCTTGGCTATAGTAGCCTGTGAAACTGTATTGACCTTTCAGGGGGTCTTGGCTGATCAAACCATATTGGCCTGGAAGCAATCCACAGGTTCTCATCTTCTGTGAAAACAAAATCATAACCTCTTTTCCAAAGTAACATATCCTTAGACACAAATTTTGAAGTCAAGATACCTTTAAAATATATTTATTGGTTTAACTTAGTAGCCTTTACAATCAAATGTCTCTCTGCAGTTAAAAATCCCAAAGACAATATAATCCAGACTTTCTGTGTAATTTCCATCTTTATGTGGCTAAACTTTTATATTACTTTTATTGCCTCTTTAATATTTTTTAAAACCATCTATTTTTTTATATAACTGCATATACTCTTTTCCCTCTCTCTTCTAAGCCTACCTACATTTTACATACACTGTAAACCATTTAGAGTTTTATTCCATCTGAATCTGTCTCATTGTGAATCTATAGTCCTTCTCTTATCAGGAGAGATTTTAAACTGCTAAACTGCATGGCTAGGACCAACACAGCAGCCTTGGCTGCAGGCTCCACCCATCTCAGCTGCCCAACACAGCAGAGATACACCTGCTGCCAACTCCAAGAAGGTTCCATGCCTCAAAAAAGCGGTGTGTAGCCCAGAAACCTTTTTTTCCTTTTCCTTTTTTTTTTTTTTTCTTCTTTTTTTTCTGTACTAGCAAAAGCTAAATCCATAATGGAGTGTGCTGCATGGATTGGAGATACTTCTGCATACTGTGGTGGGAATCAGCCATGCTATAGGTCAAGCCTACATGCAATGAACCCGCCATACTCTAGTTCACAGCTTGTCTGAGAGACACAACTAGGAAGCTGTTTTAAGCTCTGTTTTAGAATCTCTTCTCAAGTTTTCTCAGGTTTTAGGTGGAAACTTGAGCCAACACGTTGGGCAGCCAAAAGTAGACTAGAAGTTTTTCAGTCCTGCCAGGTCCCACCAGAGCAGCAGCTGTTTTTTATAAAATAATCACTCAGAGGTTTAAGGTTTAATATTAATTATAAACGGTCTGGTCTGTGGCTCAGGCTTATTGGTAGCTAGCTAGCTATTTATCTTAAATTAACCCATTTCTATTAATATATATTTTGCCATGTGGCCATGGCATTATCGGTGTTCTGGGAACTTGTTCCTTGGGCAGCTGGATGGTGTCTCTCCTGACTCTGCCTTTCTCTTTCTTGTCTCTCTCCTTGGATTTGCAACCTTCCTCTAAGCTGCCTTGCCATTGGCCAAAGCAGCTTATTTATTTATTAACCAATGTGACAACACATATTCACAGCATACAGAAAGACATCCCCAGCCCTTTACCAACTATCACTTTGCTGACTTATTTTGTTGTTTGTAGGGAGCCGCCATTCTAAGATGGCACCGACTTCCTGATAGCCTAGCTGTAAACAACTCCATATTTGGCTATGCTCCTAGGACTACGTGTCTTAAGGTCTGCGCATGTGTGAGTATGGTAATTGACCTTATGTCCTCAGCCTATCCCGTGGCTCCTCTGCTTGCATTCTGGCGGGACCCAATCACAGTACGGCACGTTTGCCTGATTCTCTATATAAGCAGCGGCAGTTTAGTCCTCGGGGCTCCTCACCTTCAGCTCTCCCTTAATCAAGAGGCGCTCCAATAAAGTGTGATCTGAGAAGAATCCTCGCATGGTGGTCATTCTTCCTCACTGGTCCAGGAGCTCGCCGCAGTTGTTGTTATTTTGAAATTGTGTTTTAATTACAACATTTCTCCTTCCCTTTCCTCCATCCAAACCTTCCCATAAATCCCTCCCTGCTCTTCTTAAAATGAGCTCTTGTTCCTAAATTGGTACTGTGTTATGTATGTGTGTGTGTACATATATAGTATTTCCAAATATAACCTGTTGAGTACATATAATGTTAACTGTCATGGTTTCAGGGCAGACCATTTGGCTCCAAACAACCAATTGGTGTGCTCTTCCATAGGGAAGACCGCCTCTCCTGCTCCCAGCTTTCCTCAGTTGCCTGTAGTTCTTTGTGTAGGGCTGAGGCCCCCTGGACTTTTCTCCATGCAATTGGAATGTTCACAGCTGTCCTCCTCTTTAGCCCATGTTTGGGCAGTTGTGTTGATGAGACTTTATGGGTGTAGTTAGTAGGACTTCCTTGTCAGACTTTCTTGGAACAATAGTAACCAAATAATTACACAGACTTACTATTAATTATGAAAACTTGGCCTTTAGCTTAGGTTTGTCCCCAGTTAGCTCTGATAACTTAAATTAACCTGTTTCTAGTAATCAACAATCTGCCACATGGCTTTTTACCTCTCTTCCATTCTGTATGTCTGACTTACTCAGTGTCTCTCTAGTGTCTCTTGCTCACCTAGATTCATAACCCTGAGTTCCTCTCTCTACCCAGAAGTCCAGCCTACTCTCTCCTGCCTAGCTGTTGGCCATTCAGCCTTTATTAAACCAATCAGAAGGCACCTTTCACACAGTCTGATCAAACATCCTGCACCATCACAGCAAACTCCCTGACGCTCTTCCTCTTACACTCTTTATGTTTGCTTGGTCTTCCACAGTGTTCCCTGAGCCTTGCGGGAGAGAGTGTTTTGTAGATGCTTCCATTGGAGCTGTGTCCCCAAACTGCATTCTAACTGGTTGTGGTTTTCTGCAATGGTCTCTATCCTTTGCAAAGAGACGTGTCCTTGATGAGAGGTGGACTACACTTATGGGTTTAAGTGGGACTTACACTATGGGACTTACACTACTGGTGTAAGGACAAATGTTTTCAGAGTGTTGTTAAGGATTATGCTGCTTTAGTAAATTAGAGGTTATAGGTTCTCCTCCAATAACTGTGGCTTCACTAGCACTGATTAGTTATCTAGATTTCCAGTACCAAAATCAACTAGAGACTGCCTTAATTAGGGTTTCTATTATTGTGAAGAGACAACATGACCATGGCAACTATTATAAGGAAAAGCATTTAATTGGGTGGCTCACAGTTCAGAGGTTTGGTCTATTATCATCATAGTGGGACATGGCAGCATGCAGGCAGACATTTTCTAGAGAAGTAGCTGAAAGTTCTGCATCTTGCCTGTGCAACAGGAAGTGGTCTGTCTCACTGGGTGTGCCTTGAGCATACATGAGGCCTCAAAGGCCACCTGCACAGTGACACACTTCCTCCAACAAGACCACACCTACCCCAACAAGTCCACACCACCTAATAGTGCCAATTCCTTTGAGGGTCATTTTCTCTCAAAACACCACAGTTACTGGCAGGGCTTGTGTACCACTACTTCACCCACAGGGCTACTGGACAGGTCATCACTGATGTGGTTCATGATGTCATTGCTAGGGAGGACTGCTGTGTCTCTCTCCTTTGGAAGCTTTCATGTGCCTTCTAGTATCTTTAAAGATAGTCCTCAGGGCAGGGTGGCAGGGAGGGGGTATCCAAGTCAGTGACAGCTCAGGGGCCTCTGGGCCCTGTGTCTGAAATGCATGGTGTCTTCAGCAATGGGGAATTACCTTCCACCTCTGGAGGAAAACTAAGGGCAATAGCAATAGACTGTATGTTTTAGGAGTCTCTTAGACAGCCCTGGCCACAACTCACAAGAGGATGTCTCATATCTGGTACTTGTTTTTGTTTTTTGTTAGATGGTCTTTGGGATTTCCATCAGCCTAGATGAGAAAGGTTCATTAAACTATGTATGTGTATGTATACACTGAATTGTGGGCACTATAAGTTTTATTATTTTAGGAAAATAATTAATAGTGTGATTCCTTTTTCATCAATCCATATTGTTATTTTACATGTTTCTCTCCTTCTCCTGTATTTATCTCCCTCCCCCTTTCCAAAGGAGAATGCTTTTCTCTATCAAATCAATTTTATCCTAAAAATATGGAATACTTCACCAATGTGTATGTCATCCTTGCACAGGGGCCATGCTAATCTTTTCTGTATCATTCCAGGATATGTATATGTGCCCAGCCTGCAGGGCTTCAATGGGTTCTCAACCACCCTAAGGAGGGAATGTAGAGACAGGAGATACAAAGGAAAGACACCAAGTCTGGATTCTGATCAAGGTGCCACTTTATTTTTCTTCCACAAAGGTTTATATAGTTCCGCAGGGTGGGGGGAGCAAGAAGCTGTCATCTGCATAAGGTGGGGCAAGCTAACAGGATGTTTGTATAGGATGTTTACAGGGTGAAAGGGTCAAGGGCTCTGACTCAATGTCCTGTTGCTAGGCAACCTGACTGTAAGCTGATCTAGTTCCCTGTCTTATGGGGGTCTGTATTTTTCCACTAACTAGAGATTCTGTCCTTGTTCCTGACATATATGTGCTGCCAAAGCAAGTATGGAGGTTAACTTTAATACCTCACTCACAACAATAGATTCCCCAGATGCCCACAAGTTAACAAACATCAGAGTTAAACTGTGCCATAGAGCAAATGGACTCACAAGACTTATACAGAATGTTCTATAAAATCACTGAAGTCACATCCTCCTCAGCAGCTCATGGGTCTTTTGCCATAGCCCTGAACAAACCAGGAAAAGAAAGCTTACACCTGCACACAATAAAGGCCACTGTGATAATCCTACCAACAGCATTGTACTGAATATACAAATAGCCACAGAATTGTGCACTGTAAAATGGTGAGGTTTATAATGTTAATTATACTACAATAAAGCCATTGCTGAAGAGAAAACATCTGAAGCCAAAGTCATCTAGACGATTAATTTTTGTTTCACATCCTGAAGTGAGCTGGACAATAATCTTTATGGAGAAGAAATTTTAATTTTCTATGTACCAGCGTAGCTTGTGTGTGTGTGTCTGTGTGTGTGTGTGTGTGTGTGTGTGTGTGTCTGTGTGTGTCTGTGTGTGCATGTACAAGGTAGACTTTCCAGTTCTCTAATTTTCATAATACATCTTAATCCTAATGATTTCCTCAAGCAGCTGATTCTGAGACTTTGTACTTCATACAGTTTTCAAATACAACCAAACTTAAATGAAAATAATCAACAGAATGTCTGGGGTGTCAGGAAAACTGCCCTGAGCTGATCATACACCGTGTTCAAATACACTGAAATGTCACATGGTACTCCTGAAATACATGCGACATGGCTATAAGGTAAGTACTTACCAAATACTTAACATGAAATTCACATAACCCATATAAAATCTTGATTTGTCTTTAAGTAAGACCTGTTCATCAAGGGTGTCTGTAACAGGGTAAGGAAAATGTCAACTAAAATTTCCCTTAGCATAGGCACTGCTGCTGGCATTATGGGATGGTTCTAGGCACAGCCTTCCTTTGAGTCTCCTCTACATCCCAAATCAACACACACAAGAGATGGTCCCTCAAAAGCAAAGGCCAGGAGAAGCTTCTCTGAAAAGCCACTATGTTTCCCCTTCTCGTTCCTGAGCTGTGAGACTGACCGGCCCCCTCTTGTTATGGTCTCAAGGATTCAACTTAGGTTCTGCTCCTGCAGAGGACCTGGGTTCCATTCCCAGTTTCCACATGGGGACTTCCAATGGTCTGCCACTCCAGTTCCAAGCGATCCAGTGCCCTCTCTGGCCTCCAGGGGCACCAGGTATGCAAGCAGTGCCCTTACATACATGCAAGCAAAACACTCATACACAGTAAATAAAAATGAATAAATCACTTAAAATGTAACTCAATTCAGCTTTGAGGGCCCCTAAATGTATTGATGTCAATTCCAATGTTCTTTCTCACAACAATTCTCCATTCTAGTTTGCATTTTTTTCCCTCTCATCCTGCCAAATGCTCCACAGATCCTTAGACACAGTTATGTGCAGAAAAGATTCCACATGTGTATATATTTTAACACAGATTGATTGAAGAGACTACACTGTTAGAAAGGCCTGTGTTAACACTGTAGGAAGGGCTACTCTGTGCAAATGCCCAGGCCTGGACACATGGTGCTCAATAAATATGTGTTACTATTAAACTTTCTGTGTTTCTAAAACCAGACGAGCAATTACATCTCTAGTATTACACAAGAAAAGAAGATAGCATTGTAAATAATACACAGTCCACTGAAATCTGGTTGTTTTGGCCTTTAATTTTTCTGTCTGTTCAAACTTTTTCCACACTATCTGAGTAAGAGTTGTAAGAAGTTGGTGAATATTTGTATAGCAAACTAGAGATTTTTGGACAAATTTTAAATCGTGAAATTAAAGAAAAAGAATAAATTGTTCCAGTTTCTTGAAAGACCAGTGTTACCAAATTCCTTTTGCACTTGTGGTAACTTCACTGCTTGATAAATCTTTACCCACCCAACATCAACTTTATTTACCTTCACACATTTGGAGATCAGAGGTTGTACATCCACAACTCACTGCTGTGAACACCATACCCTCTGCAAACAGATGACATGGCCAGTAGTCTGCATTTCACACTTGCAAATGAAGCTGCAAAGGATTTCCCAGCCCTGCCTGCCCACACTCACCAGGGTCAGATGCAGGGGCCCAGTCTTCTTGTGCACAGGACAGGAGGAGAGCTGCAACTTCTCCCTGAGGCTCTGGCTTCTGCCCCTCAGAGTCCTAGAGTCTCTGCTTCCGGGCCACCTTTGCTGCCCTCCTTCAGGGGTGGCAACCTGGGCGACTCCCAAAGAGGAAGTAGGATGCCAGGACACCATGGGGTGAGGACAGGGGGCGTGGGGAAGGGGTGCGTTAGGGGAGGGGCCCTGTGGGGCCCTGGGATTGGGGAGTTCTAGCTCAGGATGAGCTTCCAGAGAGATGGGCAGTCTGCACAGCGCCAAGGGGCAGGCCCAAACCAGTGCAGCAAGATGAGAAATCAGCATTCGGATTCTCAGAAGAGACAAAAAGAAAGTAAAGGTTTTTGGGGAGCAGGGGAGGGGGTGTTTAGCACATGGGGGAAAAGAAGTAGGAGGAGAATAGAATATCGGCTTAACACAGAAAGGGACAAACACAGGGGGCAGGACAGCCCCGGATATGGCTTGTTAAGCGCCCAGGCTGTCAATGTAAATTGATTTTATAGTTTGATTTTATATCTGAAGAGACCAATTGAGAAATAATTCACTGTTCTCAATTGTAATCCCTATAACCAAGAGGTTGAGGCAGGAGGATTTTGGGTTTGGGTACCTGAGCTAAATATCGAACTCCATCCCTAAAGAACAAGAAAAGGAGGGGGACTAAGTGTAGACTGTGACCCTGCAGTCAGATGGTGCAGTGTGTGCAGTACAGGACACTTCATAGACCACAAAGTTCAATGTTGAAAACAAGTCAGGTTCATACTCCAATAGTCTCTATAACATTCCAGTATGAATGGGGGAGGGTCACAGGAGCCTCCCCCTCCAGCGGAGGAGCTATGGACAGTTGATGACTGCCAGGAGAGGGAAAGTCGGTTTTCTTCAGGAGTGTGGTCCTTGGTGTGTTGAATATCCAGGGGATGATTCTACTCCATGTGTGCATGGGCAGCACTGACTGGATTCCGTGGTCATTGAAGATGGAGAGGGAGTGAGGAAGGGAGGGAAGGAGGGAAGGAAGGAGGGGAACAGAGGATGGGGGAAGAAGTTGTTGGGAGGGGGAGTTTGGAGGGAATTCTGTTGAAAGGTAGCAATAGAGGGTGAGTGAGGCTGAGTATGATTAAAATACATCATATGTATTAAGTTCTCAAAATTGTTAAAGAATAATTTTTGATAAAGTTAACTTTTATCAGAGTACAAGATACACACAGAGAAAGTGCAGGCTGGGCAGTGGCCAAACTCTGTAAGCATGAGGACCTGAGTTCAGATCCCCAGCACCAGGTGAAAAGCCTAGTAGTGGGAGGGGGAGCCAGGGGGATCCCAGGGGCTTGATGACCAGCCATTCTGACTCAATCAGAAAGTCATGATTCATTCCTCAGGTTCAGTGTGAGAGTGAGGATAACACTATTGTTGACCTCCACAGGGATGCACACCCACATATAGCCACACAAGCACATATGTACAGAATTATACAAAATCTGACTAGACAGCTTGATGTGTATTTACAATGTGACATATTTGTATTTGTGAAACTCAAATTTTTTATAGAACATTTTGAGTATTTCAGAAGGAGGAATAGGAGCACACATCTAAAATCTCAGGACCCAAGGTTTGCAAGTTGAAGGACAGCCTATGCTACATAGAGGTTGCTGGCCAGCCTGGGCTACAAAGTGAAACTTCTTCTGCCCTCTACCTTGAAAAACAAAAGAGCAGAATGAAAAGGGAAGAGGGAGGAATGGAGAAGGACAGAGGTGGGGGAGAGGAGGGAGAAGGATAAAGCAGCAGTGAGACACACAGGAAAGACAGGAGCACAGGGCTTCCCTCAAGCTCCATCATGGCCACCCTTTCCAAAGGTCACCATGTTCCTCCTTCTGGGCATTTGTTGTCTACTTCTAATTAGTTTTTACTTCTATTGTGTAGTAGTGCTGGTACCTAACCCAGGGCTCCAGGCCGGCCCCAGGTATGCCAGAGTCACATCCCCAACTCCAAGGATTTGATAACTATGTAATTAACTTTCTGGGTGATTCTCTTCACCCCCTAATCCTAACTTGGCCTTACTCTAAATCCAACTGGATCTGGGACACCTGCCGTACACTTCTGGGGCACCTCGAGTGTCCTGGACCAACAACTCATAAGGAGTTATGAGAATTTTGTTTAAGAACCCATTACTCTGGAAGCAGCATATACACTCATACAGCTCACCACCTTCAAACTCAGTTTTTAAATTATTTTTGTTTAATTGGTTTAAAAAATTGTAGATTTCCACATGACTTTTTCATACAGATCTAATTTCAGATGAACTTCCTTCCACCTCCTCACCTCCTTCCTCCTCCCTTACCCCCAAATAAACCTTCCTATGCCAGAGTTCCCTCTCTATTTTCATATAATACACATTTTAGTATCCTCCCTAGCAATGACCCTCTTCACACATCCTGGCTTCTACAGGCATCCAAGGTAAACATAGAAATCTAAAAATTTCAAAGTAAGACCAACTTTTGTGAGTGAAATTTGTTTTCCCAGGCCTGGATTACCTCACTCTACATTATATTTTCCAGTTCCATCAAATCTGAAATATCCATGCTCTGTCAAAACAAATGATGCAAGCTTATTTTCCCTCTCGTTCAACATCAATGAAATTGTAGGTTTTGCCTTTAAAATGCTGTGCCTCTGACCTTCTGCAGCAGGAGACTCTGAGTCATGAACACATTCTTGGCCAATGGCTAAAACTAAAGGAATTTTATAAGCTTAATTGTCTACAATAGTGTGGTGATCTGTATCTTCCTCTCATGGATAATTATAGTGCCACTTTTCCATTAAGTTCATCACCAGTGCTATCTTAGCACTGGACATCTAGACAATTTCCATTTCCTCTAGTATGTCTAGAGGAGCAGTGAACACAGATGGGCAAGTATCTCTGTAATAGGAGACAGAGTCCTTTGGATTATGTGGTGGGAGAAAATCCTCACCAGCTACACCCTTGACAGGGGAATAACAGCCAGAATACAGAAAAACCTGGAAACAGCAAGAAACCAAATGATAAATAGGCTATGGAAATAAACAGAGAGTTCTCAACAGAAGAAACACACATACACGAAAAAGTAAGAAAAGAAAGAAAAAAGAAACAAAACTCAATGGATAATAAATATTTTTAAAGTGCTCAAGTCCTTACCCACTGGGGATTTGTAAATTCAATGATTTGAGGTCTATCTCACTTCAATAAAAGTGGACATCATTGAGAAGACAAATGGCAACAAATGATGGTGGGGATGTGAGGGAGGGGAAGCCCTTCCTCTCTGTTGGTAGGAGTGTAAAAGGATACAGGTGCTGTTGAAATCAGGGAGGAAATTTCTCAGGGACTGAAAATAGAACTACCATAAAAGTGAGTATATCCTGGTCCCCAATTCTATTCCATTTATTTGTATATCTATATCTGTGCCAATACTATACTGTTTTAATACTTTGGCTCCGTTGTATATCTTGGAATCAAGCATAATGATACCTCTAGCATAATTCTAATATTGTTTTCTATTTCTGTGAAGGATGGTGGAATTTTAGTGGAGATTATATTGAACCTATAGACTTCCTTTTTCTGGAACAGCGATTTTTTACAACAGTACTTTTTCCAGTCTATGTGCATAGAAGGTCTTCTTTCTGGGATCTTCCTCCATTCCTTTGTCAGTGTTTTTGAAGGTTTTATTGTGGGGATTATTCTTTTAGGTGATTTCTTGCAAGGTGTTTTGTTGCTTTTGTAGTTGCTGTGGTTAATATTGTCTCCTTGATTTCTTTCTCAGTTTGTTTGTCATTGATTATAGGAAAGCTACTGATTTTTGTTTGTTAATCTTGTATCCTAGCACTTTACTGAAAGTGTTTATTAGTGCTAAGAATTTTCTGGTGGAGTCTTTAGTCTGTTATTTGTGGCTCCTGTTATCTGCACATAAGTACACTGTGACTTTTCCCTTCCTGTTTGTCTCTGTCTTTCTCTTGTCTTATTGCTTTAGCTAAGATCTCAAGCAGTGTACTGAACAGGAGTGGAGAGTGCAGACTGCCTGGGCTTATTCTTGTTCTTAGTGAAATGCCTTGAGTTTTTCTCAACATGTCATGATGTTGGCCGCAGGTCATTAAGTCTGTATCATGCTGAGATGTGTTTCTTCCATTCATATTCTCTTCAGGGTGATTTTCATGAAAGGGTGTTGAACTTTGTCAAGGTCCTTTCCTACATTTATTGAAATGATCATGTGATTTTTGTCCTTGAGTTTATTTATGTGGTGTATTACATTTATTGATTTGTGTATGTTGTAGTGAATAGCCATTCCAGCTTTGATCTGGAAGTTTCAACCCCCATTGAGACTCTGGCAGCTGTCATGCCTATGAGGCAGGGCCAGGGGAGGAACCTGGAGACCTGAGATCTGGATGGGCAGGCGCTCTCTGTTCCGGGACCCTGAAAGGTGGAGGTGGACCAAGCAGAACTCCAGAGAACACCGCTGGATTGCAATACACCTTCCCCAGACCCTGCGACCTACATATCCCTTAATTTGTGAGTTCCACCATTAAATAAATATTCTTTTAACTACGTGGAGTGGCCTTAATAATTTCACCAATATCTGGTGCTCACGTGGGACAAATTCCAAAGGCCTAGGTGGCTCCCACCCTCTCCTCCCTGGCTGGCAGGTACCTAAACCCGCCTGCAAAGTTCCATATAACCAGGGAACACCTACACGGTTCCATTCCCAAAAAAGGGAACAGCTAGTCCGGTCTCAGTTCGCTAGCTTAGCCCCGAGACCAGCAAAAGAGGCACTCCCCTGTTCCCTAGCCTGTTCTCTGAGTGCTGGCTCTGGTTTCCACCATCTTGACTCCAGCCAAGATCCCCAGCAGGCCCTGCTTTGGAGCTGTACCAACACCACCTGTTGGCTGAAAAGTTGTACTACATGCCCCCAAACCATGAAAGGTAAGCATATTGTTTCAAGTAAAGGTACTTGATAATTTTACACCTTAAAATTGACTAACAAATTTTGAGTAATTCTTGTAATATAGCCGACAACATTACCTCACAAGAATTTAAAAACCTTTTTGCCTGTATGATGAATGACATCTTCCTGGAAATATATGACATTCCTAAGGCATATCTGGTCTGTACCATTTTGGCATTCATCGTAATAATTCACACAGTGTTCAAATACTGGTTTAAGAACAAAGATGAGTCATTATTGGGACTGATACAGGCTTTAAAAGATAGCAATGAAGGCTTACAGAAAAAGATTCTCTCTCTGGAATCTGCTTTAAAAGATAGCAATGAAGGCTTACAGAAAAAGATTCTTTCTCTGGAATCTGCTGATCAGGATTTACAAAACAGGGTTGTACCGAAAATTGATCTTATTGATAATAAATGTGAATATTTAATGGACAGAACACTAAATCTCCAGACACTATATAAGGAAGAAAGATTATCATTAATTGATAAGATAAGGTCCATGGAATCATGTGTTTCTGAGGAACATAAAAACTTCCATGATTCCATGAGAAATCTGGAGTCCCTTGCCAGAGAAGAGGTTCACTCCCTAGAACAGACCCTAGGTGCTCCTTTTTAAGCCCTAGAAGAAACTCTCAGTAAACATGACAAGGGACCTAATAAGCAGAAGGGCAAGACCATAGAGGTTGTAACATCTCCAAATGGCTCCCATACAATGGTTTATCCTGTTATCATCCATGAGAAGCCAGCAGATGACACACACCCCGAGTCATATAATACATATACATTACAACCAATTTCAACAAGGGACTTTAAAAATATAAAGGAAGCAGTAGTTACATATGGGATACACTTCACATATGTAAGACAGATGTTAAATTCGTGGTCTACCTCACATAGAATCATTCCAGATGACTGGCATCAGTTAATTTCAGCTGTTCTAGAATATAGCCAGCAGTTACAGTGGAAAAGCTGGTTGAGAGAAGAGGCAAAAAATTTAGAACAACAAAGTAAAATCAGAGGTTTTGTGATCTCCCAAGATCAAATACTTGGTGAGGGATGTTTTGCTGACAGGAATGTACAAGCCACTTATGATGAGCATACAATATCCCTATGCCGTACAGCAGCTCTAAATGCTTGGGAAAAATTCCAGAACCTGGAAAACCAACTGAGATATACACAAAGATATTTCAGGGACCACACAAACCCTTCACTGATTTTTTTTACAAAGACTGAACACAGGTATAACAAGAGCTGTGTCAGATAAAGAATTAAGAAAAGTATTAACTGAGTCCTTGGTGTTCGACAATGCTAATGCAGAATGCAGAAGAATACTTACACCATTAAAGATCAGATCAGCTCCTTTGGAAGAATGGATTCAGTATACTAATGGTGTTCAGTCTCTTAACTACAGTAATGAGGGTTGGGTAGGAGAGACAAATCCCAGAGGTGAAAGAAGGCCTCATAGTACCAAATGTTTTAAGTGTGGTACACCAGGTCATATAAGTAAAAACTGTACATGGGGTACTCCTAGAAGTAATACTCCTTCTAGGAATAGCCTAAACAGGAGACCCCAACCACCTCCTGGATTATGTAGAAGATGTGGCAAAGGATGTCATTGGACAACAGTGAGTGCAGATCAAAAATAGATATACAAGGCAACCCTTTACTGGCAGGAAACTCCTCAGGGGGCCTCTTGCAGGCCCTCAAATCAAATGTAGTATGAACATTCCCAGCCACTGTGGAAGAAATTACTCTCCAGGACAACTGAATAAACCAATGCCTAATGTAAAAACTGATACTGCAATGGATGATAAAACAGCTTTGATAGATGGATCACAGTTTACAAAGAACACTATAAAACAAATATTTTGGCATACTTCCATAAATGAACAAAGACCAAAGCTTAGAATGCAAATTAATGGCCTGGTTCTGGAGGGCCTGGTAGCCACAGGTGCAGATGTGACTATAATTACACCAAAACAATGACATCCGAATTGGCCTCTTTAAGAGGTAGATGTCCAACTGTTAGGGATTGGCACCCTATCTCAGATAAAACAGAGTTCGAGATGGGTTGAATGCATAGGGCCAGAAGGACAGAGAGGAAGGCTGAAGCCATATGTAGCAAATGTAGCAGTAAATCTTTGGGGTCGAAATCTGTTACAACAGTGGAATACCCAGATTAAAATTCCTACACTTTCAGAAAAGGAATACAGACCAATGCATGTTTCTAGGAATAATATCATGACATGCTATAAAAATCAGTCACCAGCCATTCAGGCTGTTCACAAACAGAGCACGACTGTTGTTGAACTCTCAGAAGTACCAACTGCCTTACCTTTAAAATGGCTAACTAATAAACCTGTCTGGGTTGCACAATGACCTTTGACAAAAGAGAAGCTACAAGCTTTAGAACAGCTGGTTCAAGAGCAGTTAAATGCTCAACACATTGAATAATCTACCAGCCCTTGGAATTCTCCTTTATTTGTTATTAAAAAAAAAAAAAGTCTGGTAATTGGAGAATGCTGACAGATCTGAGAGCTATTAATAAAGTAATTCAGTTTATGGGCTCCCTACAGACTGGGATGCCCTTGCCCTCTCTGCTACCCAAAGAATGGCCTATAATAGTTATTGACTTAAAAGACTGTTTCTTTACCATACCCTTACGAGACAATGATAGAGAAAAATTTGCCTTCACAGTACCTAATTATAATTATTCTCAGTCAGTCAAGAGATATCAATGGAAGATCCTCCCACAGAGAATGTTAAACAGCCCTACTTTGTGCCAATATTTTGTTCAGAAACCGTTGGAGATAATTCGTGTAAAGTTTCCACAATCCATAATGTATCACTATATGGATGATATCCTATTAGCTGATCCAAAGTCAGATACTTTAGAAAGCATGTTTGAAGAAGTAAAAAAAGTTTTGCCTTGCTGGGGACTGCAAATTGCTCCTGAAAAAATACAAAAAGGAGATTTTATTAATTACTTAGGATATAAGATAGAGCTACAAAAAATTAGATCCCAAAAGGTACAACTAAGGAGGGATTGATTGAAGACTCTTAATGATTTTCAAAAGTTATTAGGAAGCATTTCCAACTTACTGGGTATCATGGGAATACCCAAAGATGGACTACAAAATTTGGCTAATACTCTAGAAGGGAACAAAGAATTAAATAGTCCAAGAGAATTATCAGCCAAAGCTGAGAAGGAATTGGCTCTAGTAGAAAAGACAATTCGAGAAGCACATGTGGATCGTGTGGATCTTAAATGCATTCTTGTCATATTCCCCTCCAGACATTCCCCAACAGGTACTTTGATGCAGAGGGAAGATATTATATTGGAATGGATATTTTTACCACATAAACCAAATAAGAAATTAAAGACTTATATAGAAAAGATCTCTGATTTGATTCAAAAGGGTAAATTAAGACTTCGCCAGTTGACAGGAATGGACCCAGCAGAAATTGTAGTACCGTTAACTAATGAGGAAATTTTATCACTATGGAAAGATAATGAATACTGGCAGGTTGCCTGCAGTAAGTTTTTGAGAGAGATTAACAACCACTATCCCAAAAGCAAGAGAATAGAATTTATAAACAAGACTGAATGGGTCCTTCCTCACATTGTACAACAAAAGCCAATTTCTGGAGTCCTCACATTCTGTACTGATGCAAATAATTCAGGGAAAGCAGGATATAAATCAGGAGACTTAAGTAAAGTGGCACAAAGTCCATACAGCTCTGTACAAAAGGCAGAAGTGTATGCCGTTCTTATGGTACTGATGGACTTCACAGAACCCCTCAATATAGTCACTGACTCTCAATATGCATAGAGAGTTGTTTTACATATTGAAACTGCTGAATTTATTCCTGATAATACAGAATTAACTTCATTATTCCTACAATTGCAGGAAATCATCAGAAAAAGAGAACATCATATATATATATATATATATATATATATATATATATATATATATATATCACATATCAGATCCCATACAAGTCTGCCAGGACCTCTAGCACAAGGTAATGATGAGATTGATCAGTTACTAATAGGTAATGTGCTAGAAGCCTCAGAATGTCATAAGAAATACTATGTAAATAGCAAAGGTTTGAAGAAGGATTTCTCCATCACTTGTCAACAGGCTAGGGATATTGTGAAAAAATGTCCTACTTGTTCCATCTATAACCAAACTCCATTATCTGCAGGGAGCAATCCAAAAGGTATACAAAGAAATGAAATTTGGCAGATGGTTGTGTTTCATTTTGCAGAATTTGGAAGATTAAAGTATGTACATCATACCATTGACACCTATTCAGGATTTCAATGGGCAACTCCTATGAGTTCTGAAAAGGCTGATTCTGTGATTACACACCTATTAGAAGTTATGGCCATCATGGGAATACCTGTACAAATTAAGACAATTCCCCCGCATATGTCTCCAATAAAATGAGACAATTCTTTGCTTATTACAATATAAAGCATGTTACAGGTATACCACATAATACCACAGGCCAAGCAGTCATAGAAAGATCCAATTGAACTTTAAAGGATATGCTAAATAAACAGCAACAGGTAAAAATGACTCCTAGAAATAGACTGCATAGTGCTTTATTAACCTTGAATTTTCTCAATGCTGAAGACAAAGGAACAACAGCTGCAGAGAGACATTGAATGACAGACAAAACTCCTGAGCTAAACCAACCGGTTTATTTCAAGGATGTGCTGACCTCAGAATGGAAACCTGGATATGTTCTATGTTGGGGAAGGGGTTTTGCCTTTGTTTCTGCAGGAGAAGAAAAGCTATGGATACCAACAAAATTAATAAAAATTCGATTCAAACAGGAAAAAACCCTTGATGAAGAGAAGTAAAAGATCATCCACCAATGTGACATCTCTACAAGTTGTAAGAAAAATTTAACAATCAAAGGGTGGGGTGGGGTTCTGTTTTTGTCTTTCCAGGATAATGGAAATACCCATCTTTCAAAAATCATAAGGCCTTGGATATCTAGATGTTTACAGCAGAAAGAAATAATCTATTGGTACCAATCTACACACGGTAAAATCTCACTGTCTAACATCTATCTCTCTATCAATCTAGAAAAGTTGTGGTTCCAATTCAATTATAAGCCAAGCTGGCTTTGGAGATGGAATTGGCTCACTCCTTCTCTAAACCCAGGCATATTGCTAAAAGAAAAGTTTGAGAGATTCTTCAGTCTTGTATCAGAAGAGCCCTCTGGTGTGGGACAGAAGGAAACCAATAAAAAGGGACCATTGTCTTCTAAATTCTAATTCTCTCCATGCTTACTCTTGATTTCTCAGAATCCTTTTTGACATGCTATGTCCTCTTTAAATCCAAACCTCCCATTTTTTATAACAAATAAGTTTTTCCAATAGCAATTTCAGAAGTCTCCAGAAGGAAGATGGGGCCCCAACAACAACAACTCTACCCAATCCATAATGATGCCATGGTAATCATCATCATACTACACTTCTTGCCAGAATTTCAGACAATCTTACCCATTACTCTAAAACTTGCTGCAGAACCTACAGTTAGTCTAACTGAGATTTAACTATCTGAGCTTTCTCACAGTACCCAACAGAGATAACATCACCCCCTAAATAGCAGGAAGCAATTCTAAGTAAACGACGCCCCTTCTCCCTTAGGTTTCATAATTCTCAGGGCTATGGATGATGGTTATAGGGTTGGGGGTGGAAGAAAATATTAGACTCAGTATTCTAAAAAAAGCAGGGGGAGAGAAGAAATGGAATGGGTAGGTATAAGATATTATGGTATGTAGATGTAATCTTAAAAGTACTTATTAATAAAATCAAACCTGAGGCGAGTTATTGGGGTCCATGCTGGTAGATCAGAGAGACAGAACAAGCCACAGCTATTTCACCTTGCCAATTCCTCAGCTGGTCCTGTTTCCTCAGACTGGAAGCTTCTGTGTCCTCATCCCAATGGCTCTCAGCTGAACTGCTGCTGGAAAGCCTGAATGCTTAACCAGCCAAAATCTTAACCAGCCAAATGCTTCTAGTTTCTGGTTCTCACGCCTTATATATCTTTCTGCTTTCTACCACCACTCCCTGGGATTAAAGGCTGGCTTTCTGGGATTAAAGGCGTGTCACCATGCTTGGCTATTTCCAATGTGGCCTTGAACTCACAGAGATCCAGAGGGATTTCTATCTCTGTAATGCTAGGATTAAAGGTGTGAGTGCCACCATTTTCTAGCCTTTGTACCTAGTGGCTGTCTGTTCTCTGACCCCAGATAAATTTATTAAGGTACACAATATTTTGGAGAACACAATACCACCACATTTCCTCTCTTTTTGTCTAAAATTAAAGAAAGCTTATAACTAATACAAGAAAAACTATCCAATAAGTATATACAATATATACAGCCAAAAATTACATTAATGATGTCTAGTCCATTAACATTTGACAGATTCAGATAAAAACTCCATTATATATATTAACAATGTCCAGTCCAGTAACATCTGATAAACTCAGACCAAAAAATTTTCATTACTTATCTTATTTAAAACAAGTAGTTTTTTAAAAGTAGATTCCATAATCTCCCTTTTTATCTTATCATATCTATATTTTCTCTTTTTTCTTTTCATAATAGATTCATTAGTCTACCTTTTGTCATTTTTATATCTTCCCCTTTTTCTTCAGTGTAGATTCAGTGATTTACCTATTTATCCTATTATTTCTTTATCTTTTTTCTCAGAGTAGATTCGATGATCTACCTCATATCTATATTCTCTTTTTCTTTTTGCTTTCTAGGGGTGAAGATATCTTTAGGGAATCTTGAAAAGAAAATTTTTGGGTTAATTGTCAAGTCCTGTATCATTTGTCCATTCTCTGCATAAAAGGAAAGTTCAGGGCTTGTTTCAAGTCCTTGTTCAAGTAGTCTGTCAGGCTGTTTCATCTCAGCTAGTCCTCTCGAAATTGTCCTGACCAGTTTGTAGTCCAAAGTCGATTTTTCCATGGTGTTAATCAGCTTAATGGCTTTATCATAGTCCATGTGGAATCATCGTTGTAGGATCCTGTCATCTTTTTAAAGATTTCAAAGTCACTGTTAGGCGTGGTCATGGTTTCCCACAGACTTTTTTTTTTTTTTTTTTTTTTTTGCCTCCTCTGTGGTTTGGAGCAATCACAGTCTGATAAATGTCTGTCTCTCGGAACCATGAACATTCTTCCCTAGAACAGAAAATCTTCACAGCAATTTCTCCCCACCATTTGTCTTGCCAAACTTTTCCAAATTGACCTTTGCCGATGCTTTCTTGTAACACGATGGTCCTGGCAATTCTTCTCTGAACCAGCAGCAGTAAACCCTTCGTCCCAGGTAGCAGCATCACCGCAGTCACCAACACGATGAGAAGGAGCTGGCAACGTGGAGCAGTAGCCACTGCTTCCATGGTCCCACCACTGTTTGTGGCTCAGTCCAGGCCAAAGCTTCTCCTAAGCCTCCTAGGCCGGCCTCAAACTTGGGATCCTCCTGCCTCTGTCTCCTTCAGCAAATCCTACTGGTGTACGCCACGACAACTGACTGAGTGTAGTTTGGGCCTGAGCTGGGGCTCACAAGGCCACAGGCAAACAACTTTTTCATGAATTCGTAACACGAACGTTGGGTGCCAGATGTAGCAGGATCTTTAAAGTTCTTATTAATAAAATCAAACTCGAGCCGAGTTATTGGGGTCCATGCTGGTAGATCAGAGAGACAGGACAAGCCACAGCTATCTCACCTCACCGGATCCTCAGCTGGTCTTGTCTCCTCAGACTGGAGGCTTCTGAGTCCTCATCCCAATGGCTTTCAGCTGAATTACTGCTCAAAAGCCTGAATGCTTAACCAGCCAAAATCTTAACCAGCCAAATGCTTCTAGTTTCTGGTTCTCACGCCTTATATATCTTTCTGCTTTCTACCACCACTCCCTGGGATTAAAGGCTGGCTTTCTGGGATTAAAGGCGTGTCACCATGCTTGGCTATTTCCAGTGTGGCCTTGAACTCACAGAGATCCAGAGGGATTTCTATCTCTGTAATGCTAGGATTAAAGGTGTGAGTGCCACCATTTTCTAGCCTTTGTATCTAGTGGCTGTCTGTTCTCTGACCCCAGATAAATTTATTAAGGTACACAATATTTTGGAGAACACAATACCACCACAATGGTAGATCATTGTATATACTAGTAAACAAATTTAGTAAAATAGCAACCTTAGATAATTTGCATTGTAATTTGTACTGTTATGGATTCTTACATGTTGATACAAATGTAAACTATTTTTATATTCCTGTTTAAGGTAATTTGTACATTGATACAAATACAGAACTATATTTGTTATAATGTACATATATTTCTACTCTTATTTGAAATATTTTTATATTGATACAAATGTAAATTTATATCTGTCATACTTTATGTATGTTCTACTTCTTTTTAGGATATTGTGTATATTGATATATATTTAAGATTATTGTCATATTGCATATCACACTATATATTCCTACCTCTGTTATAAATATCTTGTCTATTGTCACAATTTTGAAGTCATCGTTCTTTACCATACATTTGCTTATAGACTGTTTACCTTGTTTACGTGAAGCCTTAGTCCTTAGGTTATTTCGGTAAATAAGACTTATAGATTTATAGTCACCTATGCCTGTCATCTCTATAGTTACGTCAGTTAAGTTATCCAGATTTACAGATACATAGGTCAGATGGACAGGTAATCTTCAAACACTTCATAGACCTAGAGAATATGGCAATTAAATAACTTAGAATTCTGTTGACATGAGACACAATTGCTCCTGGCTGCACCAATTTGATCCTGAGAGAATGTTGGGTTTCTAAGACATTTCCATTTGGAACTTTGTCTTCTTGGCCCAAAATGCCCTACTGGGCAAAGAACTGCCCTTGTCTTGATGGCTGATGGTATGAATGCAATGCTGTCCTTTCTGGACAAGCGGGATACGAGGAAAGCAACCACTGTACTCTGCCAAGACAGGGTTAGATGGTCTTTCAGAATTCCTGCTTCTGAAAATGGTCTGTCAGATACTCTAGGCCTATAGCCAATTGAATGCACCAACAATGCTGAGAAACATTAGGTGACTGTCCAGGCTGCCAGCTGTCTTGGTCTACTCTTCCAAGATTCCTGAAAGTTGCTTGCATCCATCTACCATTTCTCAGGTACCATTATGTTCCTTCTTGGGTCTTTGATGGAATTGAAGACTAGCAGTTATAGTTACAACTTAGTATATATAATATCTTAGATAGAACATATTAAGTATTAGATTCTGGTTCTTTAGGATAGGACATCTTTTGGAATGATCTTTATAACATGCCATTTACCTATACTTCTCTGGATTTTAGTATGTGTTTCTTGCTTGATATTGTTTGCATTGGTTGTAGTTCCATCTTATCTAAGTCACTATGCCTCATTATTCCTGGACAATATTTGATAACCATCCCTTTGTATATAGTCTTATATTAGTTTAGAACCTTCTTATTTAGACAAAAAGGGGGAGATGTAGTGGGTAGCCATTCCAGCTTTGGTCTGGAAGTTCCAACCCCCATTGAGACTCTGGCAACTATCATGCCTACAAGACAGGGCCAGGGGAGGCACCTGGAGACCCGAGATCTGGATGGGTGGGCGCACTCTGTTCTTGGACCCTGAAAGGTGGAGGTGGACCAAGCAGAGCTCCAAAGAACACTGCTGGACTGCGATACACCTTCCCCAGGCCCCGCAACCTAACTATTCCTTAATTTGTAAGTTATGCCATTAAATAAATATCCTTTTAACTACGTGGAGTGGCCTTAATAATTTCACTGATAGTATGTAGAACATTTCTGTGTCTCTAGAATGAAGCCAGCTCAATCATGATGAAGAATTGTTTTTACGTGTTCTTGAAATCAGTTTGCAGGTATTTTATCAAGAATGTATCTATGGTCACCCATCATTTGATATTGTTGTGCCTTTGTCTGGTTTTAGTTTCAGGGTAACACTAGCTTCATAAAATGACTTGGGAATTATTCCTTCCTTTTCTACTTTAGGGAATCTCTTGAGAAAACAAACTTATCTACTTTGAAGGCCTTGTAGAATTCTACAGACTCTATCTGAGCTTGGACTTTTGGAGCTGTTGTATTACCACTTCTATCCCATTTATATTCTTTACCTCCTCTGTATATAACTTTGCTAGGTCGTAAATGTCTAGAAATTAATTAATAACTTTTGGAATTTTTCTACTTAGGAGAATATAAGTTTATAAGATATGCCCTTAAGATTTTCCAGATTTTATTA
Organism: Peromyscus leucopus; assembly: GCF_004664715.2. Taxonomy (NCBI): domain Eukaryota; kingdom Metazoa; phylum Chordata; class Mammalia; order Rodentia; family Cricetidae; genus Peromyscus; species Peromyscus leucopus. The sequence continues at coordinate 89,196,758 of NC_051071.1, read as the reverse complement.
GTGTTTGAAGTAATATCTCCTCTTGGTTTATAATTTTATTAACTTTAATTGTCTCTCCATTTCCTTTGGCTAGTTGAGCTAAGGAGTCATTGACCTTGCTTATCTTTTCACACAACAGCTCTTCATTTCATTGTTTGCTGTTGTAGTATTTTATTTTCTGTTTCATTTCACTAATTTCTACCCTGATTGTGTTTCTTTACATCTGTTTCTGCTGGGCTTGACATGTCCTTGTTTGCCCAAGGACATAAAAGGTGCATAATCAAGCATTACTTTAAAAATAAAGACAGAGGAAAGCATATAGCAAGGAAAGGGGGATTCAGAGTTTAGATCAAATGTCATGTCAACAGCATATAACCATGTCTCACATGAAGAACATATAATATATTCCCAGACAATGACATTTTTCACTATATCAACATTACCTCATAATTGGGAGAATGAAATTCAACTCTGACCTAACAGTTGGAGTTTTTCAAGTCCTTGTATTTAAGTTTTTGCTGAAACTTGTATCACATTAAATAAATGAGTTTTTATTACAAGTAACTAATGAAAATCTACTGTAATTCTTAGTGAGCTTTTCCGTGGGGTCCAGTGAGGAATGGAAGGGGATGATAATCAGCAGGCAACTCTAGACACCCAACACCTATTGATACAGGTTCCTGAGTGTGTCTTTAACCTCCTCTGCAGACTCCAAGGATAAACATTGTTGAGGCACTTACTCCATTCCTCTACTCTGTATTACAGGATGAAGTGATTGACAAGGTCAGGACCACAGAAGGCCACAGAGTCATGACAGGACACACAGCGATCACTTCCTTCCAATGCTGAGGCTGTGGGAGATTCTACTTTCAATGTTGCTCTCCTGGGATTTTGGTTCTCACACCTGTTCTCCAGCCAATCATCCAGGAAAAAAGAACAGGACAGCTGAGAAGAGGGAGAGAGAGGGAGAGAGAGAGACAGAGAGAGAGACAGAGAGAGAGAGAGAGAGAGACAGAGAGAGAGACAGAGAGACAGAGAGAGAGAGAGAGAGAGAGAGAGAGAGAGAGAGAGAGAGAGAGAGAGAGCATGCCTGCTGGGGTCACAGAACAACTTTGTGCACATGGTTTTCTCTTTCCTCCTTTATACATGTTCTGGGATCAAACCTGGCTTTTGTAGCATGTGTTTTTACTCACTGAGTTATCTCAACAGCTCTGGTTCTGCTTTGTTTTTGTTTTTGTTTTTGTATTACAACTTATGGTCTTTTAGGACTTAGAAGGCATTCATCGCTCCAAGCTCTTCTGGGTTTCAAAACTTCCAAAATTTCCATTAAGAAATCAGCCATTGTTCTAGTGGATTTTCCTTCCTATGTGACTTGTGTTTATTCTCTTGCAGTTTTCGGGGCACTCTCTTTGTTGTGTGTACTTAGTGTTTTAACTATGATAGGCTGTCGGGAGTCTCTTTTCTGGCCTTGTCTCTTTGGTGTTCTGTGTACTTCTTGTGTTTGTATGGGTGTGTCTTTCCTTAGTGTGGGGCTGGAGAGATCGATGTCTCACTGCTAAGAGCATTGGCTGCTCTTCCAGAGGTCCTGAGTTTAATTCCTAGCAACCACATGGTGGAACACAGCCATCTATAACGGGATCAATTCCCTCTTCTGGCATGTAAGTATACATGCAGACAGGGAACACACACACAGAGAGACCAATCTCAGTGTGCTTTTATATACAGATAGTTATCAAACTATAAGGAAATTACATCCGTCCTTATATACTCACAGTAATCACCCCAAAATGGACCTAACCTAAAAGACATCTGACTCAATTTTTTCCTTTTTTATTAATTTTTTCATACACTAGGCATAGTGGCACACACCTTTAAACCCAGCATTGTGGAGGCAGAGACAGGTGGATCTCTATACAGATTCATTTATATATGTGTTACTATCTAAAGTCCTGAAGATTTTGAAAAAGATGCTATATATTCTCAAGTACCTTACTGTGTAGGTGTTCAAGCAGTGATAAGACCTAACATGATTAGCTAATGCGTAACTGTTACATCAGTTACTTTTGCTTCAAAATGGTCTGTAGCTAGAGTTTTCCTGCCTTGCCCACAGTCAGGACAAATCTCTGTCTACCACCAGTCCCACAGCCTCTCAGACCCAACCAAGTAAACACAGAGACTTATATTGCTTACAAACTGTATGGTTGTGGCAGGCTTCTTGCTAACTGTTCTTATAGCTTAAATTAACCCATTTCCATAAATCTATACCTTACCACGTGGCTTGTGGCTTACCGGCATCTTCACATGCTGCTTGTCATGGTGGCGGCTGGCAGTGACTCTCTCTGCCTTCCTGTTCTCTCAATTCTCCTCTCTGTTAGTCCCGCCTATACTTCCTGCCTGGCCACTGGCCAATGAATGTTTTATTTATTGACCAATCAGAGTAATTTGACATACAGGCCATCCCACAGCACTTCCCCTTTTCTTTTTTTTTTAAAAAAAGAGGAAGGTTTTAACTTTTACACATCTCCAAAGCCAACTTGGTATATTTGGGAATTTGGGCATAGCTTCTCTTACTACTTCCTGCTGGAGGGGGGTCACTGTATCTTATGGGGACACAAAGAAAATTTTAGGACTATGGAGTAGTCCGTGAGGGTGTATTGTCTGAGCCAGTTGCCTTGAAATTGTTCTGGATGTTGGATCATCTGGGCCTTAGTGTCATCAGAGACTTTTCAGGGGGTTTTGGCTGGTCAAACCTGATGTATCTTAATCTGGAACAAATCCATAGCCTCTGGATTTCTGTGGAAACAAAAGCAGAGCCTCTTTTCCAAAGCAACATATCCTTATATCCAAATTTTGAAGTCAAGGTACCTTTAAAACATACATTTTGGCATAACTCAACAGCTTTTGAAATCAAATGTTTTTCTTCAGTTACAGATATCAAAGAGAACATAATCCAGATTCTCTGTGTGGTAGCCATCTTTACGTGGCTTATTTTTTATATTACCTTGAGCCTATTGCTTTAAATGCAGCCTTCTAAGCCTGAAACGGCGCTGGCACTGTGGCTGCTGGCTCTGCCCACTTCAGCTTCCCAAAATGGTGGTGGTACATTTTCCGCCAGCCCTAGGAGCCATCAACTCTCAGAAATAGTGGGTCTATACTTCTATCAAAGCAGCGTGCAGCCCAGAAACCTCTTTTTGTTTTATATGAGCAAAGACTAAGTCCACCATGCAGCTTAATGTGACACTTGCAGAGGACTCATTCCCACCATACTGCAGGTCAAGCACACCAGGAACCCACCATAGTAGATAATAGCTCAAACATGCACACTGCCTCTAACTTGAAAGAGACAACTAGGAACTGTTTATAGCTCCGTTTTATAATCTTTTTACTCAGATTTTAGGTGGAAACTCTTGCCAACACATTGGGCACCATTTGTAGCTAGAGTTTTCCTGCCTTGCCCACAGTCAGGAGACATCTCTGTCACCTGCCAGTCCCACAGCTGCTCAGACCCAACCAAGTAAACACAGAGACTTATATTGCTTACAAACTGTATGGTTGTGGCAGGCTTCTTGCTAACTGTTCTTATAGCTTAAATTAATCCATTTCCATAAATCTATACCTTGCCACGTGGCTTGTGGCTTACTGGCATCTTCACATGCTGCTGGTCATGGCGGCAGCTGGCAGTGACTCCTTCCACCTTCTTGTTCTTTCTTTTCTTCTCTCTGTTAGTCCCGCCTATACTTCCTGCCTGGCCACTGGCTAATCAATGTTTTATTTATTGACCAATCAGAGTAATTTGACATACAGACCATCCAACCGCAATGGTCCATTAAACTTAGTGACTTAAGGTAACAGTTATTTCCTTATCTAGCAATTCTGAGGTGAGGGTGTCAGTGGGGTGGTTTTTCTGCTGGTCTGGCTCAGGCATGTAGCTGCATTTTGGTGATGGTTTAGCCTGCTCTCTCTCCTGATTGTAACATGAATCTTAAAAGGTCTTATTAATAAAAACAAACCAGGTGCCAGTTATTGGGGTGAACACTGAAAGATCAGAGAAGTAGAACAAGCCACATCCAGCCTCACCTTGCCAAGTTCTCAGCTGATTTTGTTTCCTCAGACTAAAAGCCTCTGAGTCCTTATATGAATGGATCTCAGCTGTACTGCTGCTCAAAAGCTTCAAGCTTAACAAAAAGGCTCTAGTTCCCTGGTCCTTATACCTTAAATACCTTTCTGCTTCCTGTCATCACTTCCTGGGATTAAAGGCATGTGTCACCATGCCTGGCTGTTTCCATTGTGGCTTTGAACTCACAGAGATCCAGACAGATCTCTGCCTCCTGAATGCTAGGATTAAAGGCATGTACTACTACTGCCTAAAACTATGTTTAGTATAGTGGCTTTTCTGTTCTCTGACATCAGATAAGTTTATTAAGGTGCACAATATATTGGGGGACATAATATCACCATACCTGATTTTACTTTTTTGTAGGATATTGAGTCACTTCCCCCTTTTATTTGTGGCTACATTAACTGACTTATAATTCACTGTGGACTATCATCCCTACTTCTTATAGAGTGCTAACTCCATCTGAGAAGGAAGAAGGAATCTATTTGGCATCCAGCACCAGGTTTTTTCATATCCATGTTGAGTTAATAATATCAACTATGATTGAAACACCGTGGGTTGAGCATTTAGGAGTAACCAATCACTTTTCCACTGGATGTAACACCTACTCAATGAGATGGAACCCATACATGACACTACTAAAGTGACCAAGAACCTGACTTATTTTGCCATGGCCCTGGGGGAAAACCAGATACTACCACTCTGCCAAAGGAACATCGCAATAAAATGGTTCCTTATGACATACTGCAATACCCATGGTTCAGAGCTTTGATCAATCCATACAAGAGAAGCTTTCTCTTACAGTAGATGGAAAGTGACACAGAGTCCCACAACTGGACAATGTGCAGAATGAGGGACTTTGGAACCCTCAGTACTACATGGATGTCTTCATCAAACCCCTCACCTCAGGGTTCAGGGAGCTATGTGGAAGAGGAAGCAGAAAAAGTGCAATAACCAGAGATGATGGATGACTCCAAGGACTCAGTATCCTCCAGACACAGCAGGAGTGACACACAGAAAAACTCACAGAGACCATGACAGCACTAACAAGGCCTGCACAGGTTCAAGCCAGACAGCGTCACAGTACTGAGAGGGGGCAGTGGACACTGGTCCCCACCCCCACCAAGAAGCTATCTGCAATTGACACCCACTTGTAAAGGAAAATCAGTTTTCTTTAGTGGATACAAACCACACTTAAAGGTAGGCCCCATGCTCAGCAGTGGATGGTCCACACAAACAAACTCAATGGTGTCTTTGTGCTTTTTGTCTGATATTGCTTTGCTTGAGCATTTTTTTTTTATCTTATTGGGCTTTTTGTTTATTGTGGTTCCTGGCTTTTTGTTTTTATAGAGTGTTTGTGTGTGTTTATTACGGCTTTGTTTGCTTGTTTACTTGTGTTTGTTTTCTAAAAACAGAGAGGAAGAAGAGGCATGGGTTTGTGGGTGGGGAGATGGGCAGGAGCTGGAAGGAATTGGGGAAAGGAAAGCTTGATCAGAATATGTTGTATGGAAAAAAGTTTTCAATGAAAATATTTTTTAAAATAGAAAGTGCTACAATTTTCAGTGAGCATGATGAACTTCATGATGTAATCTCAGCTACCCTCACAGAGGGTTCTGAGTTTTCTATTTATGCACCTATAGAGAAGATGATCAAAGAGACATAGAAAATGATTGTAGACTCAGAAGCACAGAGGTGATTTACCTGCAAGGTGGGGTGGCAGCCATCATCAGTTGTAAGGTTTTACTCCACATTGCTTACAAGTCAGAACACAGGCCTCATTTTGGCGTCTAGATCATTACCTCTGTATATTCCCCCAGCATCCCTCATCTGTAGGCATCTAGCCCTTGTATTTCCCCAGCATCCCTCATCTATATTAAACTAAATACAACAAACAGAAAAGACAGATCATCCTCAACATACATGTCCTGAGACTACACTCAGCCTTTTGCTCCATCTTATTCCTGGCATCCTGAGTGTCCCAATCCCCTTCTTCACAGAATATTTTAGGGCCTGTTTCTTCTTCCTCTGCTGTTTCTCTTCTTTTGTTGTTTAAGTCTTTTCAAGTTTTTATGTTCTTATTTATGGCACCACCCTCTCCGAGGTATGTCAGAAGATTTTATAAACATTAGTACAATCCTTTTTATCAAGAATTTTCAAGTTGTGTTTTAAAATAATAAGCTTCTGATTTTGCCTTTTTATTATATGTAGACAAATTTCTAAACAATCTTGTTAAATAAGAAACACAGAGCCAAATACAGAGGTGAAAGCCATAGAGATCAGAGAAACAGTGAGAGCCTTCAGCTAACCTTAGCTCACTATGCCACCGTAGCTTCCCAAGGGAACCAGCAACTTCCTGTCTAACCTGTGCTTTTATTGCCTGTTCTGCCTTCTCATTGGCTCTTAGCCCAGCCACCTCTCTTCTTTGTCACTGCCTGTCTATACATACCTCCAGGTCTCTATGGTTGGTACTGGGATTAAAGGTGTGTGTCACCATGCTTGGCTGTGTCCTTGAACACACAGAAATTCTGCCTGCCATGTGATCAGATTAAGTGTGTGTGCTACCACCACCTGACTTCTGTTTATGGCTGGCTATGACCACTGACCTCTAGGCAAACTTTATTTATTAACATACAAATACAACAACACCACATTTCCCCTTTTTTCTAATAAAAATAAAAAAGAATTAAAAGTTATAACTAATATATGAAAAACTATATACAATAAGTGCAATAACTATATATAATAGATGCACGCAATAAATATCTCAACAATGTCTAGTCCATTTGCATTTGACAAACTCAGAGAAAATATAACTATCTAATCTTCAACTCCTTCAGAGACCCAAGATGGAAATATGACTTAATAAAACAGGAAGTGCACGCAAGCAGCTTCCAAAAAAATGTGAGTTGACAGAAACAACCAGCTGCCTGGACAGTCACCCAAGGTTTCTCCTCAACATTGGGGCATCATCTTCAGTCTATAGGCTTAGCATATCTGACAGACTCATTTGTGAAGTAAGATGTACACAAGGCCTACAATTTGACCTCACATTCAGTGCCAGTATTCCATGTACCAGAAACACATGAGTCCCACTAGTGTCGTGTCATGATTCAGGATTTTAAAATCTGGAAATTGTTGGTATTTTTGCAATTCAGCTTTCCACTCTTCTTGGCTTGTGGGTGGCTTCATCTCAGCATCCCATTTTTCTCAGCTTGTGGGTGTTTTCATCTTGGTTATTAAATGCCAGTCTACCATTGAGAGGTTAGACTCTGTCAACATAGTTACTCTTTCAAGAATAACTATTTCAATTACTGCTCTGCTGCACACCAGAAGCCATCGGTCCACTGCCTATTCACCTGCCTTAGAAGAAAGGGGCACTGTATGTTTTATGGATTTCAAAGCCACTTCTGGGATGGTGCTGTATTGTCCTAGCCTCAGAGGAAACCTGTTGCTAAAGCCACAACTACACCTATCTTGGCAAGGACCAGTAGTCCTTTGTTTTGTGTCCTGTCTGTCCATTTTGGATAGCATACTGTCAGCAGTCAATTCAGGGGTACTTTGTTGCCCGGTGGCTAACTTTTGCCACAGTAAAAGTTAACTCCATATGCAGTTTCTTCAATGCCCATATCTTCTCTGAAATAGATTAGTGCTGCCAGGAGTCAACATGTCTCTTAGTCATAAAAAAAAAAAGAAAAAATTCTAAGTTATTAAAACATTTTAAATGCCATATTCTGTAGATCTCTGAAGGGTTTGAAGATGACTTTTCTAATATATATCTCTGCTTAGCCTTGAAACCATACCTAATATGACTACAAGCTTGACTATAATGTCTTAGTACTAACTTTCATTTGTTTATATCCTAATAGTTGGGAATAATAACATTCAAGGATTAGCAAGTTGCATTACATTGTTAAATGAACTGTATAAGTACAATATCCTGAACAAGATTAGAAATATATGTACAGCATTTTCTAACAATATCAATCTCAATATATATAATTTATATACAATATATAAAAATCAAATCCAATGTAAAGTATTTAAAACTAGTAATTGTCTTTTAAAAGTAGATTCAATAATCTACCTTTTTATCTATATAGTATATAACCTCTCTACTTTTCAGAGTAGATTCAATAATCTACCCTTTACTTTATCATTCCTATACCTCTCTTTTTTTTCTTCAATTCTTTTCCTTTTTTCTTTTTATTAGAAAAAAATGGGAAATGTGGTGATATTTTATTTGTATGTTAATAAATAAAGTTTACCTAGAGATCAGAGGTCATAGCCAGCCATAAACTGAAGTCAAGTAGTGGTAGCACACACACTTAATCTGATCACATGGCAGACAGAGTTTCTGTGTGTTCAAGGACACAGCCAAGTGTGGTGACACACACCTTTAATCCCATTACCAACCATAGAGACCTGGAGGTCTGTACAGACAGACAGTGACGAGGAAGTGAGGTGGCTGGGCTAAGAGCCAATGAGAAGGCAGAACAGGCAATAAAAGTGCAGGTTAGACAGGAAGTTGCTGGTTCCATGGGAAGCTATGGTGGCATGGTGAGCTAAGATTAGCTGATGGCTCTCATTGTTTCTCTGATCTCCGGGCTTTCACCCCTGTATTTGGCTCTCTGTTTCTTATTCAACAAGACTGTTTAGAAATTTGTCTACAACTATGTTTTCCCAGTGGCTGTTTTATGACAGGTGACAGGGAGGCTGTGGGAGAGCACGGACAGTTGAAAATAACACAGCTCCCATGATTTCAGAAGCCCTGTGGAGACATGCACCATGGAGGGTAGTGGAGACAGCAGACTTTAAGGGACACATTGACCGTTGTGAGGCTTTGGTGAAGTTCCCAGCCAAAACCACTGGCCATGAAAAGAAGCTGTTCTAGGCTGTGAAACATAGATATGCCCTTGGGAATATGTGGTTTCTAAATATGTTCCACAATTGTACACCGGAGTGTGGAAACATGCATCGATCTGTAGAGCCCTTGCCATTCAAGCATGAATGCCTGAGTTTGAATCCCCAGAATCCATGGGAAAGCTCATGCTGTTTTGTGCATATGCTGTCTCAGTGCTAGTGTGGCAAGGCAAGTGGCAGAGACAGAACAATACCCAGAAACCTGTGGGCCAGCTTGCACAACTTATAACAAACAACATGGGGAGCACGGACCTCCACAGCAACGTGGCACACACGACCTTCCCTTACACACATAGACAAGCACTCACACAAACACGGACACACACATCATGAGAGAGACAGACAGTTTTTAAAAAACAAGAAAACTGCAATAGGGCTAAGTGGGTTAATTGCCTGTGTACTTTAGTTTTGTAGTTGCAAACCTCTTTAGAGCTGAAAAGAAACTGCTTTCCTGTTTTGCTAAAAGGAAATGAGTTCCTAGAAATGCCCCAGTTACAGAAAAGGTTCAGCTACTTTCAGTTTCCACCAGAGTTACATGCCAGAAAATGCCTTTTCAGGGGTGGGCTTTGGCAGCTAGAAGTACATTCAGTTTGGAGGGAAAACCCTCAAAGGTCAGATCCCCAGACACACCCACCCTTTCTTGCTGCCTTTCATAGCAGGATAAGGCTCTCTTTTAAAATCTTTCTGTGATCAGACTGCATGTAGAAGGGCCTGCTACCATGGCCAGACAGAAATGCTAAGAAAAGCTAATCAACATTTTTTAATGTCTCCAATATGGTGGCATAAAAGAAAAAAAAAAAAGAATCATACCACCTGCTCAGAAATCTTAACCACTTTCTATTGCCCCGGATAAATACCATCTGTCTGCACACCGCGCTCTGTGACATCTTATGCACTCTGACCCCTGTGGCCCTGTTCTAAGCCTTGTTTAACTCTGGGCAGAATTTCACTCAAGACAACTAGACACCTGCACACACATGCACATACACATGCACACACATGAAAGGTTGATCTAGAGTGGGATGTTTGGACAGCATTGCAAGGCTCTGATTTTGATCTCCAACACTGAAAAGGAGCTAAGGTGCCTTTATTTCCTCAGGCTTTATTATTCCTTTCAAGTGGTGCAGCATGCTGACACCCATGAGACTCCTCCTCATGCTCTCCTCAGAATTCCCTGCTCCTCACCTTCATCCCTTTCCTATGCCCCCTGTTCCTCACCCTCACCCCTGTCCTGTGCTCCCTGCTCCTCACCCTCACCCCTGCCCTGTGCTCCCAGCTCTTCTCCTTCACCCCTTTCACGGACACCCACTAATAGTCATGCTCAGTCTTCTCTAGAGTGACCTCCAGCATGGAAAACATGGAGGCTGACAAACTTTCTGTTAGAGCCTCCAAAGCCGAGTCAGCTCTCCAGCAGTATTTCACAGGGGTCTCTTCATTCTTCTGCACAAATCCCCTTCTTTGCTATGGATTTCTGCAAGGAAAATGTGCAGAGATGTGACCAAATGGGAAGAACAGAGAAACTTTCAAAGAACCCAGTAGGAAGTCAGTTTGACTATTTCTCATGAGGAGAGTATTGTGATGTAAGACCTGAAATAAGTCAAAAATCAGAAAACTTGACTTATTCCCGACTAAGAGGAGAGCACTGGCTTCCTCCTCACAGGCTGTGTGCACACCCAGCAGGTCCTGGAGCGTGTCTGTGGGGAGCCTCAGTCGCTGGGCCATCTGCTCACTGTAGTGGTCAGCTGCCTTCTGCACAGCTGCTGAGTTCTCACACTGGGCCAGAGTTGTCACCGCGTCATCCAGACAAGGCACAGCTCCACTGTTGATGGCATCCACGTAGGTCGTCACCAGAGTCCCCAGTCCTTCACGAATCAGGAGTTTTAGGGGATAAATATGAAGTTGTAAGTGAATGGGATCCAAGATTTTATGACTCCATTTCTGAATCTCTTACAGCTACACATGCACACTCATACACACACACACACACACACACACACACACACCTCCTTCAGCAAGCCAGCAATTTCTTTTTGTATTGTCCCTTTGTTTTTGTGGCTTTCTAGTTCACAATGTTAAAAATTAATATCAATCATCACCTAATAAATTCAGATATCTATGAAAAATATAATTATGCATTTAAATCTTTAAAGGAAAATTGATTATATCAACAAGGAAAACAGATTGTATAACAAGGAAAAATATATCATATTATTTCTTAAAAGTATAGATTTGCATAATTTAAACACTACTGTTTATGTAGAAACTATTTCAATTTCTAAATTACATTTCGCATTGTCATTCCAAAGAATAATTACTATACAAGACATCCCCTATGAAAATAGAATATATCAGCTTTAGTGATTTGAACACTGATTTTATAGTTGATTAAGTACCTTTTCACTGGTGACTTTATTATCAGTCATGAATTTTATGTAGGTATGTTACAGTCATATACTAGTGATGAAATCTGCATTTCTAAAGGATTTATAATCTATAATTAATTATAAAACTTGTTCAGAGTAGAGACACAAAGATTGTTCAGAGTAGAGACACAAGCACATTATCGTTGTATAGATAATTTTTAAAAACATACAAATGCTAGTAAGTTCAGCATATACTGCTCTATACAGAAGTGTGTTTAAAAAAAACCACTCACGGTTCCCAGTGACCTTAATTCCCTCTCTGAGGGTCTTGATCTTTGCATAGGTAAAGATGTAAGAAACAAAGGCCCTCATTTGTTCCTGGAACTTAGGCTCCAGTTGGTCTTCTGAGATAGTCTCAATTTTTCGTAAGAGTTCTTTGTCATTCGTTGGCTGGTCAAAGACAAAACACTTCCTTTTAGGAAAGAAATGTCTGATGCACTCCGTGGGCAAATTGGATGCTTGGACTCTGGGATGGTTGCCTAATGTCGGGGGAAACAGAAAGCAATGGGAATAGTCTTAGAGCAGACAGCAAATGATGGAGGCTGTGAAGTGTTCTGCACTCACAGGTCTCTTTACCATAAACATGCAACACTTCTTTGCATGTCAAAAGTATAGCAAGTTTGTACTTGGTAGAAGTCTGGTGAAATATTTCAGGAGACACTTGACTCCACTGGAAGAGCATATGGCTGAAATCCACAACCTGAACATGGTATCAAGTAGTGGTGTGTCCTGTTGACCGAATGGCAAAAGGCTTAATGTGATTTCTGGCCCAATCATTTTTAGTAAAGGAGATGTGGGACCTAAAAGAAGAGCCACAAATAAAGGGTAATAGAGTATTAGAAATAGAAACAGTGGCATTTCTAAGAATGATGCCATGGTTAATGAAGGAAAACTACTTTGACTCTAAAAGAATTCATTTTTTTGTGAATTCCAAATATGCACTCATCGAAAACAAAAGTGTTCTTCACAGCTGGGGAGGGAAGGTGGGAATCTGAACATATGGAGGATATGTGAGTGTAGAGATCTGATGTGCAACATTCAGACAGTACTTCAGGAAACTGCCATATTGGGGATTTTCTCCCTTTCTCTCATATAGATATGTGTGGTGTTTGTATGCATGTTTGCCTGTGTCTGGGTATATGTGTGTGAGAGGACACATGCATGTGTCTGTATGGGGAAGTCAGATGTTGTCTTTAGTAGTCTTTTTCAGCCACTTTCCACCTTTTCAATGAAGCAGGATTTCTCACGTCAAACTGGAACTCTCCAGTACAGCCAGTTTGTCTAGCCAGCATGCTTCAGCGCTATCCTATGTCCTCGGCCTATGCACTGGATTGGAGGTAGACTATCCTACACACCCAGTGTGGGAGCCCATTTTCAGGTTCTTAGTGGCTTTACCAGCAGGTCTGCATAGAGAGGATGATTGGACCATGGGCCTGAGTGCAGGTGTTTGAGATGGTCTGCACTTGGTTGTGCTGGGGGAAGGCCTTTTGCTCCACCCCTTGGTGTCTCTATAAATACCCTAGGTCAGAAACAGGGCCAGTTGGAATAGGTTCCAGGCCCTCTCAAGGCTATCCTGTATTTTCCATCTGTTTATTTCCACACTCTAGATCCTTCTATCTAATATTTTCTACTACTCTCACTCAAGAAAACTCTGGGGTAGTGCCCCACAACCCAGCATTTATCTAAATTCTGGAGATCGTACCTCCAGTCCTCACACTTGGGTGACACATGCTTTAAGCACCAAGTCATCTCCCCAGCTCATGCATTAGGAATTTTTATTGAATCCATTTTGGCTGTTCATTTCATGAAAATTAACAATGTGAGAAGATAGATGTGCCATCTGCTTCATAGGAGTAACCGCCCTAGTACCTACATGTGTTCTAACTCATCCAGTTACAACATTCAAGTACAACAATAAATGTTTTCTGAAAATTGCATACAGTACTGTCAACCTTTTATCAAAAATTATGGAAGAGGATCTCAATGAGTTTGAAGATATGTCTATAGGGCATTCCAGGCAAGCAAAATCTACACTGTGAGATCTTGTCTCAAAAAGATCAAACAAAAAATCAAACAAACAAATAAACCAAATTTGTATGAAAGGAAGGAAGGAAGGAAGGAAGGAAGGAAGGAAGGAAGGAAGAAAGAAAGAAGGAAAGAAGGAAAGAAGGAAAGAAGGAAAGAAAGAAAGAGAAAACAGAAAATGAGAGGAAAGCTGGGTGGTAACATACACCTTTAATCCCAGAACATGGGAGGCAAATTCAGAAGAAACTGAATTCCAGGCTAGCCTAGACCGGGCTACATAGTGAATACCAGGCTGGCTAAAGGCTACATTGTGATATCTTGTTTAAAAATAAGCAATAATAGAAGATCATAGTGAAAGGACTCTGGCCAGTGTGGTGAGCATGGCTCTGGCAGGCCTTGCCCTTCCCCCATTCCTTCTACCTTGCTAAAGATCTTCAGACTACATTCTTAAAGCTAGCTACCGGGGTCTATTCCCTATTTTGGCCATTTGCTTCTCCTGAATGACCAACTACCAAGGTCCAGCTATCAATGTATTGAAGCCCAACAATCAAAAGCCCCCTTTGGCTCACCTAATTAACATGCTCAATTAAAATTAAACACCTCATCCTAATATGGGGGTTCCCCTTTTACCTTTATAAACTCATTTGTCTATGGGTCATGTCTCTCTCCCCTCTATGCAGAAGTATCGAGGTTTTGGGGGGTCCAGGCCCTCAAAAGCCCCCTCCCAGGGTCTGGGAAGAATCTACAACCAGCTGATAATCTAATCTTTATTGATATTAAATGACTCTATGCACACAAAATTCTTTAGTCCATACACTTTATTCTTCTGAGTTAGTTCTCACTTAACTCCTTTCTTGCCTGATCCTCTCTACAGCTTTCTGCTAGTTTCTCTATGTGCTATCTGAATTCCTTCATCTTAGTTCTGCCTCATCTTGGTCTTTCTCATTTGTCTAGTTCATTCCCATCTAGCTCCTCACCAGTCACCTTCTCCCTCATCTTGTGCTTCCCCATCTGGCTCTTCCTCATCTTCCATCTCATTCCTCTAGTACTCTCTTCTAGCATTTTAAGCTAGTTCTTCTCTAATCTAGTTCTCTTCTATCTGGTTCTTCCCCATCTCAGTTCATTCCTCTCCAGTTCTCACCCATCTCCATTCTCTTTGTTCTTCTCTGCCCTTGCTCTGAAAATAAAACTGCCTTTTATCCCTTTGGCCTTTATCCCTCCAAACTATCTTTGCTCCTGCAGTTTCTGGCAAGGCAGGAGAAGTGTGCTTAGTCACTAGGCAACTTGGCTAGGCAACTTTCACTACAGCTAGATGTACCTGTAAGTAGGAACACTTTAGTTCTGAGTTAATTGTTAAGGGTGGATCTAAAACTAGAGATAAGACTTTGGAAAGGAGAAAGTTAAGCTTAATTAGCACATCCACCAGGCCTTCTCAAACAGATAGTCTGGATGCTTAAGTCTATTCTTAGAGAGTATAGAGGTATCTCTGATAAGATACTTTGTCTGTTTGGGGATGGACCTGGCCACATGCTGCTAATGATGATAATTACAGAAAGGTCTGAAATTATGGATTCTGGCTGCATTACTACACAAAAGGTTATCTAAGTATTCCTTTAGTAAAGGGGAAATAGTGCCCAATAAGTGATGGAAAAGCTACAATAGCACATGAGAAATTCATAGCAGGAAACGACTGATAATCAAAAGCCAATATCACCAAGGCTCCTTGAGCCTCAGCTTGACTTCTGGAAAGCCCTTGGCTTCTTCCAGGTATTAGCTTGTCATAGTCAGCTGAAATCCTACTTCATATTGTTGCAGCCTGTGTCACAGAGGCGGTCCTGTGTCCTCTGGAACAAGTGTCCCTTCCCCCTCTCCCTTGTCCCTTCCCTTTCTCACTCATCCTCTGTTTCCTGTCTTTGTCTCTTATTCTTGCCCTTTGTCATTCTGAAGCAAATAAATCTCTTTTGTGCTGAGAATTTGGTCTTGGGGTGTCCTGGGCTGGATACTTTTCTTTTCAGATGTAGCTTTAGGCCTGTGAGTACTGGTTTCACAGGCTGCTTTCCCACCTACTATGTTCTTTATGTTTTCAGACAGCAAAGACAGAAAAATGAAAGCAGTGAACAAATCAGAATTGCTATTCCTCACAAGGCTTCATCAGCTTCACACCCGGGATAATAATGTCCATGCAAATAGTTTATAGACGGTTAGTATCACTGATCCTGACACTGTAGCATGAATAAAAATGGATTGTTGTGATGAATTATGATGGATACTGAGAAGGCATAAACCAAAAAGACACATCTGTCAGTTTACTTAGAACACAGCTGTTTTGAAGACAACAATACCAATCCATCATTTAAAAGATCTATGTTCCTTTTTGTGAGTAATAATTGTGTTGCCATCTATTTCTTAAAGGAAGGCAGACACATAAACAGGCAATACAAATGTCTGGACTTGGAGACGTTTAGAAGCTTTATACTCCAGATGCTAAAGTATAACTGTAAAGAACTTGGCTTTGAATAATTTTGCTGTGCTCTAAGCTCTAATTTTCTCAACAGAAATTAAACACCAGTTCCCAGACATAATCATCCAATGACCTATTAGAGTTCATGGAGATCTCCATCCCACTGCAAATAAAAAAGGACCCCACAGAGCATGGGAGCAGCTCATCAGATCCCAGCCCTTCCCAGCCCCCCACCCCAGCATTCCCTATACCTGGGATCAGCTTCAGTTCATTCTCCAGGTACTGGTCCTCTGTGATGTCTTCTCCATTTAACTTCTACTGCAGCATGAAATCCCGAACAGTCCAGATGAAGTCTGGAAAGAAACTCACAAACTCTGAAGAATTCTTTATTCCGTCAGGATTTGGGGAAGACTTTGCCCTGATCAGCTTAGTGAGTTCTGTAACATAACTGGCATTCAGTTAAGGAAAAGTGAATTCATACGCACATTCTCATGATTCTCTTATTAAAAATAAACCGCAATAAACACTCTTTTCTTCCCCAGGTCTGCTCTGCCCCACCAAAAGCCGCACAGCAACAGGGCATGTCAGTGCCTCCATATGCATTCCGGAGCACTCAATGAAACATGGCGGCTCAGGTCCTGCAAGGATACTGCAGCTGCTCCAGGGCCTGGTGGTTGATGGTGTTCATGCTGTTGTAGACAAAGGTGCAGCTCAGAAGCACAGCCAGGGCAAAGATCCAGGAGTCATTCTTAGGGTCACCCTGGAAGACACATGAGGGCAGAGGGATGAGGAGAGCACTCCTCAGGAGTCTATCTGGACTGGCTCAGGGGCCTTGTTATCCCAGGAAAATTGAAGGTCAAAGCAGGGGCAGCAAGAGTGCTTTTTCTGCCTTGAAGAAGAATCCAAGTTCAGCCTGAGAAACTTAGTGAATCCATATCGCTCTGCATTGTAGTGGTAATCTAATTGTACTGAAATGTGATTTTGATTGTATGTTAATAAATAAAGTTGTCCGGGGGTCAGAGCTATTAGAGCCATAGCAAGAGTGTGGCGGTGGTGGCACACGCCTTTAATCCCATAGATCTCTGTGTGTTCAGGGATACAGCCAGCATTGGAGACATATACCTTTAAGACCTAGGGCTGTACATTCAGACAGTGACGAGGCAGTCATGTGTTTGGATTTACAACCAATGAGAAGGCAGAACAACATACTATAAAAAAAAAACGAACAGACAGGAAGTAGCCCTCTTTCGGGCAGCTGGAACACCACAGGCAGAAGGGTGAGATTTTAGCTCTGAGCTCTGACCTCTTGGCTTTCTCTTTTGCATTGTTTCTGTGTTTCTTATTTAATAAGACGGTTGGTTACATCTATATCTGGTGCCCAACCTGAGCCCCAGCTCAGGCCCAAGCTACACTCAGCCGGTTGTGGTGGCGCACGCAGGTTGGATTTGCTGAAGGAGGCAGAGGCAGGAGGATCCCGAGTTTGAGGCCGACCTAGGAGGTTTGGGAGAAGCTTTGGCCCAGACTGAGCCATAAACAGTGGTGGGACCATGGAAGCAGTGGCTACTGCTCCACGTTGCCAGCTCCTTCTCATCATGTTGGTGACTGCAGTGATGCTGCTACCTGGGACGAAGGGTTACTGCTGCTGGTTCAGAGAAGAATTGCCAGGGCCATTGTGTTACAAGAAAGCATCGGCAAAGGTCAGTTTGGAAAAGTTTGGCAAGACAAATGGTGGGGAGAAATTGTTGTGAAGATTTTCTGTTCTAGGGAAGAATGTTCATGGTTCCGAGAGACAGACATTTATCAGACTGTGATTGCTCCAAACCACAGAGGAGGCAAAAAAAAAAAAAAAATCCGCAGGAAACCATGACTATGCCTAACAGTGACTTTGAAATCTTCAAAAAGATGACAGGATCCTACAATGATGATTCCACATGGACTATGATAAAGCCATTAAGCCGATTAACACCATGGAAAAATCGACTTTGGACTACAAACTGGTCAGGACAATTTCGAGAGGACTAACTGAGATGATCCAGCCTGACAGACTACTTGAACAAGGGCTTGAAACAAGCCCTGAACTTTCCTATTATGCAGAGACTGGACAAATGATACAGGACTTGATGATTAACCCAAAAATTTTCTTTTCAAGATTCCCTAAAGATATCTTCACCCCTAGAAAGCAAAAAAAAAAAAAAGAGAGAGAGAATATAGATATGAGATAGATCATTGAATCTACTCTGAGAAAAAAGATAAAGAAATAATAGGATGAATAGGTAGATCACTGAATCTACACTGAAGAAAAGGGGAAGATATAAAAATGACAAAAGGTAGACTAATGAATCTATTATGAAAAGAAAAGAGAAAGAATATGGATATGATAAGATAAAAAGGGAGATTATGGAATCTACTTTTAAAAAGGAACTACTTGTTTTAAATAAGATAAGTAATGAAAATTTTTTGGTCTGAGTTTATCAGATGTTACTGGACTGGACATTGTTAATATATATAATGGAGTTTTTTGTCTGGATCTGTCAAATGTTAAGGGACTAGACATTCTTAATGTAATCTTGACTGTATATTGCATATACTTATTGAAGATAGTTTTTCTTGTATTAGTTATAAGCTTCTTTAATTTTAGACAAAAAGAGAGGAAATGTGGTGGTATTGTGTTCCCCAAAATATTGTGTACTCTAATAAATTTATCTGGGGTCAGAGAACAGACAGCCACTAGGTACAAAGGCTAGAAAATGGTGGCACTCACACCTTTAATCCTAGCATTTCAGAGATAGAAATCCCTCTGGATCTCTGTGAGTTCAAGGCCACATTGGAAATAGCCAAGCATGGTGACACACACCTTTAATCCCAGAAAGCCAGCCTTTAATCCCAGGGAGTGGTGGTAGAAAGCAGAAAGATATATAAGGCGTGAGGACCAGAAACTAGAAGCTTTTGGCTGGTTAAGCATTTGGCCTGGTTAAGCTTCAGGCTTTTGAGCAGTAATTCAGCTGAGACCCATTCCAGATGAGGACTCAGAGGCCTCCAGTCTGAGGAGACAAGACCAGCTGAGGATCTGGCCAGGTGAGGTGAGATAGCTGTGGCTTGTTCTGTGTCTCTGATCTACCAGCATGGACCCCAATAACTGGCCTCAGGTTTGATTTTATGAATAAGAACTTTTAAAATTCCTGCTACACTGCGTAGAACAGAGCTCTAAGTGGAGCAAGGACCTTGGTGTAAGAATCAGACACCCTGAATCACATAGAAGAGAGGGTAGGGAATAGGCTTGAAGTCATTTGCTCAGGAAAAGACTTTCTGATTAATTAATAAATAATTAATAAATGGGATCTCATGAATAGTAAATAGTCTGTAACAGTTACACATCTGCCAGATTGTCAGTATTCAGAATATATAAAGAACTAAAAACAAAAACAAACACAAAAACTGAACATCAAGAAAACAGATAGCCTGATTTAAAAATTTGGATAGAGAACTAAACAGAGAGCTCTCAAACAGTGAAACAAAAAAGGCTAAGAAACACCTAAAAAAAGGTTCAGCATTCTCAGCCACTGGGGAACTGCAATTAAAACTGCTTTGCGATTTCATTCTATGACAGTCAGAATGGCCAAGGGCAATAGAACAAACGGTAGCACATGCTGATACACACATGATCTCACAGAGACTATGGCAGCACACACAGGGTCTGCACAGGTTCAGAGTAGACAAAGTCCCAGCTGAGAAGAGAAATAGACAAAGTCCTAACAGAACATTAGTTTCAAAAATATGATTGTTGCTTCACAGATGGCTTCAAAGTACTTACAAATGTGCCAATGACATCTTTATAACAAAAAATCCTAAAATTCACATGAAATCACAAAAATACCCTCTTTAACCAGATTAATCTTAAGCAAGAACAGCAGAACACATCAGTAGCTAGTGTTTTCCTGGTCCTGCCTGGCACATGGTCAGGAAAAATCTCTCTTACCCTCCAATCCTGCAGCCGCTCAGACCCACCCAAGTAAACACACAGAGACTTATATTTTTTATAAACTGAATGGCCATGGCAGGCTTTTTGTTAACCGTTCTTATATCTTAAATCAATCCATTTTTATTAATCTATAAGTTGCCACGTGGTTTGTGGCTTACCGGTATCTTATCATCTGTTTCTCATCATGGCAGCTGGCAGTGTCTCCTGACTCAGCTTTCCTGTTCCCAGGATTTTCTTTTCTCTTTGTCCCACCTATACTTCCTGCCTGGCTACCAGCCAATCAGTATTTTATATATTAACCAATCAGAGCAACACATTTAACATACAGAACATCCCACAGTACACATCCTGATTTGAAACCAATTACTGGGTGATAGTAATCAGAACAGTAGGGTTTATTCAAAACCCTTTTACAAAGTGCGGTTAACAGATACCATAAGAAGACAAAAGGAGGTGACAATGCTGCAACACGAATCTAAAAGGTCCTATTTATTAAAAAACTCAGAGCCAGATATTGGGATGAATGCTGAAAGATCAGAGAGACAGAACAAGCCAGCCACAAGTTCTTACCTCTACAAAATCCTCAGCCTCAAGAGCATGGGTTCCTGTTTCCTCACACCCGATATACCTTTCTGTGTCCTGTCACCTTACTTCCTGGGATTAAAGGTGTGTGTGCTTCCCAAACAAAGGCATGAGATCTCAAGTGTTGGGATTAAAGGTATGTGCCACCATGCCTGCTCTGTTCCCAATGTGGCCTTGAACTCAAAGAGGAAATGCTGAGGGATGTCTTCCTGTATGCTCTGAATGTAAGTTGTCCCTATTGGTTAATAAATAAGCTGCTTTGGCCTGTGGCAAGGCAGCCTAGAGGTAGGCAGGAGAGAAGAGAGACAGGAAAGGGAAAGGCAGAGTCTAGGAAGACACAAGCCAGCTGCCCAATGAGCAACATATAATGGATTATGCCATGTTTCAGCTAAAGCCATGAAACATGTGGCAAAACATAGATAAATAGAAATGGGTTAAATTATAAGAGCTTGCTGGTGAGAAGCTTGAGCCATATGCCATCCAGTTTATAAATAATATAAGCCTCTGGGTGTTTACTTGGGGCTAAGCAGCTGTGGACTGCAGGGCCAGGCAAGACTGGAAAAAACTTCCAGATACATTTGGCTGCCCAATGTGTTGGTTCGACTTTCTACCTAAAACTTGAGAGAACTTAAAAAGAAGTTCTAAAATTGAGCTAAGAACAGCTTTCTACTTCATGTCTCATGTGGGCTGAGGTATAGAATCACCAAGGTACCGAGACACCAGATCTCTGTCTTCCAAATGATAGGATTAAGGGTGTGTGCCACCACTGTCTGGCCTCTATGTCTAATGTAGTGACTGATTCAGTCCTCTGATTCCCAGATAAGTTTTATTGGGGTGCACAATATATAACCACACAATGGACAGTGTCAGTCTCAGAATATCATGGTGAATCCCATTAATTTATATAATTAACCTGTGTCAATGAGTATTCTTAAAGTCTGATAATAATAAAACAAGTATATAAACCAATGGGACAGAGTAAGAGGCTCAGAAATAAATCCATGAATTAACTATCAATTGATCAATTGACAGCCAAGGCTGTCAAGAACACACAAGCAGGAAGATGGTGTCTTCAAGAAATAGTTCTGGGGAAACAGGGCATCCACATGTGGAAAAGCAGAGTTAGATCCTATGCACACTCTACACAAAAGTCAGCCAATGATATAGAGTCAAGTGTGAAGATGTGAAACTGGATAGAGATCCCACCAGTGTGCATGTGCAAAGGCAATCTGACCAGCATAGGAAGGATTAGTGCAGGGTTCAACGCCAAGGCAGGGGCTCAAGCTGGAGAGATGGATGGACAAAGAAAACATGCTGTACATTTGCAATGGACTCTGATACAGACATACAAAAAAGAAATCCTGTGATATAAACATGTAGATGAACATGGCATGGATTTAGGAAAGTGGAATGACCAGTCATAGAAAGACAAATGCCATGAAGAACCCACACACATACAAATCTAAAAAAGTTGAATGGAAATAGCAGAATGCTGGTTACCAGTGTCTGGAGGAGGGGATACTTCAGAAGAGATTGGACAAAATTCATGGAATTTCAGTTACTAAAGAAATGAACAGAAAGCATAAAACCATGAGAAGAAAATTTAGTTTCTAAACATAAATCTGGACAATGGCATTTTTAGCTATGACACAAAAAGTACAAGAAACAAAATTAAAATTAGACAAGTAGGGTGGAATCCAACTAAAAGAAGCTCCATGCCAGAAATAGAAATAACCAAGAAAAAATACAAAACAGAATGGGAGATCAATGTTTGCAAACTACATGTTTTCTAGGAGATATTCAAAATATATATATATATAATCATGCAACTCAACAGAAAAACAAATTCAATATGCAATTAAATATGAGAAAGAACTTAAATATGCATTTCTAAAATAAAATCACACAAGTAGCTAATATGTTGATGGATATTGAACATCACTGATCTTTAGGAAACTGGAAGTCAAAATTGAAATGGAGTATAATCACATGTTTTAGGGTGACTATCAGCAAAAAGGCACAGCCATGTCTAAATGCTGCTAAGAATGTACTCTTATCTTGGACATATGCCCAACTAAAACCTCCATTATTTTAGAGGCAGGAGAAAACAGACCTGGTGGGAATATTTAAATATATATCCTGAAATTTGTATACCCAGAGTCTCACCAACACCTAACAGACAGCTAAATCCAAGGTTCATAACATTAGCTTGGCCCTCCAGATGTCATCTGGGTGGAAAGCATGGTCTACGAGAGGAGGGCAAGAAGTCTGACCTCCCATCATTCCTCACAGACAAGACAGTTCTGACAACAGCCTCGGGAAGAATTCAGGAAGATTTTTTAAAGAAAAATTCAGAAGGATTTTTTAAAAATTTAACAAGAATGCATAAATCAATGACAGTACAACTTATGTTTTCCTTTAAGCCTAAAAGTACCCAGTACTAACTCTAAGAAGTCACAGAAAACAAGAGTAATATGAACAGTTGATACCTATAGATTATTAAAACTATTCGGTTATTAATAAAATTCCTTACTTCCACAAGCATGTTGATGTCTACACACAGTAAAAATAAGAAATGATAAATCTGAGAAAGATAAATATGTCTCTTCTGCTTTTGTGTTACCCCTGTCTATAAAGGTTAAACTATGTAATACAACATACATGGGCTAAGTGTGGCTACTCGTGCGTGCATGCATGCGTGTGTACACACACACACACACACACACAATTTTAAAGTGAATACAGTTTATCCAAATGAAGTTCAGGAACTTTTATGTCCGTTCTTGAAACCAAGTGTCAGGTCATCTTGGCTACGATGAAACTGTGAAGTGATAAGGTCACAGTGAGACTGCTGTCTAGGTGGAGAGGCCTTTAGAAAATGTATAAGGTGTGTGTGCATGTGTGCCTGTGTGCCTGTGTGCCTGTGTGCCTGTGTGCCTGTGTGCCTGTGTGCCTGTGTGCCTGTGTGCCTGTGTGTATGTGTGCCTGTGTGCCTGTGTGCCTGTGTGCATGTGTACCTGTGTGCATGTGTGCCTGTGTGCATGTGTGCATGTGTGTATGTGTGCCTGTGTGCATCTGTGCCTGTGTGCCTGTGTGCATGTGTGCATGTGTGCATGTGTGCCTGTGTGCCTGTGTGCATGTGTGCATGTGTGCCTGTGTGTATGTGTGCATGTGTGCCTGTGTGCCTGTGTGCATGTGTGCCTGTGTGCCTGTGTGCCTGTGTGCCTGTGTGTATGTGTGCCTGTGTGCATGTGTGCCTGTGTGCATGTGTGTATGTGTGCCTGTGTGCATGTGTGCCTGTGTGCCTGTGTGTATGTGTGCCTGTGTGCATGTGTGCCTGTGTGCCTGTGTGCCTGTGTGTGCATGTGTGCCTGTGTGTATGTGTGCCTGTGTGCCTGTGTGCCTGTGTGCCTGTGTGCCTGTGTGCCTGTGTGCCTGTGTGCCTGTGAGCCTGTGAGCCTGTGTGCCTGTGTGCCTGTGTGCCTGTGTGCCTGTGAGCCTGTGTGCCTGTGTGCCTGTGTGCCTGTGTGCCTGTGTGCCTGTGTGCCTGTGTGCCTGTGTGTATGGATACAAGGAAGAGTGATAACTTTCTATTTCCTCTTCATCTCCATGAAAGCATTTTCCACAGAAGACTGCTAATGGCCTCTTACCAGTTTACTGAGACCCCCACACACCCTTCAATATTTAATATAGTGTCACTTATTCATAAGAACCTCTCACCTGACTAGGAAAGGCCTGCTTGTCGCTGGGGGCGTGTGACATGGCACTCTCATGGCAAGCAGCTGGGTCTCCTGTCAGGGATAAGTTTGCAGAGCCTCTGAAACCAGATGCCCAGGAAAAGCAAAAACACAGAAAATTATCCTTAAAAAAACATAAAAAAATAAGATTTATGTAGGAAGCAGATACGTTTACTAAAAGGTAAAAATGTGGTACCTTCTGAAGTTTAAATCTTGAACATAACAACTTACTATATAATCACTCACTACCAAAGAACAAATCATGCTAAACGCCCAACCACAGAATCTTACAGAACCCTACCCTTTCCTAAAGCAGGAAGATAAAGTCTGTCATATAAACATGAGTGCTCTGGTTCCCAGTGGCAGCATAAGAAACATCTTTCCCAAACTGAAGCCAAGCAATCTGGAAAGTGAACTCAGCTGGCCAGAAGCCAATGGACATTGAACTTATGGTTAGACCTCTGTTAAACAATACTGCAAGTCGGAGAAAGAGGTGCCAGGTCCAATAACCCCCTCCCTCCTAGTGGGTGGGCCACACCCCATGTGGATTAAAGGCTGGTGTTGACTGAGGACAAGGGGCTCCGGAGTGAAGCCATGTTGACTGACATGGGTGTGTCGGGGCCACAGATAGACTAGTTACTTGCTCATTGTTGTATGCTGTTGCCTTCAGGTATCTACATTTCATGACACAGGAAGTAGATGGCAGATTAATTATACAGCTCTTTGCTAATAAAGTTCTGTGATTAGGCTCTGCCTTTCCCTGTTTCTCTAAACACTGTTTGTCTTAAATTACAAGTTACATTTTCTGGGAGTCATTAATCTCTCTAATTCATTTCTTTCCATCCAGAGATCCATAAATAAATGGACCCCACCAATAAGCAACCCAAACAGATGGTGGTGATTCTAATGATCCATTTGTAGTGGTTTTTCATAGGTGGGGCCTACAGGAAATCTCCAAATTACTAGGTCTACCTCTATTTAAAAGAAAGATAAGTGCTACTAATATAGGAACACCATGTTAGTGGAGTTAAGGAAAGGAAAGTGAATGCCATTGTCTTGTCAACTTGGCACAATCTAGAATCAACTGGGAAGAGTCTCAATGAAGGCTTTCTCATGGGCTGGTCTGTGGGGGGGTTGTCACAGTTATGTTCATTGATGTGGGAAAATCCAGGCTAAAAGTGGGTGATGTCATTTCCTAGGTTTGGGTCCTGAACAAGCATGGAGGAAGCTAGATGAACCGGAAAGCATGCATGCCTGTGCGTTCATTCTTCTCAGCTCTTGACTCTGGGAGTGATGTGACATTTGAAGTTCCTGCTGCCTTAACTGCCATGTTGTGATGGACTGCAGCCTGTTATTGGGAGTGAAAATAAACCCTTCGTGCCCCTAATTTTCTTTTAGTCACCTTTATCATAGCAACAGAAACTAGACTAGGGCAGTGGAGTTATGTACTAGATTATTAAATATTTATATATAACATTTCTATTAATTTTAGAGTAGGTATCTTAGTTAGGGTTTCTATAGCTGTGAAGAAACACCATGACTATGGCAACTTTTATAAAGGAAAATCATTTAATTGGGGTGGCTTACATTTTCAGAGGTTTATTATCATCATGGTACTACAAGGTGACATGCAGGTAGACACAGTGCTGGAGAAGTAGCTGAGTTGTCCTACATCTTGACTTGCAGGCAATAGTAACTGCTCTGTCTCATTGGGCGTGGCTTGTGCATATATGAGACCTCAAAGCCTATCTCCACAGTGACACACTTCCTCGAATAAGACCACATCTACTCCAACAAGGTCACACCTCCTAATAGTGCCACTCCCTTTGAGGGCCATTTTCTTTCAAACCACTATTACTATTTCTTTTACCATTTATTATAATATAAAACTAGGGGACAAATGTAAGATAAAAACCTGAGACAGTCACCATGGCCATGACACACCTGCCACTGTTCACCTCCCAGCTCCAAAACGGCTGTGCTACCTTCTGACCCCTACCCTTCTTTTTCAGGACCATTCTTTATCTCATCCTGAGTCTTCCAAGGACTCTGTGACCCATTCTGACCAGCCGAATGGGAACCCCACCTCTTGAACCAAATGCTCTATTCAATTGGACATTATACCACAACATAAACAAAATTCCGGTAACATTTCCCCCTTTTCTTTTAATTAAAAAGGAAGGCTTTAATTTTAACATAGTAAAATTATATATAACGAAAACAGTTATCAAGTAAGAATTACAGTTACAATATTATGGTGATATTTTATTTGTATTGAAATGTGATTTTATTTGTATGTTAATAAATAAAGTTGCTTGGGGATCAGAGCTAATAGCAAGCCATAGCAGAAGCCAGGCAGTGGTGGCGCATGCCTTTAATCCCAATCACATGACAGGCAGATCTCTGTGTTCAAGAATACAGCCAGCATGGAGACACATGCCTTTAATCTCAATACCAACCATAGAAGACCTGGAGGTCTGTATAGACAGGCAGTGACAAGGAGGTCATATGGTTGGGTTTACAACCAATGAGAAGGCAGAACAGAAAGTCAATAAAAAGACAGACCCACAGGAAGTACGTCTCTTTCTGAGGGGAAGGACAGCAGCGGCAGTGAAGGGTAAGAAAGGGTTTTTAGCTCTTAACTACTGCTCTGACCTCTTGGGCTTTCAACTCTGCATTTGGCTCTGTGTTTCTTATTTTAAAAAGACTGTTACACCTACACAATATCCAGTTAATTTGTATTTGGTAAAACAGGAGAAAATATTTTATTATCTATTTTATCTTTGTGAATCTAAAGTTTTATACCTAATTTACTTTTTATCATAACTAAAGAAAACTATAAGTTTAGTTATTTGTCTTTAACTCCATCAAAGACTTCAGAAGGGTGTAATGTTACCTAACAATAGGGAATTCTGGCTGCCTGGACAGTTACCCCAAGTTTTTCTGTAATATTGGGTCATCCAACTTTGGAATATAGACCTAGTATATCTGACAGACATTTTTGAGAAGCAGGAAATTTTGAAGAACTTTCTTACCTAGTCTTGGCAAAGTTTGGTGGTTGTTTTTTGTTGTTGCTGTTGTTGTTTGTTTTGTTTTGTTTTGTTTGTTTTTTTGCATCCTCCTGGTCCAGTTTTGCCATAAAGAAAACAAAATCCATATGGAGTTTCTTTGATGCCCATCATCTTCCCTGAAGTAGATTGGTGCTGCCAGGAGCACACATGTCTCACTGTCATGAAAAGTGTTAGCTTATTAAACATATTAAATGCCATATTCTGTAGGCCTTGAAGTGTTTGAAGACCATCTATATATCTAAATAGATCTGTGTGTGACCTTGAAAATGTACCTAGCAGGATTATAAGTTTGATTATTGTAGATGACTATTAATTTGTATTTCTTAATTATATATTACATTTTAAAATGATCTGCATAAACACAATACCCTCAACAAGAGTAGAAACATACATATAGCATAAAAACTTAACTTTAAATTTGTATCAATATACCAGAATCCATACCAATGTAAAATATTTTGATATTAATTGTTGTTTTTTGGATTAAAGTAGATTCAATAATCTATACTTTTATCTCATCATTTCTATATCATATCCCCCTTTTTCCTTTAGAAAGAGATCTTTGATTTAACTCTTTTGTTTAGCTTTTTTGCTAAACTATGAACAATAACAACTTGTAACCAATGATTTTAAATGATAAACATCTATAATCAATCTTTTGG
This sequence comes from Peromyscus leucopus, assembly GCF_004664715.2. Lineage (NCBI taxonomy): Eukaryota > Metazoa > Chordata > Mammalia > Rodentia > Cricetidae > Peromyscus > Peromyscus leucopus. The sequence continues at coordinate 89,168,802 of NC_051071.1, read as the reverse complement.
GAATGTGGGCATTGTTTTCTCTAGACTGCTTCCTGTTGTCTGGGGCCCTGAAATCATTGGGGGAACCTTCAGAAAATCAGGAGAATTGGTAAGTCTTGGCTGGAGTAGTCTGTGAAGGCGGGATCATCTCAGCCAGCAGCCTTGAAGCTGTTCTGGATGTTGTTGGATCATCTTGGCCATCTGTTTTTATTGGTGTTTAGTCTCCTTGTTCTGAAAACATAAACTTTTAAAGGTAATATACATTTTTGTATTCATACAACTATCGGCTGTATGTTGTACACAAGTTAGCCAAAGATGATTTTTTTGTTGTTGTTTTATGTTTGAGTAGGTAAAATATATGTTACATGTTTTGTAATTTTTCTAGGTTTATTATGTCTGTAGTCAGGATTTTCAGGGTGTCTTCCCTGATCAAACTTGATCCATATCAACCTGGAATGAATCCACAGCCTCTCAATTCCTGTGGAAATAAAAGTCGACCTCTTCCCCAGAGTAAGATAACTTTTGACTTATATTTTGAAGTCAAGATATTTTAAAAATCCAGCAGTTTTCAAAATCCATTGTGTTTTAGCAGCTGTCATTCCCTCATTAGCAATCAGAAAATCTAAAGACAACATAATAACATACAGGATGCAGACTCTCTGTATGTGTCCCATCTTTACATGGCTTTTTCCTCTTAATATTATTTTTTGTCTTTAAAGACTTTATTATTTTTAAACTATTTTTTCTGTGACTGTCTATACCATTCCCTTTTATCTCCCTACCCTATGTACATGTTTAAACACACCGTAACCCATCTGGATCTATCTTTACTGCATATCATGCGGCTTAATTCATGGCCTGCTAATGGGGCAGTGCTCACACCAGTGACTCAAGCCTACCGGTAGCAGCTGGGAGATGTGTCTCTGTACCACAGCTGGCATGAGAGACATGGGACTAGGAAGCCACATTTGGCTCTGTTTTGGGGTAATTAGAAACTTTTTTAAAGCTTTCTCGGGTCTTCTATGAATGTAGGTGCAGGACATTCGGGCTCCATTTGTTGTGATTTCTGTTACCATTTATGGCCAGCTAAATGTGAACCCCAACTCTTGAACCAAGTGCTCTATTCAACTGGACAACCAGACCACAACATAAACAAAATTCTCATAACAAACCACCACTGTAGACATAGTAGAAACTAAACTGTGGGTCTTCATGTAGGTTTCCTGGCAATCTGTACCTAAAAATGCCAATAACTTCAATTAGAAGGGTTTTTTTTATCTTCATATGTCTTTATTTTGCAATTCTATCAACAGAAAATTTATCGGTGCAAAATCTTTTAAAGATATTTTTAAATCAAGTAGTTTCCAATTTCATGTCCATAAATATTGATATTTGATCATTATAACATAGACACGTGTTGTGTTAATATTTCTATACATTGAGTACAAAATAAATGCATCTTTTTAATTTTAAAATTTTAACCTCTTCCAAAATCTTTATATTAGTAATATAGAAATATCTAGTTGTATGATTTTTAAGGCTAGATTTTAGATCCTCACAGCAATATTTATTAAGCATCCATTATTGCCAGCTAGTGGGGTATTAGGATCTCAAAGCAGAGATAATCTTCTGGGGGCAGGAAGAAGCTGGAGAGCTGTCTCAACAGTTCAGAGTACTGGCTGCTGTTCTAGAGGACTCACATAGTGACTCATAACCATCTCTTAGTCCAGTTCGAGGGGATCCGATTCCTTGTTCTGGTCTCCATGGGCACTAGCCTTCTTCTGACATTCAAAGGCACCAGTCATTAATGGGTTGTACAGACATATATGCAGCCAAAACATCCATACAAATAAGTAAAAATAACATTTAAAATCTACTGGGGGACACAGACTTGAGATAATAAGACATTCATATGGTCAATGTGCACTTTAAGCAATAGAATAAACACTGTAATCAGTTTAGTAATTCATGGGCTTCATTTTTGTGAAACATAAACATTTACACTAGCCACAGGGCCCCGTAGGTCTGTGGATCGGGCCATCGCATCAGTACCACAGTGTCTGTTTCCCCCTCCATCTCTCAGCTTCCCTGTTTTTGGAATGGCATTCTTCTGCAGAAGATATATTTCAACAATTCCAAATTCACTGTCACAGGAACAGGAACATCAACTCATTAGTTCCTGCAAATGTCAGGGTTGGCTCTGGTTAACCGTTCATAAGTCACATGTCCACTTTCCATCGTCAGCGCCGTGGGATCGGTGACACACCATTCTCAGTGGCTCTCTGCTTTTGTGGACTGAGCTAGGGATGGGTGAATCTCTAAGAAGCAATGAGGTGCCAGTGGCTGAAGAAACAGAACAAGTCTCTCACGTGGGACCATCAATTCTGTTAAATAGCAAGAGCTCCCAGGAGGGCTTGTCGGATGACTTTTTGGTTGTACAAATTTCTACTTTATACCAAATGCAACCAAAACTGCATTTTACAAGGAAAGATCTACACTACCTTATTTGAGATGAGCAAACAGGATCCCTCTAAGGAAACTAATGCCCATCAAAGACCTGAGCAGTATTTGTATACCACTGAAAAGCTCAAGGCAGGAAAAATACACGGTGAAAAACAAGAGACTGGTTTCAGAGGATTAGTGTCAAAATGTAAGGTGGGAAAAAGAAAGCACTGTTCAAAAGAATTGTAAAGAAAATAAGAAGATTGATGGTGGAATCAGTGGTGTTCACTCCCAAATTCTGCAACTGATCATCTGAAGCTCTCTGTCGCCAGCTGTAGAGATGCCTCACCAGCACAGAAACATAAGTGACTAGTGTAGAGGTGGAGGAGATGCTGAAGAGATGGCCCAGGCGGTAAGAGTGTGTGCAGCACAAGCATGAGAACCTGAGCTCAGATCCCCAGCATCCACATAAAAATTGAGGCCTGGCAGTGTGCTCATCTGGAACCCCAGTCTTGTAGGGGATGTAAACAGGAAGATGCCTGAGACTTGCAGGTCTCCAGCCTGGCTCCAGGTTCAGCAGAGACCATGTCTCAAGGAAATAGGTGTAGAGTGGTAGAGAGGACACTGGACATCTTCTTTTGGTCTCTCTGTGTGTACAGGAACAAGCAAGTACATCTCCACACACACAGATATACATTGCAATGGCTAATCTTGCTTGTTGACTGGACACATCTTAAAAGAGGGAATCGTAACTGAGGAATTGTTTCGATCAAGTTGGCCTGCGACCATGTCTATAAGAGACTTGGTTGCTAACTGATGTAGCAGAGCCCACTGTAGGCAGTACCATCCCTAGGCAGGTGAGCTTTGGCCATATAGGAAAGGTAGCTGAACATGATTCTGGAAGTGAACCAGTTTGCAGTGGTTCTTGCTTCCATGGCTTCTAGTGGTTTCTGCTACCATTTCAAAGACTGGAATATTATTGCAAATATAATAAAATAATATTGCAAAGGTGAGAAATGAAGGGAGAAACGGGCACTGAATTACTGGTTAATGTTCTGCTCTGACTTCTCTCAATGATGGGCAGTGACCTGATAGCAAAACTTTCCGCCCAAAGTTACTTTTAGGTGTATTTATCACCGCAATGGAGAGCAGACTACTGAGCACATGTGCACACTTGCACGCACACCAACATTTAATATAATAATAAGTTACCTTGATTTCTAAGTGCAGTGATTAAAAGTTTCCAAGCACAAAGAAATGTTTTATGGCTTTCATATTTTTGTCTTGTATAAATAAACCCATAAAATAACAAATAATTTTTAATTGGAATTCATTCCTTCTTTGAGAAAAACATTTACTATTTTGGAAAACAACTTTCCTCATTTTTTTTTTGGAAATATTACTTAAATAGTCTTTAACAGGGCAGGTCAGCTACATAAGCAGGAAATAAATTATCAGTAAACACATAACTGTGTTTTTCTACCAGACCAAGATGTTCCAATGGTTTCCTAGAATATGAGTTTGCTTTATTGAAATATATTTCCATAAACCAGAGGCCATTGCCAGTCACTGACACCACAAGTGTGCCATAAATAAATCAAAACAGAGGCACATTGAGAGAATACTATAATAGAAATCCAAGCTTACAACAGTCATACAACAAAAGTGAAGGATACCATCTTTTGTGAGTTCACAGATCTTTCCAGTGTGGAGACAGCCTAGTGCTTATATTAAAACCTAGCTGTTTCCCTGTGTTTACAACATTTGTGTGTCTGTTACAGCCTTCATGTTACATTCTCATAAAATTTCTTATGCCCACCTTCTCGTGGAAGATTTATGACAGTTGGCATTGGTGTGTTTTCATGTCTGCCTTTATACCTAGACTCTGAGCTCAGTAAGGACAGAGACTAAGGCACATTTATCTTTCTATCCCTAAACACTGTGAGTAACACCTGCTAAATACTGAGTGAAGTAAAAAAACAAAAACAAACAAACAAACAAAAACCCTAACAGATTCTTCTACCTATGACTTCCCAAAGTCCTGATGATCATCTTTGTTAGATTCCTGTGTTAAGTTCCTCTGAGCTCAGTTTTACATTAATCAGCCCCCAAGTAATAAGCCTGCTTGCAGAATTAGATGATGAGTCATTAAGAGGGTGGCAGGGATGGCAACTTGAAACCAGATATAGTTGGCAATGTCTGCTGTATTCCCCAGATAAACTTGGGGGAAAAACCAAACCAAACAAACAAAAAGCTCTGTTGGTAAAAGACATAGATGGGGGCGTCTACTAGGGGTAGAAAGGAATCACTACGATGGAAGAGGTTGGTAATGGAGACTTAGGAGGAAGCAAATATGATCAAAGTGTGTTATATACATGTATGAAAACAACACAGTGAAGCTCATTAGTTTGAATAATTAACATACACTAAAAAGGCAGCTCTATCTTCTCTTGGGTGTTGACCTATACCAATATGTTTGGCAAATTCTTGGCTCTCCTCTAAGGATGTTTTAGGGAGGAAGGGGGCTCTGATATCTTCTGAGAAAGAGAATTAATTCCAAAGGAAAAAATAATCCAGTATGACAAATCATGCCAACTATGTCTTCTTAACTGTGGTCCCAAAGGGGATTCCATGGTCAATCATGGCGACCACTGGGTCTACTCTGCCAGTCCTACTAGAAGGCCATGGGAGGCCATGCTTTCCTAAACACTGTCTGACATGGAGGTGTGGAGTAGAGAACCTTGGGGTCCCTCCTGTGGAACATACAATAAAGCTGGGTCAAGTGGCCACCTCCACCTGCCTCACAGCACTTTATCCCATTCAACCCAGGGGGAAGAAATTCCTGGCCCCAGCTTCTCTTCAGAGACCATAGGATTCCTGACCTTCTTCCCTTGGAGCAGTGGCTTTTGATGGAATCTCCCAGCATCTCTGCCAAGAGCATACCTGTTTCCTTGGGAAGCCCAAAGGAGCAGCTTTGACAGACAAGACTGCTCCTGCCCATATCTCTTACTCTTTATGCTCAACACTGGCACCCACTTTTCAAAGCTTTCTCTGTGTCCTTGTGATAAAGCACAAAAGAGGTGAGCTGACCTCTGACCTTTGTATTCTGGCCAACCAGGAGTAGATCTGGTGAGACAGGCCTGTGATCCCCTTTTACCTGACTGAGGGATGACTTTGTTTGAAAGTCCCTTTATCTCTGATTCTTCGAGTCCATACCAGCCTACAGATAGCTCCATATGCCTAACATTAATGGGGATGCTGTGTCACATTTTGGCTTTTGGTCCAAATTACATCCCCAGTTCATACTTCCCATAGTTTATGAGGCCTTTGGACACTTGGCCAGTTAGCTAATACATCTGATTTCTGATAACTCTGCATGTGGCCATCTATTAGCTATTGTAAGATGAATTGCTAATTGCTACAAAAACACGGAGCCAAGTATTGGGGTGAATGCTAAAAGATCAGAGAAGCAAAACAATTCACAGCCAACCTCACCTTGACAACTCCCCATCTGATCATGTTTCCACAAATCCTCAGACTGAAAGCTTCTGAGTCTTTACCCAAATGGATCTCAGCTGAATTGCTGCTAAAAGTTTAAAAGCCTCTAGTTCCTGGTCCTCATGCCTTATGCCTTATATACCTTTCTGCTTCCTGCTATCACTCTCTGGAATTAAAGATGTGTGTCCTTCCCAAGCAAAGACATAAGATCTCAAGTGCTGTGATTAAAGGTGTGTGCCACCATGCCTGGTTTTGTTCCCAGTGTGGCCTTGAACTCACAGAGATCCAGATGGATCTCTGCTTCCCAAGTAATAGAATTAAAGGCATGTGTGCCACCACCATGTCTGGCCTCTATGTCTAATCTAGTGGCTGTTCTCTTCCCTGACCCCAGATAAGTTTTACTAGGGTAAATATATATATATATATATATATATATATATATATATATATATATATATATATATGAGAGAGAGAGATTGGGAGACACAATATCTCACCACAAGCTATCAGTTCCTTGAGTCTGTGCTAACTGTTGGAATCAGGATGGATCATAGCCCATCTTCCACACAGGAAAGCACCTCTCTAACACTGCAGAGGTACTGAGAATTCTGAGATGTGTCCAACATGGCAGTGGCACAGTAATGCCATGTACCCTCCCAGCAAGCCTGGTAGACTTGATACACTGATGAAGCACCAAGCACTCACTACCTGCTGGAGACACAGGAGAGGCCATAGAGGTTCCTGAGCAAGATAGAGCAGCAGTGTCCTGCATACATCTGTCCTGATTACTTGTGTGAGAAAGAGATGGTGCTAGGGACTCTGGGAAATATTGGACAACGCTTCACTTGGTCCTTTAGTACCTTTCCCTTTCAGGGACCAAAAAAAAAAAAAAACAAAAAAACAAAAAAAAAACACGATCAAAAGTGACTAATAGGTGAAAGAGCTTATTTGGGCTTACCGTTCTAAAGAGAGAATCCATCATGGTGGGTAAGGCGTGGCAGCAGGTGGCAGCAGCCGAGCTGTGGTGACCACATCTTATCTATGCACAGGAAGCAGAAAGCAAGCAGAGTAAATCTCTAAACCCTCAGATCCCACCCCCAGTGACTTACTTCCTCCAGCAAGACTCTGCCTCCCAGAGGTTCCATAATCTCCCCAAACAGTGCCACAGCTGGGGACCACGTGTTAAAACATAGGGAGCCTGTGGGGGACATTTCTCATTCAAACCACCACACCTGACTACTGAGCTGCATTGTTAGATGAAGCCAATAAAAATGAAACAACTGTTCTAAGCAAACTCATCCATTTTTACAAGCTACAGGATGTATTTTCATTCTCAATCTGAGAGTGAAAATGGGGCTGGATTAATTTATTCAAAGGGTGTCCTGTCCATTTCACATATTGCTGTCTAAAGAATATTAGTTGAAATAAGAAAGCTGCTGTTGTGACAAGTACTAATATGCTAGTGGAAGTGTGTGTGTGTGTGTGTGTGTGTGTGTGTGTGCGCGCACGCATTTCTGTGAACCCAGAATTTTGAATATGATAAAAGATAAACCTACAAGTCAGAAGTGATTACTTACTCCTTAAATCATTTTTCAAAGATGATGACCTTATCTAATGCATTTTCTCTGTCACGAAGAAATTCTCTTTGCAGATCAAAACTGCTTCTGTTCAAAGTGAATTTACTTCAGTGATTATTTCAAAAGATAATGCCAAATCCACATGCAGTTTATACTTAAAAACTGTTGTAAAAATGAATGCCACTAAGCACTCTTTTAAAAATTGGACTCAGTCCCTAAAATATGAAAATTGGCACATTACTACATAGCTTCTATTCTGTAATAAATAAACCTCTCCATCTACAAATATTTCTCCATCTACAAATAGATATTTCTCAAGTTTTATCATTTATTTCTGTAGCAAACAATTACTCATTTTCTTCCAGGTAGTAGAAATATTTATTCCCCATTTTTTTTTTTTTTTTTTTTTTTTTTTTGGTTTTTCGAGACAGGGTTTCTCTGTGTAGCTTTGCGCCTTTCCTGGGACTCACTTGGTAGCCCAGGCTGGCCTCGAACTCACAGAGATCCACCTGGCTCTGCCTCCCGAGTGCTGGGATTAAAGGCGTGCGCCACCACCGCCCGGCTTATTCCCCATTTTCTGAGTTATTTATATACCTGTGAAGAGTTACTTTTCTAAGGATGGGAAACTGCAAGCAGCTACTTTTTCACCCTTCTGAGAGTCACTTGCTCCTTTCCAGTAAAAAGCTGAACTTCGAGATGAATGAGTGTCTCCAGTGGCCTAGGTACCTTGGCAGTCATTCTGAAGTCTGTTGGTATGTCCACTGGATGGTATGTTAGGGACATGGCCCTATCTCAGAAAGGCTGTCTGCGGTTTGAGAAAATGAAGATTTTTTTCTGTCATTTCCAAACCCCTGCATGAAGCTAAATTCATTCTAGAGAAGCTTGGGTGTATGGATTGTCACTAGTCACTCCATTACTGGGAAAGGTGCTGTTCTAGAAACACAGTTAATTATCAGATTTGTGCCAGAGATTTAAAAAAAATGTAAATTAGATTTATATCTTTATAACTTTTAATGTTGGATAAAAGAAAACACAAATAAATTCAAGAATATGTAAATTATGAAGCACAAGAAAACCCAGCCCCAGGTGAGGAGCTAAACTACGTGCTGCCATGACACCATGTGCACCCCCTTCTGTCTCCTCTATTCCCTCCAACCTTTGCACACAGAAGACTAACTCCTCTGTGTTGTTGTCCACTGTGTGGATTTCTTCGAACTGCTCTTTCTGAAAAGATGGATCACTATTAATAATTAGTGTGCTATTAAATGCTACCTGGTGTTTGGGCATCACAGTATCATTTGCTTCACTCTGCATTATGTTTCGTCCTTCCAATGTTATGTTTCTGAGATTTATCTAGGTCTTAGAATGTAACTTAGTTCTGGGCCACATGCTTAACTGTGTGAGGTCCTGGGGTTAATTCCCAGCACCATATATAGATAAATCCACAAATTAAATTTTGGAGGAGGGAGATTTTGAGACAGGGACTCTAGAACCTTTCTCTCTTGCTTAGGAATAGAATTATTCTAAGACGGAACTCTAGTCTCCAACTGAAGCGAGAAATGTTATAGGAAGAATGAAGAGCATATTTTTACAATTATGAGAACACCAGGTCAGCCTTAGAGCATTAATTAAACTTTTTACTTGACCTCCCATTCTTCTTCAAAAAGTAGATTTAATAAAACAGAAAAATTTCTCCCTGCAGATCTTTTAGTTTTGATTATCTTTTATCTTCTATATATGAATTTATTAACTAGTTTGAATTCATATCCAGAAAATTGCCTTGCTTTTTAAATTTTTATCTATGTTTGCAAATCGTTAGCTGTCTTGTAATTTTATTTGAGAAACTGTTCATGAGGAGAAAATGTTTATTTTGTAAAGCCTTTGGCAGTTGGGAGGAGAACTCAATGGTGGGCACGTGCCTGTAATTGCTGTGGTAAGGAGGCTGTGCCTGTAATTGCTGTGGTAAGGAGGCTGAGGCAGCGTCATTGGGTTGGAAGCCAAAGTCCTGAGGAGATAAAAAAGGATGAGATGATTAGAGGCAATCCACCCAAGTTCAGAACCCAGCACTTTCGTTGACTTTGTGTGTAAGTTATTTGAGCAAGTTCCCCTCTGTTCCCTCATCTGTATAACATAGACGTGAGGAGCATTAAGCAAATTGGCGTAGATAAGTACATGTACTGGAACCAGATGTTGAGCCAAGGCTCAACTCATTTAAGTTCTTGTACACATAACTGTGACCTTTTATATGTTGCTACATGTTTTACTAAATAACAACACATGACATCCTTCATACTGTCTAGCTACCTAAGACCATATTTTTTTCTTTTTGCTTATAAATATAAGTAAAGCAGTATCTGTTTTCCTGCTTGGGGGACTACATTCCCAACATAACTTTCCACAAAGCTTCCATAGTTGGCCAATGCGATGCAGTACCTGAAGCATCACACCAAGTTGGTACGTGGGTATCAGCCATTATGATATACTCTACTAAGGAAAGGTTGTCTAGGTACCATTATTTGAGATGTCTTATCTTTCTATTGAAAGTGGATTTGATTTTTCCACACATACGGTGTGATTTATGGAGTCTCAAAGATCTTATACTAAAGTTTGCTGATGGCATTTTTCATGAAAGAGATAAGAATTCAGATCATATCACATTTGCAATTTTAGCTTCTCCTTCAGCAAAAAATGTAAACAGATTTCCCCCCTTGTTTACCAAAGAAGCAAACTGCTCTTGGTACTGCTTTTCAAAAATAAATGTTAAATAAAATAAATCCAGACACTTCCATTTTCAGACCATTTAATGTGTACTTTCTTTGGCGAAGTATAACTAATTACACACTTAAGAAACTTCCTGGGAAGAGGATATCCCTTTGCAAACCAACCCTCAGATGCCAAAACATCTGAGGCCATCAGCGCACAACAGTGCTGTTTTCACTGATCAAGTTCCTTCCATACAACTTAGGATGCACTCTGCCATTTTCTCAAGCCATAAGCTTGATGCAGTTTGTCATTTCAAATAACATTATCACATGTAGGAGTGTTTCCTGTGTTCATTTGCTTCCACAACTAATTCTAAGCCCTTGAATCATGACGAAGCACATACTACTCATAACCTTTTCATGGGGACCGCAAAAACCCTAAGGCTATAATATTTGTTAAGTCAATATTGACTGATCTATCAGTTGAAAGCCATATAAGCAGGCAGTGGTGGCCTAAACCTATAATCCCAATATTTACGAGGCAAAGATAGAATAGGGCAGCCTATGCTACACTGTGAAATTTAAGACCAGCCTGGGCTACACAGCAAGGTCTTATGTTAAGTAACCAAAGGCTGGAGATGCACGGCTCAGTGGTAGCCCTGGGTTCAACCACCAGTGGTATAAAAGCAAAGAAAAACAAACAAAACCCAATGACAGCTCACTCTAGAGCCCAAAGAGACAAGACCCATATGTCCTCCAAATGAACTGAGACCTCACAGAAGAAGGGTTTTCACTTTTTCTTGACTAGATCCAGAGGCTTCTCTGACCCACTGGGACCTGCAGACACAGCAGTCCGTGGAGAAGAAGCTCTGATAGGTCTGAGGTGTTTGGACTGCAGTTCCAAATGTGAGCAAGAACTTTGACCTCTCAGCACCTCAGGGTGTTTTCATCCATAAAATGGGGGGCAGGTGTCTGCGTTTATAAACGAAAGACTGGAGAAAATGTTTCATACAAAATACCCAGCCTTGTTAGGATGCAAAAAATGGCATCCTGTTAAACTCCTGTTTCGGTATGGGTGGTGATTTGATATTTGCTGCTGGGTTCCTGGAAGCCTCCCACTCCATCTAAAATCAAGTTTATATGACCTTTTCCATCCCCAAACCCAGGGAATTCACCTGCAGGGAGGATGACACCATCCGTCTCATTACACAAACCAAATTCTCTGCCTGTCTCATTTCCTCCTCTCTACTTCCCATTTCCAGACCCACTCAAACTCGGGTCCCTCTGAGCCCCCACCCCCACTACCCACAACCACCATATTTGCAGATTTCTTTTCTCAGGCTGACATATTACAAACAACTGAGCTTCCTACATCCTCATGCCTGGCTCCAACCTGCTCAGAATACAAGAGCAACTTACATTGGAGAATATGGATCTGATCATGCCATCCTTTGCTGTCTATCACTTTTAGAAAAACTGATAACTGGATCTTTCGCTTGGCCAGTGGAATCTGCTTCCTATCATGCAGGATATTCTCCATCACCTTAAGATCCACTCTGACCTTCTCCACCCTGCTCTCTGCCCTAGGGAGAGGTAGGGTATTATACTATATAATTTCCTCCTGGACCTCCCTCTGCTGTGGAGCCTCAGACTGGGTCCAAGTCTTTACAGAAGGCCACAATTACTGCGAAGTAAATTATGTCTGTAACTATCTTCTCATTGGCATCCCTGCCTTCCACAATGGTACCCAGGCATGGCTGTAGCTTTTCATTCTTGTTGCACTGGGTACTGTACATCCCTTGTTGATTACTCTTAACCATTTAGACACCACAATAAAGAGCCCTTTAATTAAACTGTCCTCAGATGGCCTGAGTGTTTCTGGCTGGGATCCTGGCAGACTGGACATCTCCCTCCTTGGGCTAATCTTGTTTTTCTCACACTCCACATTTCCTTCTACCTCTGCCTAGATAGTCGCTACTCACCCTTAAAGTCTCAGCTCAAATCTCACTCCCCATTGAAGATCTCCTGCCTCCACACAGGCGGGGTGACTGCAGCATGCCTTCCTAAGTCTGCTTAATTTTCCATGTCCTTTGTGACACGATAACAAATATGAAGCTAGTTGTTTAATTATGAATGTAACCTCACACCAGTCCCTAACAGGGGGCATGTACATGTGAAGGTTAGAACATATGTGACACTTAATTTGCTGGTCCTTAACCTTAACTAACCAAGTAGGCTAGTTGTAAGTGTAATCTGGTATTGGCAGTATTTATTATTTTGTAGGGTAGTGTCACACAGGCTAATTATATTTTGAGCAAATTACTTTGGTTTTTGTTTGTTTGTTTGTTATTTTGAGACAGGGTCTTTAACAAATAGTTTTCCTTTTCCAATATTTTTAGTTGTAACTTAGGACACCTTTCCACCTCAAAATCCTTGTAGCTGAATTCTTCACCTTCTTCAAGGTTTTGCTCAAAAATTTGTTTGGTGAAGCCTAAGCCAAACCCGCCATGCCTTGCCCTGCTTTTCAGTGACCTCACCATCCATCGTTGCTTTCTGAGTTACTGTACTCTCCTGACTGTCTGTAAAACCTGTGTACACAAGCGCTCATACTAGTGCCTGGTGTACAGCAAGCCTTTGGACACAGTGTCTCAGAGGAAGTAATTCGACTTCCTGTTCTCAACCCTGGGTTAGGCTACAGCCCTTCATTCACTTCCAGTGTTTTTCTACAAACTGAAAGATTCAAAGACACTCGCTTGCTTATTCTTTTACCTATCTAGATGAAACTTTAAAAAATAATATTGAGTGTGTGTGTGTGTGTGTGTGTGTGTGTGTGTGTGTGTGTGTGTGTGCATGCACGTGTGTGCCATGACATGTGTGTGGAGGTCAGAGGACACCCTACAGAAGTTGGTTCTGCTCCTCCCCCTCTATGCAGTTCCCAGGGATTTAATTCAACTCAGGTCTTCAGGCTTGGCAGCAAGCATCCACTAAGCCATCTCGCTGGTCCTGAGTAAAACTTGCAATGTCAAAACGTTAAGAGAATTTCATGAAACTTGAAGGCAATGTCCTTTTATACATATTTCTTAAATTCTTAAATAGGCAACATGAACACAGAGTCAATATCATTTTGAGATTAAATGCCTAGGACTTGGTAAATATTTTCTCATGAGAGTAATAATAACGTGGGCAGGTGATAATGGCTGTCCATAAGGGTGTGAGTGAACTACTAACTTCTAGTTTCCAAGCAGCTAATTTCTACCTCTGTATTACCTGCAAGTCACTTTAGAAATGGGACATGAAAAGCAGATTCATTATGGAATCTAACAGAAGGGACCTCTCATGAACTCACACTCTGGGCGTTCTGTGTTATTTTCATTATTTATATACAAAATGATTAGTCAAGGCTCATTCTAAAATTGTTCAACATCATAAATAATGTTTGAGGTCCATATTTATTGCCAACTGTTTATCCATACCCTTACTATATGATTAGTCTTTAGTAACTGAAACATCCCAACCAACCAAGCCACAGAAAATGTCTGGAGTACAGTTAGCCCAGCATTGTTTTTTAAGCAGGACATTGGACTCACGGACATGGTAGATGCTTGACATCTGAAAATGTGGTTATTTAGATGACACTGAGGCCTGGTTGTCACCCCTGGGAGTCCCCACACCTCTAGGACACCGTCTCTCTCTGATTTGTTCTTCTCATGATTATTCATGGGGAAAGTTTGCTTGTTTTCCTCCTTTAGCTGAGACAGGTCAGAAGTTTGTATGTGAAACACTCATGTCCTCTTTGCTCTCTCTTTACACTGGGTTTAATAAAAGACAATTAGGTCTGGGGATGAGGGGGATCATTTCCTGTATTTCATCACTAAAATGAAACACTTAATTTTAAAACAAATGTATTTTTAATTTTTTTTACACAGACCATGTACAGAGAGATAAGAAATGTCAATAATGTTGAACTAGAAAAAAAGAACAGCCAACCCTATAAAAGTTACATCTAAGCCGGGCATTGGTGGCGCACGCCTTTAATCCCAGCACTCGGGAGGCAGAGCCAGGCGGATCTCTGTGAGTTCGAGGTCAGCCTGGACTACCAAGTGAGTCCCAGGAAAGGCACAAAGCTACACAGAGAAACCCTGTCTCGAAAGAAAAAAAAAAAAAAAAGTTACATCTAATAAAAATCATACCCAAAAGGCTTTCAAAAAGTGAATGAGTGCAAACCTAGCCACTAGGGTAAACATTAACAACTGAAGTGTCATTTCTACCTGCTGGGAGAGGGGAAATCAGTGTTCTCCCATGGAGTGACACTGGGTACATCAGCCACTCCAGAGCAGGCCTGGTGTTCAGCAGTACCTGACAACAGATAACAGACTCCAGAGATTTTGGTTTTTTAATGAGCTTTTATTTGGTTATAGTTTGGGGAGTTTTTGTTTGTTTCTTTTTGGGTGTTGTTTTATTGTGTTTATTTGGTTGCGGGTTGATGTATTTTTTAATTTTTTTTTATGAGGAAGAATGAAGTTGCGTGGTTAGTGAGGGGAGAGGATCTGGAAGGACTTAGGAGAGGGGAAGAATATGATCAAAATACATTCAAATTTTAAAAATTGTTTTACATAAAAAAATATAATAAGCCGGGCAGTGGTGGCGCACGCCTTTAATCCCAGCACTCGGGAGGCAGAGGCAAGTGGATCTCTATGAGTTCGAGGCCAGCCTGGTCTACCAAGTGAGTTCCAGGAAAGGTGCAAAGCTACACAGAGAAACCCTGTCTCGAAAAACAAAAAAAAAAAAAAAAAATATATATATATATATATATATATATATATATATATATAATAAAAAAGAAATAACACTAAGACAGAACCAGTATTTTAAAATAACTTAGAGTACATAATCCATTCCTTTGTTGTAAAAAATATTCCCCTCTTGCCTCCTTTCTTTAGTCATATAATACGTTAGCTATCCACTAGGGTTAAGGTTAACAACAAAACTGTCATTTAGAGTCCATGATTTGCTTCCCCCTAAACTGAGAACTTTCAGGGAAATTAGTTTATGATCCCAGGCAGCTTTGCCCGGGGGAGGGTGCCCAGTTGGCCCTAATTATTGCATTTGTTTTACAGTCCCACTGAAACAGCTGACCTTTTGCTTGTTCTCTCCCTAAATGGCCTTCTGTGTGTAGATAATGACCCCACTCTCCTGAATGGGGTCTCTCTCTATGTGTTGCAGCTAAATGCATCACTGGGGAAACAAAGCCAAGAGAAATTGCAGTAAAATGCTGCACAGACCTCCTGCCTGGGTGGGCTTGCCTACTCCCTTCCAGTCCCTTCTCCCATATTTTCCCTCCGCACAGACACTGCAGAACACAGGGTGGGGGCTGGTGTGTGTGTGTGAGAGTTAAACACAAGAGCTGTCGGGGTTGGTTGCTGCTGGGTCTGCTGGGCTCACTTCCCCAGGGGACTGAGTCGGCACCAGCCTAGACCCTGTGTCCCAGGCTCTCAAGGTCATGTTTTCCCGTGCTCTGTTTCTGTGGAATCTGGCTTTCCCGTGTCCATGAGCCTGAGCAGCCTGGACACAAAGAAAGCTCTCGAAACCCCACCGCCTAGTGCCACTTCATAGGTCTTTTGCCCCCTCCCTCGATAATAGGATTTCTCCACCGACACAGTAAGCCAAATCAAACCGAACTGAAAAAGTGTAACAACAGGTTTATTCGAGCAAAGCAACTCCTGGGTGGGTTCTCTAGTCCCAGAGATAGAGGCCAGAGGAGCCGCACCCACAAACAAAAACATGGAAACTTTCTAGGTTGTAGGCAAGGAGTGATGGTGTGTCTGCCACTAGCTGGGTTTGTTCCCAAGTATGGTCAAAAGCTGAGCACTTTGGGCAGGGACTTAGGCTGCTGGGAACTTCAGGGGAGGAGCTGCCATAGCCGCCAAGTATGTGGAACTGGGCTTTTTGGTGCCTTTCCTTTGTTTGGAGACTATGAGTGGGTAGGATTTGGAGAGAGAGACAGGAATGGGCTTCCTGGATCATGCAGGGTGTAAGCTGGAGGTTCCAACCAAACAGGTCCAAACTGAGAAAAATCAAAATAAACTTGTTTTCCCACAGTATATCAGAAATAACGATGCCAAAGGTGGAGAGTGGGCCCCCTATTTTACTATTCTAGGTATCACTGTAGTCTTCATGGTTTTATTATCTCAGGTTAACAAGGCAATTTTATGACCTAAAGCCCTGGCCTTGAGTATTAGTGAAACCTTCCTATCCAAGCCAATTTGTTACCAGATATGGGGATCACAGCCTGTGCCCCAGCAAGACAGGGTTGACCACCTGTCCTCTATCAGCCAGTTAAAGGAGCCGTTTGTGTGTGTGTGTGTGTGTGTGTGTGTGTGTGTGTGTGTGTGTGTGTTTAAAAAAGAAGAAGAAAACAAGATTTATTCAGTATGGCCACATTGGGAAGAGGGAAAATAAAGTTCAGTGGCCCTCCTAAGTCCATCTTCAGGGGTCCTGACATGAGATAGGGTGAACTAGAAGGAAAGAGATGTGCATAAATAAGCAGCCCATCAAAGAGGGGTCCACTGCCTACCCTGGTCTCAGCTCCAAGTCTCTCCTTCAAGATCACCTGACAACTTGTGAATCTTTGTCCAGAAGACAAGTTCCTCCTCTGGTTGCCCCCAGGGCATCAACCATTTCCTCTACACAGGAGATCTCTGGGGGTACAGTCTAATGCCCCCCCTTACACACACACACACACACACACACACACACACACACAGGGTTTCTCTGTGTAACAGCCCCTGGTTGTCCTGGAATTTACTCTGTAGACCAAGCTGGCCGTGAACTCACAGAAATCTGCCTACCTCTGCCTCCTGAGTGCTGGGATTAAAGGTGTGTGCTACAACACCCCACCAAGATTCTAATTTCTTAAAGTCCACTGTTCCAAAAGTCTGATAGCCAGAGAAGGGAACACAATTGTCTCTTTAGAACATATTGGCCCATTTCATATCTCTACTCTTTGTTTTAACACCTCAGTCTACAGGGGAAATGTGTGTGTGTGTGTGTGTGTGTGTGTGTGTGTGTGTGTGTGTGTGTGTGTGTAACAAATATGAAGCGTCCAATTCCCATGCACACGAACCATTTCTACTTCACCTCTTGGCTTTTAGTTACTTCGGAAGAGCTGTCACAAGCCACTTGAGCGTGTTGGTTCGAGGCAGGCTCTCATCATGAAGCTACCTTTAAACCTGCTTTTTAAAGTTTACCTTTTAAGCCTGCTTTAAACTTTGTCCTTCTCCGGGTTTCCAAGCACTGGGATTACAGCCAAGCACTAGCGCGTCCAGCATTGGCTTCAGTGCAACTCTGACAACTCCCTGCCCTGTCCGTGAGTAATCGTTTCTGAAGACATCATGACTTAGAGCTGGCGGTTCGTTCAGTGTCCCTTGTAGCTGGGA
This sequence comes from Peromyscus leucopus, assembly GCF_004664715.2. Taxonomy (NCBI): domain Eukaryota; kingdom Metazoa; phylum Chordata; class Mammalia; order Rodentia; family Cricetidae; genus Peromyscus; species Peromyscus leucopus. Next base: position 89,151,168 of record NC_051071.1, on the reverse strand, counting down.
TCAGGTTTTGTCCCCACTGGTCTGATTGTATCCCATATTTCGGGGAGGGAAACGACACTTGCCAAGGTGTTAGTGGCAATAAACTCCTTCGGCCCAAGTGTAAACCAGTACAAGGTATAGAAGGAACGGCCCTTCTGCCAGGCACGACTCAAGTCCAGTCTATGCGCCCTGTGAGCAATGTCCCAGATTCTCAAAAATATCTTCCGGGTTCCTACGTCAGAAGCCTGGCTTCTGTAGCATGTTGACGATTAGTTACATTTACAAAAGCAACCAATGAGGGTAAAGTTAATTTGAAAGTCAAGCCAACAGATTTATAAACAGATTTATATCAGTCTTTTGAAGGCTTATATAGTACTAGAGACATCTGTATGTATAAAAGTGCCAATAATCATTACCCTCCTTACACAGAACTATGTAGAAGCCTGTCGTATATTGTTAGTTTCTACTTCTAAAGCAATATTTAGAGTCTTTGGATTGGTAAGCTAAGTCCATAGTACCAATTTTTAAATATTACATTAATTCAAAAACAGTGTTAGTTACTACAAGCAGATAATGCACAAGTGGATTGCACACATACAATAACACTGTGTCCATGCTGCCAGCAGCACGTGGTCCATGGACTAAACAGCCTGAATAACCAAGTGCTGTTATGATCAAAAGTGCCTTCTTTAGTATCACTTTGACTACAAGAACTTTTGTGAATTTGCATAAAGAAAAGAGAGAGACAACCTATCTATAATAATCAATGGGGTTGGAGAGGCAGCTTAGCCATTAAGGCTAGGCTGACAACCAAAACTTCAAAGTATGAACTCATGAGTCTGAGGGGGTTACTGTCACAAGTTTTGCTGCAGTCATCTTATTAGCTTTACTTCCCTGCTCTGTGACCCTCAAACTTAGTGGGTTAAAATAGCAAATATTTTGTAGCCAACATAAAATTAACATTTTTTATATTTTTTAAAGAAACAGAATGATATTGGAAGAGGAGACATGAAAAGAAAAATTTTTATATGGCCATCTAAGGGTAATAACAGAAGAAGGTGCCTTCAATATTTTCTTCTTCTTCTTAGTTTCACATTGCAAGAAATACAAATGAAGTGTAGTCTCTTTTTAAGGATTTACCACAAGTTCCAGAAAAAGTTCTCAGCTTGGTGTGCCTCTCTCGCTGTCTCTCTGTCTCTGTCTGTCTCTGTCTCTGTTTCTCTGTCTCTGTCTCTCTGTCTCTGTCTCTCTCTCACAGACACACACACACACACACTAGACTCCTGGCCTTTCTCTTCTGAGCGTTCATTTTAGAATTTACAAACACAGCCTCTTCCCATTCTCAAGGCAGTTGCAATTATCCCCATGGTCAGGTTCTGAGTCTCTTGTGTTAAAATCTCTATGACCCTCCATGTCACTAAAGAAGAACCCTCAAGTCCTCCTCAGAACCTACCAAGTCCTAGAGTGGAAGCTCAGAGGAGCATTCTGGCCCCTGATTATTGGAGCCCTGAGAAATGACTGGGCATGCACATTCTGGACCCATCCCAGACGTAAAGTCAGAGTGTTAGGATCCAAGTGAATTTCAAGCAAGGCCCTGTCAGATGCACACGTTCTCCTCATTGAATTTCCTGCTCTCAGTTATGGTGTTTGCCGTCTTTTTCAGCCCTACTACTCATTCTCCCTCCCCAGGATGCTGCTTCTTCTGACTCAAATCATCCCTTCACAGAAACCCAGGAATTGAATTCTTCCTTTGAAATGTTATTTCACCAATGTGACTAACCAGTAAAGGGCTTCCTCAAGCATGTTATTATTTTTAATTTCTTCTTAATATTTTACATCTGTTCTACCTCACATTGATTTTGCAATTTTACCTCGATTATATTTTTTCCTAATAAAATTCAAAACATCTTCTGATTCTGGATTCTTTGCGTGACAACCTGGACTCCTCTGCAGCTGCCACTATGTCCATGCTGTTCTGTACGTCTACACAAGGCCCGAGAAACACCTGCGGGAGGCTCTTCATGACAAGTCATGTGTTTTATGTCACTCCACGCAGTTTTTTAATTTTAGATTTTAATGTAGCAACAGATACCACTCAAAAATGAAGGTCTTGTGTTCCTGTTCAATGTCACATGAAGTCCTGTGGATGGTGAACTCCCATGTTCTATATTCTGGAGCATGGCTAACCTTACAGTCTAAGAAGAGACACTTTTCCTTCCACAATGTAGAGAGATAAGACAGAGGTTACTGGAATGAACAGTATATTCTACCATGAGGTATTTTTCCTCAGTAGACTACTGATTAGTTCCTAGATTTCAGAGGAGAAAAATCCAGCTCCCTGCCCAAGATGGGCACATAACTGGTCATGGGTTGGAAGAACAGTTTCAGGACACAGGAAAGAAAACTGCATCTGTTCCCATGACATTGGTATTAGGTCATATAGATATGATATTTAAAATCAATATTAGTATCCTCATTTTTAAATCTGAACAGATTAGTTCCTCAATAAAGTAGGGAAACTTTCTAACTCACTCCAGCAATGTAGAAGTCTTTCTAAACAACTCTCATGCCAAGTTAATGTTGGAATGTTTGACATAGAAGCCAAGCAAGGAGCTTTAATTCAATCTTATTGTAACATAAGGGATTGATTGAGAAAAAGTCATGGCTTAAATGCAGACACTCTCTATAGAACATCAATGCCCATATTCAGTGCAGTATTTAAAATTGCATTTAAGCATATTTAGGGTGTTTCGTTAATGATGTGAAATTAAATTTAAGAAACAACATGGTCTTCTTATTAAATGCAGAAAAAGCCTTTGACAAAATCCAACATCCCTTCATGATAAAAATCCTGGAGAGATCAGGGATACATACATAAACATAATAAAGACAATTTACAGCAAGCCTATTGCAACATCAAATTAAATGGAGGGAAATTCAAAACAGCTCCAATAAAATCAGGAAAATAAGACAAGATTATCTACCCTCTCCTTATCTTTTCAATACTGTATTTGAACTTTTAGCTAGAGAAATAAGACAACTGAAAGATATCAAGGGGATACAAATTGGAAAGGAAAAAAATCAAAGTATCATTAACTGCAGATGATATGTATACCTTAGTAACCCTAAAAATTCTACCAGAGAACTCCTACAACTGATAAACACTTTCAGCAAAGTGGCTGGATACAAGATTAACTCAAAAAAGTCAGTGGACCTCTTATATAGAAAGGATGAATTGACTGACAAATCCTAGAAACCACATCTTTCACAATAGTCTCAAATTATATAAAAAATCTTGAGGTAACTCTAACAAAGAAAGTAAAAGACTTGTATGATACAAACTTCAAGTATTTGAAGAAAGAAATTGAAGAAGATGGAAAGCAATCCACAGATTCAATTCAATCCCCATTAAAAAATCCCAATTATTTACAATTGAAAGAACAATTCTCAACTTCATATGGAATAATAGAACAAAACCAACCAACCAACCAACAAACAAACAAACAAACAAAGAATAGCTAAAATGATCCTGAATAATAAAAGAAGTACTGGGGCTATCACCATGCCGCTTTCAAGTTGTATTACAGAGCTACAGGAAATATCAGTTGCACTTTATTGCCATAAAAAATATTTTGTAGCCAAGCATAGTGGCACAAGCCTTTAATCCTAGCACTTGGAAAGCAGAAGCAGGCGGATCTCTGTGAATTTGAGACCTGCCTGCTCTACATAGTGAGTTCCAAGACAACCAGAGCTACATAGTGAGATGTTGTCTTGAAAAAATATATAATAAAATATTTCATCTTACCTAATGATTTCATAATTATGTTAGTCAGAAATTAGGATAATGATTCAGTCAGCAACACAAAGGAGTTGTCACCAGGGCCCCATTCTCGACTCCTCACGGCTTCATGGCTCTGGGACCTGCAGTGACGAAGGTCAGATGGGACAAAGAACGTGGTGTCGAGGACGGGCACCAGTTTGTTGCCCAGTAGAAGGGAACCACTCTGCAGGGGAGAGCTGAGGGACCCAAGGTGTTAGCACTTGACCGTGTTTGCCCTCAAGGCAGACTTCATCCTGCTCTGAAAGTCTGCAGAACAGGTAGTGTTGTCTGGGAACCTGTTTCTGTACACAAGATTGACAGGTCCTGTGGGACTTATGCCTGTGGGAGGGCCAGAGCGCACTGATTGAAGAGGCTGTGGAGACAGCCCTTCACAGAGCTGAAGCTCACATTCTCTCCAGACCCTTCTGAGTGACTAGCTTGAGGAATTCATGGAAGGCATCAACCATGCTCCTACCTAGACAAGCAGCAGCTCAGGAACACCAGACAAGTGTTCAGCCTAGTTACGTTTTCTTCTACTGATTTTTTTCTATGCACATACTCTTGGAAAGTACTGAAGTTGTCAACCTGGATATCAAAACACATTAAATGCCAGATGAATATACACTAAAAAAAGATATATATCATAATATATAATTGTGTTTTATGTTATATATACATATATATGTATATATATACATATATACATTATAACTGGATGCTTTTTTCTCAATTGCACTGCACCTTATTCTTTGAGTCAGGACCCCTTATTGATCCTGAAACTTATTGATTCAGCTAGACTAGCTGCCCAGTGAGCTCCATGATCCTCCAGCATCTCTGCTCCATTACAGACATGCACCATCATTCTGGCTTTTCTGTGGGTGCTGGGGATCTGAACTCAAGGCCTCCTGATGTACAGTGGGCACATTGCCAATGGAGCTGTCTCCCAAGTGCCCATTTACTCCATTTTAAAGTGTACAAGTCAGTGATGTACTCACGATGCTGCACAATACCACCATGATGCATTACTAACTAAAGTTTTCCAGAATCTTAAATGAAGTCTCATGTTCTTAATTATCACATTCTCTTTCCTCCCCTGTCCAAGTCTGTGGTACTCTTAACTCCACTTTGTCCATGAATGATGACTCTAAAGGCATCATGTAAGGAAAATCATACTATTGTCCTTTTGTGTTGTACCCACCTCACTTGGTATAATGTTTTCAGTGTTCTTGCCATACCACATATGTAAGATATTCTATATCTTTTAGGGTGAAATAATATTCCATTGTATGCTGTCATCACATTGTATCGTCCATTCATCTACTAGTCTTCCTTTTTTTTTTTTTTAAAGATTTTATTTATTTATTATGTATACAGCATGTATGCCTGCAGGCCAGAAGAGGGCACCAGATCTCATTACAGATGGTTGTGAGCCACCATGTGGTTGCTGGGAATTGAACTCAGGACCTCTGGAAGAGCAGTCAGTGCTCTTAACCGCTGAGTCATCTCTCCAGCCCATCTTCCCTTTCTTATAGCTTTCCAAATTTATCCAACTTAACAGGGCCATGGACCAGCTGTCTACAATAATATCTCAGTGTGCCACAGACCCCTTTGGTTTCTCAATGGAAAAAAATATATAATGTACACACACAGACACATGCACCTCACTCAGTATATAGCACACACACACACACACACACACACACACACACACACACACACAAAAATAAAATTGGGAAAGTGGTAAATTTTATGCTATGTATTTACCTATTACGGAAAGAAGGGGATTGTATCTTCCCTTTCTCACTGAGCCCCACCCCCAGCACAGCAATTTCTGTTTTATTATGCAGGAAGCATGCCCATGTCATGACAAGAGCTGCTCTCAGGGTGGAGACCACAGCAGCAGACTGAGCATGGCCTCCATCTCCTGTTGTTTACATCTCACATGACCATTAGAACAGCAAACCAGCCCCTTGCTGTGCACTTGAGGATGTCTGGGAGAAGTTGGCACAGGTGTCTAGCTCATGAAAGAGGATGGACAAGGACTCAAGGAGCTTCTATGAGAAGCTTTGCTGTGACTGAGGCATCTGAAGAGAAAGCCAAGGTTCCAGTCTCTGTGAATAAACACACTTCCTCCCTGTTTCACAAAGAAAACTGAGAAAGGGAGTAGGGTCGGGAAACACACCAAGGTGTGTGTGGGAGGGGGGGGGATGGGTAAGAAGCCAAACAGACAAGTTTCTAGAATAATAAATGCATTGGAACCGAACTCTAGAGACCTGAGACACCTAGCAAATTTGACAAAGATGTTGAAAAACACCCATATTACTGATGAGTACTATCCTGCTGTGGAAAAAGACTGAATCAAGGACTTGTGAATTTAAATTATAGAAACATAAGGGAAATAATGACCTGTGACGGCACAGATACAACAGCTACAAAACCATAGTCTGTAATCTCTAGGAATGCAAAAGTTCTTGGGAACCAGCAGATCTAGGAGTGGGCAATTATTCCAAGAGGCAGTTTCCACAGATACTGATGTGCAAGGCAGGGCCCCAACATCTGTGTCTCAGCAATGTTCCTCAGGAGAGCCTCTTGCCAAATTCATATCCACTGAGTTAAGCTGTAACTTAAGGACTTTCTGATCAGAGTCCCCCTGAAATGTCACAAGAGCCATTTCATATCACAAGAACCCTGTCTTTACTGCAAATATAGCCAAAGCCCCCAGTCAAGACTCCTCAGCCACTACATCACCACCGAGCAGTATCCAGCTGTTCTGGCTGGTTTTATGACAAGTTAACCCAAGCTAGAGTCATCAGAGAAGAAAGAGCCTCAGTTAAGAAAATGCCTTCATAAGATCTAACTGTAAGGCATTTTCTTAATAAGTGTTCAGTAGGGAGAGACCAGTCATTGTGTGTGGGGCTACCTCTGGGCTGCTAATCCTGGATTCTATAACAAAAAGGCTGAAGGAAGCATGTGAAGTAAACCAGTAAGCAGCACCCCTCCTTGGCCTCTGCATCAGTTCCTTCCTCCAGGTTCCTGCCCTGGCTTTCTGTAGTGATGAAGAATGATATAGAAGAATAAGCCAAATAAACTCTTTCCTCCCCAACTTACTTTTTGGTCATTGTGTTTCATTAAAGCAATAGAAACTCTAACTAAGACCCCATCCATAAATCTTATTTAATAAGCTCATCAATGATGTTTTATGGTCACTAATTATGTGTGTGTGTGTGTGTGTGTGTGTGTGTGTGTGTGTGTGTGTGTGTGTGTGTTAGTTTTTTTTTTTGTTTTGAGGTTGTGTCTTTTCTAGACCAGGGTAGTGTCAAACATACCAAACTACCTGTGGATGACCTTGAACTCCTAATCTTTCCATTTCCCAAGTGAAGACACTGTATGCATGCACCACTATCAAGTTCATTGATTTTTTTTTAAACTTAGAAGTAACATAGGTTTTTATAACATATTTTAGAACCATGCTTTTAAAACGGAATCAATACAATTTTAATGGGCCAGAAAATGGCCAATGATGGATTCATTCGCTATTATATTTGGTGGATGATTACTTATGTTCTCACTGTAAAGATGAAGATGTAAAAATGTAAAGAATGTAGGATTTTTTAGGACAAAATTTTTCTTTTCCAGGTAAAAGAAATTTGATTGATTGCCTCTCATGATTGTTGAGACAAACTAATATGCAATAGTTAATAACATTACCTTGAAGCTTAGATTCTTTTACATATAATCTAGTTGGTGAACTTAAAAAAAATTAACCATTGCTGATTTACAGTATAACAGAAACCAAATTTAAAAAATTTTCATTAGATACTGTTCTTTTATATATTTGTAATCTTTATTTAAAAGTTTTTGACAACTCCACATGTGCACATAGTAATTTCAGCCATCCTCCCTCCCACCTTTATTGTTTCCCTTCCAATCCCTCAAATGCCCCTCTTTACAAGTCCCTTTCTCACGGTCATATCTTTGGGTTTTATCTTGTGACCCATAGTTTAACCAGAGCTATTTGTGCGACCCTGGGTTTTAGAATATCCTCTGGAGCCTAGATGGCTCTCCTGAGAGTATGTATGTGAGATCAATGACTGCCTCTACCCATAATCTACCAGTAGCAATAGTTCAGCAGAATGGAGTACTGTCCTGTTGAGTCCCTCTCTGACACTTGCTGTGCTGATGAGGAACCCAGTCTTGTGCAGGCAGCTGTAGATGTTGTGAGACAGACCAGGGTGGTAATGACTATGTGTGTCTTGCCCACAATATAGCATTTCCAACCTTTCTTCTCATCTTCTGGCCCCTGTTCTCTTTTCACCCTCTTCCACACTGTCCTAAGCTTTAGAGGAGATGGTATAGGTGTCCTGTTTAGGGTTAAGTGCTCAAGTGTCACTTACTCTGGTACCTTGAGCAGCCATGAGTCTCTGCTTTCACCACAGTTCATTACCATGAGAATCTTTTCTGGGTAAAGATAGCTGTAGCATTTGTCCATGTGTATAAGTATATAGATGTAACCGTCTTGTTAAATAAGAAACACAGAGCCAATGCAGAGATGAAAGCCTAAGAGATCAGAGCAATAGCTAAGAGCTAAAAACCTTACCCTTCACTGCCACTGCTGTCCTCCTCAGCAAGAGACCTACTTCCTATGTGTTTGTCCTTTTTATTGACTTTCTATTCTGCCTTCTCATTGGTGGTAAACACAACCACATGACTTCCTTGTCACTGCTCATCTATACAGACCTCCAGGTCTGCTATGGTTGATATTGAGATTAAAGGTGTGTGTCTCCATGCTAGCTGTATCCTTGAACACACAGAGATCTACCTAGTTCTGCCTACCAAGTGCTAGGATTAAAGGTGTGCACCACCACTGCCCAGCTTCTGCTATGGCTTGCTATTTAGCTCTGACCCCCAGGCAACTTTATTTATTAACATACAAATAAAATCATTTTTCAGTACAAATAAAATATCACCATATTTCCCCTTCTCTATTTTAATAAAAAGAAAAAAAGGAAAAAAAGTTTAACTAATATAAGAAAAACTATATACAAAAGTACAATAACTATATACCATATATAAAAGCAATGAATACCTAAACAATGTCTAGTTCATTTGTATTTGACAAGTTCAGAGAAAATAATTACATTATCTATCCTGTTTTGGTAAGTCCAAAATGTACCTAATTCACTTTCTATCCTAACTAATCTGCAACTATAACTAACTAATCTTCAACTATAACTAACTAATCTTCAACTCCCTCAGAGACCCAAAAAGGAAATAATATTACCTAATAAAAAAAATAAAAACAGGAAGTGCACGCAAGCAGCTTCCAAAAAAAAAAAAAATGTGAGTTGACAGAAACAGCCAGCTGCCTGGACAGTCACCGAAGGTTCCCCACAGTGTTGGGTATCATCTTCAGCCTATAGGCTTAGTGTATCTGACAGACTCATTTGTGAAGTAGGATGTACACAAGGTCAACAGTTTGACCTCACATTTGATGAGAGCAATCCATGTACCAGAAACACCTGAATTCCACTAGTGTCCTGTCATGTTTCAGGATCTTAAATTCTGGAAATTGTTGATGTTATTTTTAAATTCAGCTCTCCATTCTTTTTGGCTGTGTATATATGGCTTCATCTCAGCATCCTGTTCTTCTCCACATCCTTCTACTAAATGCCAGTCTACTATTGAGAGGTGTGAGCTTAGTTACTCTTCAAGAATAACTGTATCAGCTGCTGTTCCACCGCACATCAGAAGCCATCGGCCCACTGCCTGTTCAGCTGCCTTCAAAGAAAAGGGCACTGTACCTTTTCCAGATTGCAAAGGCCACTTCAGGAATGGTGCCATATTGTCCTGGCCTCAGAAGATGCCTTTTGATAAAGCCACAACCACACTTGTTTTGGCAAGAATCAGTAGTCCTTTGTTTCATGTCCTGTCTGTCCACAGTTGATTCGAGGATACTTTGTTGTCCAGTGGCTAATTTTTGCCACAATGAAAGTTAACTCCATATGCAGTTTCTTCAAGGACCATATTTTCTCTGAAGTAGATTGGTACTGCCAGGAGCCGACATGTCTCATAGTCATAACAAAACAGAAAAATTTTCTAAGTTATTAAAACAATTTAAATGTCAATTTCTGTAGATCTCTGAAGGGTTTGAAGATGACCTGTCTATCTAAAATATATCTGCTCAATCTTGAAAACATACCTAATATGACCACAAGTTCTATTGTAATGTCTAACTACTAACTTTCATTTCTTTATATCCTAATACTTGGTAATAATAACATTCAAGAATCAGCAATAGCATTACATTGTTAAATGAACAATAAAGTACAATTAGAAATATACATATAGTATTTTCTAACAATATCAATCTTAATATATATATAATTTGTATACAATATAAAAAAATCCAATCCAATGTAAAGTATTTGAAACTAGTAATTGTCTTTTTCTTTTTTCTTTTTTTTAAACAAGAACCTTAAATCTAATCTCCTTTGCTTAGCCCTTTTCCTAACCCTTAACAACAACTTGTAATTAACCCTCCTAAGCAATGAAAATTATCCCAGACCCAAAACACATTAAAAGACCAAACAACCACCCTCCCCACGCCACCTCTTTGGGAATGTGGGAGTGATAGTCTTGAAATTGCTTCCTGCTGGGTATGGGTGAAGATATCTTTATTCTGAAAAGAAAAATTTTGGGTTAATCGTCAAAGTCTAGAAAGGTAACTATATCCTTTGTTGTCCAGTTTGAGCATAATGCCAAAAGTTCAGAGTTTATCTCAAGTCCTTATTCAAGTAGTCTTTGAAACTGGATCATTTCAGCTAACCCTCTCAAAATTGCTCTGAGCACTTTGTATCTAAGGCTGATCTGTAGATGATATTTGTCAGCTTAGTGATATTATTATTGTCCACGTTGAATTGTTGTTGTTGTGGGGCCCCATCTTCTTCCTGGAGACTTCAGCTGATGTTAGGCCTGGCTGTGATTTCCTGCAGAAAACTGATAAGGGACTCTAACACAAAGACATACATATGCAGCTAATTGAAGCTTTTTTTCTAGAATTGGTTAGTACTCTATAGGACCATTCATATCTTAACAAAGTTTAAAATGTATGTACATATATATATATATTAATCTTGTAAATTTGATATAAAATTCATGCTTTAAGAAAAGTTTAAAGAATCAGTATAGAATCAAAGAATTGAGATTAGTAGTAATAGAATAGTCCGTTAATTAATTTGTTTTTTTCTCCTCTCCCATATCAGAAGATGGTTCTTTTCTTCTGGCATGATATAGGCAGTTTGCATTTTCTGAGTTGAGCCTGGGCTCTGGCTTCCTTAAGCTCTGACCATGTGCATTGGCGTTTCAGCCAAAAGCTGTGTGTAGCTCCTGCAATTAGCGGTAGCTCTGGCAAGGCAGGCCTGAGTTGTTTGTAGCACCAGCTTTAAGCAAGTAGTTCCAGCTGTGGGTAACTGCTTGTAGTTACAGTCCATCGGGCCTGCAGCCTAGACAGAGCTAGGCCTGAGCTGGGGAGCCAGGGAGTCAGTGCCGCCAAGCAGCCATAACCGGCTTTGTGTAGCTCAGGTATGGCAGGCCACAGGCAAGCAGCTGTGCGTACCATGAATGTTGGGTACCCGATGTAGATGTAAACCATCTTGTTAAATAAGAAACACAGAGCCAATGCAGAGATGAAAGCCCAAGAGGTCAGAGCAGTAGCTAAGAGCTAAAAACCTTACCCTTCACTTCCACTGCTGTCCTCCTCAGAAAGAGACCTACTTCCTGTGTGTCTGTCTTTTTATTGATTTTCTGTTCTGCCTTCTCATTGGTGGTAAACCCAACCATATGACCTCCTCGTCACTGCCTGTCTGTACAGACCTCCAGGTCTTCTATGGTTGGTATTGAGATTAAAGGCACGTGTCTCCATGCTGGCTGTGTCCTTGAACACACAGAGATTTGCCTAGGTCTGCCTCCCATGTGCTGAGATTAAAGGCATGCACCACCGCCCAGCTTCTGCTATAGCTCGCTATTAGCTCTGACCCCCAGGCAACTTTATTTATTAACATACAAATAAAATCACTTTTCAGTACAAATAAAATATCACCATATAAGTATAAATATTTGAAAGCAGTTTACAATCACACTTCTTTAAATAACTGTAAAAAAACTTTCTACCAAAGAACCTAAGACCCTGATTGTTGGTTTTTAGGCTGTATTTGCAAAACAACAACAGCAAATTAAGTTTTGCTGCTGTAGAAAGCAGCCTTCAGCACCCCAGGAATTGAAGGGGAGCCACAGAGTCTGTGGAATAATCACTCCATTGACTTTTCTATCTGAGGGAGTAAAACTTATTTCTCTTGGGCCAAAAAAAAGGGGGAAACAAACATTAACACTAACACACACACACACACACCCCTCCAACATGTCAGGTTCTCACCTAGGGTGTTGATGGGTGGCAGCCTTCAGCAGGTCAGAGAAACTGAAGAGGAGATGCAGAGCAAGTGAGCTAACAGACAGACAAACAGACACACTAGGACTTTTCTGAGGGTCAAAGCTTAGATCTTCATTTTATTATTGTTTCCATTGCTTGTTCTACTCTATCGTTTTTCTGTCTGTTCTTCTACCCTGACATTTCCTTCTTTCTCTTTCCTAGTGACTTCCTTCTACTTCCTGATGACTTCCTTCTCACTACTTCCTGATGACTTCCTTCTCATTACTTCCTGATGTCTTCCTTCAAACTTCTTTATTTTTTCCCTTACAGCTTATAAACCCCAGTAGAATCTTTCAAGCAATATAAAAATTACAATGTCATTACATTCTATTTTTAAGTAAATGATTACAATGAATACCAGTAAAAAAAAATGAGTAAACATTTTACATATTACAGGTGAAAAACAAATAGTCCCAAAGTACTCACATACAGTTAACCATTTATCTTTTAGAATTCTCATAGATCAGGAGCCTTTCAGCCATAACTGTTATAAAGGCAGTAGTTTTTATAATTGCAAGAAATATGGGTTTAAATTTTAAGAGTTCTTCCCAATTATCTTAACTAACTATCCAACTTTTTTTTTCTAGTTACATGAAGTATTATTTAAAGCTTTGTTTTAGCTATGATGCACTCCAAAATCCATGAACACATTTCCCAATATCAAAAAGAACTTAAGCTAATTCCTGGGTCTTGATTGTTTTTCTTAATCATTCACCTAAACCATAGTCTATAGGACTCCTCAAGAGAAACTCATAAGTCTTAGCTGCATGACACTTCCTTGGTCCAAATTCCTATCAATGCAGTCCCTGCTTCATTGGGGGAAGAGGGGGGACAACACTATATCTTATATTTACCTATAATAAATTTCCCACTAAACTCACCTCTATCATAACCCCTTACTACATGTGTTAAAAACCCTTCGTCAAAATTCTATTTAAACTACCACTATTACTGTATAAAACCATTACTTCAGTTAAACAGTACAGCTTAAGAAGAAATCATCTTCATAATAATCTACAGGAAAAATGCCCAGTAGAATGGGATATTTCCACAAGATAAGCATACAACATTAAAGGCAGTGGGTATTCTCCCAACCCCCATTCACATAATTCATTCCAGAAAAAAAAAATGGCAGCAGCAAACATGTGAAGGCACAGCAGTAGCAAGAGACATTCAGAAGCTCAATCCCTCCAGGTCTTGCCTATCAGAGATTCACCCATCAGTGCCTTGCACTCTGGTGACTTTCCTGAAGCTTCAGTGCCACCTGCTGCTCCTCTGACACAGCCACACACAGGGAAAGTTTTAATTTCTTTTCAATGTCAGATGAATTCAAAGAAAGTGGAGGAGTGATTTTAAAAATGTCTTTTTCTTAATAACTAATAATTGCACATAGGTAACTGATAAGAAGATAATCATTATACAAGCTAAGGCCACATGATTCTTCCAGAAGCCCCATGATGAGAGATCGATGCCCTGGATCGTCAAGAATTCTTCACCAGTACATCTGTAATTCAATACACACAAAAATAGTGTCAAAGTTTATTCAGTACATTCATTGTTGCTTCCTTTTAAAAACTCAGTTTCTACACATCATTAAAATTTTCTTCTTTATATTTAATTGATATTATTAATGATGTATTTACTATTTTGTGATATATTATGTCAATCTAAACTACCTGAATCAGGTTCCTTTGTTAATTTCAAAAACCATCCAAAGAGGCATAGCTATCACATCTATTTAAAACCATAGAGGAAGTCGGCTCAGTAATCTAGGCCGAGTTTAGAGAGTCACACACTAAGATCCAACTTTGTAGTGTTCACTGTACCATTCATTTCTAAATCTGCAATTCTGCCCTCTCCTCAAAGGACAAAGGCATGGATGAAGTACTTGTTTCTCCTGAAGTGGAAAACCTCAGCTTCCTAATGACACACAGACTCTCTAAAGTCAATCTTTGTGCAGTTCTGCTGACTCAGTACACAGTTGTGTAAAAGAACACAGCATCAAATTCTAGAACCAGGATCAGAGGAGACCAGGGATTTCTGGCAGGAGTCAGTCAATTCCTGTCAGATCCTTTACTAAAAGAGCAGTGACAACCAGGGATGCTCAGCTATGGAACATCCCCAGCAGCCCATGGCTACAGATAGAGCCTGGGTAGCAGTTGGAGCACAGCAGGATTCAGGGGTCCAGACACAGGTTAGAAAAGCAGCTGCTGCTAAAAGTTCTGGATACACTACAATCACCACCTGTGTGTCTCCATCCCTGTGTGCCTCCATCCCTGTGTGTCTCCATATCTGTGTCTCCATCCCCTGTATCTCTTAGGATTTAATAGTTTTTAAATCCACTGAAATTTCTTCCTCTTGTGAGGTCTGTGGATGACCCACCTCTGGTTTCACTTTACCCATATGTTTGTGGAATATTATTTTAACATGTGTTACCTTTGTTTGTGGAACATCTGTTTAATGATGCAAAGATGCAATGCATTCTTTTATGCTGCATTTGTTTAACTTTGTGAAACTGTTATTTTGCCTGTCTAAAACACCTGATGGTCTAATAAAGAGCTGCCATGCCAATAGTGAGGAAGGAGAAAGGATAGGTAGGCCTGGCATACAGAGAGAATAAATAGGAGAAATATGGGGGGAAAAGGAAAAAGCACAAGAGAGCAAGGAGAGGATGTTGCTAAGGGCCAGCCACACAGCCACACAGCTAGCCACAGAGTAAGATTGAAAGTAAGATATACAAAATAAGAAAAGGAAAAAGCCCAGAGGCAAAAGATAGATGGGATAATTTAAAGTTAAGAAAAGCTGGCAAGAAACAAGTCAAGCTAATGATGGGCTTTAATTATTAAGTATACGCCTCTGTGTATGATTTATTTGGGAGCTGGGTGGGGGCCCCCTAAAAGAGTAAAAACAACCAACAACACTTTCCACATTCTTCTGACAAGAAGCTAGTAAGGAACTTCTATTAGGATACAGAACACACCAGGAGAAACGAGATATGGGAAATAAGATACTCCCTCATACTTGTTTTCTTATCAGTAGTTCAAACATAATTGGGTTACTATTATTCAGTATTATTTTGAATATAAGGAGAGATTGAGCATATCAGCATGTTCCTCTCTCATTTATACATCAAAATCAAATCAATGAGAGCAATTGTAGAAAGGGAAGATATTGAAACTTTAAAACAATACACTTTAATTTTATTTAAAAAATTGTTTCTATTTTCATGGTATTAGACAAAAATAATATCTCCTTCTCAATACACTGAAATACGTGTTTCTTTCATTGCAGGTCATATCCTCTGGTAAGATATTTTACACACACACACACACACACACACACCAGTCTTTGATTTCGTGAAGTCCTCTAGAATGCAAGGCAAAGGAAGGCCCTGAAATCTGACAGGTAAAACTCACTCACTTTAGTCCTTGCTACCCTGATGTTCTTGGGCTCTGCTCACAGGTACCATAGTCTATACATGTAGAAACTGTACACCCTTGTTAACTATCTGAGTAGCCTAGGTCAAACTCAAGTGTTCTGAATCAAGGAACTCAAATCCACAATCAAGACACCAAAATCATTTTTAAATGCCCCCAAAGAACCCTTTCTGTACATTCTACACCATAGAACAGTAGGATCAAAACACATCCATGTGTGCACTGGTTACAGTGATTCTCTCTGGGGAACCAGGAGAGGACAGTGTTAATCCTGAAAGGATGGGTTTCCCCTCCAAGTCTAGGAGCATTCTCTGTCCCCATTATGACACTGAACTCAAGCTTACATTACATAGTTCTGACATCTACTGACTTCTGCTGCGTTATGTTCTGGACAGAAGTTTTGTTCCAGGAATTCACTGTGCTGCAAAGCCTGTAACACAAACAAAATCAGAGAAAGGCAAAGAGTTCAATATTTCCATAAGTTTCTAAAGAATAATTACAGCTATAAATTCAAGATCAGTCTGGACTGTAATTTCCAAAAATATTTTTAAATGAACAACCTCCACCAAGTTCAGTCTGCCCAGCAAAGCAGTGCTTTGGATTGAAATGATGGTGCTTCCCAACTACTAAGAGGTGGACTCTCCAACTAGATTACCTCAAGCACCTCTTTCTCTGCCCAGTCCATAACCATGTAGACACTGATATTAAAACAATACTATTGATTCATAGTAACAATATTTCTTGTTTCTTTTCATCAAAACCAGTTGAGATTATGGGAGTAAGAAAGTCTGTTAAGACACACTTTACTGCAGAGAAAGCTTGGCATAGCCAATATGGCTATGGTTATCACATGATTTTTATTCTTTTAATTTCCTGATATAAACTATATATCTTAGTCCCGGATCCTTTCATTATTCCTTATTGGGTAGAATCACAATTGTATGCTTTTCATCATATCAACTATCTTCTCTCTTTACCCTGAGATTTTTCTCACCCTTCATGTCTCTCAAATAACATATGACTGTGGAAAATCCCAGATGACTCACTGACCTTTGGCTAGAATTAACATGAAAGTTCTCATCTTTTGCTCCTGGAAGGAAAATCCCAGGCAGCTGCTGGTTAGAGATTACATCTGGGGAAAGGGCTGGGTTGGGATTCATTTCAGTTGCTACAGTTGGAGACCCCAAGTACAGTGACAGACAGGACAACTTACTGTAAATCCATAATGAGGAATGCTGAAGTACTGAATCCATGAGAGGTCTTGCAAGAAGTTCGTGTAAAATAGTGATAGACCTGAGATAAACTACAAAGAAAAGAAACAACAATTAGAACCAGTCCAGTGACTAAGAATTCTAGACAAGATCCTCATGCTTCAAGAGTTTTTTCTTCTCAGACCAGCTCTTTAAAACATTCTTTCAATAAACTCCAAACAGAATTCTTCTCTCTTCGCAAAGGCAAGGGTCTCCATGGTTTTTAAAATAAAGACCTGCCACCCCACTCTACAGGAGCCAAACCCTCAGATGCTTGTGTTGTTTGTCTTTAAAAGGGGCATGTAACCTATGCGTACCCTTTAAACTTCAAATATATCCATCCTTCATATTTAAAAGATTAATAAGTTCATTATAATATCTAGCTTATGTAGATATTATAATGATGAACAAGTGTGAGCCAGGGACAGCTCTGAAGTTCACATAAACCTTGTCCTATCCACTCTCAAGTACAGTAGAATATGCAAAACAATGACTGTGTGTGCATGCAGACTGCACCTGACCAAATGCTTCTACAGAAAATACAACAATTGGCATCAAAACTAGTTTTCAAACTTTATACAATAACCAGTTGTCTTAGTTCCTTTCCTGTGGCTGTGATAAAACACCATGACAAACAGACAAGTCGGGAGATTTTCTAAGTACAAATTACAAACATAATGGGAAAGAAAAGAGGAAAATAGTCTCATTCACAAAAACCCCAAAGAAGAGGGTGAGTGGATGGGAGGGGAATCTTGGAATAAATCTAACCAAATGAAATACTTGTACAATAAAAAGTTCAACACATTGAAAGGAAAACTGAAGTTACTAGACAACAGACCTCCCGTGCTTAAAGATCGGTACAATAAAAAATTTGAAAATATCAATCTTACCAAAAGCAATCAACAGATTCAATGCAATCCTCATCAAAATTATAATACAGTTCATATAAATTGAAAAAAACAATACTAAATTTCACATGGAAATACAAAAGTCCCACATTAGCAAAACAAGCCTGAACAACAAAACTGTCAGAGGTATCATCACCCATTGGTGAAAGAATCCATCCCCCTTTTGTGTGAGGAATAATTCATCTTCTCTATGGATAAGAGGATTCCAGTGGACCTGTCTGCACATCTGGGAATGAGAGCAACAGACTCTGGCAACCTTCAGCACCCCATGTGTCCCTCTCTCATAAAGAGGTCAATATGCCATTTGCTCTGGTAGGGCCATGGTCCCATTCAAAGGAAAAGGACACTTGAGCCCAGGGATGTCCTGCCACACAATTGTAGCAATCCCTCCTTGGGCACATGTGCTGTGCTGTGCAGTGAACACGGTTTACCTAAGTATTCAATTCTCTACATCAGTTTTATAAGTACATTTATAAAAAGTATAAACAAAGTGAACCCTACAAACATGTACTTTAGGTAATGAGGTATTGTTAGGTTCCTTTTCAGAATTAATTTTAAAGAATGCCTGAATGATCCAAAGGGAACAATTTGGGACATATGTACTTGTCCATCCAGGAAAGCTTCCTGACTATATTTTTTTTTAAGTAAGTGTAAGACTAGACACTCATCAAATTGATCTTTTAACAGAAAAACTGTTTGAGTTACATTAACAAGTTTTTATTATCATTTAAAAATTAATAAATAATACTTTCAAATCTTAATTTTAATGATTTTTCCTTGTGCTGAGATTGTGCGTTTCCCCTGGGCAATGATGTCAGCAGCCTTTCTCTTGGGTGTAAAGTGTCCCACCTCTTCAACCTTCTGGACTGTGCTCTCAGTTAAAGTCACAGGAAGGGGCCTCCCAGGTCTCTTTCAATTTTTTTTTTTTTTTCAGATTTTTAGCAGCATGTGGTCCCCAGCAAGAAACTGTGGGCTGTTAATTTTAGCAGAGGAGTCTGGGTAAAAACTTTGTAGCCTAAGAGAAAGCAAGGTGGAGGAGAGCTCCTCAACACAATTGATGAGAAACTGATTTTAGTTTCCCTGGTGGTAAGGCCTGTGGACTCCCTAAGATAGGAGACACATGTAACATTCATGTGGAGAGAGGTCCCCAGCCCTTCTGAGAAAAATTCTAATCTTAAACAAATCTCTTTCATTCTGAGTTACTCTAAGGTAGTCTCCATCATACCAGCAGCAGCATGGGGAAGGACGGAGGCCTCTATCCATCTGAGGAGGTGTGCATTCCTACCAGTGCATATTAATGTGTTCTTTTATTTATTTACTTGTTTCTCTGGTATTTGTGTAATTTCATCTGGATTCTAACCAAAGGCCAATCTAGTTCATAGAATGTAGGGAGACTTCCAGGAGCCAGTTTATCATCATAATATCCCATGTACTCCTTCTGAAATTTCCACCCATATATTCTCTCAAATAAACTTACTCTTTTATGAACCTATATTCCCTCTTAAATATATAATCACAGGTGGGAAGTGAAAAGAGGAGGGGGTCACATAGGCCTCACCCATCTTACTTATATATACACATTTAATCCTCTTTAACCCTCCACCAAAGCACTGCAGTCACTGTAGAACCGCATTTCACTTTTTAAAATCTTCTGTAACAATGCTCAGGCAGTCCTGGGCTCTGGAAGGTGTCTAGGCTTCCCTTCTACACTCTGGGGTAGAATGACCAGAACCAACAATGGGCAGAACTCCTTGACATGGTCCCTTGGCCTTGTTCTTTCCTCTGTGTTGTGGGATCCTTGCTCTGGGATGGCAGCAGAGCCAATCTCCTACAGATGAAATGGTCCATAAGTGCCATGATTATCTACTGCTCCATGCCCTGAGAGTCTAGTACCCCAGTAATGAGGGAGGTGAAAACACCATCACTATACCCCAACAGGAGTGCCCAAGGATGTTTCAGACTTTTAATTCTCAGAATCAAAATGCCAAGGCTTCCTTTATAGAAACTAGTCTACAGTCCAGGCTAGCAGCCATAGAAGAGGACTCTGAGTCCAATTCTGAATAGGATGGGGCAGAATATTCCATCAGTTTCTATTTGTCTCCTGTCTGTGGTGACTTGCATCTTGATTGGGTGTTGTCACTATAGGCAGTGACCTAGAAATGCTGAATTATTGGAGAGGGGTCCCAGGAGACATGAGGTGAAGTTACAAGTATACTCAAGGACAGTGACCACACCACCTGGCTCCTTTCTGCTTTTCTTTTTCTTGGGGGAAAGAAGTACACAGGGGACACTGGACAGACAACTACAATGGCAGTGACCATCCATTCATTTCTGATTGTATTTATGGCCTGCTCTATGAGATGGAAATCATGTCTGACACTGTGGCTAGTGGGGTCCCAGGTCCCAGAGGAGAATCTACTGTTGTTCTTCTGAATGGATGTGGTATTAAACTGACTTCTAATGAGTTGTTTTGACACCTATATATTAGCACATCTCAGACTTTCATCAGAGAAGCTTCCTTTTGCAGGAGACAGTGATTAACACAGACTCACCAGAGGTCAACACACAGAGAAGAGAGACTACAGAGGATCCAGCCCTGAATGAGACATCTGTGTATCACACCCCTCCTCCCAAGGATCAAGGATCAGGATGTAAGAGGCTAGAGGGATTGTAAGAGCCAGAAGCTGTGGACAACTACAACAAAACAGGGTTCTCCTGTCACTATTGGGCAATGACACCTAGGAATGCAGTGCAGTGTGACAACATGGGGACACATGTACAAGATCAAGTCAGAGAAGATCCCTGCATGGAGGGGAGAGGTGGACATGACCTCCTACCCCTACCTGAGGAGCTACTGGCAGTTGATGGCTGCTGGGGGGGGGAGCGAGTTTTCTTTAAGGATGTGGCCCCCGAGAGCCTACCCATGCTGCAGTAGATGGCCCTAAACAGAGGCACATGTGGGCAGTGCTTAGTAGACCCAGGGATTTACAAAAAGCCAAACAAAGGATGAGTCATGGAGAAGAGAGTGGAGAGAGTGACAGGAAATGCAGCTGTTACTTTCCTGTTGCTGTGATACAGCACCATGATCAGGGAACTTGTAGAAGAGAGAATTCCTTTGGCCTCATGTTTCCAGAGTGACAAGAGGCCATCCTGGCAGGGAGGCATGGCAGCAGGCAGCAGGCTAGGAAGTGGGAGAGGAAGCTGAATGCTCACATCCTCACGTGACAGTGCAAAGATGAGAGGGAAGAGGAAGGGGACAGGACTATAAACACCCAAGACCCTCCCCCACCCAGGGACAGACTCTCCCATAGACGGATTTCTAAATAGTCTTATTAAATAAAAAACACGGAGCCAGAAATTGGGGTAAAGGCAAGATGGTCCTTCAGGTTCCTGCTTCACAGAAGAAACTGTCAGACATTCTACAGGACACAGAGAGAAGTGACTTGAGACTCAAAACCTATGGGCTGAAGATGGATGCCCCAACTTTACAGAGGAACTTTGGGAAACTCTCCAGACAGGCAGTTGTCTCTGTCACTCTAGATTTTTGGAAGTTGCTTAAATGTTCTTCCTCCTTACTTAGGTAATATTATATGTTTCTGGGGTCTTTGATGTAGTTGAAGGCTGGATAGTTACAATTATAATTTTCCTTGATTATGATAAAAGATAAATTAGATATAAAACTTTAGACTCAGAAATATAGGATAGATAGAATATTGTCTTTAATTTTGCCAAATACAAATAAACTAGATGTTATAACTGTAATTCTTGCTTGATAACTGTTTTTGTTATATATAATTTTACTGTGTTAAAGTTAAAATCTTCCTTTTTGATTAGACAGAAAAGGGATTTCATTCTGTATGCTGTGAATATGTGTTGCTCTGATTGGTGGATAAATAAAACACTGACTGGCTAGTAGCCAGTCAGGAAGGATAGGCAGGGTGAGCAGGTGAGGAGAATTCTGGGAAGATGAAGGACTGAGTCAGGACTCGCCAGCCAGATGTAGAGGAAGCAAGATGTGAATGTCTAACTGAGAAAAGGTAACAAGCCACATGGCTAAACATAGATAAGAATTATGGGTTAATTTAAATTTAAGAGCTAGTCAGTATTAAACTTGAGCTAATGGCCAAGCAGTTATAATTAATATAAACTTCTGAGTGATTATTTTATAAGCAGGCCACAAGACTGTGGGGGCATAGTGGGACCAGAGAAACCATCTGACTACACTTTTCCCATCAAGTCTCCACCTCCCAGTGATCCCAGAACCTCTCCAACAGCACTACCAACTATAAAACAAGTGTTCAAGTCCCTGAGCGTTAGAGGACATTTCTCATTCAAAATTCCACAGGGAAGGATTTGGGAGGGAGAAAATAGCATGGACTTCATCAGAACACTTTATATGTATTTAAGAATCTCTCAAAGAAAAATTAATTAATAACATATTTATTGAAGATTTACATTACTGGATGTCATATATATATGGCCATATAAAGAGGAAATATAAACAAAACTTAGCACTTTCTCAATGACATGCATCTGCCATTGTCAAGCTACAGTATGCTCTTACACTAGCAGAAAAAAAAATATGACTATGAAGATACTAAAAAATAGTTTTATTTACTTGATATGCTTTTTGGGAAATGGGGGATCTGGTTCCATTAATCAGTTGATTCATTTACATTAAGTGTGTAACTCATGGGCATGAAAGACTAAGACTGAATAACCAATTACAGACAGATGAGAATTATGCTAATTCAGGAGACTGATTACTACTTAGGAGTCTGGAATCTTCCACTATTTCTAACACTTTTCAGAACACAAATGAACTCTGAGATATACTCCTCCCACTGTACACGACCTTTGATCTCCCACTGAAGCTACTAAATAAACCAAATCACCTCTGCTGTGGTTAAAACAGCAGGCAAGTCTCTCACACCAGCATGAAAGAAATGCAGCCATCTGTCTTGCTGTGGGGGAAATTAGCCAATCATACCACTTTCTTGAAGTTCCAATTTATTACGGTTTGTAATATGATCCCAATAAATGTCTGGTAAGAGCTCACTAGAAAGGGCATGTTAACTACATCACAGAACTGACATCAGAGCAGGATCCACAAAGCCTAGGAGGAACGGCGGCTCCCTCTCTCCTACAGATGACAATAATCTTTAGCATAAGACCTCATGTCCCAAGTACTGATGTGTCAAGCATGTACATGTGCAAGAAGGAACACAAGGAAAATTTTCCTCTCAGAAAAACACAATTCACACTCACCAGCATGAGCATAAAGTAGATGATTTGTATTGGTACAGTTGGTCCATTCATCACTGCTCCTAAAGACAGCAACAGAGAACTGGCAGAACAAGCCAACATCATGACAGTAAGTATCATAGCGAAGAAACCATTCACATCTGTTTTTCCTCCTTAGAAAGAAAACAAGTGGGGTCAGTTCAGCTACCAAAGTCCAGACCATTGTACAGTTTTCAAATAATACTTCAATCACCAAAACATCTAGTAACAATTTTACAGCTACCCTACTGTTCTGGGTCTCTAATTTAATTGTTTCCTTCCATGTGACTACATAAAATTGTCTTTATTTAAAGGTTTATTTGATTTTTATTTATGTGTATCTTGTGTGTTGTGGGAATGTATGCCATATGTGTGTAGTTGCCTTTGGAGGCCAGAAGAGGGCACCAGATCTTCAAAAGGTGCAGTTACGGGCAAATGAAAG
This sequence comes from Peromyscus leucopus, assembly GCF_004664715.2. Taxonomy (NCBI): domain Eukaryota; kingdom Metazoa; phylum Chordata; class Mammalia; order Rodentia; family Cricetidae; genus Peromyscus; species Peromyscus leucopus. Next base: position 89,127,564 of record NC_051071.1, on the reverse strand, counting down.
CTGTCTGATAATGTGGGTGCTTGGAACCAAATCTGGGGAGTTTGGAGGAGCAGCTTGTGCTCTTAACCAAAGAACCATCTCTCCAGCCTCATCATATGGCTTTATTTTTATACTTTCCATGAAATACCTTTCTATATAATGCCTATTCTCTTTTCTACATAATTATGACCAATTATGAGATCCTAACATGTACAACTGGCCAAAACTCTATTGCATTCCCTCACAAGAGAATCAACAATAGAAGATGTTCACATCCACATTTCCCTGTGTTTATTATAATTGCATTAGTTTAAAAAAAATTGGCCAGGTGGTGGTGGCACATGCCTTTAATCCCAGCACTCAGGAGGCAGAGGCAGGAGGATCTCTGTGAGTTCGAGGTCAGCCTGGTCTACAGAGTGAGATCCAGGACAGGCACAAAGCTACACAGAGAAACCCTGTCTCAAAAAAAAAAAAAAAAAAAAAAAAATGGGATCAGGACTGTGCCAGTTAGTTTTTTGTCAACTTAACACAAGCTAAGGTCTTATGGGAAGAATAATCTCGTTAAGCAAATGCTTGGACTACTAACAATAGTGGAGAGGGTGCCTGAACTGGTCCATCCCAGTAATCAGATCGGTGAATACCCTGTCATCATAGAGCCTTCATCCAGTAACTGATGGAAGCAGATGCAGAGATCCATAGCCAAGCACCAGGCTGAGCTCTGAGAGTCCAGCTGGAGAGAGAGAAGAGGGATTCTATGAGCAAGGGCATCAAGATCATGATGGGGAAGCATACAGAGACACCAAGCCAAACCAGTGGGAATTCATGGGACTGGACTAGGCCCTCTGCATAGCAAAACAGTTGTGTAGCTTGTTCTGTTTAAGGGATCCCTGGCAGTGAGATCAGGATCTATCCCTGGTGCATGTGTGGGCTTTTTAGAGCCCAGTGCCTCTGGTGAGACACTTTGCACAGCCTTGGTGCAAGGGAAGGGCCTTGGACCTGCCTCAACTGAATGTACCAGGCTCTGCTGGCCTCCCATGGGAAACCTTGCCTTGGAGGAGCTGGGAATGGGAGTTGGCTTGGGAGGAGCTTGGGGGCAAAAGGAGGGAGGGATCTGTGGTTGGTAATGTAAAATGAATAGATAATTTCTTAACAATAAAAAAGAATAACAAAAAGAAAGAAAATGCTTCCATAGATTGGCCTGTAGGCAAGCCTGTGGGGAATTTTCTTCATGAATTATTTATGTGGGAGGTCTTAGACAACTGTGGATGATGCCATCCCTGGGCAGGTGGTTCTGGGTTCTATGAGAAAGCAGGCTGAGGAAGCCATTAGGAGAAAGCCAGTAAGCATGACTCCTCCATGGCCTCTGCTTCACTTCCTGCTCCAGGTTCCTGTCCTGAGTTCCTGCCCTGACTTCCCTTCTAGAAGTACATTGAACTGTAAGATGAAATAAACCCTTTCCTATCAGAGTTGGTTCTGATCATCATGTTCATCGCAAGGCTAGAAACCTAACTAAGGCAAGAATTAAACAACCTTGCAGTGGTTTTAATATCTAGAGGACAGGAATTGCCTCCAACTTTAGTTTTCCCTAGGAAATCATCATGTAACTGCTATGAAGGAAGGCAATGGGTTCCATAAGCTGATTTGTAATCTTAAGGAGCTAAGGCCATGAGTCATACACAGTCCTGTGTTTTCATAATAGTCACAAGGACACAGAGTCTGGGGGAACTGAGTTCCATAGCTAATTGTTTTCTAAGTTGTTGTTATGATTAAGATGGTGTTCATAGCATTATGTATGGGTATAGTTGTACGTTTATCATGATGTATACATGCCGTGGTGTTCATGTGCCATGGTATGTATGTGTCATGGTCATAGTGTATATGTTGAGTTGAAGGAAGGACATCTTTCTGGAGTGATTCATTCTTCCACTGTGGATTCTGAGGATCAAATTCAGGTTGTCAGATTTTTTGGACAAGCACATTTCCCATAATCACCCCATGGCTTAAATGACTGGTTCTGAATGATAAATCTTTTATAAAGCAAAGTCTAAGCTGTATCAGTGCTTATCGTTGAAAGTGTGAGTGTGTGTCTGTGTGTCCGTATGTGTATGTGTATATGCCTGTGTGTGTCTGTGTAAGGATGTGTTCATGTCTCTGTATGTGTGTATTTGTCTGTCTATGTTGGTGTGCCTGTGTATATGTATGTGTTTGTATGTGTGTGTGTGTGTGTGTGTGTGCATGTGTGTTTGTGTATGTATGGAAATTACAGAATCTAAACAGTCTAGGATGAAGCCTAACCATATGCACAGATGAGTCTGTGCACATATTTTAAATAACATTTATATAATTTCTACAAACCCCAAATTCACTGTCCTCTCTTTGTAAGATGGTAGAGGCAGACAATGTATACATTTAAATATTTTACACACTTGTAAATATGCAAGAGATATTATCCACTTTTCTATATTGTATTTACATATAGAGACACTTACACAGAAACACAGAGAAAATGTGCAGCTGGGCTAGAGAGATGGCTCACTGATTAAAGCATGTACTGTTATTACAGAAGCCCTGGATTCTGTTCCCAGCAAGCTCTTGGTGGCTCACATTCTGTAACTCCAGTTCAAGGGGGATCTGATGTCCTCTTCTGGCCTCCCAAAGTACTACATTTACTCAGGGCACACATACACAGACACACACCCACACAAACACACAAATAAGCCAAAAAATAAATCTTTTACAATACCTATGGATAGATATCTAGTAATTGATCTTGCTCCATTGACACTTTCTCAAATGTATAACTTAGTTATTAATAATTATAATACACAGAATCTCTTAGTAAAATCACAGCTTTATAAACAGATTTTGTGAACAAGACTTGGAGACTTTCCTTACACTGAACACCTGTTTTAGATGGCACACAGTGGAGACGTGCTTTTCTACTTCAGGCTTGCCACAGTTGTACAAATCAAAACACACTCCCCCAAGATTAAAAACACATTCTCTTGCTTTGTCTCTTATGGGAACCCACAGAAGTTTCCCTGTGAGATCTGAGTTTGCCTGAGAGGGCAGAGCTGCATAAGGGGATGATTTGACCAGGGACAAGGTTGCCAGGTGGTTGAAAGGATCTGCCCTCAGCTGTGCCTGGGTAGAGGTCTTTTGTTCCTCCCTTTGGCATACCAAGCCCTTTGGCAGAGACAGTCAGGGCCTGAAGGATGAGGATCCAGGCCCTCCTGAGGATATTCTGTTTCTCTCTCCAGCTATATTTCTATCTGATATCCCCTGCTGCTCCTGCTCAGGAATACCCTGGGGAAAAGTAGGGGTGGGATGGCCCCCCCACAGATGGTGCCAGTGAACAGGGACAAAGACAAAGACTAAAAAGACAAAAAAATCCAGGGACTTGGCAAAAGTGGAAGTTAGGTCCTGCAAGAAAGCAGTTGGATCCACCTGGTTTTGTAGTAAAAAAAAAAAAGAAAAAAAAAAAAATGTGGCAGGGGATAAAGGGAGCCGAGTGGGGCAGGAAACTGCTGGCTTGGAGGAAGCAATGAAGCCGAGCCTTTTGGTTAGGGCAGCCGCTGTGGCATCAGGGACTTTGTTTCTCAGTGGGCATCTGTCAGAATCGAAAAGTCGCTCATAATCTCCCTAGCACAAAGATACCCTGAAGCAATGCAAACCCTCTCTGTTAGCATTCTATCTCCGCTTCTAACTAGCAAATGAGAAACAATTAGCAAGGGGCCAGAGAGCCAGCACCTCTGCATTTGAGTGCATTCCGGGAATACTAAGATTCCTGCAGAGGTCAGGCAGCGTCAAGAGAAGCAGTGCTGAACCAGGAAAAGCTGAGGCAGAATCCGGACAGAAGCCCCTACCTTCAGAAGCAGTTAGCAGAGGAACAAAGCCGCTGCAGTGGCTCTGGAGACTGTTTCTGGGGGAGGGGGATGAGCTGGAACCAAGCCGGGAGCTGTCTGGGAGGGAGTCTCTCTGAAGGAGCTGTGGGAAAGCTTTGTTTTGAGTGCCTTCATTTCTTTTCACTGACTGGCTGGGCAGATGAGCAAGCCCCAGGGAAATTTTGGTATCAGGGTGCCTCCTGCCTCAATGCCAATTGGGGCCGGTATCAGATAAAAGAAAAACACCTATTAATGCCAGCTTAAGGATAACAGAACTCTTTTGACTCAAGAAACCTCCCATAGTGAAGAAAAAAGTTTGTGTGCTCTTGATTGTTAATACGAAAACAAGCCTGGTAAAGAGGACTGGATGATAGACCTGAAAGGAATTAAGGGAAATGTAGTTTTTTGCTAAAAATGGCAGTACTGCCAGAAACTGGTTTTTTTTTTTTCAGCTCAAAATGAAGTTTCTTCCCTAAGCACTGCTAGAAAGCTTAGATTTACTTCCCAAAACTCTGAGAGTGAACAAACAGCTTGCCTCACAGGAAATAATTAAATCGCTAATACTGTTCATCAATAAGTCATTTAAAACCCTTTAGAAAACAAGGGAAAATGGTCCTTACACTGGGAGATGGGTTCAGGTGTGAAAAAAGCTTATGAGATTGAGTTGTGCCTAAGATTCAAGAGAGAAACATTGACATTATTTTAAAAATGCTCATGGTAAACTTAAAACAGTTTTAAAATATTAAGAAGGGGGAAAATTGTCTGAGCACTTGGTAAGGAACATGGAACGGAGGAAGGTCAGCTCCAATGATGCTCCTCTAGAGGAACTGGAATGAAAGTAGCTGAACCAATATTCCTGATATTTGAGGTTCCCTCCTGCAGTCTGGAGAAGACAGGAGACTTGGGGGACCCTCAGACTGCTGAGGAGTTAGGGACAGAGGTTTCATCACTGGTTAATACAAACTGAAAGGAAACAGAGCTTGGAGCTGCACCGATTTTGACCAGTGGCAGATGGATCCATACAGGCTCCTTTAAGAAAGTGCCTTATATTGCCTAATAGCTGCACAGAGTTTTTTGTTTGTTTGTTGTTTGTTTGTTTGTTTGTTTGTTTGTTTGTTTGAATTCAGTAGTCTCGACCTCGCCCTAAAGCAGGTTTTTTTTTGTTTTTTTGGTTTTTTTTTTTACGGTAGCTGGGTGAAGATAGCAATGGCGGTCTGAAGTGTGTAGATGGGGGAACGGTGATAAGCTTGGGGAAAATGACAGTCCCTAGTTAAGAAGCCATCTACTGCAGGGTACTTCTCTGCTGGTTCCGGAATGGCTGAGAGAACCTGGTGGGAAAGGTGAGTGGGGAAAAATAGCTTTACTCTAAGGATTACAGACTTAACAATGACATTATATCGTACAAAGAGCTACATGTAAGGGCAGTGAAGTCACTTAGAAATACATTCTGGGAGGGGAACCTGCTGAATAATATAGATTTGGAACCCCATTCCAACTTAGACCAGCATGGAAAAATGACTGTTGTACAATTGCTACCTGAGCAATTCAGAAAGAGAATGCCCTTTAGGAGGTTTTTCTTCTCATTCCCTTTTCTTCCTTTTTGGGTTTGATAACTAACAGACAGTTTATTCTTATTTCTATTTCCTAAATAAAGTCCAGAGAAAATTACTCTGTGTCTTGTTGGAAGATAATGTAAATAGTTCAGTTAAGAAATTCCTTTTAGGTATTGGTTAGAAAAAGTTAGTTCTGCCAAGAAGTTCTTTCTAGTGTAAGTAAATTCTCTTAAGAAATTCTAATACTTCTATAGAGTTTCTTCTTCAATACAGTTCTTCTAAGAGATCTCTTGTAGATAAGTGCTGATGTTGAAGGTGAGTTTAAAAGAAATGTACATGTTAAATGTAAGTCTAAATGCTTAATGTAAGCTAGCAAAAAAAGTGTAAATATGTATATCGGTAATAGTTCAATTAATAGAGTTTTAAATATGTATAATGATGTTTATACCAGAATTATGTTGATGCTAATGAACCAGAGTTTGGTAAAAAGCTAAGGGAATCTTTTAGTTGGATGTAGTTTATTGGATGCAGTTTGCATCGGAGTTCAAGTTGAAAAGGGGCTTGGCACAGCTAAAACTGTTTTGGACATCTTAAGACCCATCCAAAAAAGATATGCCATCTCTGTCATCCTCTACTCCTGTGCTGGGAGGTGTGGCAGCTATGGAGATCACTGTGGATGTTTGTAAGCTTAGTGGAAACGTGGGCAGAACTGAGATAAGCTTAGTATCCCCTCCTGCCAGAGGCTGAGTACCCAGGAAGACAGATCTCAATCTACCTGAAGGGTCTGGGGGGTTCTTTAAAAAATTAAGAGGGGGGGGCCTGTAGGAGCCCACAGAAATTTCCTTGTCAGATCTGAGTTTGTCTGACATAGCAGAGCTGCATAAGGGGATGATTTGACCACAGGCAAGGTTGCCAGGTGGTTAGAAGGGTCTGCACTTGGCTGTGCCTGGGTGGAATCCTTTTGCTCCTCCCTTTGGCATTCCTTTAAAAGCCCTTTGGCAGAGACAGTCGGGGTTCGATGGATAAGGATCCAGGCCCTCATGAGACTATTCTATGTTTCTGTCTGTCTCTCTCTCTCCAGCTATATTTCTACCTAATATTTCCTACTGCTCTTGCTCAAGAGTACCCTGGAGAAAATTGGGGGTGGGATGGCCCCCCTGAGTTACTTACCTGCTATAATGAATACTATAATAGTAAATATAGTACTTGGCAATAGCCTCCTGGGTACCAGCTCAGCCAACTTCCCAAGGAAATATGGTGACACTCTGTAGTATCCACTGGTATGCTCATGTCTACAGAGAAAAGATGACATTATACATCCTTAGATTAGTCCAGAAGGCACAGGTTTGATGCTGGCTACCCTGACTTCTGCCTTGACAGGGAGCCTAACAGGACAGTGTCCCCTGTGCTCCAGGCTGACTCCCATACACGTCCCCATCTTAGGGACCAGCATCCCCAGGCCAGCATCCTGATGACATTCTCACTAGGATTCTCCCCATCAGAGAACTCTCCCCTGTTATACCCACTCTGGCCATACTACAGCCCCTCCAGGGAAACAGCCCCTCCAGGGAAACAGCCCCTCCAGGGAAACAGCCCCTCCAGGGAAACAGCCCAATGTGTCCACTATCCTCAGAGTCTCTGCCCTCTGAAGCTGGCTCCCTGAGGAGCAGCTCATTCCTACCTCACCTCAGACAGTGGTCATGGAGACTTCTCTCCTTCCAGTTCTCATGAAGAAGGTGACACTGTCACCCTGAGGTCACAGTGCAGCTTCAGGACACTACATCCTTCTCTCCAGCTACTCTCACTTTAGGACAGATCTCTCTTCACAACTGTGAATCTTTACCAGATACTAAATCTAATCCTTTCCCTTCCAGCCCTTCAAGATCCCAAGCCCTTTTCCTCCCAGTGTCTTCATTTCATCTCTGATCCTTTTTTGATACAAGATCACCAGTGCTGACTGGCCTTAAATTCCATATGTACCCAAGAATGACCAGCCTCCTGTGTTGGGGAATATTATTTTAAGGTGTGTTACCTTTGTTTACATTGTATTTGTTTAACTCTGTGAAGCTGTGTTACTGTGCCTGTCTAAACACCTGATAGTCTAATAAAAAACTGAATGACCAATAGCAAGACAGGAGACAGGATAGGATGGGCTGACAGGCAGAGGAAATATACAGAAGGAGAAATCTGGGAGAAAGAAGTAGCCAGAGAAGGAGGAGAACGCCAGAGGCCAGCCACCCAGCTACACAGCAAGCCATGGAGTAAGAGTAAGATTTATAGAAGTAAGAGAATGGGAAGAGCCCATAGGCAAAAGGTAGATGGGATAAATTAAGAAAAGCTAAGGCAGGGCATTCATAATTAAGAATAAGCCTCCCATGAATGATTTATTTGTGAGCTGGGTGGCAGGCCTCTCAAAAGAGTAAAAACAACCAACAAAACTCCTGCCTCCCCCCAACTTTTGGGATGACAGAAATACAGCCATTCTCAGGTTTATGTGTGTGGTACTGTGAATCTAACACAGGATTTCAGGCACACAAAGCAAGCACTCTACCAACTGAGTGAGGCCCTCAGCTCCTCTCTGATGACCCTCTCTTTGGTGTGCACTTGGAGGCAAATCTTGGCATTCTTTGAGAGCAGTGAATCCTAAGCATAGGCCACAAGGGAAAGGTTCTTCCATGTTTTAAAAACACAGGAGAAGAACAGCTCTCTTACACTCAGCTGCTGTCTGGCTCTTTCCAGCCCCCATCAAGAGGAGACTCTCATTCTTGTGCAGCTGTACTATGCAACCCCAATGTGCTGCTGCTAAACCCTCTATACTTGAGCTCTGTGGAACCCCTGACATCTTTATTTGGGAAAGGTTTCATGAATTTCTGGTTATTTTCAGCCCCCTACTACTGTGTCGTCTGCAGCACTGAGATCTGGTGACCACACCCCAAATCTGAAGCTTTCTCTGAGCAGCAGATATCTCTGCTCCTGATTTCCCATCCATTTTTCATTGATATTAGTAATCTTTTTACATACTTCAAAACCTGGGTCCACAACAATGATGAACACAAACTTTCATAGTTTGTTTACTTTTCAACTAAACAAATAAGAAAAGGAAAAATACTGGTATTTCATAACATCCTAGGGCCAACTATGAATGTAATCAACTTGATCACCAGCCCCTGATTTCTGCTTCTGGAGAAGGGGTTACTCACAGAAAGCAATCCCTTTTGATCATAACATGCTCCGAGTAAAACAAGCCTGTCATACATCCAAAGCCTGTGAGCACGAGGAGCAAGATGGCTCTGTAGGGAGAGAATGGAGGCAAAAGCAAACAGCAGATTCAACATTAGAATTAGAATGATTTTTCCGCCAACACAACTTGTTCCATAGACTAAATAACATAACAGAGTTTTTTTTTTTTTTTTTAAAGGCAGGACTAGAGAGATGGCTCAGCAGTAAAGAGTGCTTGTTGCAATGGGAAATTGTTCCTTTCATGACCTTGCACTAACTGGCCTGATAAAGGTCATGCTTCTTTCCTGTCTATGTAAGCTCTTAAAAGGGAAAGGGGAGGGGTTTCTGAGCTCTCTATTGGACTGGAAGGCTTCTTGGTGCATGGTCCTGGTGCATGGATCAGGCAGTGTGAAACAGTCATATACATCCATGAAGAAAATAACCATACATATAAAAATAAAATATGATTAAAAAGGAAGGAAAATGAAGAACTGTTCTCATTAAAAAGATCAGGAAGTATGAATTCCATGAGTTATTTTTATCTCTGTCTCCGTAGCAGCATCTATTAATTATTGTGCCCTCTAAAATCCAACAATTGGATAATGACCCTTAATGTAATGATCCCAGAGAATATAATTTAGAAGTTAATTGGTTTTAGATGAAATCATGAGAGTCGAGCCCCATAATGTCATCTGTGTCCTCATCATGGGAAGAAACAGCAATGCAGTGTCTGCCAGGAGAGGACTGAGAGAAGGTGGCCAGACAGGAAGAGCCTGGGAGAGAATCCTCACCTCAGGCTCTCCCACTGCAGTGTGGAGACACATTTACTTTTAAATCCACTGAGTCTGTGATATTTAGTCATGGCAGCCCAACCCATCACTTCAATCTAACCAACAAAGTTGGTAAGCATCATTCCTAATGTATAAGGAGAGAAACAAAGATTAATAAAACTCCAAGGAGTTTTCATATTCAGTTGGCTGTGCTGATTTACAGAAGAGTAAGAATGAAAACATGAAACAGTGGAGGGGATCTCAACTCAATAGCTTACTACAGACATGGACTGTATAGATATCTTTAAAGACTTGATGGTTATCCACAAAATAGGCCAACAGCTTCCTGCATGGTTTCCAAAGAGCTCAAAAAATAATTCAGTCATGCTTATTTATGAAGAAATAATTTGTGCTGGTGTGGTAGGGTAAGGTAAGCACGAAGAAGGGGAATAAAAGACCCTCTGCGGTTATCTGTTTCCTGGACACACATATCAGGTTCCTCTAGACAGATGCGTGATTGAGTCCTAACAACCTGCTACATAACACCTTCTCAACTGACAGTCAGAGGTCAGTGACTCTCTTTATTTAGGTACACAGTGGTGCTTGGAGATCCAGATCAGATGAGGGGGGGAACCTCAGTAGAGAATAGTTTCCTTCTACACTAAAGAAAAATTCTATTTTACAGCCCACCAAAGGCCAGATTAAAGAAAAAGGTTGAAAAAAAAAACAAAACATTTGAACAAGTAAGACTCTGAGAAGGGCAGCAAGAAAGACCTCCAAACTCCTGGACTTGGGAGACAGAGGCATGAGGACTGCTGCAGACTGAGACCAACCTGGGCTACATGACAAGTTCTGGGCTTGTAAGGTCACAACTGTGGCCCAGCCTCAAAGGTTTAAACAGAGTAGAGTACCTAGGCACCCAGTGACCAACCATAGAACCCAGGACCTGGGCACCCCATGACCAAACAGAGCAGAGGACTTGGGATTCCCCTCTTCTCCTAATGAGCCAATCTTGTTTTCAAGGCTCATCTGTTTAACTTTACTAAATGTACAACTTTTTCTCTCCACTCTATTCCCACACACAACCATTCTTTGGTACTCAGGGCATTTTCTCTCTATCTCCAATAAGTTGTCCTCAAGTTCTGTTTGTGTTTACTTTCATATATTTTATCAACAAATCCAAGTACTTAGAAAGGGAACCTTATGGCCCTGGCTATACTTAACCATATATACTACATCTACTTTCTCATCTGGCTTTTTAGATAAATAATTGTAGATTGACAACCTATAGCTACACATTTAAGGTCTAACCTAATATGTTCCATCCTGGGATCATCTGTAACAGTCATCTCACTGAAGACTAACTTCTGATCCACACAGAAGGCAATTCATAGAAGAACTGACTTTTATGTTTATTCTTTCCTTCAAAACTAGTCAGTGTTTCCACACATCAAGACAGATTTGTAGAGCTGTGGAGCTGGCTCATTCAGGAAAGTATTTCCATGCAGCCATAAGGACATGAGTTCAGACCCTAGGACCTATGGTGATATTTTATTTGTGCTGAAATGTGATTTTATTTATATGTTAATAAATACAGTTGCCTGGGGGTCAGGGCTAATAGCAAGCCATTTAGCAGAAGTCTGGCAGTGGTAGCACATGCCCTTAATCCGATCACATGGCAGGCAGAGTCTGTGTGTTTAAGGACATAGCCAGCTTTGAGACACATGCCTTTAATCTCAATACCAACCATAGAGACCTGGATATCTGTATAGACAGTCAGTGACGAAGAAGTCATGTGGATGTGTTTAGAACCAATGAAAAGGCAGAACAGAAAGTCAATAAAAATACAGACACACAGGAAGTATGTCTCTTTCTGAGGGGAAGGATGGCAGCAGCTGGTAAGCTAAAGGCTATTCGCTAGTGCTCTGACCTCTTAGGCTTTTAACTCTGCATTTGGCTCTGTGTTTCTTATTTAATAAGACAGCTCAGAATTACATCTACAAGGACCCATGTAAAAGTACACAGGCACCGATTTTCTCTTCTGTAATTCCAGTGATGAAGGGTACAGAGTGGATGATTGGAGCTCATTGACCAGCCAGCCTAGCCAAGTCAATGAGCTCGAGATCCAGTGAGGGACCTGCCTTGAAAAAGAAAGTGGAGGGTCACAAGGAAAACCTGGCATCAACCTCTGACCTCCATATGCAGACATGTGCATGCTCACCAACATACACCTGTGTACACATCCACATAAACATGATTGAACCCCACACAAACCTGGGCATATAACACACAACACTACATACACATATACACACAAACACCAAGTAGCAGAACTTCCATGGAACACCAAGTAGCAGAACTTCCATGGTCAAGTCTCTCTGGCCATTTGGAGGTACTCTAAGGCTGTGGGTGTCAATCACAGAATCCAGTTGAGCAAAGAATGGTGTGCCATATATAAATTACAATGAAAATTGTGATCCTGATGAGAAGCAATGTTCGGAACATGCTATAGTCATTAAAAAGGTTTACCTTGAAAGCATATGGTTAAAGCCACATTATAGCTCAAACTAGACAAGGACCACAAAGGTAACATCTATAAGACAAGTCAGGAAAAACCGAATCCCATCCGATTACCCGACACTCACATTCAAAGAAATCTAATATATTCAAGAAAATTGGTACCAAAGCAACAAAAGAATAAATAGGTAAACTAAAAACATTTATGTACAAAAGGCATTATCAACAGAATAAAAGGCAACACACAGAAGGGAAGAAGTATATGTGGATCATGTGTCTGCTGGAGGACTCACATCTCAAAAACAAAAATCACTGTAACTCAACAGCAAGGAAAGATTAAGGGGCCAATGAGATAGCTCAGCAGGTAAGATGACTGCCACCAAGCTTGATGACCTTGAGGATAATCCTGAAACCCATGTGGTGGAGGGATCAGCTCTTGTAAACTGTCCTCTGACCCCCATGTACATGCTGTGGGACACGCATGCCCTCACGCTAATATACACTAAGTAAAAAAAATAAATAATTTTGGAGTGGAAAGGAAACATTCCAATTTAAAATGGGAAAATAGGTTCTACAGACACTTCATAAACTATCCAATGTATTGTAATTTATTTTTTCTTAGACATCTTATTCAAAACAAGAAATAACATAAGTTTGGGTGAGGATGTGGACGTATTGGAGCCCTTGTATTATGCTGGTAAGGATATAAAATAGTATAGTGGAGTTGGAGGCAGGGTAGCAGTTCCTCAAACAATTAACACAATGGCCCATGATTTGGCAACTCAAGCTTTCTACCTTAAAGAGCAAAAGTCCGGGGCTCAAACCAATGTACTTGCACACTCAGCAACATCATTCATAGCAGCCAAAGGTGAGAGCAAACCACATTTCCAGCCACAAATGAATGGGAAGCAACACAGCACACACACACAATGGGCTATTATTCTGCCTTACTGTTGTTCAAATCTTAGATGTCTTTCGGTAAAAAGAAATCCAGAGCCAAATATTAGGGTAAAAGCAATCAAGGTAATGGCACTTTCTTGCCCAGTGGCTAACTTGCCACAATGAAAGTAAAATCCATAAGAAATTTCTTCAATGCCTTTCATCTTCTCTGAAGTAGATTGGTGCTGCCAGGACCAGACATGTCTCATTGTCACAACAAAAAGAAAAAAACTATGTTATTAAAACAGCTTAAATTCCATATCCTGTAAATCTCTGAAATGTTTGAAGATGACTTGTTTATCTAAAATATATTTCTGTTTGACCTTGAAAACTTACCTAATATGACTACAAGTTCGATTGCAATGACTAACTACTAACTTGCATTTCTTTATATCCTAATTAGTTGGTAATAATAGCTTTCAATGGCTACCAATTTGCATTACATTGTTAAATGAACTGTATAGGTACAATACCTTGAACAAGATTAGAAATATATGTACAGTATTTTCTAACAAAATCAATCTCAAATTTGTATCAATATACACAAATTGTATACAATACACAAAAATCCAATCCAATGTAAAATATTTAAAAATGGCAGTTGCTTTTTAAAAGTAGATTCAATAATCTACCTTTTTTGGTTTTTTGGTTTTTGTTTTCTCTTCAGTGCTGAGGACCAAACAAAGGGCCTTGCACTTGCTAGGCAAGCACTCTAGCACTGAGCTAAATCCCCAACTCCAATAATCTACCTTTTTATCTTATCATAACCATATTCTCTTTTTATTTTCAGAGTAGATTCAATAATCTACCCTTTATCCATGATTTCAGTATCTTATTTTTCAGAGTATATTCAATACTCTACCTTTTATCTTATTATCTATATCCTCTTTTTTCTTTTTACACAAGAATCCTAAATCCAGTCTCCTTTGTTTAGCCTTTTTCCTGACCATTAACAATTAACAACTTGTAACCAACCATCCTAAACAATGACAATTATCCATACCCCATTGAATGCCCAAAAACCACCCACCCCACCACTTAGGAATGTGGGTGTCATGTTCTTAAAATTACTTCCTATTGTCTGGGGAGGAAGGCATATTAAGGGGATCCTGAAAAGAAAATTTTGGGTTTGTCAGGTCCTGGGAGAGGTAGCTGTATCATTTGTTGTCCAGTCTCTGCATAATGGGAAAGTGCAGGACTTATCTCAAGTCCTTGAGTACTCTGTGAGGCCAGATCATCTCAGCTAGCCATCTTGAAACTGTCCTGAGCAGTTTGTAATCCAAACTAAGACAATTTTTCTGGATGATTTTCCTTTTTCTTCAGCTGTCTCATTTGTCCAATGTTCTTGAGATTCGTTAGCCTTCATTTTCCTGAAAGATAAACTAAACCCTTCCCCAATCCTAACTTTGGGGAGGATTACTTTCTAATCTTTACCACTTTTAATTTATGGTTTCTCCTGAATTTTTTCTTCTCTCTTCTATAGCTGTAATATCACCCCAAGCAGTTTAGTTTTTTACAATAGGTATTAGGTTATCTAGCTGCTCTTGGAAGGGGTTTCTTACATGATGGTAGGGAAGGACTGAACTGATTTTGTCATGGGGGCCTGGTAAGAGGCCCCTCAGGGAGTTTCTCAACAGCAAAGGATTACCTTGTCTGTCCCTTGTTGATCTACATTCGTTAGTCCAATGTTTGTCTTCTGCATAATAATAATTCTGTTGGGATTATTCCTTGAAAAAGCATTGTGTCTAAGAATGCCCTGTTTACATTCTCTTTTAAGTGACATTGTTTACCATATATGAAACATCTGACATTACTATTTTTCTTCAGACCTCTGGAAATCACCTCTCCTATCCAAGTGTCATTATGGTCATGAGATTCAATATTAATTTTATCTCAAATCCATTCTTCCAAAGGTGCTGATCTTGCCTTTAACAGCCTAATTATCCTTTTGCATTGTGCATTGGCATTTTCAAAAAATTGAATTATTATCTGGCTAGCTTCTGAATTTAGTATCATTATATTTACTGCTAAAGACAGCCTTTATAAGGAATCTGTGAAGGTTTCTTTTGGGCCTTGTATAACTTTTGTAAATGACTCAATTTTCTTTTCTACTTCTTCAATTCTGTCCCAAGCATTCAAGGCTGCCATTTGGCATGGAGCTAGTGTGTAGTCATCACATAGAGATTCCCTTTTTATATTACCATAATTTCCCTCTTCCAAGAAGTTGGTCTTGGGAGATTTCCATACCTCTAGCCCTACCTCATTGTTCAATGGTCTTAGCCTCATCCTTCCACCAGGTCCTCCATAAGAATTGTGACTCAGCCTCCAAGACAACAATAATCAAATCTCTCCAGTCTTGAGGGATAATTCTATTACTAGTTGACCACAAGTTTAACATCTGCTTCACAAACAGGGAATACATACCATATGACACTATAGCGTCTTTGAATCTCCTCAAATCTAACATTTGCACAGGATTCTAGTTAGCTCTTACACAGCCTTGAGCATTTGGCAGTTCCTGTAGGGTTACTGGATAGATTAAGATTGGCTGTTTGAAAGCCTTAGGCTGTTTCTCTGTAACCTTATAATGCAATGCTGAGATAGCTTCACCTTTAAATTCTTCTATCTGGATCTGAATTTCTCTAAGATTTGTTTTAACAAGGTTTTCTAAAACTTTTATCTTGGCACTCACATTAACCAACTTTTTTTTTTTTGAGACAGGGTTTCTCTGTGTAGCTTTGTGCCTTTCCTGGAACTCACTCTGTAGACCAGGCTGGCCTCGAACTCACAGAGATCCACCTGGCTCTGCCTCCAGAGTTCTGGGATTAAAGGCGTGTGCCACCACCGCCCGGCTTTAAAGGATTTTTTAATTCTTTTTTTATACGTAATTTATTCTATGGACATTGGTGTTTTGCCTGCATGTATATCTGTATGAAGGTGTCAGATCTCTGAAACTGGAGTTACAAACAGTTATGAGCTGCCATATGGGTGCTAGGAATTGAACCCGGGTCCTCTGGAAGAGCAGCCAATTCTCTTAACCACTGGGCCATCTCTCCAGGCCCTCCAACTTTTTTAATGATAAAACAAAAATGATCAAACAAATAGTATTTATATTTGACATTACATAAATCCCATCTATATTAATTATCCTCTCATTTAATTGTTCCATTTTCAGACTGCTTAATGTCTAGTCAAATAAAGACCAAACACCCTTCATTGTAAAAATGTTTCCCATTTTTAATGTGGGAAAAATTTTTTTGTTGTTGTTTTTTGTTTTTTCAAGACAGGGTTTCTCTGTGTAGCTTTGTGCCTTTCCTGGATCTCGCTCTGTAGACCAGGCTGGCCTCGAACTCACAAAGATCCGCCTGCCTCTACCTCCCGAGTGCTGGGATTAAAGGCATGTGCCACCACCGCCTGGCCGGGAAAATTTTTTTAACTAATTTCTTCCTTTAAGAAATCCCAATTGTCTCACCAAATCTGCTGACAATGACAATTCAGATGTGAGGCTGACTGCTTCTTGTGTAGAACAGTAGAAGCTGGAGTGAGTTTCAAGGCAGCTACCTAGTATGGTAGCAGCCCAAGTTGGAGATCCAGGGAGAGCCCACAACTCACCAGGAGAGAAGAGTCAAAAATCCAGCCATCTGCATGAGGGAATTCAAGAAAGCAGCTAACTTCTATGGTTTTTGGAGTTTGCTGCAAAGAGACTGCAACAAAAACTTTGCCAGTAGGTTAGAGACTCCAGCCTACATGGGGTGCATACTCCGACTGCATGCAGCTTGGGCCTGAGCAAGAGTCTGCAAGGCCACAGGCAAGTGGTTCCCACCCCCCACCCCCACCCCTACCCTCATGAATTCATGCACCACAAATCGGATGCCAGATGTTGTTCGAATCTTAGATAGTCTTTTAATAAAAACCCAGAGCCAGATATCAGGGTGAAAGCTGAAAGATCAGAGAGGCAGAATAGCCAGGCACTAATTCTTACCTCTACCAAATCCTCAGCCTACAGAGAGTGAATTTCTGTTCTTTCACGCCTTATATACCTTTCTCTGCCCAGCCATCACTCCCTGGGATTAAAGGCTTGAGTGCTTTCCAAGAAAAGGCATGAGATCCCAAGGGCTAGAATTAAAGGTATGCACCACCACTGCCTGACCTCTATCCAATCTAGTGACTGGCTCTGTCCTCTGATCCTCAGGTGAGTTTATTAGGGTACACAATATATCACCACACCCTACAGACCCAAGAAATACACACACACATGCCACACTTTGATGAGCCTTGAGGATATCACACCAAGAAAACAAGACAACAAAAACAAAAACAAAACAACAGCGAAACACAGATAATTTGACTCTAATTCAGGGTTCCCACTTTAGTCACATTCAATGACAGAGAGTAGGATGGTTGATGCCAGGAATCGGGAGTGGGTAGTATGGAGAGTTTTCTTTCAGAGCTATGGGATTCCATTCAGGAAGATGAAAAAAATGCCCTATATTTAGACTGTGGTGATAGTTGTACAACATTAATCTACCCCATACCCCAAAACTGGAAAAATGTGAATGTATGGTGTGTATGATTTCATGCTATCTACACACAAACATATGTGGAAAAGTGAGTTCTTTCACTCAGCCTTCAATGTACCAACACACTCTATCACATGATAAAATGTTAACTTTGTTCTTGTCACAGATTCCAATTCTTAATGGGTTTATATAAGCTTGAACAAAGTGAGAGCATTTTCTCAAAATCAAGATCAAGGTTTGCTTACCTTATCTGGACTGCATGACAATCATTTTGTAGGAAACGTAAAGCACTGCCGATAATCACAGATAGTAGGACTGCAACAATTGCCTTTAAAAATGGGGGAAAAAACTAATTCTCATTAGGAATAGAAAGTATTTTACGCATTGTCCATTATTTTAAGATATGTGGTTTCGGGCTGGAGAGATGGCTCAGCAGTTAAGAACACTAGCTGTTCTTCCAGAGGTCCTGAGTTCAATTCCCAGCAACCACATGGTGGCTCACAACCATCTGTAAGGAGAAGGAGATCTGGTGCCCTCTTCTGGCCTGCAAGGATACATGCAGACA
Source organism: Peromyscus leucopus (assembly GCF_004664715.2). Lineage (NCBI taxonomy): Eukaryota > Metazoa > Chordata > Mammalia > Rodentia > Cricetidae > Peromyscus > Peromyscus leucopus. Next base: position 89,109,618 of record NC_051071.1, on the reverse strand, counting down.
TTACACTGTATAATAAATAAATAAATAAATAAATCTTTAAAAAAAAAAAAAAGATATGTGGTTTCATAGTCAGATCTCTCCCATGAGATAAACACTATATTTTGACCAGAGTCCATAGAAGAATATAAAACATACATGTTAATAGACTGCTTGTATGTTAAACTGAAAATTAAGGTCTCTGCAGTCTGAGGCTCTGACAATACAGACCCTGGAAAAGCTAAGACTTCTCTCAGTGCTCCACCAGGAACAGCCAGTGAAGGGCTCAGTTCAGGTTCTGAAACATGGATGACACAGGGTGGAGAGAATGCAGGCACCTGGGGAGGTTACGGGACAAACCAAAGTAAGAGACAGAAGTGTTCACCTAAACTGAGCTCTCAACTCTGGTGCAGTGAACATGTGCAGTTTCTACTTCAAGTGGTTTGAAGAACTCGGTCTTTCTTTACTCTTTAGTTAGAAACAAGTTCACCCCAGGCCAGGGGACAGCTCAGTGGCAGAGCCCTGCACAGCATACACTAGACCTAGCCCTGATCCCCTCAACTGCAAACCAAATAACAAAACTGAAAATGACTCACAACCCAGTTCCTGGCTGTGGGATTTTGTGTGTTAAGAAGGGGTGAGCTGGTCCTCACCTGTGTCTCCTCTGGGACGTCTGTGCCTGTCTGGGAACGAGCACTATTGCTGTCACCACAGTGTTCAGACAGCGTCCTCTGGGTCACCTGATGCCCCATTGCCCCTCATCTCTGTCACTGCTGCTCCATCAACCTCAGTCAGAGCGGCCTGTGCTCAAGTCTCATCTAAGCTGCCAACTCCTCCAGACCCTCATCTACCTCCATCTACTCAGTCCATGCAGACAGTCACCAGGACCTGCACTGCTTTGGTTTGGGGTTAAAAGGGCTTAAAAAAGTGCTTCACTTAGGAAAGGAGTAAGGCTACATAATGCTGTAACTTATTTGAAGGAGTCTAACTATTATTCCTCTGATGATGTTTTAAAAGTAGAATATTATGATCTAAGGGAAAGCATCCTACCATGTAACTTGATAAATTATAAACCAGATTCCCGGGGCTTGGGGTTAAGGCTCAGCAGTTAAGAGCACTAGCTGCTCTTGCAGAGGACCTGGGATTCAGTTCCCAGCACCCAAATGGCCCCTAACAACCTTCTGTAATTCCAAGTTCCAGGGGATCTGATGTCTTCTCCTGGCCTCAATGGACATGCCTATGATGCATAAATATAGATGCAGACAAAACAGATATACATAATAAATAAATAATTTAAAAAGTTAGTCCTTAATTACTAGCATTGCTAACACACACACACAGACAGACAAACAGACACACACACACACACACAACTTACCTCATGATACTGCCTCACTGTTGAACAATGAGTAGCCCAATTTGATGAATGTAACTCACTTTTTCCCAATCATATTGAATCTTTTTTTCCCAAAAACAATGGACATAATAATGCCTCTTTTATGACACAAGTGCCCAAGTAAATGACTAAAGCATTTGGAGCAACAGACAGTATAATTCAAATGGTAAGAATATTCACATACATACAGGGAAGGAAGCAACATTGAAATATGAAAAGGGCAGCACACATGTTAGGAAGTAAGTGGTGTTTCATTACAGCCAACAACACAGGAACTTTCAGTATTCAACAGAAACTAAATCCCTAAGAATAAAGTAACAACACACTAACAGCCGAACTGAGTATAAGGTCTGTTTTACAAGGACAGAGATGTAGGTCCATGGTAGAGTGATTGCCTTCTCATGGCAGAGGCACTAACAGAGCAAAATCATCAACATCATGAATAAATATAAATGAATAAGTGATGGCCCAATGAGCTGGAAGAGCCACATTTCTGTGTGACATTCATATTAAAATAACAGAGATTCCTTTTTTTTTTTTTGGTGTCCCCCCCAAGACAGGATTTCTCTTTGTAGCTTTGAGCCTTTCCTGGATCTCCCTCTGTAGACCAGGCTGGCCTCGAACTCACAAAGATCTACCTGGCTCTGCCTCCCGAGTGCTGGGATTAAAGGCATGTGCCACCACCGCCTGGCTAAATAACAGAAATTCTTAAGGCATGATGATCCTTGTTACAAAGCCAGTTTAAAGAAAAGTGGAACCTCACTTCCTCCCAGTTCCCAGCCAGCTGACAGGGAAGAGCACTGTTCAGTCCCGTCATTATCTGTGTGTGAACTGCACTCTGAGTGGCTTCTGCTTTCACCCTGGACTCCAATAAGGAACAGCACTCTGCAATGGGCTCATCTCTCAGGCAGTGCATGCACAGGCTTCCTCAGAAGGGATCAATGGCCCTGTTTCCTCATCCCATGATTTCAACTATAGATCAACCCCCTTTCCCTCCCCAGTCACCTCCACCCTTCCTACTTAAATTTTCTCCAAAGTCCATTTTGTCATCTGACATGCTACAATTGTATCTGTTTATTCAGTTACCATCCATCCACCCACATGAAAAGTTACATCAGAACAAAAGCCTTTGACTCCCTTACTCATTCCTGGACTTTGAAATTGTAGGATGCACTGGTGAATTAAAGTAGACAGGTATGAGGAACTCCCAGGTGTGCTGAATTTCTTGTTACCTTCCCTGAATTAAATTTTCTACTGGGATTAGTCATTATAGTTCCTCTAAATACAAAACAACCACTAAAAAATGTTTTCTTTAAGTAAAAAGTTAATCACGTTCTACTTGCTTTATTGACTATATGCCGAGTGGAGATGACAAATATATGGAACAGAGTAGAAGATAAATGTGACCTGAAATAGACTGACTCAGAAACAAATTGTTCCCACTTGAGTTTTTCACAATATAATTAAAATAATTCATCACATTACCTGAATCATAGTGACTTGTTGAAAATTCTTTAAATTTTTGAATGAACGATGGATAATCCACCCAAGCTGATTCCAGAAAGGGGTGACACACGTGATCTCCTCCAAGGCTGAGCTCCTCTCTGCCCTCTGTTCCCCCAAGAGTGAATCCAGTTCAGTTCTTGTTTCTCTGTATAAGGAGGACTGGGCATACATATTGGCTAATTTTTGGGGGATTTGGTGCCATCTCTGAGAATGCTCTTTATACTTGTCAGCTTTCGGATAAAAGTGGATAAACACAAGAAACAGACAATAATTTAACTGATTTTTCTGAGACACTTTTCATGAATAATATAAATTATGTATCAGTTCTTCTTTGAGACAGTCTCATGTACCCTAGACTGGCTTCAAAGTTGCTATGAAGCCAAGGGTGATCTCAACTTCTGCAGGTCCTCCTGTGTCTGTCTCAGGTGCTGTGATGACAGGCATAGACTTCACACACAGTTATGCACTGCTAGGAACCAAACTCAAGACTTTGTGCGGGGCAAGGACGCTACCAGCTGAACTACATCTTCAACCCACCAAATTTTGAGAATAAAAAAATAAATTACCCCTGTGTAATTCCTTACAGATTAGAAGAGTGTCCCTAACTGACCTGACTACTGCCATTATCCTATGGACACAGAAAACTGAATGACCTCTTCCCATCTGGACCCCAAGTCTTAAAGTCTTCCTTCCCTATAGATCTATACTTCTTAAAATAAAAGTCTGGTCCCTGCTTTTTGATACATGAGAATGTATATGCAAATGTATAAACTGCCAAGTATCTTGTTTTTAAAATGTTATAAATAAAGCCAAACATGGTGACATATCTCTGTAATACCTACACTTGTTAGGTGAGGTAGAAAGAGCACATATTCAAATCTAGTCTGACTACATGAGCAAACTCTATCTAAAATAAAAACAAGAATAATATGACAAATAATAAGTACATTTACTTTTTAACAGAAATTTCTCTTGTGACAATATCATATAAATGTTCTTTTATAAGTTAAATAAAAAAATACCCAGCACTAACTTACAGCAATGGCTATTAGCAAACTTTAAGACAGTTATTTAACATAACAAATTATATTCTAATGAGACTCATCGTTGTGTTTTCATGAAATCAGTTAAACAAAAACCTGTGTCTCTAGAAGACTCACATACCATCTTGGCCTTCTTCCTCTGTGTCTAATATACCAGAGAAACCTCCATTAATGATGTCCAGGAAGAAGTCTGCAGGGTTGTTGTGGGAATCATATTCATAACCTACAAAGAAGTTGGCCAAGAACACAAACCTGAGGACCCTCTTTCAGAGAGTGGGATGAGGAGGGGAGACAAAATCTAACAACTTCTATTGGGGAATGTTATTTTAAGCTGTGTTACTTTTGTTTATGTTTCATTTGTTTAACTCTGTGAAGCTGTGTTTAGTGTGCCCGTGTAAAACACCTGATTGGTCTAATAAAGAGCTAAATGGTCAATAGTGAGGCAGGAGAGAGAAGAAGGCAGGGCTGGCAAGCAGAGAGTGTATATAATGGGAAGAAAGAAATGGAAGGGGGAGAAGAGAGCTAGGAGCCAGAGAAGGAGGAGGACTCCAGGGGCCTGCCACCCAGCTACAAGGTCAACCCACAGAGTAAGAGTAAGATTTACAGAAGTAAGAGAACAGGAGAAGCCCAGAAGAAAAAGGTAGACGGGATAATTTAAATTAAGAAAAGCTGGCTAGAAACCTAGCCAAGCTATGGCTGGGCATTCATAATTAAGAAGAAGCCTCCCTTTGTGATTTATTTGGGAGCTGGGTGGCAGGCCTTCCAAAAGAACAAAAACAAACAACAACAATTTGTGGCTGCATTCCTGCTGAGCCCCTGGCCTGGCTCCAAAGAGCAGCACCTGGCCCTAACCTTCCTTTGTTTAACCACACCTTTTGTTTTTTATCTTGTTCATAGATATGTGAACTCTTCCTGTGATAGAATCATTTGAATTTGGTTTATAGACCTATGTGAATCTTGTCTGAGAGTCAAAGTTCACAGACTCTCCCAAGGATCAAAGGCTTATGTAAAACTTGGTTCAGAAAACCCAGAAAACCATGGTACCTGAGAAGTCAAGTCATATGCACTCGGCATTTTATCTCTAGGAGTTCCTTTCAGGTTGCTTTGAAGATACAGAATTTAACTGGCTAAACTGTAATTAGAGAGAAATAAAAATGCCCTGGGCAGAGGGAAAGTGCTTCAGTCCTTCTAGGCTGGATCCCCCTACAGCCGTGAAAGGCTAGATTCATTCTTAAGATGCCTCTGAGTCTTCTTTCCCTGGAGTTATATAAACACATACACCTGTGTCTTTACACACAGCGACAACAATTTGGAGCCCAACATGAAGTATAGCCCAATTTTGAGAAACAGAGGGTTAATCATGAGCAGGAATGAACCTCATTTCTTTTTACTATAACATGGCTGTAAGAGATCAATATCCTCTCAGGACCCCCACGATTGAGTTCTCAGCACAAAGAAGATTCATTTGCCCCAGAAAAGGGAAGGTAACAACAAGGGAGAAGAGAAAAGGGGCAAGAGAGAAAGGGAAGGGGTATTTAGAGGAACAAAGAACTGTCTTTGGATAGAGAGGAGACAGGCATGGCTCATGGGCAAAAAGTGGCTTATAAAGGCAAAAGGGGACCCTCCTGTTAGAACGAGATATTTAATTTTAACTGAGGATGTTAGTTAAGTGAGCCAAAGGGAGCTTTTGATTGCTAGACTTCAATATTTTGATAGCTGGACCTTGGTAGTCAACTTCAGGAGGAGGAAGTAGCCAAATAAGGGAATTATAGACCTTGCTGCCTACATTTAGGAATGTAGTTTAAAGGCTTTTTGGTGTTCTTTTTAAAATTATTGCTGCCTTTTAAGCCACAGCTATCCAAATCAGCAACTGCAACTCCACCACTAGCAGCAGCGGTTAGGCTCCAAGGGCATAATCAGAAGGAATTCTCTTCCCTCTGGCTCTGGCTTTTGCAAGGGTAGGAAGGAAATTTAACTAATCCTCTGTCCCTCTAAAGAAAGTATTCAAAGGTTAAGGTGGAATTCTGCCCTTCATAGAGGCTGAATAGCAAGTAGCTCACCTCCTCTCCTTGCTCTCTTCCTCCAAAAAGCCTTGATGCTTCTCCTTGCCCCTCCTTATAAATCCTTTCTCACCTGGCTCCTCTCTACCACTTCCTGTCAGCTAGTTGCTGACTCAGCCTTCTGACTGCAGGTGAATTTTCTTTAATCAAACACATCTTTGCATCATTAAACAAATGTTCCAGAATGAAAAAGTAACATATCTTGAAATAATATTCTACAACAAAATTGTTCCTCTTTTTGTCCCTCCCCCACTAATTTACCCTTTCCTATTTTATATATATATATATGCCCATAATATTTCAGCAATCTCTGCTTCACTGACTATTGTATATGTGTGTGTTTATATTGGTGATATACATACATATACACATAAGCATACACAATGCATAGACATAGAATAGACATAGCCTAGACATAGACAAAGACAACTAGATAGACACATAGACTAAACATAGGAATAGACTAGACACAGATATGGTCATAGACAAATCTAGACATGGGCACAGAATAGACCTAGACTGGACATAGACATGACATAGGCATAGACATAGATATGTGAACTCTTCCTGTGAAAGACTCATTTGAAATTGGTTTAACTTTTTATTGGACTTCATAGACTCACAAATGTTTGCACATTTTTAGATGACAAAGATTAACCAAAAACAAAGAGTATTGTACAGCAAATATTAAAACCTATATTTGTAGTCAAAGAGAATCTTCCATAACTATATTCATATTTCTCTAAGATGAAGCTGACAGCATGAACCATTGCAAAATATGTCATCATCCAATCTGACTCTGAACAAACCGGGTAGATGAAAAACATGACATGAGTCCACAGAAGCCAGAGTCAAGCCACTCTAGCCCCTGAGCATTGCCTAAACCAGAAATGCAAAGTTACAACTGACTTAAGTAACATCTCCACAGCTCCTCAGAGTCAGATCACACTAGGGGAAAACTGAAAAACACCATCTGCTACCTGAGCAAGAACAGGATGATGCTGGGCTTTCTGTGGGAGCCCGTTCTGGGGTTCTTCGTGGCTTTACCCAGCAGGTTCGAATAGAGGATGATCAGGACCTGAGTGCAGGTGTCTGAGATGGCCTGCACTTGGCTATGCTGGGGGAGGAGGTCTTTTGCTCCACCCTTTGGCGTCTCTATAAAAACCCTGGACCAGAGACAGTCGGCCCATTGGAATAGGTTCCAGGCCCTCTCGAGGCTATCCTTTATTTTCTATCTGTTTATCTCCGCTATAAATCCTTCTATCTAATATTTCCTGCTGATCGCACTCAAGAAAACTCTGGGAAGCTGTGGGGGTGGTGGGTAAACGCCCCACAGCTTTCTAAAGCTGTTCCAGTGACAGATAACTGGGCTTGAGGCCAGCATGTTAATTAAGAGGGTCACCACAACCGGGAAGCAGGACAAGAAGCTCAGGAAAAATACTGTGACCCAGGCGTGACACAGGACGGCAGAAAGAAAAGAGAGCTGAACCACAACCTGTGCTGCACAGCTAACAGAATCCTGTCACCAAACTAACCAAAGGTATTTAAAATGGAGAAAACACACACAGTAAGTCTGCACCAGGGTCAAGCAGCACTCCCTGTTCTCTTCCCAGATTCCATGAATGAAGGAGCTCTCACAGCAAATGCCAGCCATACCTTTGGATGTGAAGTACTCCAGTGCCTCTTGTGCAGGGCCATGATACATGACTTTTCCTGAGGCCACTAAGGTGAGGCTATCAAAAGTTCTGAAGATGGAGTACTGGGGCTGATTAATGGAGAAGATGATTGTCCGTCCCCTCATAGACATCCTGAGTTCAAAGAGGGGAAAGTCATAAGTCACATAGACAACATAGAATAGACATAGCCTAGACATAGACAAAGACAACTGGACAAGAGAACCTTGAGATTCTTGACAAAATATTTTATTCCTGAAGTTATACTCTTTGTATGCATTTCAGCTTGAATTCTCCTTAAAAACACTTCATCTCACTTGTATTATGCATCCGATAGAGAAACCAAGCTCCAAACATTTAGTTAAAAGATTAGGACTTCTAAAATGTGGGACATCAGTAGTTCAGGTTCCACACAAGTGTTACTATGTAGATTCCTGCACAGTCTTCTTGACACTGAATCGGAATATCTGGGAGTCAGTGTAAAGAATCCATGTCATGAACAGGAAGCCTAGATGATCAGCAGGTTAACTCAAGCTTGAGAACCCATGACAGAGCAAACATTACAACTATGATTGTATGCACAATTCGCTTCAATCATTTACATATTCTACCTCACCAGGAATTGGTTTTAATGTTCTGATAATGTGATTCACATTACTAACCATTGTTTTCCCTGATAAACACTTCAGCAAGAACCTCATCTCAATTTTTACAGTATCAGCATGAAGCAATTTTAATACAATTTCCCCTTTCTGTTGATAAAGCTTAAAAGATCAAGCAGCAGGCCAAGGGGTCATAGTTAATGAGGGGCAAACCTGGAATTTGATCATTGGTTTAATTCCACAATAGGAAAAAATAAGCTGAACTACCATTTCAGGAAGTCATATCTTCTGTTAGGAGAACCAATAACCCCAAAACACTGTTTAAAACATCTTTGAAAATATGTTTACAAAAGCTGGATATGGTGACATATGTATCCTGGACTGACCAGCTCATCTACCACCCAGGCACACATCCAGGGCTTTGAGTTTGCCCAACCCATCATCTACCCCATCTGTGACCTGCTGTAGCACATGTAGGGAATAGTGATCCTGCAGATCCATAGCTGCAGGATCTCCATGACTCAGGGTAGCAGCAGGATATCCCAGAGGAGTTTCAGTGAGGGTCCTGCATTGATGGTGTACCAGAAGCCAGAGGCCTTGAACCTCACCAACAACTAGTTACACAAGTAAAGCTGTGTGGACAGAAGGGTCTGCTCCATGATGTGCTGCAGCTCCCAGTGCCACTAATACACATGAAGGGGTGATGGGGAGGCAGGAGACAGAGGAGTGAAGTGTTTGTTTTTCTTTTGTTCTGTTGTTTCAGTTGTTACTGTCTTTCTTTTGTATTCTTTTGTTTGTTTAAATTTAATTAATATTTTTATTTTCTTATTTTTCTTTTTAAATTTTTCTTTAGGGGGTGCTATGAGGGTGAACTGTGAATATGGGGCAACAGACTGGGAGTTGGGTGGGATTTGGGAGCATGATGTAGAATTCCCAAAGAACCAATAAAGGATTATGTTTCTTTTAAAAGCTGGGTATGGAGGCATATCTGTAATGTACCAATACTTGGGAGGATCAGGAGTTCAAGGACCACCTAGGTTGCATGAGACTCTGTTTCATTAGGACAAACAGAAAGACTGGGCGGTGGTGGTGCACGCCTTTAATCCCAGCACTCTGGAAGCAGAGCCAGGCGGATCTCTGTGAGTTTGAGGCCAGCCTGGACTACCAAGTGAGTTCCAGGAAAGGCGCAAAGCTACACAGAGAAACCCTGTCTCGAAAAACAAAACAACAAAACAAAACAAAACAACAACAAAAAAGAAAAACAGAAAAAAAAAGAGAGTGAGGGAGGAAGGAATTAAAGAAGGAAGGTAGGAAGAAAAGAAGAAAGGAAAGGAGGGAGGGAAAGAAAAAGGGAGTGAAAGAGCTGGGCATGATAGTGCACACCTTGAACTCCAGCAGGACAACTGGTTGGTGGAGACGAGATGGGGCAGACTAATGACATAATAGCCGACTGTTTTCCCAGACAGACTATTCATAAGTCACAGAGGAAAAGCTACAATTTCATATAATATAACCAGCAAGCACCAGCATGATCCCATGATCAAGACTCAAGCCAGGCAAGCAAGATGGCTCAGTAGACAATGGCACTTGATGCCAAGTCTAAAGACCTGAGTTCACTTGGTGGCAGGAGAAAACAAAGTCCCTTGAGTTTTCTTATGACCTATACATGCATGCTACACACACACACACACACACACACACACACACACACACACACTAAATAAATAAAATTTAAAAAATTAAAATGATTGTACCACTAGGATGCACTTCCAGGAGTGTTGGGGACCAAGGAGAACACAGCATATCAGGCCTGAGTCTGTTCCAGAACACTGGGAGGAACCACACTTAGGATGACCCATGCGATGCACTAAGACTAGCCATGGCGTGAGACACAGGGACAGAGAGAAGCGTTCCATACTGAAGATGACAAGAACTTGATCTTAGAGTGTCCTGAAGCAGACAGGAGAGGGGACAGACAGGGAGGGTGTGACACCTGAGGAGTCTACAGACTGGAAGGTGACAAGGACCCAGGTGCTGACTTCCTCACTGGGAAGGTGCAATGGTGGATGATGTGGTTCTTGGAGGGACGGGCAGGAGTGTTTAGGATGATGGACCATGATGTCAGAACAAAACAAAGAACAAGGGGAAGGAAGGACAGACAGAGAGTGCAGTAGAGTTCAACAGCCAGGAGCCCAGGTCATGGGAATGGGACAGTCCTTATACGGTTCTTGGGGTTATTCAGTCAGTGTGAAACTCTTACTAATTTTTAAAATGAAAAAAATCTAACCCTTACACTTTTTTCTATAAATATTTCAGCTGCAGACTTCTTTCTTGAGAGAAGGAAACATCACTTCTTTTATTTCATTCTTCCCCGGGTGAAGGACTTAGATCCTGGGAATCATTCCCTCAGCCACCACACCCAGGGTCCCAGATGCTGTGGATATCGCTCTATATAAATAAAACACTGATGGCCAGTGACCAGACAGGAAGTATAGGCGGGACAAGGAGAGAAGAGAATTGGTGAAACAGGAAGAAGGGGGAGGGACACTGCAGCCACTGCCAGGACAAGCAGCATGTAAAGATGCCGGTAAGCCATCAGCCACATGGCAAGGTATAGATTTATAGAAATGGGTTAATTTAAGATAAAAGAACAGTTAGCAAGAAGCCTGCCACAGCCATACAGTTTATAAGTAATATAAGCGTCTGAGTGATTTATATGTGGATTGTGGGACTGCGGGGCTTGATGGAACCTGGAGAGAAGCCCTCCAGCAACACCCAGAGATAATTCTATTTATTCCATCTTCAAAGCACCCCAGAATACACCATTTCCTAGCTAAGGAACCCCCACACCTCAGCCTCCTGCTGACACCTTTACATCCCCATGATGTAGCTGCACAACCTTCTCTATGGTGCATGCTCTGCTCTAAACTCAGAAGACTTCCCACATTCCCTGCCATGGAAACCTCTGTCCTTACAGGGGGTCTAGGCAATCTACATCCAACCCAAACACCCTCTTATTCCAGTTGTGAGTATGGAGGGCTGAATTCTGTCCATCCAAAGACTCATTTCTTGACGTCCACACATCTAAGAACTTAGAATGTGGTTATAATTGGAGACAGAGTCTTTTAAAAAGTAATTGAGTTTAAATGAGAATACCTGTATGTCAGGAGCCATTATCATGAGCTATTGCTGGCTGCAAGAGTATGCAATGAGACCTCAGCTCTTATTTAGAACATCAACCTAGTAGAAACATGGATATTTTGATGGAGGATTAAACCAACTCCCAAGGCATAGTGGAATAATTGCCTTTTGAATGAATTGGCTGATTTCTTATTGCAGATGTCTTGTGTGAAGCCATAGCTCCTTCCCTCCTATTACAAGTTAGGGATTTCTTCCCACAGCTTAGCAGTGTATTAATCATTTATTGGGCACAATTTCTACTATGCACTGGTATATTGGATAACTTCCCCCAGTAATGTGTGAAAGTAGGTCATACATTCAAACCTTTGTTCCATTTCCCAATATAAACTTAGAAGTCTGCTTTCCTGAAATTATCTTTATTGGCAGACAGTTGGTCAATATTAGTGTCCAGGCAAAAGAATCTCATTTGAGACATTCACAGATGCCCAATGACATAGAATGTCTGAATTTGTTGATTGACAACCCTCATATAGACAGAGAACAAGCGTGCCCTGGACTCACCCTGCCAGTAGATAAGAAAGTGCTGCCTTGAGCTAACCCTGCACTAATCTTAAACAAATTCTTAACTCCTTACACTTACTTTCACATCCATTCATTGATTAGCTTATTATCTAGTCATACTTAGGAATGTAGTAATACACTCGAATTTCCCTCTTCTCTTCCTGGACTTCCCTATTGATTTAAGACCTCTCTCCCTTTCATTTGACCCCATTCTCTTTAGTGTTCACTGGGGCTTTTACAAGTCACTCCCACCTTGAGTCATAAAGAAAGCCTGACAGTCACTGCCTGGGGCATTTCTCATTGGCCTTTAAGACCCTGAAAGAATTCAAGCCTTGGGACTTTACTTTGGCCAGAGAATTGCTGATTGTATGTGTATATAAACTGGAAACTTTGGAGAACAAGAAACATGCCTAGAAAGAGTACACTGTGAGGGGACTCATTCCTTCACCCTGAGATCATTGGATTTTCCTCACTTGTAGCATCTTTTTTGTACTCTGAAAGAGACCTTTAGGGCTGGCACCTAAAGGTCCTCATTACTAGTATGTCCTAATGTAACTTGGTTCCATTTAAGATCAGGGCATAGATACATAAAGAGAAAGGAGACACCATCCACAGCTCAGTGAGACAGGCCTCGGAAGACACATCAAACATGCTTTGCCTCAGAACAAATGCATTTTCCCTCTGTACAGCCCTCTCTTCAGATCTCACTCACTCATCCTCAGCTCACTTGTCACTTGCTTGAGGGCTGTGGGGACATTTATGTAAAGCAGTGCTCCACCTTCCCCACAGCCATCTTTCCCTATGCTCTTGTCTCATTGTCTTGATGTGTGTTCCTTGTTAACTGAAGTTTCCCTCCAATAAACAAGGAAGAAATTCTGTGGCTTACTTCTGAGTATCCTGCACCAAAAATGCACACAAGTGATCAGGTATTGAGTGAATAAAATTTAATGTTCCTTCAGCACTTACCTTCTCAGGACTGAGATGACATCAGTTGTAGTCCTCAAGTCTAAGCCAGTGGTGGGATCATCCAAGAACAGAATGGGATGCTCGATGACCAGCTCCATTGCTATACTGGTCCTTTTCCTGAGCTCCTTAGATCTAGGCTAAAGCATCAATGACCACCATTATCAACAAGAACACCCACAGGCATTGTCATTTGATGAACTAGGCTGTTCCAGCAATAAAAGATTTTGTTATGTCTTTATCCTGAGGAGCATAGTATGGGCACCTGGAAGAAGAAGGTTTTTCTTTTCCAAGTGAGTAGACAGAGGCTCAGGTCAGAGTTGATATGAAGCCCATGCTAATGACAGTTATTGTTTGTTCTTTATCAAGTCTTGTGTTCTAGGATAATGAGTTATCACACTCCAAGACTATCCCAGAGAGATCTCTGTCTAAGGAAGAAGGAAGATGGGACATGAGAAGGTGAAGTACCTCTAGTAATTTAGTCATCATTTAACACGCTCCCAACACACACATATATACACACAGACACACACAGATACAGATCCACACACCAGACACACAAAAACACACACACACACACTGCTTTTTATCAAAAATTTCTCATTCCTTATTAGGGCCTTTTCAACTTCCTTAAGAGTTCATGAATTGATGCATTTACTCGGTACAGCATTACAGAATTCAGGACTCATAGTTTTAGACAAATCTAAAAGGTGGTATAGTCAACAGGTCAAACTGGCACAGTCTTGGACCATTCAATGTCATTGTGTAAGGTGAGAGGGAATAGCAAGATTCATGGGGACACATAAGTAGGGAACAATTCTCCCCAAACATGATAACCAAAACCATGACCAAGCCCTACTGACAACATACAACAAAGAATGTTTGGGGAATATGGATGAGTGTGTTCATGACATGGCTGAGAATATAAAGGAATTATTCATTTTGGTAGTTAAGAATAGAGTTTATAGGTAAATGACATCCTTATTTTTATGGATGAAAAGTATTTAAATACATTGCAGGAAGATACCACCTAATGTTCTTTTAAAATGCTTCAGTGAGAAACAGCTTTAGTGAATATGCCGTTGTAAACACTATGAAGCCCAGGATATGGTGGTATTTTATTTGTACTGAAATGTGATTTTATTTGTATGTTAATAAATAAAGTTGCCTGGGGGTCAGAGCTAATAACAAGCCATAGTAGAAGCTGGGTGGTGGTGGTGCACACCTTTAATTCCAGCACTTAGGAGGCAGAGTTAGGTAGATCTCTGTGAGTTCAAGGACATAGCCAGCATGGAGACACATGCCTTTAATCTCCATACCAACCATAGAAGACCTGGAGGTCTGCATAGACAGGCAGTGACAAGGAGGTCATGTGGTTGGGTTTACAACCAATGAAAAGGCAGAACAGAAAGTCAACAAAAGGACAGACAGATAGGAAGTAGGGCTCTTGCTGAGAGGAAGGACAGCAGTGGCAGTAGGGTAAGAAAGGGTTTTTAGCTCTTAGCTCTGACCTTTTGGGCTTTTAACTCTGCAATTGGCTCTGTGTTTCTTATTTAATAAGATGGTTACATCTACACCAGGAGGCTGGTATTAGCAGTGTACTATTGTACTGGCTATATAATAGTCAAACTTTACAGTAACCACATATTACCTCTACATTTCTTTATTTTATTTTATTTTATTTTATTTTATTTTATTTTATTTTATTTTATTTTACAATACCATTCAGTTCTACATATCAGCCATGGGTTCCCCTATTCTCCCCCCTCCCACCCCCTCCCCTTACCCCAGCCCACGCCCTATTCCCACCTCCTCCAGGGCAAATCCTCCCCCGAGGACTGCGATCAACCTGGTAGACTCAGTCCAGGCAGGTCCAGTATCCTCCTCCCAGACTGAGACAAGTGCCCCTGCATAAGCCCCAGGTTTCAAACAGCCAACTCATGCAATGAGCACAGGACTTGGTCCCACTGCCTAGTTGCCTCTCAAACAGATCAAGCCAATCAACTGTCTCACCTATTCAGAGGGCCTGATCCATCTGGGGGCCCCTCAGCCTTTGATTCATAGTTCATGTGTTTCCATTCATTTGGCTATTTTTTTTTTCAATAATTGAGTAAAACCGAAATTTATTATAAGCCACAGTCGTCCTATGGACCTCAATGCTATATATATAGCCTTCATGGTTCTATGGGTTGTGGTCTGATTGATCTTTATTTTATATTAGAATCCACTTATGAGTGAGTACATACCATGACTGTCTTTCTGGGTTTGGGTTACCTCACTCAGGATTTTTTCTAGTTCCATCCATTTGCCTGCAAATTTCATGCTTTCATTGTTTTTCTCTGCTGAGTAGTACTCCATTGTGTATATGTACCACATTTTTTTCATTCATTCCCCGACTGAGATCAGCCTCTACATTTCTTAATCAAAATCTTATAAAAGGCTGAAGAGAAGTTTTAGCAGGTAAAAGCAATTGCCATAGAAGCCTGAACACTGGGTTCAATCCCTGAAACTCACATATAAAGCTATATGTGGAGGAATGCATCTACAGTTCCATCACGATGTAATTACAGTGAGATGGGAGGCGGGTCAGGAGCATCAGGAACATCAGGTATACTTGTAGAGCATCAGCAGAATAAACAGAGCCTGACTTAAAATCAAGATGGGAAGAGAGAATGGACCCATGACAAAGGTGTCCTATGACTTCCATGTGTGTGTTATGGCATTCAGGTAGACACTGACACACACACACACACATACACACACATACATGCATGCATACACAACTTTTTTGAAAGCTATCATTAAAATATTATATGAAAATTCTTGTAATCTATTACATTTCATGACTTTCAAGAAGGTAATTAATATCTTTCTATGCTGTCTCTTACAATGTAAGTAAGGAACTTAGGGTGATGACTAACTATTGTTAAAAAAAAAAGTACCTTGCTGTAAACATAAAACCATGTAAATAAACAGAGCCAAAGCAAACAAAATTCCATCACTCAGGAAAAAAGAAACTGTGGCAAACATCAGCTTTTCTATTATTCTTCCCCAAAAGACAAACATCTCATAAATGACTGTGGAGAAGTATTGTGAGAATCGACAGTCAGTACCTTCCTAATCCTCACTGCCTCTAAGGAGGAGCCACTGTAGCAGGAATCTTAGAGAGTCTTATTACTAAAATCAAACCTGAGGCCAGTTATTGCTGAATGCTGGAAGATCAGAAAGACAGAACAAGCCACAGCTACCTCACCTTGCCAGTTCCTCAACTGATCCTGTTTCCTCAGACTGGATGCCTCTGAGTCCTCATCCAGAATGAATCTCAGCTGAACTGCTCCTCGAAAGCCTGAAAGCTTAACCAGCAAAATGCTTCTAGTTTCTGGTCCTCACGCCTTATTACCTTTCTGCTTTCTGACTCACTCCCTGGGATTAAAGGCGTGAGTCACCATGCTTGGCTGTATCCTTGAACACACAGAGATCCAGAGGGATTTCTGCCTCTGGAATGCTAGGATTAAAGGTGCCTATCCTCTATATTTAATATCATCCTGTCGTGTTCTCTGACCCCAGATAAGTTTATTAGCATGCACAATATTTTGGGGAACACAATACCACCACAAGCCACCACAAGAGTTAATCCATGAGAATCATATTCTGGGGAGCCCATTTCCATCCATACCACCAGATGTCTGCTCTGCAAACATCTATATGTAATCGTCTCAATGAGTTGATGTCACTGTGAGAGACAGGATGGTTTGGAAGACACAAGAAGAGGGAAACAAGCCTAATGGTGAAAACTCTGGGCATATAATAAATTAAATGCCTGCAGGTTCTATAGACAATGTAATCATAAACATTTGGGGACTGCAAATGGTTATAGACCTGACAGGCTGAGGATATCAAGATTTTATTCATTTTGATAGTCAAGAATGGAATTGTTGGCCGGGCGGTGGTGGCACACGCCTTTAATCCCAGCACTCGGGAGGCAGAGCCAGGTGGATCTCTGTGAGTTCGAAGCCAGCCTGGACTACCAAGTGAGTTCCAGGAAAAGGCGCAAAGCTACACAGAGAAACCCTGTCTCGAAAAACAAAACAAAACAAAACAAAAAGAATGGAATTGTTAAATCAGCAGATATAACTAATTTTTAAAGATTAAGAATAGTTAAGTATTTATGAATGAAGTATTACATAATAGTCTTTTAAAATATGTTAGTAGAAACTATTTAGCTATGACATAGTTAGCTGTGAAGTTCACCACTTATCTATTTCCCCTCCTGATTCTGCACAAATCTTCATAGGAGTCACCAGGTCCACTCTTTGTTGCTCTTGCTCAAGTTTGTACCATTGAAACCTAACATAGAAGCTGGGAATGAATATTGACAGAAGATAAGGAAGAAGGGAGCAGGGACAAAAGGCTATCCTAGATTTCCATCCAATTACTAAGATAAAACAATCTTGCAAAAAGTAAACAAGGAGTGAAAGGTTTATTTCAGCATAAATTTGAAAGTACAGTCGACCATTGCAGGGAAGTCAAGGCAGGAAGCCGATGAAGCCGGTTACATCCAGTCAAGAGCACAGAGAGGATGAATGCATGCAAGCCTGTCAGTGTTCAACACACTTTCCCCATTCTCATGACACCCAGGACCAAAACCCATAGAATGGTGCTGCCTGAGTGGGCTGGGTCTTTCCACATCACTTAACTCCATCAAGACAGTCACCTACAGAAATGCCCACAAGCCAACTGACTACAGTTCCTCATTGAGACTCTCTTCTAGATGATTCCAGGTAGCTAAAGACTGTGCCATCCTGTGGAATGTTCTGTATGTCAAATGTATTGCTCTGGTTAATAAATAAAACACTAATTGGCCAGTAGCCAGGCAGGAAGTATAGGCGGGACAAGCAGAAAGGAGAATTGAGAGAACAGGAAGGCAGAGAGAGAGAGACACTGCCAGTCGCTGCCATGACAAGTGAGATGTAAGGTACCGGTAAGCCACGGGCCACGTGGCAAAGTATAGATGAATAGAAATGGGTTAATTTAAGATAGAAGAACTAGATAACAAGAAGCCTGCCACGGCCATACAGTTTGTAAGCAATATTAGTCTCTGTGTGTTTACTTGGTTGGGTCTGAGCAGCTGCGGGACTGGCGGGTGAGAGAGATTTGTCCTGACTGTGGGCCAGGCAGGAAAACTCTAGCTACAGTGTCAAAGTGACAGTTAACACTAGCCACCATAGACAGGATGAGATAAAAACACAGAAAGGCTACAGAAAATAATGAGCACTGAACAAGTCAGAAGGAAATGCTAAAGAGACCACGTACAACCCTGGAGGAAATAAATGCAGAGTGAAAACACAGAGCCAGAGTCCTCAATCCCATGTCATATGTCAGTCCAGAAAACATTCTGAAACAACAAAGGGACAAGTCCTCGGGGAAGAGACAATAAACAGAAGAAAGCACTTGTCAGATTCTCCATGAGTCAAGAGTTTAAGGCTGAGGAGGAGGAGGCTCTTGTGAGTAACTTGGAAATGGCCATGTGAGGAACACTTTTCCCTTCTGGATCACACTCCATTCCCAGGTTTAACCATTGCTAAGAAAGCTTCTGAGCTCAATCTCCACTGTACATCATGTAACCAGTCACTTACTCATTAATACAGAGAGCAGCCACCTGGACAACACACATTGGAGGAAACTGATGACTGAGGGTCATGTTGTCCACACAGGGATTTTTTTTTTTTTGCTCTGAGTCTTTCAAGGTTTCTCTTCACATTACCTTGACATTTGCCACTTCATCCAGATGCAGAAGTTCAAGGACCTCATCAATTCTCCTTCTTCTTTCATCTTTTGTTACAGTCATTGGAAGTCGAAGAGCTGCTGAGAACTCTATATTGTCTCTCACAGTCACTGTGCGCATCACCACATCTTTCTTAAGGATAAATAGTATTTCAATTAAATACAGTTATCACTAAGACAATCATTTTAACAAATGTAACCTAATCCTCATATAAACCACACACAATGTAATACTCTACTGAAAGATAAGCTTCCAGTGTTACTAATCTCAATCCAGAGCCTGAAGCAATCATTTTACACAGACACACCCTCCCATTTGCCTTCCAAGAGATTTAGGTGACTGCTACCTGCAATTATTTGCAGAAAACAACTTCTAAGCAGTGGAGAAAGATGAAGGAACAGCAAAGTCAGACAACAGTAGTCTTTGTAGAATTAAATCACAGATGCAATTACAAATACTGTGCTGTAGATGCTATACTCCAATCCCTCCCCCTTCTTCCTATTTAATAATGCCAGTCTCAGGCTAATGAGTCCTTAGGAAAAGCTGGGACTATAAATGTATCATATACTTAAATGGAAACACACAAATCGATAAGCTGAGCATCTAACCATACACAAGCAGGGGAAATCTACAATTATAAACCCACCAACACTTACTCGTGGTACATAACCAGAAATACATTTGAAATTAGCAGGTCGAGGTTTCCCATTTATCAAAATATCTCCTGATAATCCACGTGGATCTTTCCTTGCAGCTAAGACATCCAATAACCTACAAAGGGTTATATATGTTGTGTAGTTTACTTTCTCCCTTCAGTAAAAGCTATCACCTTTTAGCTACTCAAAAAATAAATATTCTGCATATCAAAAGTTGAACTGAAATCACACACACACATACACACACACACACACACACACACACACACACACACTGCTTTCTGCTCATTGTGTGCTCTAACAAAGCCCAGAATTATGAATGCAAGATGTGATCCACATGACCATCCCTCCCTGCCATCTGACCTGGGGACTCAAACTCGTAATGAGCTGCTGGATTTTGAGAATTGGACCTAGTGATGATTTCTTGTTCCCAGAAAACTTTGCTCCATCTTCTAATTTTAATATTATTTTCCCACATTAGATAATATGACCCAACTCCATATGCCCATCACTCTATCACTTCCTAACAGTAAAGTGGACCTAGTAAGACTTTCTGTTCTGGGTAGAAAATTGAATGCACCCTCCTGCACATTATACACAGCACATGGGACCAGACTCACACATGGATACTCACACAATACTTACAGACTCACACATATATACTCACAGATATATCACACATATATACTAACAGATATACTCACAAATATATATTCACAGATGCACTCACACAATACATAAATAACCCCTGTGGAAGTGATTTTACAGCACAGAAACTGGATACAAAGGGCTCAGATGTGCTTTCCGTTACACTCACCAAGATCTGCTCCGATCAGTTCCCATGATGGCATTGAGGCCAGGTCTCATGATCCCACTGTAAACACAAAGTCATACTGATTGATTTTCTATTTAAAGAAAGTTATATTAGCTTAGTGTCTACACTGAATATTCTATTGAAATTGGATGGAATTGTACACACATAATAAGTACAAACTCACAGGAAATTTTAATATTAACAGAGGTTTATTGTTTATGAGAGATGCTGAATGCTAGTGGGGACTCACAAGGAAAATGCCTCAGATATCACAAAATCCATTTGTTTATTATTTGAAGGACTTGTCTTTTTAAAACATGGTGCAGCTAAGTTCAGTGTTCCTTGAAGCAAGCAGCAGGTTCTCATGAAGTCTCTATTACACATATGGCCTTTATGTATCAAGTACACAACAGCTTCTTGTTCATGTTTGATGATCAGTGTCTTCATATTGCCCTGCTTGCTGCCTTGTAAACCTCATCACAACAAACCAATGATTCATGGGATATCAGTGGCAGTGACATTACTGTTAAAATAGGATCAAACCAAAATCAATGCATCTTGAATAGAAACCAAAAGACTATAAAGAATCTCTCCAGAGGACAGGAGAGCATTGCCAAGCTTAACATTCAAAACAAAACAAATTGCCACCTTAATCAAAATAGAAAAGCTAAATACAAACCCACAAAATGTTTTCCTTTCCAAATAAAGCAATTAGAATACTCTCAGTTTAGAATTGGGAGATATCCTTCAGGTAGAGGACATTCATCATTGATGTATATGTACAGCACAAACACAAGGTACTGATTGATTGACAGTAGTGAATATCCAGATTGAAAAAAGGCATATTTTTATAGAAAACTTAGCTACGTTCCCATTTCTTTTTTCAATCCAGACAATGTGTCAATCCTTTGCCCTGCCCATTCCCCTTAGTAAGAAAATGATGGAAGTTCTGGTGGAAGAGCAGAAATGACCAGTGCCCAAGAACAGGGGCCATGGTTGGGGTTGGGAGGAAGAGTCTATACAGACTGAGCGGGGGAATCTTGGTGTGTGTGCTCTGTCCCCAGAATTTAGTCAGAAGCACAGCTTCTCTATGTTGTGGAACAATGTGTGGAATGTTGGTTTTAGCTCTTCTTAGCTCTTAATGAATTTTGAGCAAATACATGAGGCCCTGGAACTTCTGCTGTTGGGATTTCCTCATTGCTTCCATCTCATCACTTGTAACTGACCCAGACAGCTTGTAAGAAACCCTCAGTTCAGTTATGAGAGTGCATGTGCAGACAGACACATATACAATTCCTTTATATATTCAAATTTTTAATATTTTAATTAAATTTTCAATATTCCCTCATCATATGTTGATTTTAATAGTGTGTCTTTGGTGTTATATTTTCATACCTAACTTTACTGAATTAAAATCATTTCTCAGGGTGTTTTTGGTGTGTAATATGTCTAAGGGAGTGTCCGGCTTCGTTGTGTTTTCAAAGAACCAACTTTTGGTGCCATTAAACCATTAAGTTGTTCTTTTAGTCCCCATCTCATTAATTTCACTGTGATCGTGAACCTATCTGTATGTATGGCAAGGTGAGGCTGGGGGATGGTTCAATGGGTGAATCATTTGCTGTGTGAGGGTGAGGACCTAAGTTCAACATCTGGAATTCACATGACATTGGGTGCAGTAGGGGGCACCTGTAACTCCATGCTCTGTGGAGAGATGGAGACAAACAGGAGAATCCCAGGACTCTTGCAGGCTGCTAGCCTGGCATACCCAGCAGTGAACAGTGAGAGACTCTGTCTGCAACATGGTAGAAGGTGAAGATCAGTGCTCAAGGTTGTCCTGTGATGGCCTTGTGCCACGGGTGTGTCATAGTATCCTTTCATCTGCACATGTGAACACATACACACACATATACTTATAGACACATGTAAACAGAAATACATACATTTATACACACATGTCAACACTTATACACACATATAAACATATATATATATATACATGTACACATATATACTTAAACACACACTAAACAGATATATACACTGAACACAGACAAATACACACACAGCTTATTGATAATAGACAATTTGTTGAAAAAGTTGTTCAATGTTGTGGTCTCTTTAGTTCATGTACATACTTGATATTTGATAGTGTTTCTTTCTCCTCTGTTTTTTTACAAAATGGAAAGCTGCTCTGCACTGTCTCTCGATAGCTGATGTTATGAAAACTCAACACAGCCTCTCCAGTCAATGTGTCTGGGTCACTGGTGTCCATTCCAGGAAGGTCATTGGGATTTTTTTCTATCATCGGGATTGCAACAGGGTCATTATTGGAAGACATCTCCAAAGGTTCTTCCTTCCTGTAGAAGGAACAGCAATAGTGAGTTGATGGTACACACACACATCATTATTACATGGAATAGCACACTTCAGTATTGTTCTAAATTGTGCAGTCATAGGCAGATTCCTTCCTGATTAACAGTCCATATCTATGTGATTACCTAAGGACCCAATGAGAAGTAGACATATCTGAGTACATAAGACTACCTTAGACATCAAATTTCTAAGAAACAAATGAGCCTTAATGCGTAGAGTATAAATGTTATTCATAATTCATAATATAAGAAGGGGACAGATGAGGGGGCAGATTTGTCTTACTTCAAGAGCATATTGTGATACAATGTAAGTTCAGATGCAGACTACATGACCACCATTAACACATGTCCTGTGTGTGCATGTGTTTGTGTGTATGTGTATATGTGTGGGTGTGTGATTATGGAATATAACATGGTTATAAGTTGGACATGCACAGCGATCAGGAGAAATTTCTGGTATTTCCAGCTTCAGACTGTACCTCTGGTCATCAGGCATCTTCAGATTCCAAGAAGATGAACTGCTGACAATGACATCAACATTGCTGGAATGGGAATGTCGAAATTCTAGCAAGACTTAGATTTTAAGATGACAATAATTAGGGACACCAAATCAGTAGCTAATCAGCTTAAGACTTTTAAGGAAAAAGAATACAAATGAACTTTTTTTTTTTTTTTTTTTTTTGGTTTTTTCAAGACAGGGTTTCTCTGTGTAGCTTTGCGCCTTTCCTGGGACTCGCTTTGTAGACTAGGCTGGCCTCGAACTCACAGAGATCCACCTGCCTCTGCCTCCCGAGTGCTGGGATTAAAAGCGTGCGCCACCACCGCCCAGCTACAAATGAACTTTAAATGTCTCTTTTCACAAGTTATTAATGTCTGCTTTAAAGTAAGACCTTTGGTGAACTGAGCTTGTAAAACAGTTTAAAATATCATCTTTGACACAGCTAGTTTTCCATTCTAGGAGCTGACATCTTGGTGGTGAGCTCCTGCCTGTGAGGGACCAGCCGCTCAGGCAAGGCTCCTCCAGGAGCCACCTTAAAGCAGACAGGTTGGGAGCAGCTGTGTGAAGAGCTCTGATGACACCAACCAGAGCAGCCAGGGCTGAGGGACAGCAGCACTGGAGCCAACCCAGCCCCCTCCTGCCTTCCCTCCTGCCATGAGCACCTAAACCCTCAAAAGTACAGGGCGACTCCAGGAAAGGCAGGAAAACAAAACCTGCTGAACACATCTGTCAGATGCCCTGTTACTCTGTGGAAACTATTAGCAATCTGTCACCAGGCAAACCTGGATCCTCAGAACAATGGCATGCTCTAAACCCTGTGACTTGAGGTCCAGAGGGCTGAGGCGTTGGGAATTCAGACAAAGCAAACTATGGGGCCAAGCCTCTGCCACATTAGTGTGCTGTACACAGACATTGCTGGAAGAATGTTAAATTTCTCCTGCTCAAAAAATGTTATCCAAAATTTCAATAGCAAATTTCTAGGCATGCCAGTAAACATGATCAAATATCCCTAAAGTGAGAACATAGAAAGAGGTTCACAAGTAATCCAGACTGAGATTAGCAATCATTAATAATATGGCGATTCATTGTTACACTCAAAGATAGAAAGGAATTATAGATTTCTTATCACAAGACACAAAATCTATTTTAAAAACCATCATAATTAAAATTTCAGAAATACATTTAGCAACCACTTAAACACTGATAGATTAAGAAGGAGAACTGGAAAAATACACAACTGATATAGAAATGAAATCCATTCTGAATGAGAATTATCATAGGAAAAAAGAAGCTCCAAGTTGGAAAGACAGAGAGCTACATGAGAGCATAAGTCTGCAGGACTTGACATCAGGGTCTGAAGTAATTGAACAAGATCTCCTGTGAGGAGGAATCTGCGGAAGACAACCAGCACAGAGAGAATCACTGGCCTGGGCCTGAGAGGACAGGTCAGTGCATGTGCAGCCTGTGTGAGGCCAGGGCAGCAACTCCAAGGTCAAAGAGGCTGCCCTGGTGACAACAGGCTGTCAGGAGGAACCCATCACTCTCATGAGCCGAAATCCAGCTCGGGTATTCCACCTGACACTGTCTCCCCCTGCATGGCAGAGCAGTGCTGGGATAAATCATTGAACCAGTCACTGTCATGGGGATGCCATGGGAAAAACATGCATGGATATACTTATGTCGTTCACATGTCAGATTATTGAAGAGCAATGCATTCACAAGCTGCATCAACTTTCTTGCCTTTCATTTCTCAGGCACTTTTATTTTTTTTTTCCTGAGGCTTCTGCTTTTGGCAAGTGTAAACTGGTTCCTTCCCATCTGAGTGACCAATATTTTCTCTCAGATCACAGACTGTATTGAACACAGTGATACACAGTATCAAGAAATGTTGCAGTGGTGCAAGGTTAAAGCAGAGTTGTGGAAGGAAAAACACAGTTGATAAATGTGCAGCAGAGAGAGCTATTCTGGAACAGGGTGGCCAATAAATACTCAGTTGGTTCAAGGCACAGTGTCAGTTCAAGATCCAGAGAGGGTTCAAGGACAGATTGCTCCATAGCACAGAGCTGACTCCAGGTGTAAGGGGTCTGAACAAATGGGAGCTCAAGTGAGCCACTTCCATTAGGGCTGGTCATGGTGAGCAGAAGTCCTGGGATAGAGTAGAGAGTCTGTTGCCTTTTGCAAGTGGCCTAATGATGGCTCTGTGGGTGTGATCCAAGTGAGGGCATGACAGCGCTCATTGCTCTAGTGTTTTCAACAAACACACAAGCTTGGTTTTTTGGGCAAGGTCTTCAAATATCATGGGTCTAGGTGTTCCTGGTTTGATATGTTTATAGGTAGGAATAGTTTATCTGTATTTCGTTATTTATCCACCTATGTCTTACTCTCTGTGCTGGACATTTGCACACATAAGGTACAGAGTCATTTTGCATTAGCATTTGTTTTCAAAATGAAGCAAACCACTGCTGTATAAAATGGAATCACTCAGGGCAAGGCACACTCTGAAAACCACTGTTCTATACAATGCAAAGGAACACAGATGGGCACAGACCAAGCTCCACACACTGAGTCTCACGGTGCTAGAACTAGGAGCTTCTATTCTCTGAGTTTGAGCTGTGGTGGGGATCCAAAACCATCAAGCACATGTCATGGTGCCCTGGGATGCACTGGGTGGTGGGCAGCCATGAGGCACAGCCGTGCAGGTGGGAGTGACTGACAGACACACTCCAGGCTCAGGCTGTGGAGGCCTGAGGACAGGCAGCCCTGCCTCCTGTACCGGGAATGACATGGTTCCTGTGGATGACTGCTGAGCCTGAGAGTTCTGAGCGGGTGGCTGGAAGATTATTTGGTTTGTGAAACTGCCTCTTGCTGCAATTTGTGTGCAGCAGACAGGGGCTAAGAACTCGGAACCTGAGTGAAAGGATTACTCAATTTCCACAGCTTCTTCCTTCTTACATGGTGGTTTGCTGCTGGATAGGATCTGAAAATGCTTAGGTACACAGCTCAGGACTCCTCTCTATTGTGGAACTCAATGCTCTCTTTAGCATTCCCACTTCCCCTAAAGCATCCAGTAAACAAGGCTTTCTTTAGGCAAACCCATAAACGGAAGTGCCTACCTGGAATACAGGCTACAAAGACCTCTAGGAGTCAGTGGCAAAGAACATACAAAGAAGGTCTTTAATGGGAATGATGCTCTGGAACTATATTGTTTTTAATCTCTTGCTCTCTTCTCTTTTTCTTTTCTTTGTTCTAATCTTACTTTCTATGCCTTTTTGTTGTTGTTGTTTATTTGAGATAGAGTTTCTCTGGGAAGCCCTATCTGTATGGAACTCACTGGGCATAGTAGGCTGGCCGTGAACTCAGAGATCCACCTGCCTCTGCCTCCTGAGTGCTGGGATTAAAAGTATGCATCACCACCTCCTATCCATTATTTCATTATTGTGGGAGGTTTGTGCTGGTATTATTACTGTGGTTTGTTTTCTGCACTATGACCAGTGCTGGGGATTAAGTCCTCTCTAGAAGGAAGCTTAACAATAAATCCTCACATTGATGTGTAAAATAGATTCCCTCCCACAGGTGCACAAACCACAACAACAAAACACAAGAATGCAAGGAAACAACACTTGCTCAAAAGATCATAACACGACAGCAACAGAATGGAAACATTTAATTAGGTAAAGTGCTGAAGAAATCATCAAGAGTTAACATTTAAAAGGATTGCAACTTCAAAAAGATCAACAGCTGAAGGAAATACTCAAAACAATATAGGATATGAGTGATAAGAGAAATTTTAAAAATGAAAATTTTGGAAAACTTTGCAAATAAATGTTTAAAATTCAGGAGAAGGCATCACCAACAGACTAAGTTAACTGAAAGAAAAATATCAGGGCCTCAAAAGTTAATGAGTTATTGATTTCAGAGAGAAATAAAGAAAAAAACATGATGACCTCCAGGACATAACAGACAAACCAAACAGAAACATTATTTTATTAGAATAGAATGATGAAGTACAGACTAAAGATATAGAAAACCTATTCATTCAAGCAATATCATAAAATGTTCTCTATCTATTGAAAGATTAGGATGTCCAGGTACAGAAGTAATTTAGACCACCACATAAATATGATCAGAAAATAATCTTGTCATACCATACTCTTGGTAAAATGCAGAGAGTTCAGAACAAGAACAGAATGCTGGAAGTTACTAAGAGAAGAGCCAAGTTACTAACAAAGTACCTGATTGGCAAACCAGTCAGAACAGCACATTTCTTGACAGAAATGCTAAAGGCCAGAGTGTAGAACCATGTATTTTGAGCACTCAAAGAAAAGAACTGACAACCAGTGTGACTACAGCAAATCTGTCCTTTGTAAAGACCTTCAGGACGAACATAACTAAAGCAATGCTGACCACTGAGGCTGCAGTGAGGAAGACACTCACAGGAAAATAAAAACACAAAGGAAGAAGACAGAAAGCTACAATCCCAAGAGCTCAGGAGAAAAATAACTCCTGCAGTTCTCAGGAATTGACAGTATTGACTCAGTAAGTGTGTTGGCTAGCTTTTTGTCAACTTGATACACACTGGAGTCATTTGGGAAGAATCCTCAGCTGAGGAATTGCCTCCATCAGATTGGCAAGTCTGTGGAGCATTTTCTTGACTGATGATTGATGTGGGATGGCCAAACCCACTATCAGGTCCTGGGATGTTTAAGAAAGCAGGCTGAGCAAGCCATGAGGAGTAACTAGTGAGATGTGTTCCTCCAGCATCTCTGATTCACTTCCTGCCTGAGTTCCCACCTGATTTCTTTCTGTGGTGGATTGTAATGTGAAAGTTTAAGTCAAATAAAATTTTTCCTCCCCAAGTAGCTTTTGTTCATGATGGTTTCTCACTGCAATAGGAAGTAAACTGCCAGTGAGTCAGGAAACATCTAAGATGAGAGAAAAAAGAAAAGCACACATAGCAGTTGAAGACAAAATGGAGAATCAAAAGATGAACAGAAACCTGCTAAATTATAGATTTCATTCAGTACAAACATTTCAACTCTAACCTAAATATAAATGGTCTCAATTCTGGAGTAAAAGATGCACCTGCCAGGCTGAATTGAAAAGCAGAAAACAACAGCCAATTGCTTATTGCAGCAGGAAACTCAACCAGCTGGCAACTCATATGAAGACTGAAAGGGTGGAAAGCTGCATTTTAAGCAAACTGCAAAAGCAAACAGGAGTAGCTATGCTTCTACCTGACAGAGCAGATATCCAGCCAAAGTTAGGAAAAGTAAAGATAACTACATATTAATAATTGGAGCAATTCACCACAAATGAATATAAAATATATATAATGAAAATTAGTATAGCAGACTACATAAATCAAACCGTACTGGACAAACACAGCTAGATAAAATAATGGTGGGTGACCTTGGTTTCTTATTGGTACTTTAATATTCTTTAATAGTATACATTTATTGAGGGAAGTCATATCTGTGGATGAATATTTGCTGTTCTGTGCTCTAAGCGCTGATGCTTTCTCTGCAGTGTGTGAAGAGTACTCAGTGGTCTGTCTCTAATCCAGACAGCTTGGTATAGGCTTAGATTTGCCATCATAGAGGAAGTGTGTGTGTGTGTGTGTGTGTGTGTGTGTGTGTGTGTGTACATTTAGGTCTTTGTGTGTCTGTGTGTAAGAGTGTATTTGGGTCTTTGTGTGTCTGTGTCTGTGTCAGTGTGTATTTGGATCTGTGTGTGTCTGTGTGTCTCTAAGTGTGTATATGTCTGTGTGTGTCTATATATGTGTGTGTGTGTGTGTGTGTGTGTGTGTTATTATTTGCTTTGCTTTTTCCATCTCTTTCCTTTTCACTCTTATGTAATTATGGTAAAAGTGGTTGTCTCTGCTGTAGTTATTTCAATGGTGGGTGCTACAGTTTTTATTTCTTTGTACATTTATTTTATTATTTTATGTGTAAAAGTGTTTGCCTCCACATATGTCTGCATATCACATGCATCTCTGGTGCTCATGGAGACCAAAAAGAGGATGTCAGGTCCCCTAGAACCAGAGTCACAACAGTTGTGAGCTGCCACATGGGTGCTGAGAATTGAACCTTGGTTCTCTGGAAATGCAGTCATTGTACTGAACCATTTCTCTAGCTCCTGGAGTTTCTTTCTTCTTGTTAGTAATGTATATATTCTGTAATCTATGTTTTGGAAAACAGTACTTAGTAAATTTAGGAGGCAGGTAGTTGCTTATGAAGTTACTCTGACTAACTCATGAGAGTTGAATGCTGAAATTTCCACATTTTTCCCTGTACCCTAGTGTGGGAATCCTAGCTATGCATGTGATGTGTGTGCTATTCCTTGAGTGGTTCAGCACACATGACACTGCTTGAGTATGCTCCCCCTTCTGGATGCTTACGGGACCATGCACACCCTGGGTTCTGTTACTTATCTGAGTGACTGCTAAAATGAACAAAGCATGCTTGCTACACTGCCAGGATTATGGTGGGATTAGGAAGACTAATGCTATCAAGCTCAGGACTCTGACCCTAAGACCCCAAACTTGGAGCTTTTGAGAAGGGAATGGTTAGTGAAGGTTACTGTCTCCTTTTTCCTCTTTGTGCGTTGATAGCCCCAACCCCTGACAGTTTTGCCATAAAATCTTCTAGAACTTTCAGATTCTCATATTTAATAGGAACATATTTCAAGTCCAGTGATATCTATGTTGATATTTTTTATGCTTTAAGATTTGATGCCTCAGCATTTTACTAAGAAAAGTGCTCTTAAACAACATGAGTGACTGGTCTCCTGGCCAGAGTGCCCCAATCTCCAGTCCCCAGGCCCCAGGGCACATCCCATGTGCCTCGCCCTTCCATGTCAGCCCCAGCAGCTGCTCAGCAAGTAGGACTCCTACAGGCAGGCCACTCCACCAATACAATCACCCATTGGACTCTGTAACCTACAAGACATACCCCACCGCCCAAACCTACCTAAACCACCGTCCTCCCCCTGACCAAACATCCCCTGTGGCATCAGTGACCCCCACAGGCACAGACACCACTGCACCAATCAAAGGAAGAGCCCCAGCAGCAGGTCAGCGGTGACACCTGGAGGCACAGGCACCACTGCACCAATGGAAAGAAGAGCAGCCCTGGAGGAACAAGCACCACCCATATCAGTTGGAAAAGCAGGCACAGGCAAAACCTACACCACTTGGGATAACAGACTCCATAGGAACAAGGAAAACCCACACCAGCCAGAAGAACTGTTCCATAGCTGAATCTAGGTATCCAAATCCACAAACTCCAGCTGAGATAACTCTACTCGACATGGCAACCAGCCAATCACCAGAACCTCTGGCCATTCAGGACAAAAGACAATAAAGAAAACAGACAGTAAAGGAACAAAAAACCCATTCAAGAAAGACATTACAAAAATCAACACCTGTACCTATAATTACCCAAACCCAGATGGGTAGACAGAAGTGTAAGAATACATTCAACAACATCAAAGACCTCACCATAAATCCAGTTACACTAAACCTGATAAAAGCAAAAGTGGGAAGTAGCCTCAAAATGCATTGGCACAGGAGACTACTTCCTAAATATAATATCAGCAGCAGACACTGAGATCAGCAACTAATAAATGGGACCTCCTGAAACTGAAAAGCTTCTGTAAGGCAAAGAACATGGCCAATTCAGCCTACAAAATGGGAAAAGATCTTTACCAACCCCACATCTGACAGTGGGCTGGTCTCCAAAATATATAAAGAACTCAAGAAACAAGACATCAAAATACCAAATAATCCAATTTAAAAATGGGTACAGATCTAAACAGGGAATTCTCAACAGAAGAATCTCAAATGGCCGAAAGACATTTAAGGAATTGCTCAACATCCTTAGTCATCACAGAATTGCAAATCAAAACAACTCTGAGATACCATCTTACACCTATCAGAATGGCTAAGATCAAAAACAGTGATGACAGCTTATTTTGGAGAGGATGTGGAGTAAGGGGAACACTCCTCCACTGCTGGTGGGAGTGCAAACTTGTACAGTCACAGTATGGTGGTTTCTCTGAAAATTGAGAGTCAATCTACCTCAGGACCCAGTGATACCATTCTTGAGCATAAACCCAAAGGATGCTCAATCATACCACAAGGATACTTGCTCAACTATGTTCATAGCAGCATTATTTGTAATAGCCAGAACCTGGAAACAACCTATATGCCCCTCAACCAAAGAATGGATAAAGAAAATATGGTATATTACACAATGGAGTATTACTCAGTGGTTTAAAAAATCATGAAATCTGTAGGCAAATGGATGGAACTAGAAAAAAAAAAAATCATCCTGAGTGAGGTAACCCAAACCCAGAAAGACAAACATGGTATGAATTCACTCATAAGTGGATATTAGATGTAAAACAAAGGATAACTAGGATAAAATTCACAGCCCCAGAGAAGCTAGGTAACAAGGAGGACTCTAAGAGGGACACATGGATTGCCCTCGAAGGGGAAATAGATGAGATCTCCTGGGTAAACTAGGGGTAGGGGAGGGTAGAGGGGAAGGGATGGGGGATGGGAACATGAGGGAATAGGGTGGTCCAGTGCAGGGAGAGACAGAGTGAGGGAGCAATAAAAGAGAAATCTTGATAGATGGGGCCATTATGGGGTTAGGGAGAAACCTGGTGCCAGAGATACTCCCAGGAATCCACAATGATGACTCCTAGCAATAGTGGAGAAGGTGCCTGAACTGGCCTTCTCCTGTAATCAGATTGGTGACTACCCTAATTGTCATCATAGAGCCTTCATCCAGTAACTGAGGGAAGCAGATACAGACATCCACAGCCAAAGCCTGGGTCAAGTTCCCAGGAATCCAGTGAAAGAGAGGGAGGAGGGATTATATGAGCAAAGAGGGTCAAGATGATGATGAGGAAACCCACAGAGACAGCTGGCCCAATGCACTGTGAGCTCATGGACTCTAGACTGACAGCTAGGGAGCCTGCATGGGACCAACCTAGGCCCTCTGCATGAAGGTGACAGTTGTGTGCCTTGATCTATTTGTGGGGCCCCTAGCAGTGGTGCCAGGATCTGTCCCTGGCTAAAGAGCTGGATTTTTAGAACCCATTTCCTATGATGGGTGCCTTGTTCAGCCTTGAGGCCGGGAGGAGGAGCTTGGTCCTCCCTCCACTTGATATGCCGGATGTTGTTGACTCCCATGGGAGGTCTTACCCTTTCTGAGGAGTGAGTGGGGGGCTGGTAGAAAGGAGGTGGAGGGGAGGGAATGAGAGGAGACGAGGGAGGGGCAATTGTGGTTGGTATGTAAAATAAATTTTAAAAAAAGATTTAATGCCTCTACTTTTTATTAAGAAATGTGCTCTTTTGCTTGTCTTCTGTTTCTTTGCAATAGGTAATAGAAAGAATAGTCATAAAAGTCACAGGTTTTGGTAACTGAACCACATGACATTCTATGGCCAATAAACCTTGGCTTCTGCATGTGCTGACATATGTAGACTGGTACCTCAGCTCCCAGGTGGCCGCTGAGAGCACACAGGCTGGGGAGGACAAGGACACAGCTCTCCTGCAGGCATTTCTAGGCAGCCTTTGCCTTAGTGTGCTGGGAATCAAGGGTGTTCTGCTATACATGGAAACCTAACCCTCTTTTCCAGAGCTTTGTACTTTTTTTCATGAAATAGTTTAAATATTTTCTCCCTAAAAAAAAAGGGGGGGAAGGAAGAAATGTGCTGTTAGAGAATATTAGTCTTTAAACATTACTGTAGACTGAAGATTTTTTGGTCCCACCAGTTCCCACCAGGGCTGCAGCTGTTTATATATATATATATATATATATATATATATATATATATATATATATATATATATATATATATATAATTACTAAGAGGCTTAATATTAATTACACTCTGTCTGGTCTATGGCTCAGGCATATTGGTAGCTAGCTAGCTATTATATCTTAAATTAATCAATTTCTATTAATCTACATTTTGCCTCATGGCTGTGGCATTATCAGCCTGCTGGCATAATGTTCCTTGGTTGGCTGGATGGCACATCTCCCGACTCCACCATTCTCTTTCCTGTCTCTCTCCTTGGATTTCCCACCTGCCTCTAAGCTGCCTTGCCATAGGCCAAAGCAGCTTATTTATTAACCAATGTGAACAACATACATTCACAACACACAGAAAGACGTGCCCCAGCACTTCCCCTTTTCTATCTAATCAAAAAAGAAAGTTTTATCTTTAATATAGTAAAATTATATATAACAAACAGTTATCAAGCAAGAATTACAGTTACAATATCTAGTCTATTTGTATTTGGCAAAATTAAAAAAAAATTTTATCATCTATCCTATATTTGAGAGTCTAAAGTTTCATATCTAATTTATCTTTTATCATAACCAAGGAAAATTATAATAATAACTATCTAGTCTCTAATACATCAATGACCCCAAAAGGATATAATATTACCTAAGTAAACAGGAAGTGCTTTGTAAGAAACTTCTAAAATTCTGAAAATGACAGAGACAACTGCCTGCCTGGACAGTCACCCAAGGTTCCTCTGCAACATTGCGGCATCCATCTTCAGCCTATAGGTCTTCAGTTTTTTAGTCACTTCTCCCTGTGTCCTGTAGAATATCTGGCAGTCTCCTCTGCAGAGTAGGAACCTGAATGACCATCAAGCCTTGTTTGGGCAAAATTTAGTGGTCACTTTCCTATATGTTTAGTTTATATAACATACTGTCAAGCAGTCCAGGCAAGAGCAGTTTCATGCCCAAATGGCTAACTTTTACTATAAAGAAAGTGAATACCATATGCAGTTTCGTCGATAGGCATCATCTTCTTTGAAGTAAATCAGTGCTGCCAGGAACAGACTCACTCTGTCCAGAAAGTCTGTCTCACTGTCCAGAAAGTCTAAGTTTTTAAAACATTTTAAATACCATATTCTGTAGGTTCTTGAAGTGTTTGAAGATTACCTACCTAATTGAAATATATCTTTATATACCTAAAAAACTTAACTACCATGACTATAAATCTGATTATCCTAAAAGACTCATTATTAATCTGTATTTCTTAATTGTACATTACAATTTAAATGAGTTGCATTAACATAATACCTTAAACAAGGGTAGAAATACATATACAGTATAACAAAATTAACTTTAAATTTGTGACAATAAACCAAAATCCATAGCAATGTAAAACATTTCAAACAAATTGTTGCTCTTTAAAAGTAGATTCAGTAATCTATCTTTTCATCTTATCACATCTATAATATCCCCTTTTCTTCTTTAGGAAGAGATTGTATTTATAATCAACCTGCTTTAAATAAAAATAAACATTTATAAACAATATTTTATTTATAATTTTTGGGAATTTGGGTG
Organism: Peromyscus leucopus; assembly: GCF_004664715.2. NCBI lineage: Eukaryota > Metazoa > Chordata > Mammalia > Rodentia > Cricetidae > Peromyscus > Peromyscus leucopus. The sequence continues at coordinate 89,075,193 of NC_051071.1, read as the reverse complement.
TAGCTTCTCATACTACTTCCTGCTGGTTGGGGGCACTGGCAATCTTATGGGGATCCTGAGAAAATTAAGAATTATAATTAAATCTTGGCTATAGTAGCCTGTGAAGCTGTATTGACCTTTCAGGGGGTCTTGGCTGATCAAACCATAGTGGCCTGGAAGCAATCCACAGGTTCTCATCTTCTGTGAAAACAAAATTATAACCTCTTTTCCAAAGCAACATATCCTTAGACACAAATTTTGAAGTCAAGATACCTTTAAAATATATTTATTGGTTTAACTTAGTAGCCTTTACAATCAAATGTCTCTCTGCAGTTAAAAATCCCAAAGACAATATAATCCAGACTTTCTGTGTGATTTCCATCTTTATGTGGCTTAACTTTTATATTACTTTTATTGCCTCTTTAAAGACTTTATTTTGTAAAACCATCTATTTTTTATATAACTGCATATACTCTTTTCCCTCTTTCTTCTAAGCCTACCTACATTTTACATACACTGTAAACTGTTTAGTTTTATTCCATCTGAATCTGTCTCATTGTGAATCTATCGTCCTTCTCTTATCAGGAGAGATTTTTATACTGCTAAACTGCATGGCTAGGACCAACACAGAGGCCTTGGCTGCAGGCTCCACCCATCTCAGCTGCCCAACACAGCAGAGATACACCTGCCGCCAACTCCAAGAAAGTTCTATGCCTCCAAAAAGCGGTGTGTAGCCCAGAAACCTTTTTTTTCCTTTTCCTTTTTTTTTTTTTTTTCCTATACTAGCAAAAGCTAAATCCATAATGGAGTGTGCTGCATGGATTGGAGATGTCTCTGCATACTGTGGTGGGAATCAGCCATGCTGTAGGTCAAGCCTACATGCAATGAACCTGCCATACTCTAGTTCACAGTTTGTCTGAGAGACACAACTAGGAAGCTGTTTTAAGCTCTGTTTTAGAATCTCTTCTCAAGTTTTCTCAGGTTTTAGGTGGAAACTTGAGCCAACACATTGGGCAGCCAAAAGTAGACTAGAAGTTTTTCAGTCCTGCCAGGTCCCACCAGAGCAGCAGCTGTTTTTATAAAATAATCACTCAGAGGTTTAAGGTTTAATATTAATTATAAACTGTCTGGTCTGTGGCTCAGGCTTATTGGTAGCTAGCTAGCTATTTATCTTAAATTAACCCATTTCTATTCATCTATATTTTGCCATGTGGCCGTGGCATTATCAGTGTTCTGGGAACTTGTTGCTTGGGCAGCTGGATGGTGTCTCTCCTGACTCTGCCTTTCTCTTTCTTGTCTCTCTCCTTGGATTTGCAACCTTCCTCTAAGCTGCCTTGCCATTGGCCAAAGCAGCTTATTTATTTATTAACCAATGTGACAACACATATTCATAGCATACAGAAAGACATCCCCCAGCCCTTTACCAACTATCACTTTGCTGACTTATTTTGTTGTTGTTATTTTGAAATTGTGTTTTAATTACAACATTTCTCCTTCCCTTTCCTCCCTCCAAACCCTCCCATAAATCCCTCCCTGCTCTCCTTAAAATGCATGGGCTCTTGTTCCTAAATTGGTACTGTGTTATGTATGTGTGTGTGTACATATATAGTATTTCCAAATATAACCTGTTGAGTACATATAATGTTACCTGTATGCATGTTTTTCAGGGCTGACCATTTGGCTCTGGACAAACAATTGGTGTGCTCTTACATGGATAAGACTGCCCCTCCTGCTCCCAACTTTCCTCAGTTGCCTGTAGTTCTTTTTGTAGAGCTGAGACCTCCTGGACTTTTCTCCACGCAGTTGGGATGTTCACAGCTGTCCTCTTTAGCCCATGTTTGGGTAGTTGTGTTGATGAGACTTTATGGGTGTAGTTAGTAGGACTTTCTTGTCAGACTTTCTTGGAATGACAGCCCCCAAATAATGACATAGACTTAATATTAATTATGAAAGCTTGGCCTTTAGATTAGGTTTGTCCCCAGTTAGCTCTGATAACTTAAATTAACCTGTTTCTAGCAATCTACAATCTGCCACATGGCTTTTTACCTCTCTTCCATTCTGTATGTCTGACTTGCTCAGTGTCTCTCTAGTGTCTCTTGCTCACCTACATTCATAACTCTGAATTCCTCTCTCTACCCAGAAGTCCAGCCTACTCTCTCCTGCCTAGCTGGTGGTCATTCAGCCTTTATTAAACCAATCAGAAGGAGCCTTTAACACAGCCTGATGAAACATCCCGCATCATCACAGCAAACTCCCTGACGCTCTTCCTCTTACACTCTTTCTGTTTGCTTGGTCTTCCACAGTGTTCCCTGAGCCTTGGGGGAGAGAGTGTTTTGTAGATGCTTCCATTGGAACTGTGTCCCCAAACTGCATTTTGACTGGTTGTGGTTTTGGGCAATGGTCTCTATACATTGCAAAGAGAAGTCTCCTTGATGATAGGTAGACTACACTTATGGGTGTAAGTGGGACTACACTATGGGACTTACACTATGGGACTGACACTATGGGACTGACACTATGGGACTTACACTACTGGTGTAAGGACAAGTGTTTACAGGGTGTTGTTAAGGATTGTGCTGGTTTAGTAAATTAGAGGTTATAGGTTCTCCTCCAATAACTGTGACTTCACTAGCACTGGTTAGTTATCTAGGTTTCCAGTACCAAACTCAACTAGAGAGACTGCCTTAGTTAGGGTTTCTATTATTGTGAAGAGACACCATGACCATGGCAACTATTATAAAGGAAAAGCATTTAATTGGGTGGCTCACAGTTCAGAGATTTGGTCCATTATCATAGTGTGACATGGCAGCATGCAGGCAGACATTTTCTAGAGAAGTAGCTGAAAGTTCTGCATCTTGCCTGTGCAACAGGAAGTGGTCTGTCTCACTGGGTGTGCCTTCAGCATATTTGAGGCCTCAAAGGCCACCTCCACAGTGACACACTTCCTCCAACAAGACCATACCTACCTCAACAAGTCCGCACCACCTAATAGTGCCAATTCCTTTGAGGGACATTTTCTCTCAAACCACCACAGTTACTGGCAGGGCTTGTGTACCACTACTTCACCCACAGGGCTACTGGACAGGTCATCACTGATGTGGTTCATGATGTCATTGCTAGGGAGGACTGCTGTGTCTCTCTCCTTTGGAAGCTTTCATGTGCCTTCTAGTACCAGGAAAGATAGTCCTCAGGGCAGGAGGGGGGCATCCAAGTCAGTAAAAGCTCAGGGGCCTCTGTGCCCTGTGTCTGAAGTACATGGTGTCTCCAGCAATGGGGAATTACCTTCCACCTCCAGGGGATAACTAAGGGCAATAGCAATAGACTGTATGTTTTAGGAGTCTCTTAGGCAGCCCTGGCAACAACTCACAAGAGGGCTTCTCATATCCAGTATTTGTTTTTGTTTTTTGTTAAGTGGTCTTTGGGATTTCTATCAGCCTAGATAAGAAGGGTTCATTAAACTATATATGTGTATGTATACACTGAATTGTGGGCACTATAGGTTTTATTATTTTAGGTAAATAGTTAATAGTGTGTTTCCTTTTTCATCAATCCATATTGTTATTTTACATGCTTCTCTCCTTCTCCTGTATTTACCTCCCTCCCCCTTTCCAAAGGAGAATGCTTTTCTCTATCAAATCAATTTTATCTTAAAAATATGGAATACTTCACCAATGTGTGTGTCATCCTTACACAGGGGCCATGTTAATCTTCTCTGTATCATTCCAGGAAATGTATATGTGCTGCCAAAGCAAGTATAGAGGTTAACTTTAATACCCCACTCACATCAATAGGTTCTCCAGATGCCCACAAGTGAACAAACATCAGAGTTAAACTGTGCCATAGAGCAAATGGACTCACAAGACTTATACAGAATGTTCTATACAATCACTGAAGTCACATCCTCCTCAGCAGCTCATGGGTCTTTTGCCACAGCCCTGAACAAACCAGGAAAAGAAAGCTTACACCTGCACACAATAAAGGCCACTGTGATAATCCTACCAACAGCATTGTACTGGATATACCCATAGCCACAGAATTGTGCACTGTAAATTGGTGAGGATTATGATGTCAGTTATACTACAATAAAGCCATTCCTGAAGAGAAAACGTGAAGCCAAAGTCATCTAGATTATTAATTTTTGTTTCACATCCTGAAGTGAGCTGGGCAATAATCTTTGTGGAGAAGAAATTTTAATTTTCTATGTACCAGCGTAGCTTGTGTGTGTGTGTGTGTGTGTGTGTGTGTGTGTGTGTGTGTGTGTGTGTGTGTGACCGTGTGTGTGCATGTACAAGGTAGATTTTCCAGTTCTCTAATTTTCATAATACATCTTAATCCTAATGATTTCCTCAAGCAGCTGATTCTGAGACTTTCTACTTCATAAGGTTTTCAAATACAACCAAACTTAAATAAAAATAGTCAACAGAATGTCCAGGGTGTCCAGAAACTGACCTAATCATACACTGTGTTCAAATGCACTAAAAAGTCACGTGGTGCTCTCAAAATATATGCAATGTGGCTATAAGGTAGGTATTTACCAAATACTTAACATGAAATTCACATAACCCATATAAAATCTTGGTTTGTCTTTAAGTAAGACCTGTTTATTCATCAAGGGTATCTGTGACAGGGTAAGGAACATAACACCTAGAGTTTCCCTAAGCAGAGGCTCTGCTGCTGGCATTATGGGATGGTTCTAGACACAGCCTTCCTTTGAGTCTCCTCAAATCCCAAATCAACACACACAAGAGATGTTCCCTCAAAGGCAAAGGCCAGGAGAAGCTTCTTTGAAAAGCCACTGTTTCCCCTTCTCGTTCCTGAGCTGTGAGACTGACGGGCCCCCTCTTGTAATGGTCTCAAGGATTCAACTTAGGTTCTGCTCCTGCAGAGGACCTGGGTTCCATTCCCAGCTACCACATGGGGACTTCAACTGTCTGCCACTCCAGTTGGAGGGGATCCAGTGCCCTCTTTGGCCTCCAGGGGCACCAAGTATGCAAGCAGTGCCCTTACATACATGCAAGCAAAACACTCACACACAGTAAATAAAAATGAATAAATCACTTAAAATGTAACTCGATTCAGCTTTGAGGGCCCCTAAATGTGTTGATGTCGTTTCCGATGTTCTTTCTCACAACAATTCTCCATTCTAGTTTGTATTTTTTTCCTCTCATCCTGCCAAATGCTCCACAGATCCTTAGACACAGTTATGTGCAGAAAAGATTCCGCATGTGTGTATATTTTAACACAGGTTGATTGAAGAGAATACACTGTTGGAAAGGCCTGTGTTAACACCATAGGAAGGGCTACTCTGTGCAAATGCCGAGGCCTGGACACATGGTGCTCAATAAATATGTGTGACTATTAAACTTTCTGTGTTTTTAAAACCAGACGAGCAATTAAATCTCTAGTATTACACAAGAAAAGAAGATAGCATTGTAGATACACAGTCACTGAAAGGTTTAAAATCTGGTTATTTTGGCCTTTAATTTTTCTGTCTGTTCAAACTTTTTCCACACTATCTGAGTAAGAGTTGTAAGAAGTTGGTGAATATCTGTATAGCAAACTAGAGATTTTTGGACAAATTTTAAATCGTGAGATTAAAGAAAAAGAATAAATTGTTCTAGTTTCTTGAAAGACCAGTGTTAACAAATTTCTTTTGCACTTGTGGTAACTTCACTGCTTGATAATACTTTACCCACCCAACATCAACTTTATTTACATTCACACATTTGGAGATCAGAGGTTGTACATAATCAGTCTGCCACTGTGGACACCATACCCTCTGCAGACAGATGACATGGTCAGTAGTCTGCATTTCACACTTGCAAATGAAGCTGCAAAGGATTTCCCAGCCCTGCCTGCCCACACTCACCAAGGTCAGATGCAGGGGCCCAGTCTGCTTGTGCACAGGACAGGAGGAGGGCTGCAACTTCTCCCTGAGGCTTTGGCTTCTGCCCCTCAGTGTCCTGGAGCCTCTGCTTCCGGGCCACCTTTGCTGCCCTCCTTCAGGGGCGGTGACCTGGGCGGCTCCCAAAGAGAGGAAAGGAAGTAGCCTGCCAGGACGCCATGGGGTGAGGACAGGGGGGATGGGGAAGGGGTGCCTTAGGGGAGGGGCCCTGTGGGGCCCTGGGATTGGGGCGCCCCAGCTCAGGGCAGGCTTCCAGAGCCAAGGGTCAGGCCCAAACCAGTGCAGCAAGATGAGAAATCAGCATTAGGAATCTCCGAAGAGACAAAACGAAAGTAAACTTTCTGGGGAGCAGGGGAGGAGGTGTTTAGCAGATGGGGGAAAAGAAGCAGGAGGCGAATATCTGCTTAACACAGAAAGGGACAAACACGGGGTCAGGACAGCCCAGGATATGGCTTGTTAAGCGCCCAGGCTGTCAATGTAAATTGATTTTATAGTTTGATTTTATATCTGAAGAGACCAATTGAGAAATAATTCACTGTTCTCGATTGTAATCCCTATAACCAAGAGGTTGAGGCAGGAGGATTTGGGGTTTGGGTGCCTGAGCTAAATATCGAACTCCATCCCTAAAGAACAAGAAAAGGAGGGGGACTAAGTGTAGACTGTGACCCTGCGGTCAGATGGTGCAGTGTGTGCAGTACAGGACACTTCCTAGACCACAAAGTTCAATGTTGAAAACAAGTCAGGTTCATACTCTAATAGTCTCCCTAACATTCCAGCATGAAGGGGGGAGGGTCACAGGAGCCTCCCCCTCCAGCGGAGGAGCTATGGACAGCTGATGACTGCCAGGAGAGGGAAAGTCGGTTTTCTTCAGGAGTGTGGTCCTTGGTGTGTTGACTATCCAGGGGATGATTCTACTCCATGTGTACATGGGCAGCACTGACTGGACTCGGTGGTCTTTGAAGAAGGGGAGGGAGAGGAATGGGGAGGGAGGGAAGGAGCAGGGGAGGGAGGGAGGGAGGGAGGGAAGGAGGGAGGGAGGGAGGGAGGGAGAGAAAGAGGAAGAGAAAGAGAGGATGGGGGAAGAAGTTGTTGGGAGGGGGAGTTTGGAGGGAATTCTGTTGTAAGGTAGCAATAGATGGTAAGTGAGGCTGAGTATGATTAAAATACATCAGATTTATGAAGCTCTCAAAATCGTTAAAGAATAAAGTTGTTAATAAAGTTAACTTTTAGAGTACAAGATACACAGAGAAGTGCAGGCTGGGCAGTGGCCGGACTCTGTAAGCCTGAGGACCTGAGTTCAGATCCCCAGCACCAAGTGAAAATCCTGATAGTGGGAAGGGGAGCCAGGGGGATCCCTGGGGCCTGCTGACCAACCATTCTGTCTGAATCAGAAATCCCTGGTTCATTTCTCAGGTTCAGCGTGAGAGTGAGGATAACATTATTGTTGACCTCCACAGGGATGCACAACTATTTATAGCCACACATGCACATACATACACAATTATAGAAAATCTGACTATACAGCTTGATGTATAGTTACAATGTGACATATTTGTATTTGTGAAGCTCAGAATTTTTTTATAGAACATCCCGAGTACTTCAGAAGGAGGAATAGGAGCACACATCTATAATCTCAGGACTCAGACTGAGGCCCAAGGTTTGCAAGTTGAAGGACAGCCTGTGCTACATAAAGGGTGCTGGTCAGCCTGGGCTACAAAGTGAAACTGCTTCTGCCCTCTACCTTGAAAACAAAGGAGCAGAAAGAAAAGAGAGGAAGGAGGAATGGAGAAGGACAGAGGTGGGGGAGAGGAGGGGGAGGAGAGAGAGCAGCAGTGAGACACACAGGAAAGACAGAGGACCACAGGGCTTCCCTCAAGCTCCATCATGGCTGCCCTTTCCAAAGGTCACCGTGTTCTTCCTTCTGTGCATTTGTTGTCTACTTCTAGTCAGTTTTTACTTCTGTTGTGTAGTAGTGCTGGTACCTAACCCAGGGCTCCAGGCCTGTCCCAGGTATGCCAGAGCCACACCCCCAACTCCCAGGATTTGATAACTGTGTAATCAACTTTCTAGTTGGTTCTCTTCATCCCCTAATCCTAACCTGGCCTTACTGTAAACCCAAGTGGATCTGGAACACCGGCCATACACTTCTGTGGCACCTGGAGCCTCCTGGACCAACAACTCATAAGGAGTTGTGAGAATTTTTTGTTTAAGAACCCATGACTCTGGAAGGAGCATTATCCACTCATACAGGTCACCACCCTTCAAACTCAGTTTTTAAATTACGGTTGTTTAATTGGGTTACAAAATTGTAGATTTCCACATGGCTTTTTCACACAGATCCAGTTTCAGATGAACTACCTTCAACCCCCCTCACCTCCTTCCTCCTCCCTTACCCCCAGATAAACCTTCTTGTGCCAGAGTTCCCTCTCTATTTTCATATAACACACATTTTAGTATCTTGCCTAGCAATGACCCTCTTCACATATCCTGGCCTCTACAGGCATCCAAAGTAAACACAGAAAGCTAAAAATTTCAAAGTAAGACCAACTTTTGTGAGTGAAATTTGTTTTCACAAGCTTGGATTACCTCACTCTACATAGTATTTTCTAGTTCCATCAATTTTCCAGCATTTTCTTTACAACTGAATACAATTCTATCGCACACTTGTACTGAAGTGACTAAGGCAAAGCCATCCTGTCCTGACTCCATTTTGGTCTTCTCAGACTCTTCTCAGCCCTCTACCCCCAACAGTGATGACTGCCTTGGAATCACATTTGGGATTTCCAAGACCACCATGGTCCAGATTTATTAACCAAAGTAATTAGTGATATAAGAACTTAAACTAAAATAACCAAAGAAAGTGTAAGTCAAAATTAATTGTCATGTTGTATTTGAAATATCCATGTTCTGTCAAAACAAATGATGCAAGCATATTTTCTCTCTCATTCAGCATCAATAAAATTGTAGGTTTTGCATTTAAAATGCTGTACCTCTGACCTTCTGCACCAGGAGACTTTGAACCCACTCTTGGTCAATGGCCAAAACTAAAGGACTTTATAGACCTAATTGTCTACATTAGTGTGGTGGTCTGTATCTTCCTCACATGGATTATTTCAGTGCTACATTTCCATTAAGTTCATCACCCCTGCCATCTTATCACTGGACATCTAGACAATTTCCATTTCCTCTAGTGTCTAGAGCAGCAATAAACACAGAGGGGCAAGTATCTCTGTAAGGGGAAACAGAGTCCTTTGGATATATATGGTGGGAGAAAATCCTCACCAGCTACACCCTTGACAGGGGAATAATAGCCAGAATACAGAAGAACCTGAAAACATCAAGTAAGCATGTGATACAATTGGCTATGGAAATAAACAGAGAGTTCTCAACAGAAGAAACACAAAAAAAAGAAAGAAAGAAAAAAGAAACAAAACTCAATGGATAATAAATATTTTTTAAAGTGCTCAAATCCTTACCCATTGGGGACTTGTAAATTAAATGATTTGAGGTCTATCTCACTTCAATCAAAATGGATATCATTGAGAAGACAAATGGCAACAAATGATGGTGGGGATGTGAGGGAGGGGAAGCCCTTCCTCCCTGCTGGTGGCTGTGTAAACCAATAAAGGTGTTGTTGGAATCAGGGAGGAAATTTCTCAGGGACTGAAAATAGAACTACCTTATAAGTGAGTATATCCTGGTCCCCAATTTTATTCCATTGATTTGCATATCTAAAGCTGTGCCATTACTGTACTGTTTCTAATACTATGGCTCTGTTGTATATCTTGAAATCAAGCATGACAATACCTCTAGCATAATTCTAATATTTTTTTCTATTTCTGTGAAGAATGGTGGAATTTAGGTGGAGATTATATTGCACTCATTGACTTTTTTTCTGGAACAGCGATTTTTACAACAGCACTTTTTTATACACTAGGCATAATGGCACACACCTTTAATCCCAGCACTGTGGAGGCAGAGAGAGATGATGTCCATACAAATTCAATTATGTACCTGTTACTATCTAAAGTCTTGAAGATTTTGGAAAAGATGCTGTATATTCTCAAGTATCTTACTGTGTAGGTGCTCAAGCAGTGCTAAGACCTAAGATGATTAGTTAATGAGTAACTATTATATCAGTTACTTTTGCTTCAAAATGGGCCATTAAACCTAGTGGCTTAAGGTAACAGTTATTTCCTTGTCTAGCAATTCTGAGGTGAGGGTGTCAGTGGGGTGATTTTTCTGCTGGTCTGGCTCAAGCATGTAGCTGCAATTTGGTGATGGGTTAGCATGCTCTCTTTCCTGATTGTAACATGAATCCTAAAAGGTCTTATTAATAAAAACAAACCAGGTGCCAGTTATTGGGGTGAACACTGAAAGATCAGAGAAGTAGAACAAGCCACATCCAGCCTCACCTTGCCAAGTTCTCAGCTGATCTTGTTTTCTCAGACTAAAAGCCTCTGAGTTCTTATCCGAATGGATCTCAGCTGTACTGCTGCTCAAAATCCTCAAGCTTAACCATAAGGCTCTAGTTCCTGGTCCTCACACCTTATATACCTTTCTGCTTCCTGCCATCACTTCCTGGGATTAAAGGTGTGAGTCACCATGCCTGGCTGTTTCCATTGTGGCTTTGAACTCACAGAGATCCAGACAGATCTCTGCCTCCTGAATGCTAGGATTAAAGGCATGTACTACTACTGCCTAAAACTATGTTTAGTATAGTGGCTTTTCTGTTCTCTGACATCAGATAAGTTTATTAAGGTGCACAATATATTGGAGGACATAATATCACCATACCTGATTTTACTTTTTTGTAGGATATTGAGTCACTTCCCCCTTTTATTTGTGGCTACATTAACTGACTTATAATTCACTGTGGACTATCATCCCTACTTCTTATAGAGTGCTAACTCCATCTGAGAAGGAAGAAGGAATCTATTTGGCATCCAGCACCAGATTTTTCCATATCCATGTTGAGTTAATATCAACTATGATTGAAACACTGTGGGTTGAGCACTTAGGAGTAACCAATCACTTTTCACTGGATGTCACACCTACTCCATGAGATGGAACCCATGCATGACACTACTAAAGTGACCAAGAACCTGACTTATTTTGCCATGGCCCTGGGGGAAAACCAGATATTAACACTCTGCCAAAGGAACCTAGCAATAAGATGGTTCCTTATGACATACTGCAATACCCATGGTTCAGGGCTTTGTTCAGTCCATACAAGAGAAGCTTTCTCTTACAATAGATGGAAACTGACACAGAGTCCCACAACTGGACAATGTGCAGAGTGAGAGACTTTGGAACCCTCAGTACTACATGGATGTCTTCATCAAACCCCTCACCTCAGAATTCAGGGAGCTATGTAGAAGAGGAAGCAGGGAAAGTGTAAGACCCAGAGATGATGGATGACTCCACAGACTCAGTATCCTCCAGACACAGCAGGAGTGACACACAGAAAAACTCTCAGAGACCATGGCAGCACTAACAAGGCCTGCACAGGTTCAAGCCAGACAGGGTCACAGTAGTGAGAGGGGGCAGTGGACACTGGTCCCCACCCCCACCGAGAAGCTATCTGCACTTGACACACACTTGTAAAGGAAAATCAGTTTTCTCCAGTGGATACAAACCACATGTAAGGGTAGGCCCCCTGCTCAGCAGTGGATGGTCAACACAAACACACCCAATGGTGTCTTTGTGCTTTTTGTCTGATATTGCTTTGTGTGAGTGTTTGTTATCTTATTGGATGTTTTGTTTATTATGGTTTCTGATTTTGTGTTTTTATAGTGTGTGTGTGTGTGTGTGTGTGTGTGTGTGTATGTGTTTATTAGGTTTTGTTTGCTTGCTTTTGTTTGTTTTCTAAAAACAGAGAGGAAGAAAAGTCATGGGTTGGTGGGTGGGGAGATGGGCAGGAGCTGGGAGGAATTGGGGAACAGGAAAGCTTGATCAGAATATATTGTATGGAAAAAAATTTCAGTAAAAGTATTTTTTAAAATACAAAGAAAGTGCTACTATTTTCAATGAGCCTGATGAGCTTTATGATGTAATCTCAGCTCCCCTCACAGAGTGTTCTGAGTTTTCTATTTATGTGCCTGTAGAGAAGATGATCAAAGAGACATAGAAAATGACTGCAGACTCAGAAGCGCAGAGGTGGTTTACCTGCAAGGTGGGGTGGCAGCCATCATCCGTTGTAAGGTTATACTCCACTTTGCTAACAAGTCAGAACAGGGGCCTCCTTTTGGCAACTAGATCATTACCTCTGTATATTTCCCCAGCATCCCTCATCTGTAGGCATCTAGCTCTTGTGTATTTCCCCAGCATCCCTCATCTGTAGGAAACCAAACACAACAAAGAGCAAAGACAGAACATCCTCAGCATACATGTCCTGAGATTACACTCAGCCTTTTGCTCCATCTTATTCCCGGCGTCCTGAGTGTCCCAGTCCCCTTGTTCACAGAATATTTTAGGGCCTGGTTCTTCTTCCTTTGCTGTTTCTCTTCTTCCATTGTTTAGGTCTCTTCTAGTTTTTATATTCTTATTTATGTCCCCACCCCCTCCTAAGTTATGTCAGGAGATTTTATAAACACTAGTACAAGTTTTTTATCAAGAACTTTCAGGTTGTGTTTTAAAATAAAAAAGCTTCTGATTTTGCTTTTTTACTGTTTTCCCGTGGCTGTTCTATGATAGGTAACAAGGAGGCTGTGGGAAAACACGGACAGTTGAAAATAACACAGCTCCCCTGGTTTCAGAAGCCCTGTGGAGACATGTACCATGGAGGGTAGTGGAGACAGCAGACGTTAAGGGACACATTGACCGTTGTGAGGCTTTGGTGAAGTTCCCAGCCAAAACCACTGGCCATGAAAAGAAGCTGTTCTAGACTGTGAAACATAGATATTGCCAGTGGGAAAATGTGGTTTCTAAATAGGTTCCACAAATGTACACTGGGGTGTGGAAACATGACTCGGTCTGTAAAGCCCTTGCCATTCAAGCGTGAGTGCCTGAGTTTGAATCCCCAGAATCCATGGGAAAGCTCATGCTGTTTTGTGCATATGCTGTCTCAGTGCTAGTGTGGCAAGGCAAGTGGCAGAGACAGAACAATACCCAGAAACCTGTGGGCCAGCTTGCACAACTTGTAACAAACAACATGGGGAGCACAGACCTCCACAGCAACGTGGCACACACGACCTTCCCTTACACACATAGACAAGCACTCACACAAACACGAACACACACATTATGAGAGAGACAGAGTTTTTAAAAAACAAGAAAACTGCAACAGGTCTAAGGGGTTTAATTGCCTTTGTGCTTTAATTTTGTAGTTGCAAACCTCTTTAGAGCTGAAAAGAAACCGCTTTCTGTTTGCTAACACAAGAAACAGCTGATTTCTGAGAAATGCTCCAGTTACAGAATACATAGCTGCTTTCAGTTTCCACCAGAGTTACACCCCAGGAAATGCCTTTTCAGGGGCGGGCTTTGGCAGCAATCCTGCAAGGCTGGAAGTGTGTTCAGTGGGGAGGGAGAACCCCATAGGTCAGATCCCGAGACCCACCGCCCTTTCTTGTTGCCTTTCATACAGGTATAAGGCACTGTTTTAAAATCTTTCTGTAATCAGACTATATGTAGACAGGCCTGCTGCCAGGGCCAGGCAAAATGCCAATCAACATTTTTGACTGTCTCCAAATCTTTCTCTGAAAGAGACATGATTGAAAAAAAAATATATGAATCATACCACCTGCTCAGAAATCTTAACCACTTCTATTGCCTGGGATAAGCACCATCTCCACACCACCCTCTGTGGCATCTTATGCACTCTGACCCCTGCTGCCCTGTTCTAAGCCTTGTCTAACTCCGGACAGTCAGACTTTCACTCAAGACAACTAGACTCATGCACACACATGCACATACACATGCACACACATGAAAGGTTGATCTGGGGTGGGATGTTTGGACAGCATTGCAAGGCTCTGATTTTGATCTCCAGCACTGAAAAGGAGCTAAGGTGCCTTGACTTCCTCAGGCTTTATTATTCCTTTCAAGTGTTGCAGCATGCTCACACCCATGAGACTCCTCCTCATGCTCTCCTCAGAGCTCCCTGCTCCTCACCCTCACCCCTGTCCTGTGCTCCCTGCTCCTCACCCTCACCCCTGCCCTGTGCTCCCAGCTCTTCTCCTTCACCCCTTTCACGGACACCCACCAATAGTCATGCTCAGTCTTCTCCTGAGTGACCTCCAGCATGGAAAACATGGAGCCTGACAAACTTTCTGTTAGAGCCTCCAAAGCTGAGTCAGCTCTCCAGCAGTATTTCACAGGGGTCTCTTCATTCTTCTGCACAAATCCCCTTCTTTGCTATGGATTCCTGCAAGGAAAATGTACAGAGATGTGGCCAAATGGGAAGAACAGAGAAACTTTCAAAGAACCCACTAGGAAGTCAGTTTGACTATTTCTCATGAGAAGAGTATTGTGATGTAAGACTTGAAATAAGTCAAAAATCAGAAAACTTGACTTATTCCTGAACTGAGAGCACTGGCTTCCTCCTCACAGGCTGTGTGCACACCCAGCAGCTCCTGGAGCGTGTCTGTGGGGAGACTCAGTCGCTGGGCCATCTGCACACTGTAGTGGTCAGCTGCCTTCTGCACAGCTGCTGAGTTCTTACACTGGGCCAGAGCTGTCACCGCGTCATCCAGACAAGGCACAGCTCCACTGCTGATGGCATCCATGTAGGTCGTCACCAAAGTCCCCAGTCCTTCATGAGCCAGAAAATATACATAAATCTTCAGCTCAGTAAGATCCAAGGTTCTGAGATTATGAGTCTAAGATCACAAACACATCCTACAAATGGAGAAAATGTTCACCATTGTCAAAAACTCATTTCTCAGATTCTACTCACAAGCTGGTGGAGTCAGGATGGGGAGCCTTTTATGAGGTGTGTAAGTGGCAGGTGCAGAGCTCTTGTGACTGGAATTAGTGCTCTTACACAGTGCTCCCCAGACAACTCCCTGGCCCCTTCCACCATGTGAGCGGTGGGCAGTTACCTACCTGAAGTCTCACCAGACACCAGCATGGTGTCACTCTGATCTTAAAGTCCCAGTGTCCAAAGCTAGGAAATGATTTTATGTTGTTTTTTAAGCATATCCTGTTTGTGGTCTTTTTAATCCTAGCACCAAAAAACATCAAAAGAAACATGCCCATACTTACTCTTCCTATCAGAGCCTACATCTTAATATTCTCCCTCTTCTCTGAACTATAACATTAAACATTAAATTATCACCTCTGTTGGTCAGGTCAGATGGAACTTCAGCAAGGAGAGGTGAAGGGGACACACAGCTCCACCCCCAGCTAAGGAGGCACAGCTACTGGGAGAGGGGAGTCAGGGTTTTTTACCTTTAATGTTGCAGCCCCTGGTGAAAGAACCACCCTCCAGTGAACGCTATGAACTCAAGAGTATATGAGTGGCACAAACTGTATTTAATGGGTTTGAAAGTAAAGATATGAAGTTGAGTGGGTCAGGAAGGAAGGATGGATGGATGTATCTGGGAGTGTTGGGTCTGGATGTGATCAAAACACATTGTATGAAAATCTTAGACAACGAATAAAATAATAGAAAATAAATGTTCAACGTTCTGATACCATAAAGGTTGTCCACATACACAAAAAAAAAATACTTTCTGTTAACATAGAACTTAATGGGGGAAGTACTGAGATGGCAGGCTAAGCCTCAGTGTATTTATTTAAAATCACTAAGCATACAAACATTTTCAGTACCTTATAAGTTGGTGTTTCTCTTGGACTGGTTTAAACTCCCACTGGTCTACTTAAGAAACAAGTTCTCAGCCGGGCGGTGGTGGCACACGCCTTTAATCCCAGCACTCGGGAGGCAGAGCCAGGCGGATCTCTGTGAGTTCGAGGCCAGCCTGGGCTACCAAGTGAGCTCCAGGAAAGGCGCAAAGCTACACAGAGAAACCCTGTCTCGAAAAACCAAAAAAAAAAAAAAAAAAAAAAAAAAAAAAGAAACAAGTTCTCTATCAGGGATTCAGAGACAGCCAAAGGTTAAGAGCATGTGCTCTTGCAGAGAACATAGGTTCTGTCTCCAGCAACCACATGGCAGCTTACAACCATCTATAACCCCAGTTCCAGGACATCTGATTTCCTCTACTAGATGCAAAAGGCACAGTGAATGCATGTAGTCTGCATACATATACAGGAAATACATCCATATGCATAAAAGAAAGGCAAATCTAAAATTTGTGTTAAAAAGGAATCCTTTATCTTATATGACTTCACGTAAGAAGATAATGTGCTCTGATAGTATACTGAGTTGATGCTATTTCCTTAAAGATGGGGCCCTTCATACATGTGGAGACACAACACCACCAACATATTTGAGGAAGCTGTGCGCCCTATGGCATGAGCACATAATTATATGAAAAAAAAATATCTTGGGGTAACTCTAACAAAGAAAGTCAAAGACTTGTATGATACAAACTTCAAGTCTTTGAAGAAAGAAATTAAAGATGTCAGAAGATGGAAAGCAATCCACACATTCAATTCAATCCCCATAAAAAAAAATCCCCATTATTTACAATTGAAAGAACAATTCTCAACTTCATATGGAATAATAGAACAAAACCAACCAACCAACCATCCAACAAACAAATAATAGCTAAAATGATGCTGAATAATAAAAGAACTACTGAAGCCGGGCAGTGGTGGCGCACGCCTTTAATCCCAGCACTTGGGAGGCAGAGGCAGGCGGATCTCCGTGAGTTCGAGGCCAGCCTGGTCTCCAAAGCGAGTTCCAGGAAAGGCGCAAAGCTACACAGAGAAACCCTGTCTCGAAAAACCAAAACTAAATAAATAAATAAATAAATAAAATAAATAAAATAAATAAATAAAAGAAGTACTGGAGCTGTCACAATGCTGCTTTCAAGTTGTATTACAGAGCTACAGTAAATATCAGTTGCACTTTATTGCCATAAAAAAATATTTTGTAGCCAAGCATAGTGGCACATGCCTTTAATCCTAGTACTTGGAAAGCAGAAGCAGGCAGATCTCTGTGAATTTGAGACCAACCTGCTCTACATAGTGAGTTCCAAGACAACCAGAGCTACATAGTGAGATGTTGTCTTGAAAAAATATATAATAAAATATTTCATCTTACCTAATGATTTCATAATTATGTTGGTCAGAAATTAGGATAATGATTCAGTCACAAAGGAGTTGTCACCAGGGCCCCATTCTCGACTCCCCACGGCCTCATGGCTCTGTGACCTGCAGTGACGAAGGTCAGGTGGGACAAAGAACCTGGTGTCGAGGACGGGCACCAGTTTGTTGCCCAGTAGAAGAGAACCACTCTGCAGGGGAGAGCTGAAGGACCTAGGGTGTTTGCACTTGACTGTGTTTGCCTTCAAGGCAGGCTTCATCCTGCTCTGAAAGTCTGCAGAACAGGTAGTGTTGTCTGGGAACCTGTTTCCTGTACACAAGATTGACAGGTCGTGTGGGACTTCTGCTGGTGGGAGGGCCAGAGCACACTGATTGAAGAGACTGTGGAGACAGCCCTTCACAGAGCTGAAGCTCACATTCTCCACCAGACCCTTCTGAGTGACTAGCTTGAGGAATTCACAGAAGGCACCAACCATGCTCCTACCTAGACAAGCAGCAGCTTAGGAACATGAGACAAGTTTTCAGTCTAGCACAGATTGGCTGACAGATGCAAACATTCTCATGTATGAACCTCAGGATATTGTTGAAACAAAAAACGCCAATATCCAGTCAAGAAGAAAACCGTTGGAGGCAGATGTAAATACCAAAAACACCTCACATTCAAGTAGAGCCTGGAACTTTGTTTTGGAAACCCTGTGGCTAAAGATGGCAAACGTGAGCAGACATGTACAGCTGTCATTGAACTATTATTCAGTTGAGAGTTCTGGGGTCTTGGTGAAGTTCCAAACCCAACAGCCACACCACTTGCAATAAAATATTTTAGGTCCATGAAATTCAGATGCCTCCAGATAGATGACTGCAGTCTACTGTCTCCAAAGGACATTAGACATGTTGGTTTAATTGTATGAAATATTTGTACAATCTATTATTGTGTCTAGAGTCTTTAAGTTGGGCTCTTCTTTTGCAAGAATAGAAAAGCAGCTGATCTCCTACAAGCATCTCTTTGCTGCTTTCAGTTTCCATCTGACCATGCTGACTGACAGGAAGACTCATTTTAGCAAGTCTGGAATGACCTAAGAAGTTGGTTTTTTTCCAGCTGGAAAATATTTACACTAAATGATTAAAAAGTAACGGCATGTGTAATTTGGAAGGAAGGATAGAAGAAATAAATGTAAGAGTTCCAGGTCCCCTCATTGATTTAAAAAAAAGTTGAAAATGGCATCCAAACTTTAAATATTTCTAGAAATAGCCTGATTATTTTAAGATTCTGTATATGAGCCAGATATGATGTCATAGTCAAGAATCACCTTGATCCATTTCTACTTCATTCTGCTGCAACAGTCACAGCAGAACAAGAGCAGGTTCTAGCCCATGAGAAGAGAAATGTAACTCTTTATCATGTGATAAGCAATTAAAACAGACACAGTTCTAAAGGAAACACATCTGTCTTTATCATGGCTATATAAGAATAACACTTTATAGGTTCATGAATACAAACTTCTCCAAATGCCAAAATAGTAAACTAAATATCTGGAAAAAACACCAGGTCCAGGCCCAGTCCAGACTACCAGGTTCACAATAAATTGAAAGTCAGCAGAATCCACTGAAGATAGAATGGGAAATCTGGAGTAGCTATGGCAGAGAAAATGAACGTAGATACAGGCATCCAAGACCCTTAGTGCATAAGTAAGACAAAATGAGAAATCAAACTGTCATCTCAGTTCTGTCATGGGGTGCAACATTCCAATCAGGTCTAGAAGCCATTCATTCACTGTTGCTGGGATTGCAAACGTGTGCTGCCACTGTAGAAATCAGTGCGGAGAAATCTCAAAAGCTAAAAAATAAAAATAAAAATACCACATGGGACAGCTATTTTGCTCCTCTGCATAAATCCAAAGGACTCAGTAGCCTACTGGAGAGATACTTGGTCTTATTCAAAATAGCTAGGAAATAAAATCAACCTATAGACCCACACTTCAACTGATGACTAGATAATAAAGATTTGGTCCATATGCACTGTGAAATTCTATTCAGCTGCAAAAAAAAAAAAAAAAAATTAAAGAAATTTACAGGTAAATGGATGAAACCAGAAAACATTATTCTGAGTGAGGTAATCCAGACACACAAAGACAAATGCCACATGTTCTCTCTTACTGCTGGACCCCAGCTCCAGTTCTTCAGGAGAATATAACCTGAAGCAACTTCAGAAACCAAAAAGTTCAAAAGTAATATGGGCGGGATGTGAGGGAAGGGCTCTGGCTCTAGGGAGAAGGACAGTAGGGCCGGTGCTATAAGGAGAGAAATGGGAGAAGCGGTGTGGGGGCGTTAACTGGGGAGAGGAGGGGAGGTGACACAGGAGGGAGAGGGGGAACGGAGAGATAAATGACAGTAGGGATGTTTGAAGAAGGCTCCGGCTCCTCCAGAGACTGCAGAGAGCCTAGTGTTAGTGCAGCAGCAGCAGCCATAGCCTAAGAAACAAACTCCTGAAGGAAGCACCAGGCACCAGGCACCAGGCTGTAAGGACCACAGCAGCACCCAGAACTGGTAGAAACTTTTGACAAGTGTCTGCACAGGGCTCAGGCTTGTACAGTGTTCTCTAATGGGTCTTCCTTTCTTTCTGTGTTTTCATTCAGCCAATCTGGGCCCAGCTGATGTCCCCTGAATTTGGGCTTCAGACAGGAGGGTGACAGGAGGACAAAAAGAAGGAAGCTGCCTTCAAACTGACCAGAAGGGGCTGGCAAGATGGCTTTAGTGGGAAATACATTTGTTGCCAAGCCTGAAGACCAGAGTTCAAATCCTTGGGATCCATGTGCAGAAGTAGAGAACTGACCCTGAAAGGTCTCCTCTGACCTCCACATACACCATGACATGTGTGCACACATCCATGAACATAAGTGAATAAAGAAATGTAATTTTTCAGAAGAAAGCCAGATGAGGTATAGACTAAACCTAGACAAAGGAACCTTCAGCCTAAGGTGTCTGCCTCCAGCTCACTGGAGCCAGTGTTCAGGACCCATCCTACAGCTGTGGGACAGGAGACTGGCTCCTCCCTCAGCCTCTGCAGCTGCTCCTGTTGTCTGCAGACACGAATTCATTCACAAAGATCCAGACCTACTGCTTCGGAGACCTGTGATGTTATCACACTTCTCAGAGTAGTAATGGATCTCTGCTAACATCCACCACTACCAAGAGTTCAAATCCACTCCATATGGAATCCCATGTGGCAATAGGTTTTTTTTTTTTTTTCCATTTAAAGTTGTTAAACCAGAGTTAGAAATGAAACACCTTTGTTAGACTGCCTATAAGGCTTGAGGTGTCGCCATTACCATCCCATGTGGCATAACTCCATTTAATATATCCATTTGTCACATGATCGCTACCATGACTGGCCAGGTAGGAAAACACCAGTGCTTCAATAAGCAGCACTTATTTCTCGGGGTGACCAACAGATGTCCAGTTGGACTTTATGTCCATTGAATAGTAATAAAATAAAGTGAAATATGCTATCTGCCTACTTCATTCTTGCTGGGGATGTCTTTCTGTTTGCTGTGAATGTGTTGCTCTGATTGATAAATAAAACACTGATTGTCCA
This sequence comes from Peromyscus leucopus, assembly GCF_004664715.2. Taxonomy (NCBI): domain Eukaryota; kingdom Metazoa; phylum Chordata; class Mammalia; order Rodentia; family Cricetidae; genus Peromyscus; species Peromyscus leucopus. The sequence continues at coordinate 89,054,548 of NC_051071.1, read as the reverse complement.
GTAGCCAGGCAAGAGGTATAGTATAGGCGGGAAAAGCAGAGAGGAGAATTCTGCAAAGTGGAAGGCTGAGTCAGGAGTCACCAGGCAGACACAGAGAAAGTGAGGTGTAAAAGAATCAGTAAGCCACAAGCCACATGGCAACTTATAGATTAATAGAAATGGGTTAATTTAAGATATAAGAACTAGATAGCAAAAAGCCTGCCATGGGCATACAGTTTACGAGTAATATAAGTCTCTGTGTGTTTACTTGGGCCTGAGTGACTGCAGGAGCCAAGTGGACACAGGAAAACTCCAACTACACATTCTTAGGGACAGCTGCTGAGAAATTAGTTGGAGATGTGTAGCTGGAGAGTTTTCTCTGATTCCCACCAAGCCCCAGCAGTCTGACAGCCCACTTATAGAATAAACACACAGATGCTTATATTATTTAAGCTGTTTGGCCTAATGGCTCAGGCTTCTAGCTATCTAGTTTGTATATCTTAAATTAATCAATTTATATAAATCTATACCTTGCCATGTGGCTCATAGCTTACCGGCATCTTCACATGCTGCTTGTCATGGTGGCGGCTGGCAGTGTCTCCCTCTACCTTCCTGTTCTCTCAATTCTCCTCTCTGTTAGTCCCGCCTATACTTCCTGCCTGGCTACTGGCAAATCAGTGTTTTATTTATTGACCATTCAGAGCAACACATTTGACATACAGACCATCTCACAGCAGAGATGGTCTTTGCTTACCATCCTAGTAGTCAGCAAAGTTTCTCTGTAAAGATGTGTGTGTGTGTGTGTGTCTGTGTGTGTGTGTGTGTGTGTGTGTGAGACTGAGATGTAGAGTGCACATTTTTGAGAACTAGTGACATCTGAAATCCCAAATAATCACAAGGTTTAATGTTTATTTTTATGTGTTAAACTGTCAGGTCCACAGCTGAAAATCTATTTGGTCAAACTTTTTACTTTTTCTGAATACTCCTGTGTCTGCAAATCTCATTCCCCATGAAGGGATCTAGTTCTGGAAAAGCACATTTCTAGCCACCTCAGAGAAGTTACTACATTAAACAGCAGCAAGATCTTTACTTGACACAATTCATTTTTTAATATGATATCTTACAAGGAATTGAGAGAGAGAAAGCAAACTCCTCTAAAATTCCAGAAGTCATAGGGATGTTTACACCACAATATTGAAATATATGTAAGTATTTTAAAATAAGACCATGTTGTTTCAAAACATCTTCTGGACGTGATGGGGCTGTGGCAGTAGCTATAGTTGCTTGCACAAGTTGCTTGCACACTGTCAAGTCAGTCGACACTCCAGTAGGGGGAGGCAATGAGCTCAAGAGACCCCACCCCTAGCTGAGGAGCCCTCATCAGTTGGGAGCTGGCCACTGACAGAGGGAGAATGTATTTTCTATGAGGGTGTGGCTCATGATAAGTTGTCCAGCTCTAATATGTGGTGTTCTATACCCGTGGACTTGAGGCCAGCACCAATTGGATTCAGATATTAAAAGGGGGGAGAGGAGCAGGAGGAGGATGAAAAGGAGGAAGAAGCTGTGAAGTTGGGAATGGAATTTGAGGGCATCATAGGGGAGCTGGAGGGGGAATAGATACAATCTAAATACATTGTATTCTGTATGCAGTAGTAAGGGTCCTTGAGTATCTTCACTCATATGGCTTATTGTCAATCTTGACAGTGTATTCCTTTAAAAATTATTTTAAGCATGTGTATGTGTCAGGGATACATGATGGGAGTACTGGTGCCCTTGGGGTCCAGAAAAGGAAGTCAGATCCCCTGGAGCTGGAATTACCGGGATTTGTGAGCCACCCCGTGTGGGTGTTGTGAACCGAGCTTCTCTGGAAGAGCAGTGTGCATTCTTGACCACTGAGCCATCTCTGAGGTGTCCACCTCTCACTTTCTCCATGAGTCCCTTAAACTCTATACTATCATTTCTCTTTGAATACAGTTTCCCTCTTACTTTGCAAATGTATAAATATAACAATGGCACACATAAATTATATTGACTACCTGGGAAAGTAATATTTTGATATGTTGGGTTAAATAAGAGGTATTATTTAAACTATTTTTTTAAAGCCACAAAACAAAAACAGGATTAAGATGCCAACATTATACTTCCTGGCACTCAGGTCCTCAGCTTAGCTGACTTTTAAAAGCTTCTGCCATTTCTAGAAACAGAAGTTTCATCATACACTAGTGAATTTTAACTTACTGTTCTTTTAAAATGTAAACACATTGTTTTCCCAGCATTCTTCATGGAACCTATAAACTGAGTATATAATGACATGCATGTGCCCATCAACATCTAATTCCAACTTGCTCTCCCCAGAGGAAGCCAAAGGATCAGGTTTCTCATGAATCTTCCAGAAGGCTTTTTTTTTTTTTTTTGTGCTCCTGTGCATTTGCATGGGATACTAGCATTTTTAATAATAAGCACACTATTACATGGTGTTTTCACTTTATTTTATAAGGAATCTTTAAGCTCAGTTTACATTAGTATACAGAAAGCTTGACTGACATTTGTTTCTTGACTATATAGTAATCTAGGATCTAGACATATTAAAATTAGTTATCAATCTGATTCAACGATGTTTAAGTAGTTTCCTAATGTATCACCATTATGACAATATTAATGACTTTTCTTCTTGTTGTGACAAAACACCCCAACAAAAGCAAGATTAGAAAGAAATGGTTTGTTCTGATTCATGGTTCCAGATGATACATTGAGCATGTTGGAGAAGGCATGTTGAAAGAAGTGGAGGCTGGCTGATCACAGGACATCCACAGTCAGGAAGCCACAAGAAATGAACGTTAGTACCCAGCTTTCTCTCACCTTTTAACTAGGTCCCCAGGCCACAGGAACAGTGGTGCCCACACTTCAGATGGGTTCCCTACCATAGCAACTTGAGATGATCCCCCACAAGCTAACCCAGTTGAGATGGTCCTCATAGGGTACAGAAGAGATTGTGATCCCCCACAAGCTAACCTGGTGTCGATGGTCCTCATAGGGTGCAGAAGAGCTTGTGATCCCCCACAAACTAACCTAGCTGAGACAGTCCTCACAGGATGCAGAAGAGCTTGTCCCCTGGATGATTCTATATCCAGTCAAGTTGACCAACAGTAACTGCCACCATGTATAATGACTAATTACATAGCTTACATATGAATGGTTTCAAAAATTTGTTCCCTAAAAGCAAACATTGTCTGTGCAAACATGTATACATATGTTCTGTCTACTGTGGTGCAGGCATAGATGTCCTCTAATAAGCACTTTTTATGTTTAAATTTGCTGAATGAAAATGAAAACACGAAGCTTCAAAACAAAAAGACAAAGTAGATATTCACAATCTATCATTTCATCAAAAGAAGAGTGAATTCTATTGAAATCGTGAAGCAATGCCTCTTACAGCCTCTGCAATCAATAAAGCAGGAGCAAAAATCACTGCAGCAAATCCTCCTAGAATTTTTTCAAAAAAGGAACCACTGTTTTTTTTCATATCCTCGACGTTATGTCTCAATCGCTGTATTTCTCCATTCATTGCCTCAGCTTTCTTCTTAAATCCTTCTTCAAGCAAAGCCTTCTGATTCTAAAACAGTGAACATTAGAGAGAAGTAAATAGTGTAAAATCCCAACATTGTATGAGTTATAGTTTCATACCTTTAGCAAGTGGTCCTTAGTGTAGCCCTACATGATTCCCCTTACCATGAAGATAACCGGCTGAGTTAGGCCTACACATTGTGAGGAAGGATAATTGACACTTCACTGATGTTGATCCATCCTGTTTGTTAGGGCTGTCATGCTAGCAGAGGTGTAAAGACATTGCTACACTCATGCCCACTGAAATGACACTGGTCGGGGTGTGCAGAGCTCAAACCACTGAGATGGTTTAGCAACCACATCATGCAGACAGTGGCAACCTATCAGTTGTTTTAGAAATCTGTTACCATTTTGCTTGCAGCTGGGCAATGAGAGAATCACTCCAATGCCATGTGCTGCTCCAAGCATGCTGTCCACCCTGGAGACAGCTACAGAACCCACAGAAGCTGCTGATTCCCTGTGCTTTTCAGTCTGGACATTTCTTTCAGTTTTATGTCTGCGTCTGCATAGATCATCCTCCAATGGGTGTGTGTGTGTGTGTGTGTGTGTGTGTGTGTGTGTGTGTGTGTGTGTGTTTGTCAGTTGCCTGATAATCTGGGCCTGGATAACCCAGACCCATTGCTGGCCTCATTAAACTGCCTAGATGGGGATTTTCTTTAGTGAACCAGTAAATCAAACTATTACAGTCATTAAAACCCTAAAGGAGCAACTGAAAACCTGAGGAGAGGGGAACCTCCTTAGCAAGAATACATTTTGGTGATGCTTCCTCTCATGACCTGACTACAAACTCTGTCCTGCTGCCCGGGGTATGAGGACCACCAGGGGGATGAGGAGACCCACCTGCAGCTGCTTCTCCAGCATCGTCTTGTGGTCTTTGATGAGCTGCTCTCTCTCCTGCACCAGCTTCGTTCTCAGTTGCTCTAGGTTTTCCTTGTGACTTCTCTCCTGAGCCTCCATCAGTTGCTGTTGCTCCTTCTGCTTCTGTCTTAGCAGCTCCTGTTCCTTCTCAGCCGCCTCCTTCTGGGCCCGCTCCTCTGTCCCAGGAAGATTCAGGGAGGGAAGAAAGTGATGGAGATTCAGGATGCATGGGGAAGAAAGTGATGGGGATTCAGGATGGATCAGGGGAAGAAAGTGATGGAGATTCAGGATGGATGGGGAAGAAAGTGATGGGGATTCAGGATGGATGGGGGAGAAGGTGATGGAGATTCAGGATGGATGGGGAAGAAAGTGATGGAGATTCAGGATGGTTGGGGGAGAAAGTGATGGAGATTCAGGATGGATGGGGGAGAAAGTGATGGAGATTCAGGATGGATGGGGAAGAAAGTGATGGAGATTCAGGATGGATGGGGAAGAAAGTGATGGAGATTCAGGATGAATGGGGAAGAAAGTGATGGAGATTCAGGATGGATGGGGAAGAAAGTGAGGAGCCAGGTAAAACATCTACACTCCAGAACCCAGAGAGCAATTCAAATCTGAAAGGAAACCAGACTCCACACTGGTTCACACCATGGAGAGAGTGTGTCTGGGGTGATGGAGGAGCCCCTGCCCATTTGGCTGAAGCACAGACAGGATTTCCTGTTGCTCTCAGAGTCAGCTTCCACAGAAGGATAGAAAGCTGCTAATCTGGGGATGGGTTTACTGGGACTTCTATCAGGAAGCCTTGTGAGCATCTGACCCCTCCTGAAAGCCAAGAGACATGCTCCTGTACCTGCAATGGCCTTTTCCCCGGCAGTGAGGGCTGTATCTGCCTGCAGGATGGAACTCTCGATGGTGGCCTGTGACTGCAGAAAGCTCTGGATGACTTCACTTGCCTGCAGGACCAAGAAGAAGCACAGAACCTTGATAAGTCCTGGGAGAGTACCTGTGCGGGTGAACACAGTCTCCACTGTGCCTCACTGTTAAAATGCTGTGGCGAAGCCTGCAGACTGCCCATGCTCTTCAGTGGAACTAGATACTTCCTGATCCATGGCTCCCCCAGTCATCCTCGCTAGTGTCCACCTGCCTCCAGTGGCTCCCAGATCCAGCCTGTCCACATCTTGTGCAGATGTGCTCACTGCCACCTATGACGCTTTCAAATAGTGGGTCCCAGTGTAAAATGCTGCATAATTGTGTGGGCTTCACTTCCTTCTGCTCTTGTTGGATGTATTCATGGGCAAGTCATTTCACCTGCCTGGGCCTCGTGGTTCAGATGTGTAAACTGTCCACAATAGTGGTGGGCATCACCTAAAGCATTTTAGATAACTAAAGAAAGGTCTAAGGAAAGAAATCACCATTGTGTCATTGGCAAAAATCAAGTAATATGTTAGTTGTGTTGTTACATTTACTAACTGCCCATAGGTAGACCATCCTGACAGACTCACAAAACTATTACTCAGAATTTGTATGTGAATATTTCCAAGAATTAATGGTAAATAGCAGCCATTTTGAGCTAAGCATGGTCCTGGTGATGGGCTTGAGAATAAAGCATTTGACTTGCATTGCAAAGGCCTGGGTTTGGTCACCCATTTTGATATGAAGCTATGCCATGCTATCCTCATGGTGTATTATTTCTCTAGAGCAGTGCTGTGTGCTCATGGTTTATGACACCACCTTCCCTCTGCTGTGAGCATAGACGCTCCCTGCTCCTCACCTTCACCCCTTCCATGCTCCCTGCTCCTCACCTTCACCCCTTCTCCATGCTCCCTGCTCCTCACATTCACCCTTTCCCCACGCTCCCTGCTCCTCACCTTCACCCCTTCTCCATGCTCCCTGCTCCTCACCTTCACCCCTTCTCCGTGCTCCCTGCTCCTCACATTCACCCTTTCCCCATGCTCCCTGCTCCTCACCTTCACCCCTTCTCCATGCTCCCTGCTCCTCACCTTCACCCCTTCCCCATGCTCCTTTCTCCTCACCTTCATCCCTTCTCCATGCTCCCTGCTCGTCACCTTCACCCCTTCTCCATGCTCCCTGCTCCTCACCTTCACCCCTTCTCCATGCTCCCTGCTCCTCACCTTCACCCCTTTCCTGGGCACCTGCCCATAGTCACGTTCAATCTTTTCCCTCATTTCCATGTAGAGCCTGTGTCCTCCAGGAGCAGAAAACATTGAAATATTTTCCACCAAAGGCTTTGAAAGTCGACTCAGTTCTTCCTGGCAGTATTTATCTGATGCTTCCTCATTCTTCAACATGAAAATCCTTTTCTTCTCATCTATTAATTCCTACAAGGGAAATGTACAGAAATCTGACATGTTGAAGGAATAGATGAGATAAAATTCTGTGAAACTTTGTAGAAGACTCAATCCATTTCCCTGGGGAAGGTATTCTAGAGTAAGAAGGCAAGTGAATGTGAAATGATAGATCCTGATTAGGATGCTAAAAAAAATCTGTGCAAGACCACAATAAATGTTCCTGAAGCTCCTAGCCCTCAAGACCTTCTGTAAAAGGATGGTTCTGCATCCCACAATCTCTGGTTCCTTGTGACTGTCACATCCTGTCATCTGTCTTCAATGACACAATGACATAACAAGGCACAACAGATGAGCAGTGGCCTGTAGTGGGACTCGAGTGAGAAACTGTTTTGAAGGAACCGAAGAATATAGCTCTTCAGGGATGAACTATCAGTGTTCTGGGCAGGTTCGCAATCCACAAACATTAACTGGGTGAAGGTCTTAGTACACTATGTATTCATTATCCCAGCCATTAGAGATTTCTGGATAAAAAGCACCTGGAGTTTAGGGAGAAGACGTGAAGTCTTTCACAACTCTATTCACTATGAACATACAGCATGCTTATCTTTGAATGAGACATGCACCCATGGTTAACGAAGGTGCAGCAGCTATAGTCTTGAAGGGATCTCAGAGTCATGACAGTTAAGGACACAAACATTACCAGAAGCTTCTTCTGGAATTGCTGGTTTTCATCCTTGAAAGAATACTCCATGAAGACAGCAATGGCTTCCTTCTCACAGGCTGTGTGCACATCCAGCAACTCCTGGAGTGTGTCTGTGGGGAGACTCAATCGCTGGGCCATCTGCTCACTATAGTGGTCAGCTGCCTTCTGCACAGCTGCTGAGTTCTCACGCTGGGCCAGAGTTGTCACCGCGTCATCCAAACAAGGCACAGCTCCACTGTTGATGGCATCCACGTAGGTCGTCACCAGAGTCCCCAGTCCTTCACGAATCAGGAGTTTTAAGGGATAAATATGAAGTTATAAGTGAGTGGAATCCAATATTTTATGAGTCCATTTCTGAATCTCTCACAGCTACACATGCACACACACACACACACACACACACACACACACACCTCATTCAGCAAGCCAACAATTTCTTTTTTGTATTGTTCCTTTGTTTTTGTGGTTTTCTAGTTCACAATGTTAAAAATTAATATCAACCTTCACCTAATAAATTCAGATATCTATGAAAAATATAATTATGCATTTAAATCTCTAAAGGAAAATAGATTATATCAACAAGGAAAACAGATTGTATAACAAGGAAAAATATATCATATTATTTCTTAAAAGTATGGATTTGCATGGTTTAAACACTAGTATTTATGTTGAAACTATTAAAATTTCCAAATTACATTTCACATTGTTATTCTAAAGAATACTTAATTTACAAGACATCTCCTATGAAAATAGAATATATCAGCTTTAGTGATTTGAACACTGATTTTATAGTTGATTAAGTACCTTTTCACTGGTGACTTTATTATCAGTCATGAATTTTATGTAGTTATGTTACAGTCATATACTAGTGATGAAATCTGCATTTCTAAAGGATTTATAATCTATAATTAATTATAAAACTTGTAGATTGTTCAGAGTAGGGACACAGCACATTATCGTTGTATAGATAATTTTTAAAAACACAAATGCTAGTAAGTTCAGCATATACTGCTCTATAAAGAAGTGTGTTTAAAAAAACAAAATGAAACACTCACGATTCCCAGTGACCTTAATTCCCTCTCTGAGGGTCTTGATCTTTGCATAGGTGAAAATGTAAGAAACAAAGGCCCTCGTTTGTTCCTGGAACTTAGGATCCAGTTGGTCTTCTGAGATAGTCTCAATTTTTTGTAACAGTTCTTTGTCATCCGTTGGCCGGTCAAAAACAAAACACTTCCTTTTAGGAAAGAAATGTCTGATGCACTCCCTGGGCAAATTGGATGCTTGGACTCTGGGATGGTTGCCTAGTGTCGGGGGAAACAGAAAGCAATGGGAATAGTCTTAGAGCAGAGAGCAAATGATGGAGGTTCTTGTCTATGTGAAGTGTTCTGCACTCACAGGTCTCTTTACCATAAACATGCAATACTTCTTTGCATGTCAAAAGTATAGCAAGTTTGTACTTGGTAGAAGTCTGGTGAAATATTTCAGGAGACACTTGATTCCACTGGAAGAGCATATGGCTGAAATCCACAACCTGAACATGGCATCAAGTACTAGTGTGTCCTGTTGACCGAACAGCAAAAGGCTTAATGTGATTTCCGACCCAATCATTCCTTTGTAGTAGAGGAGCTGTGGCACCCAAAAGAAGAGCCACAAATAAAGGGTAATAGAGTATTAGAAATAGCAACAGTAGCAATTCTAAGAACGATGCCATTGTTAGTGAAGGAAAACTACTTTGATGCTGAGAGAATTTGTTTTTTGTGAATTTCAAATATGCACTCATTGAAAATAAAAGTGTTCTTCACAGCTGGGGAGAGGAAGTGGGACTCTGAACATATGGAGGATACATAAGTGTAGAGATCTGATGTGCAACATTCAGACAGTAGTGCTGTGGATATCATTCTGTATAAGTAAACACTGATTGGCCAGTGGCCAGGCAGAAAGTAGAGGTGGGACTAACAGAGAGGAGAAAAGAGAAAACAGAAAGGGAGGAGAGAAACTACCTGGAGCTGCCACCATGACAAGTAAGATGTAAGGTACCGGTAAGCCACAAGCCACGTGGCAACTTATACATTAATAGAAATGGGTTAATTTAAGATAGAAAAAGTAGATAACAAGAAGCCTGCCATGGCCATACAGTTTATAAGTGACATAAGCGTCTGAGTGATTATTTTATACGTGGGTTGTGGGACTGCGGAAGCATGGTGGGACCTGGAGAGAAGCTCTCCAGCTACACAGTACTTCAGGAAACTGCCATATTGGGGATTTTCTCCCTTTCTCTCATGTGGATATGTGTGGTGTATGTATGCATGTTTGCCTGTGTCTGGGCATATGTGTGTGAGAGGACACACGCATGTGTCTGCATGGGAAAGCCAGATGCTATCTTTAGGAGTCCTTTTCAACCAGTTTCCACCTTTTCAATGAAGCAGGATTTCTCACGTCAAACTGGAACTCTCCAGTACAGCCAGTTTGGCTAGCCAGCATGCTCCAGCGCTATCCTATGTCATCAGCCTGTGCACTGGATTGGAGGTAGACTATCATACCCACCCAGTGTGGGGAGCCCATTTTCAGGTTCCTAGTGGCTTTACCCAGCAGGTCTACATAGAGAGGATGATTGGACCATGGGCCTGAGTGCAGGTGTTTGAGATAGTCTGCACTTGTCTGTGATGGAAAAGGTCTTTTGCTCCATCCCTTGGCATTTCTATAAATACACTAGGGCAGAGACAGTCAGGGCTGGTTGAAATAGGTTCCAGGCCCTCTCAAGGCTATCCTGTATTTTCCATCTGTTTATTTCCACACTCTAAATCCTTCTATCTAATATTTCCTACTACTCTCACTCAAAAAAACTCTGGGGAGCTGTGGGGTTAGGGGTAGCCACCCTACTACCCTGGTTTATGTAAGTTCTGGAGATCACACCTTCAGTCCTCACACTTGGGTGACATGTGCTTTAAGCACCAAGTCATCTCCCCAGCTCATGCATTAGGAATTTTTATTGAATCCATTTTGACTGTTCATTTCATGAAAATTAACAATATGAGATGATAGATGTACCATCTGCTTCACTGAAGTAACTACCCTAGGACCTACATGTGTTCTACCTCATCCAGTTACAACATTCAAGTACAACAATAAATGTTTTCTGAAAATTGCATACAGTACTGTCAACCTTTTATCAAAAATTATGGAAGATGATCTCAATGAGTTTGAAGCTACCATGGTGTCTATAGGGCATTCCAGGCAAGCAAAATCTACACTGTGAGATCTTGTCTCCAGAAAATCAAACAAACAAATAAACCAAATTTGTATGAAAGGAAGGAAGAAGAAAGAAAGAAAGAAAGAAAGAAAGAAAGAAAGAAAGAAAGAAAGAAAGAAAGGAAGGAAGGAAGGAAGGAAGGAAGGAAGGAAGGAAGGAAGGAAGGAAGGAATAAGGAAGGAAGAAAGGAAGGAAGGAAGAAAGGAAGAAAGGAAGAGAAAACAGAAAATGAGAGGAAAGCTGGGTGGTAACATATACCTTTAATCCCAGAACATGGGAGGCAAATTCAGAAGAAACTGAATTCCAGGCTAGCCTAGACCGGGCTACATAGTGAATACCAGGCTGGCTAAAGGCTACATTGTGATATCTTGTTTAAAAATAAGCACATTCAGAGCCACAGTGTAGCATCTGTAATCATTGTACCAATACCTTTCTTTCTGTTTATGCCTAATTCTGAAAAATCATTAGTCTTCCATAGTTTTAAATAGATAGAATTCTTGCAACCCACTTGATCTTTGAGGTTTCTGTGTATGATTGTAGTCCTTTATGTTTTATTTTTGCTGATACTTTTTTCCTTTGAATTACTAAATCCTATCTGTGTAAACTATGAGATGCATTTTCATGAAAATATGGCATGGCATGGTTCTCAGAGGACACAGTATGGTTTTGCTTATTGTGAGTAGAGGTTTTTCACATTTGCCAGTATCTTTTTGAATTTTTTTTCATTTTGAAAATAAACTGTTTTCATACAATAAAAAAAATAAGCAATAGTAGAAGATCACAGTGAAAGGACTCTGGCCAGTGTGGTGAGCATGGCTCTGGCAGGCCTTGCCCTTCCCCCATTCCTTCTACCTTGCTAAAGATCTTCAGACTACATTCTTAAAACTAGCTACCGGGGTCTATTCCCTATTTTGGCCATTTGCTCCTCCTGAATGATCAACTACCAAGGTCAAGCTATCAATGTATTGAACCCCAACAATCAAAAACCCCCTTTGGCTCACCTAATTAACATGCCCAATTAAAATTAAACACCTCATTCTAACATGGGGTTTCCCCTTTTACCTTTATAAACTCATTTGTCTATGGGTCATGTCTATCTCCACTCTATGCAGAAGTATCGAGGTTTTGGGGGGTCCAGGCCCTCAAAAGCCTCCTCCCAGGGCCTGGGAAGTATCTACAACCAGCTGATAATCTAATCTTTGTTGATATTAAATGACTCTATGCACACAAAATTCTTTAGTCCATACACTTTATTCTTCTGAGTCAGTTCTCACTTAACTCCTTTCTTGCCTGATCCTCTCTACAGCTTTCTGCTATTCTCTCTATGTGCTATCTGAATTCCTTCATCTTAGTTCTGCCTCATCTTGGTCTTTCTCATCTGTCTAGTTCATTCCCATCTAGCTCCTCACCCGTCACCTTCTCCCTCATCTTGTGCTTCCCCATCTGGCTCTTCCCCATCTTCCATCTCATTCTTCTAGTACTCTCTTTTAGCCCTTTAATCTAGTTCTTCTCTAATCTAGTTCTCTTCTATCTAGTTCTTCCCCATCTCAGTTCATTCCTCTCCAGTTCTTACCCATCTCCATTCTCTTTGTTCTTCTCTGCCCTTGCTCTGAAAATAAAATTGCCTTTTATCCCTTTGGCCTTTATCTCTCCAAACTATCTTTGCTCCTACAGTGTCTGGCAAGGCAGGAGAAGTGTGCTTGGTCACTAGGCAACTTGGCTAGGCAACTTTCACTACAGCTAGATGTACCTGTAAGTAGGAACACTTTAGTTCTGAGTTAATTGTTAAGGGTGGATCTAAAACTATAGATAAGACTTTGGAAAGGAGAAAGTTAAGCTTAATTAGCACATCCACCAGGCCTTTTCAAACAGATAGTCTGGATGCTTAAGTCTGTTCCTAGAAAGTACAGAGGAATCTCTAATAAGATACTTTCATCTGTCTGGGGATAGTCCTGGCCAGATGCTGCTAATGATGATAATTACAGAAAGGTCTGAAATTACGGATTCTGGCTGCATTACTACACAAAAGGTTATCTAAGTATTCCTTTAGTAGAGGGGAAATAGTGCCCAATCAATGATGGAAAAGCTACAATAGCACATGAGAAATTCATAGCAGGAAATGGCTAATAATCAAAAGCCAATATCACCAAAACTCCTTGAGCCTCAGGTTGACCTCTGGAAAGCCCTTGGCTTCTTCCAGGTATTAGCTTGTCATAATCAGCTGAAATCCTACTTCATATTGTTGCAGCCTGTGGCACAGAGGCAGTCCTGTGTCCTCTGGAACAAGTGTCCCTCCCCCTCTCCCTTGTCCCTTCCCCTTCTCACTCATCCTCTGTTTCCTGTCTTTGTCTCTTACTCTTGCCCTTTGTCATTCTAGGGCAAATAAATCTCTTTTGTGCTGAGAATTTGGTCTTGGGGTGTCATGGGCTGGATACTTTTCTTTTTAGATGTAGCTTTAGGACTGTGAGTACTGGTTTCACAGGCTGCTTTCCCACCTACTATGTTCTTAATGTTTTCAGACAGCAAAGACAGAAAAACGAAAGCAGTGAACAAATCAGAATTGCTATTCCTCACAAGGCTTCATCAGCTTCACACCCGGGATAATAATGTCCATGCAAATAGTTTATAGACCATTAATATCACTGATCCTGACACTGTAGCATGAATAAAAATGGATTGTTGTGATGAATTATGATGGATACTGAGAAGGCATAGACTAAAAAGACACATCTGTCAGTTTACTTAGAACATAGCTGTTTTGAAGACAACAAAACCAATCCATCATTAAAAAGACCTATGTTCCTCTTTGTGAATAATAATTGTGTTGCCATCGATTTCTTAAAGGAAGGCAGACACATAAACAGGCAATACAAATGTCTGGACTTGGAGACGTTTAGAAGCTTTATACTCCAGATGCTAAAGTACAACTGTAAAGAACTTGGCTTTGAATAATTTTGCTGTGCTCTAAGCTCTAATTTTCTCAACAGAAATTAAACACCAGTTCCCAGGCATAATCAGCCAATGACCTATTAGAGTTCATGGAGATCTCCATCCCACTGCAAATACAAAAGGACCCCACAGAGCATGGGAGCAGCTCAGCAGATCCCAGCCCTTCCCAGCCCCCCACCCCAGCATTCCCTATACCTGGGATTAGCTTCAGTGCATTCTCCAGGTACTGGTCCTCTGTGATGTCTTCTCCATTTAACTTCAGCTGCAGCATGAAATCCCGAACAGTCCAGATGAAGTCTGGAAAGAAACTCACAAACTCTGAAGAATTCTTTATTCCATTAGGATTTGGGGAAGACTTTGCCCTGATCAGCTCAGTGAGTTCTGTGACATAACTAGCATTTGGTTAAGGAAAAGTGAATTCATCCACACATTCTCATGATTCTCTTATTAAAAATAAACCACAATAAACACTCTTTTCTTCCCTGGGTCTGCTCTGCCCCACCAAAAGCCACACAGCGACAGGGCAGGTCAGTGCCTCCATATGCATTCCGGAGCACTCAATGAAACATGGCGGCTCAGGTCCTGCAAGGATACTGCAGCTGCTCCAGGGCCTGGTGGTTGATGGTGCTCATGCTGTTGTAGACGAAGGTGCTGCTCAGAAGCACGGCCAGGGCGAAGATCCAGGAGTCATTCTTAGGGTCACCCTGGAAGACACGTGAGGGCAGAGGGCTGAGGAGAGGACTCCTCAGGAGTCTATCTGGACTGGCCCAGGGGCCTTGTTATCCCAGGAAAATTGAAGGCCAAAGCAGGGGCAGCTAGAGTGCTTTTTCTGCCTTGAAGAAGAATCTAAGTTCAGCCTGAGAAACTTAGTGAATCCGTATCGCTCTGCATAGAACAGAGCTCTAAGTGGAGCAAGGACCTTGGTGTAAAAATAAGACAAACTGAATCACATAGAAGAGAGGGTAGGGAATAGGCTTGAAGTCTTTTGCTCAGGAAAAGACTTTCTGAAAGGAAGATCCCATAGACTCTAAGAACAATCAATAAATGGGATCTCATGAATAGGAAAAAGTCTATAAGTTACATATCTGCCAGATTGTCAGTATTCAGAATATATAAAGAACTAAAAACAAAAACAAAAACTGAGCTGGGCAGTGGTGGCGCACGCCTTTAATCCCAGCACTTGGGAGGCAGAGCCAGGCGGATCTCTGTGAGTTCGAGGCCAGCCTGGTCTACCAAGTGAGTCCCAGAAAAGGCGCAAAGCTACACAGAGAAACCCTGTCTTGGAAAACCAAAAAAAAAGAAAAAAAAAACTGAATATCAAGAAAACAGCCTGATTTAAAATTTGGATGGAGAACTAAACAGAGAGCTCTCAAACAGTGAAACACAAAATGCTAAGAAACACCTAAAAAAAGGTTCAGCATTCTCAGCCACCGGGGAACTGCAATTAAAACTGCTTTGTGATTTCATCCTATGACAGTCAGAATGGCCAAGGGCAATAGAACAAACAATAGCACATGCCTGTAAGTGCTGGTACACATAAGATCTCACATGACAGCATGCACAAGGCCTGCACAGGTTCAGAGTAGACAAGGTCCCTGCCGAGAAGAGAAACAGACAAAGTCCTAACAGAACATTAGTTTTAAAAATATGATTGTTGCTTCACAGATGGCTTCAAAGTACTTACAAATATGCCAATGACATCTTTATAACGAAAATCCTAAAATTCACATGGAGTCACAAAATACCCTCTAACCAGATTAATTTTAAGCAAGAACAGCAGAACACATCTGTACCTAGAGTTTTCCTGGTCCTGCCTGCCCACGGTCAGGAAAAATCTCTCTTACCCTCCAATCCTGCAGCCGCTCAGACCCAACCAAGTAAACACACAGAAACTTATATTTTTTATAAACTGAATGGCCATGGCAGGCTTTTTGTTAACTGTTCTTATATCTTAAATCAATCCATTTTTATTAATCTATAAGTTGCCACGTGGTTTGTGGCTTACTGGTATCTTAACATCTGTTTCTCATCATGGTGGCTGGCAGTGTCTCCTGACTCAACCTTCCTGTTCCCACGATTTTCTTTTCTCTTTGTCCCACCTATACTTCCTGCCTGGCTACTGGCCAATCAGTATTTTATATATTAACCAATCAGAGCAACACATTTAACATACAGAACATCCCACAGTACATATCCTGATTTGAAACCAATTACTAGGTGATAGTAATCAGAACAGTACAGTTTATTCAAAAACCTTTTACAAAGTGTGGTTAACAGATACCATAAGAAGAGAAAAGGAAGTGACAATGGTGTAACACAAATCTAAAAGGTCCTATTTATTAAAAAACTCAGAGCCAGATATTGGGATGAATGCTGAAAGATCAGAGAGACAGAACAAGCCAGCTACAAGTTCTTACCTCTACAAAATCCTCAGCCTCAAGAGTGTGGGTTCCTGTTTCCTCACACCCTATATACCTTTCTGTGTCCTGTCATCTTACTTCCTGGGATTAAAGGTGTGTGTGCTTCCCAAACAAAGGCATGAGATCTCCAGTGTTGGGATTAAAGGTATGTGCCACCATGCCTGGCTCTGTTCCCAATATGGCCTTGAACTCAAAGAGGAAATGCTGAGGGATGTCTTTCTGTATGCTGTGAATGTACATTGTCCTTATTGGTTAATAAATAAGCTGCTTTGGCCTATGGCAAGGCAGCTTAGAGGTAGGCATGAGAGAAGAGAGACAGGAAAGAGAAAGACAGAGTCTAGGAAGACACAAGCCAGCTGCCCAATGAGCAACATATAATGGGTTATGCCATGTTTCAGGTAAAGCCATGAAACATGTGGTAAAACATAGATAAATAGAAATGGGTTAAATTATAAAAAGCTTGCTGGTGAGAAGCTTGAGCCATATGCCATCCAGTTTATAAATAATATAAGTCTCTGGGTGTTTACTTGGGGCTAAGCAGCTGTGGACTGCAGGGCCAAGCAAGACTGGAGAAAACTTCCAGATACATTTGGTTGCCCAATGTGTTGGCTCGACTTTCTATTTAAAACTTGAGAGAACTTAAAAAGAAGTTCTAAAATTGAGCTAAGAACAGCTTTCTACTTCATGTCTCATGAGGGCTGAGATATAGAGACACCAAAGTACAGAGACACCAGATCTCTGTCTTCCAAATGATAGGATTAAGGGTGTGTGCCACCACTGTCTGGCCTCTATGTCTAATCTAGTGGCTGATTCAGTCCTCTGATCCCCAGATAAGTTTTATTGGGGTGCACAATATATAACCACACAATGGACAGTGTCAGTCTCAGAATATCATGGTGAATCCCATTAATTTATATAATTAACCTGTGTCAATGAGTATCCTTAAAGTATGATAATAACAAAACAAGTACATAAACCAATGGGACAGAGTAAGAGGCTCAAACTAATTCCATGAATTAACTATCAGTTGATCATTTACAAGGCTGTCAAGAACACACAAGCAGGAAGACGGTGTCTTCAAGAAATAGTGTTGGGGAAACAGGGCATCCACATACGGAAAAGTAGAATTATACAAAAGTCAGCCAATGATATAGAGTCAAGTGCGAAGATGTGAAACTGGATAGAGATCCCACCAGTGTGCATGTGCAAAGGCAATCAGACCAGCATAGGAAGGAATAGTGTAGGGTTCAATGCCAAGGCAGGGGCTCAAGCTGGAAGGATGGATGGACAAAGAAAACATGCTGTACATTTGCAACGGACTCTGATACAGACATACAAAAAAGAAATCCTGTGATATAAACATGTAGATGAACATGGCATAGATTTAGGAAAGTGGAATGACCAGTCATAGAAAGACAAACACCATGAAGATCCCTTGTACATACAAATCTTAAAAAGTTGAATGGAAATAGCAGAATGCTGGTTACCAGTGTCTGGAGGAGGGGATACTTCAGAAGAGATTGGACAAAATTCATGGAATTTCAGTTACAAAAGAAATGAACAGAAAGCATAAAACCATGAGAAGAAAAATTAGTTTCTAAACATGAATCTGGACAATGGCATTTTTAGCTATGACACAAAAAGTACAGGAAACAAAAATCAAAATTAGACAAGTAGGGCAGAATCCAACTCAAAAACTCCTTGCCAGAAAAAGAAATAACCAAGAAAAAAATAGAAAACAGAATGGGAGATCAATGTTTGCAAGCTACATGTTTTCTAGGAAATATTCAAAATATATATAAAAAAAATTGTGCAACTCAACAGAAAGACTAATTTAATATGCGATTGAATATGAGGAAGAACTTAAATATGCATTTCTAAAAGAAAATCACACAAGTAGCTAATAAGTTGATGAACAGATAGTGAACATCACTGATCTTTAGGGAACTAGAAGTCAAAATTGAAATGGAGTATAATCACACATCTTAGGGTGACTATCAGTAAAAATACAAAAGTCAACAAGGTTTGAAGAAGGTAGAGAAAAAATGGACTGGGTGCTATTGGATAGGACATAAATTGTATAAACACTCTGGAGTGCATTAGAATGTTTCCTAAATTAATAAAAATAGAAGTTCTGTATGATCCAGAGATCTCATTTCTATGCATAAGGAATGGTTAATCTTCATTGTTGACTTGATGGATCTTTAAATCACCATGGATTTAACAAATCTCTGAGCATTTCTATGAGGGGTTATCTAGATTACATTGCCCGGGAGACTTGTTGAAGATGAGTAGTACTGCTCCATTGGCTGGGTCTCAAGCTGAAGGAAAAGGAGGAAGAGAGCGAACACAGGACTTCACTCCTCTGCTTCACAGATGTAGATGAAATGTGACCAAGTGCCTCATGTTGCTGCTGCTTGTGTTGACGGGCTGAATCCCCTGGAGCTGTCGGAACAAACCCCTTCTCCTCTAAGTCAGATTTTGTTTTTGGTTTTTGTTTGGTTGGTTTTTGTCAGTTATTTGGTTATAGAAACAGAAAGTAGATAAGACAGTGCAAACCCAGAGGAGTGAGGACAATCTCCAAGAGCCAGGCTCATCCGTGTCTCTTGCACCATTATTCAGAATAGTCGAAATGTTGAACAGACTTAAATGCTTCTCAGTGACCGAGTGGGTAAAGACGAGGTGGAACATGAAGACAGCATTTAAAAAGGAAAGAAAGCCTGTCATTGGAAACAGTATGTAACAAAGACTCTTGGGGTCCTGCTCCTCAATACCCTTTTCCCACAGTCTGTGAAAGAATCTAACAACCAGCTGAGGAATCTAATCTTAATGAATCTATGTACATGAAACTCTTTAGTCAATATACTTATTCTTCTGAATCAGTTCTCTCTATATATAGCTTTTATTCCACTCTCTTACTTAGCTCCTTTCTTGCCTGATTTCTCTCTGCATTTTCTGCTGTGCTTTCTAAATTCTATCTTAGTTCTCCCATCTAGTTTTCCCCCATCTAGTTCATCCCCAGCTAGTTATTCCCCATCTAGTTCTTCCTCATCTTCCATCTCATTCTTCTAGTCCTCTCTTCTAGTTTCCCTCTAGTCTCTGAGGCTTACAGTTATATACCCATACAAAGCAGCAATCCTCTGACCAAGGCAAGGTCACACAGGCTTGAATTCTTACAGGTTCAAACAGAGGTGATAAGATCCACCCAAAGAGCAGTAATTGTCAGATATCCTTTGCAACCCAAAAGGGAAGTGACTAATGGGGAACAGAATCAACTAAAGGCTAAATTCGGTTAATAGATATGAAAAGGGGGATATAGGTACTTAAACTATATTCTTAGAAGTGGTTAGGTAAAATTAGGATTCTATAAGTCACTGCCTTTATTTCTTGGAGCTGTATCTCTCTCAGATTAACTCAGCTGCCCGTTTTCTGGAAGGGCAGGGGAAGTGTAGCTAGGTAACTAGGCAACCTGTGTCACAGTTTGATATACCTGGTATGTAAAAGCCCTTTTGTTCTGAGTTAATTGGAAGTCTAGAGATAACACTTGGAAGAAAGAAGGTTAAGCTTAATTAGCACATCTACCAAGCCTTCTCTAACAGATAGTCTGGATGCTTATCTGTCTGAAGTCTGTCCTTAGAAAGTCTGGGAAATATCTCAGATAAGATACTTTTGTCCAGAGAAGGTCCTGGCCGAATATTGCTAATGATGATAATTACAGAAAGGTCTGAAGTTGGGGTTCTGGCTGTGTGACTGCTGTTAGCACAGTTTGGAAATGTTATCCAAAGACCTTAATTGTATAGGGGAAACTGTTTCTAATGAATCATCAAACACACTGTTCTAGGAATGGAAAAGCTACAATAGCACACAAGAAATTCATTGCAGGAAATGGCTAATATTCAAAAGCCAATATCACCAAGACTCCTTAAGACTTGGCTTTATCCTCTGAAAGAGTTCTTAACTCTTCCAAGTAATAGCTTTTGCCATAGTCAGATGAATTCCTACTTCATATTTCTGCTGCTCACAGCAAGTATTTATAAACCTTAGAAAAGTGTGCTAAAAGACACAATCCAAATACAGAAATGCAGTGTTACTAATGCCTCTCTGGAGTGAAATGGAAAACATGGGAATTTAGACATTGCTCTCATATGTCTAAACTAAGGGAAGGAATAAAGAATGAATCAGCTGGCAAGATGATGCAGGGTGGAAGCCTCTTATTGTGCAAGCCCAACAGTTTATTTCAATGTCTGGACCCCCATGAAGGTAGAAGGAGTTGTAGCATGTGTGTGCGCGCGCGCGCACACACACACACACACACACACACACACACACACACACACACACACAGATGCATACCATGTACCACATAATATCTCACATACAACAATAATTACTTTTAGATCACTCAACTCACTTATTTAAGAAAGCCAAATTCATCCTAATTAGTTACTATGGGACAAACATGTACCTTCACTGAACGTACAGAGTCAGCTTTCTCAAGAACTTCCAGAATAAGTTTCACCATAAAAAAAAAAAAAAGTGAACCCAAGAAGTTGTACAGACAGCTCAGTGGTAAGAACACTTGCTGCTCTTCCAGAGGGCCTCAGTTTGGTTCCCAACATCCACATCAGGCTGCATCTCACTTTCTGTAACTCTAGCATCAGGGAATCCAAGGCCTCTAAACACCAAGAATGCCTGGACTCACATGCATATACCACAGGCAGACACACATACTACACACAATAAAAATATATCTTCCAAAAATGTAAACCTACCTCCTTAACCTCATTTCCAAAATATCCTTGGTATCTCAGAAAACGAGTCAGAAGTCATTCTTAATCCACTGAGATGGGCTGATGTCACCCACCTTCTCATCAAAGCATCCTTCCACCTAACAGTTCCTAGTATGATGTCATCCACCTTCTCATCAAAGCATCCTTCCACATACCTGTGCCTAGTATGATGTCACCCACCTTCTCATCAAAGCATCTTTCCACATAACTGTCCTAGTATGATGTCATCCACCTTCTCATCAAAGCATCCATCCACCTAATTGCTCCTAGTAGAAGTATCACTGTGGTGCCTGGGTCACCTTTCAAAATGGAAGACTTTGTTCATCTAGCTGTGGGAGTACTGATGGGTAACAGCTCTCAAATGCCAGCATTTTGAATGACAAAGATTTCCAGAGCAGACTTCCAGTGATGGGTAGGCAGGAGAGATGAAGACTCAGTACCCTTGACCCAACAAAGGCTAGCTCAAAAGTTGCCATTCCAGCTTTCCTGGAGTTCAGAGGTCAGAGACTGCCCCATGACAGCTCATCCTCTCTCCATCCTGCTTCTTTCCAGTTACTGGACTACATCAGAGTACACACAGGTAGGATCCTCAGTGAAACTAGGAGGGTTCTTGAAAAGGAAAAATCTTTATTTTGTTCACTAATATCTAACTACTATGCCTAGAATCTAGGAATTTAACTGCTAAGTAAACTTTTATTGAATCAACTCATTCACTTTTATTGAATCAAATCAAATGGCAAGAAATAAAAGCATGTTTTGCTTAATATAATACATCTGACCACTGGGCAGTGGTGGTGCATGACTTTAATCCCAGCACTCAGGAGGCAGAGGCAGGCAGATCTCTATGAATTCTAGACTAACCTGGTCTACAGAGCAAGTTCTAGGACAGGCTCCAAAGCTACACAGAGAAACCCTGTCTCAAAAAACAAACAAAAAAGACAACCAAAAAAATCTGACATTATCTAAGTGTGAAATCTAAACAGATCAGTGTTCATCTCACCTGCTGTCCTTCAGTTGTAGAACTATTAGATCTATTCATGAATAGATCAATCAGTTAGATAACAAGGGGTCATATGGGTCAGCCTTGCTGCAAGCCCAGGAAAACAGTGGAATCCAGCTATTATCACAAAAGCTACTACTTGGAAAGGTCAAGGAGTTCTCCGAAGGTCAAGCCATGGCTTAAGAAGTCTTGGTGATATTTTAACTTTTGTATATGTATTAGCCGATTCCTACAATGAAATACCTATCAAGCATCCGAGGCCAAACGATCTCCTGAATTAAGGTAAGTTAAGTTCAGACCCTCCTTTCTTATACAGCCTTAGTGGTATTTATACTAACATTATAGGCTCCTAACATTTACCTAATCACCTCTAGGCATGTAGTTTGAGCACATAAATTCCCTTTTTGTGATACATTAACCGATTTTAGCTCTTAGTTGGCCTCCTCCTTTACCACACCCCTTTTGGGCTATAAAAGAAAGCCTGATGGTCTCTGCCTGAGGAAAACTCTCATCTGCCTTTAGGACCCTGTAAGAATTCAAGCCTGGTGACCTTGCTATTGTATGGGTTATATAACTGCAAACTTCAGACACTTAGGATTTTGACTGGAGAACTAGATGGAGAACTAGAAGAATGAGATGGAAGATGAGGAAGAGCCAGGTGGGTAAGAATGAGATGAGAAAGACCAAGATGGTGCAGAATTAAGATGGGAGAATTAAGACAGAACTTAGAGGAGACAGCAGATAAAAGTAGAAAGAAATCAGGCAAGAAAAGAGCTAGGCATGAGAACAGAACAGGAGCTGTGTAGATAGAATTTTATCCCTGAGGAATAAAGTAGAAGGACGAAAGAGCTCAGTGTACTTAGATTCTCCCCCTACCCCCAAGAAAATAATTCATGCCAATTGTATCTTCTCCTCTGGGCCCCTGAGAAGAAGATTATTAAGGCTGGACCATAATAATTTTCAAGACAGCCTGAGCCTCATTTTACCTTTTCCACATCCCCCAGGCCTTCAGTGTCCAGGAGAACCAGGGTGTTCTTTGGCTTGGTGGGATGTGGCACACACCACATCCAGATACCCTTGGTTTCAGACTGCACGGTGGATCCCAGAGGGAACCCTGAGGGAAGAGGTGAGGAGTCAGGGTCGGTGTGTGAACATCCTGCACAGAGCCTCGATGGAGGATAAGGTAGGCAGAGGAGTGATATTGGAAGTTGTAACTCGGTCCCCAATCCCTTCCTCAGCCTCTGCTACCTGTCTCCCACGCAGCTGCCTCTGTGATCTCACTATGGTCCCTGAATTGATGAACCCAATGACTGGAGTGGAATCTCAGAAACTGTTGACAGAAGCACATCCCCATTAAGTCCTTCTCCCGGGTGTTTGGACCCAGCCATAAAAAGGCAAAGCAGAGGACAGTGCCCATGAGATGCAGATGTGAACAGTAGAACTGGCAATGCTGTGAATCTCAACACTCAAAACGGAGCTTCATCTTTCCTCAAAAGTGCCTTAGTTTATAGTCCTCTGTTTCAAGCTAGAGGGGACATTTAACATGAGAATGAGGTCACCCAGGGCTCCAAAAGCAAACAAAGAGGCATCCAGGAATCAAAAAACATGGAGCTCCTTGGTAGCTGCAGTAAGAGTGTGTTGAGTCAGCCACTGTTGTACACACCTGTAATCCCTGTAGGCAGGAGACAGAGGCAGGAGAATTGCCATTAGTCTGAGACCAGCAGGGACTACATAACTAGAACCAGGCCAACCAACAATATTGCCTCAAAAAAAAAAAAAAAAAGCACTTTTCACGAATTGTGGGAAATGGTGTGGTTTCCAAGTCAGAGACATGCAAGAAGGAAAAAAAAACCTAGAAAAAGGAAATTGTTATACTAGTTCTTGTGTTCAAAGTTATTAAAGAAAAGCGACAAAAAATTGCAGCTATAAAAGGATATAAAGTCATTTTTAAAGTTTTTTTCGGTATTTATTTCTAAATAAATAATTTTTAATATTTCCTTATTTCATTTTTTGAACATCATCAGATTTTGCCTGCACGTATGTAAGTGCACCATGTGCATGCCTGGTGCCCATAAAGGCCGAATAATGGCATCAGATCCTGTAGAGCTGGAGTTAGAGAGAATTTTGAGTCACCACGTGGGTGCTGGGAACCAAATCCTGTCTAAGAGCAGCAAGTACTCTTAACCACTAGACCATCTATCCAGCCCTATCCATGATTTTTAAAGTCCCAAGTAGTCAAAGACCTTTCTATCCTGATAGAAATATTTTATTGAAAAAGGAATCCGGCTGTATGAGACCAGAGACTGACACACAAGATCCCAATCCTTAGGGCATCAGAGAGGCCCTGTCTCCAGGCCTCCTAGGACAGATTTCCCTTAGTGGAATGGAAGGAAAGAATGCAGGAACCGATTATTGAGGAGCAGTAATTAGTCATGCGCATTAGCATGAGAGGATGGCTTCGCTGACAGGAGTTTGGCTTTCCTTTGTTCTAACTGGGAATAAGAATTAAGATCAGGTGACACAGACAGTCAAACCTTTGGCTAGTACCCAGCATGCTTCTCACCGTGATTCTGTCCTGCCAGACGGTTCATCAGGTAGGACTTCCCTGTTCGATACAATCCAACAATAGCCACGACTACCACTGGCTGTGAAATCGTGTCCAGGATCTCGATGGCTTTCTGGTTCACAGACAGCTGCTCCTTGAAGTTTTCCACCAGACAAATGGGAGCCATCATTTCTGGTCTGGCCATAGCCACATGCCAAGCTAGAAGAATCTGCAAGAAGAATACAGTTAGTCTCCGCCTCAGTGTTACTCCAGCCCTAGAGTAGCTTAGGACTGATGACATTTGTACATTCCTATTGGCAGCGAGTAGACACAGAGGACATTCTCCTCTTTCTCCATCATTCTTCCAGAGTTCTCAAGAAGCTTTTGGTAAGACACGGGCTGCCATCATCTATAAAGTTTTACTTCAGTATGATAAAAGCCAAACAATGATTACCTTCATTAAGGTCCTACAATATGCTAAGCCTTTTAATGAACGCCTTTAGCATGTGACCTCCCACAATCTGTAAGTACCTACTAGTTACAGACTACTGCACACTGCCAATGATATATGTTAGTTTCCAAAACCTTAACAACCCAGCAAAATGGCAGGCCAGTGGGTTCTAAGACCTTGTTTCCTCTGTGTATATATTTTAAAGTGGCTGAAAATGCATAGGAGCTTTGAAAGGCAGCCGTGAATTACACAAATACTGAGATGTCCAAGTGAATAAACAGTGTGTTTACTTGACATTTCACTGCCTAGCCCTACCCGCAACCAGACACAGATCCTGTCTGCAGGAAGCAAAGCAGACCTTAATTGCCACAGGCTAACCTGGAGCTAACCTGGTCTCTGTTTTACCAAACTTGGATTTCAAGCAGGGACTATTTCTTGAATAGGATACCAAAATCTCAACGTGAGTGAACAAATAGATAAAATTCACTCTGTAAAATTAAGGATTTTTCTGCACAAAATGATTTATAAAAAGAGTATAGAAAGGCAACCCAAGGATGGGTGAAGAGTACTGTAAATTACATATGTGATATAAGATTAAACAAATTTAAAAAGGTTATCTTAAACAAAGAACCTCTACAGTTCACCATAGACAACTCAATTTCAAAATGGGCAAAACACTGGATTAGGCATTTCTCCCAAGAATGTCTACAGATGGCCATAAGCACATGAGATAACATTCAGTTTGCTAATCACTCTGTAAAAGAAAACGCTAAAATGTTAAAGAATTTATTTGAAAAAGATACACTGTACAAACTGGAAATACCAGGCTGAAAGATGAAGTGTCTATGTTCCCATGATGACACGTCACTCAGCTCTATTAGGAAAACGTGGGAGCAAATGAAGAAACTTCAGTTACTCAAGTTCTGTCTTGGAAGACTGGGAACCTGCTGTAAAAGTCTAGAGTCACATGATCTCCTGTGATCTGGCTTCTTATACTTCACTGAGGTTGAGTCTTGCCTCTGGCTAACACACATATTTACCTGAAATCACTTGCTTGGTTTTGCTCCTGTTTGCAGTTTAAGCAAGAGTGAGGTTTCTTTGAGACTTGCTTGGTTTTGTTGCTCAATAACCTTTCAAACGAAGTCTCCATTATAATAAGGCTTTAGGAAACACTGAGGAAGTAACACTCAAAACCACAAGATGTCACTTCATACCCACCGGGACAATGACTACACAAAACAAAAACAAATAAATGTGAACCACATTTTTAAAAAACTTAGATATTTGTGCAGTGTAGCTAAGAACAGAGAATTATACTACCTCATGGAGAATAGACTTGTTGTCTTATAAATGAATAAAAACATTTGATCCAAGAACTCTGCTTTGATTATATACAACACACAGATAAGGGCTTGAACAGACCTTTGAGCAGCAATGATCATGGCAGCCATATTCACAACACCCAAAATGTGGAAATGACCCACTCTCTCATCAACAGATCGTCTACAGATGTGTAGATTAACACAATGTAATATTATTCAGCCACAGAAAGGAATAAAACTCTACTTCGACCTGCAACACGGATGAGCTTCTCTGCAACTTAGTCCCATATACGAGAATAAGATCATAGCATGAAAATGCATAGAGCCCTATATGGTTTATAAATCTCACATACACCCTAAACATCAACGAAGAGGATTCTGACTATCTACTTATGCTTAATAAGTTAGTGAGATAGAAACTAAATTTATTTTAAATTGGTATTTGCCAAGCCCTTGTGCTGAAATTTTCTTATTTGATTCCTACACAGAAAAGATGCTCTTCTGACTGCAGTTGCCTGTGAGCCTGGCCAGGGACTCTGTGTCTGTGGTCCCAGCTAAGGCAGGCAGGCTCCCTCCCAGGACTGTTCCCGCAGCACTGGCCTGTGGCCTGAGTTGAAGCTGCCAGAGCAGGGGAGCCTGGACCATCAGGCTGCCACTTTGCATCTGTCACTTATCAAAGGAAAGAAACTGAGCTTCAGAGACCTAAAGCCAGCCACAGACCCCTACAAACCAGACAACACAAACCTGCCTCTCCCAACCTTCCCTCAGCCGCCACTTTGAAAATCAAGTCCAGGTTCCAGACTAAGTTGTTTCTGAAAGGAAGAAAAAGTAAATATACCTGGTTCCCACACCACAGCTGCAAGCACAGTTCTGGGCTGCCTCGGGCTCCACTCTGCTTTCCTACCTCTGGCTTCCTTTGCTCCTCTTTTTATAAGCCAACCCACATCCAACACACACACACACACACACACACACACACACACACACACACACACACACACGCTGCAAAAAAATCACATGCTGCAGCAAAAATAAAACTGAAAGTCAAGTACTCCAAAGCCCTGTTGATTTAACCAAGATGCTGGAGGCCAGTGAGTTACTCTGCTGACTGAGGGATCGGTCCTCCCACTGTGGAAAGCTTTCACACTTTCTTTTCCTGGAACCCCTCTCCTATGTCCTCAGCACAGAAAACAAAACAAAACAAACAAACAACAACAAAAAAAAAAAAAAAAACACAGTAAACCCGAGGCACCACCTAAGGGAAGTTCCACAGTCCAGGGCTGATGCAAGCATGTTTCTCTCAGTGGAAATTCCCTGTGCTTACTTAGCGAAGAGCTTTAATGTTTTTAACCCGTCTTCTGAAACAGAAACCATTCATCTCAACACGGATTTTAAAAGAAGCGATTAGAAAATACTAAGAAGGGTCTGCGAGATAGCTCATGGGGAAGCGCTCTGCAGGCTGCAGCTGGAAAAGCTGGTGACAGAGCTCCATCTGTGGACCCACGCCAAGGTGGAGGAGAGAACTGACTCCACAGAAATCGTCCTCTCACCTCCACATGGGTGTCCTGGCATGGGGACACACAGAAATGAACATATTTATTTAAAAAAAGAAAATAATTACAATTCTAGGAAGACTTAGATTTTAAAATGAGTATGATTAGGGACACCAAACAGCTAAGCAGCTTAAGACTTTCAAGGAAAAACAATACAAATTAAATACAAATGTCTCTTTTCACAAATTATTAATGTCTGATTTAAAGTAAGACCTTTAGTGAACAGAGCTTGTCAAACAGTTTAAAATACCATCTTCAACACAGCTGGTTTTCCTTTCTAAGAGCTGACATCTTGGTGATGAGCTCCTGCCTGTGAGGGACCAGCCGCTCAGGCAAGCCTCCTCCAGGAGCAACCTTAAAGCAGACAGGGTGGGAGCAGCTGTGTGAAGAGCTCTGATGACACCAACCAGAGCAGCCAGGGCTGAGGGACAGCAGCACTGGAGTCAACCCAGCCCCCTCCTGCCTTCCCTCCTGCCATGAGCACCTGAACCCTCAAAAGTACAGGGCGACTCCAGGAAAGGCAGGAAAACAAAACCTGCTAAACACATCTGCTAGATGCCCTGTTACTCCTGGGAAAACTATTAGCAATCTGTCACCAGGCAAACCTGGATCCTCAGAACAATGGCATGCTCTAACCCTGTGCCTTGAGGTCCAGAGGGCTGATGAGGCCTTGGGAATTCAGACAAAGCAAACTATGGGTCCAAGCCTCTGCCACATCAGTGTGCTCTACTCAGACATTGCTGGAAGAATGTAAATCTTTCCTGTTCAAAAATGTTATCCAAAATTTCAATTGCAAATTTCTAGACATGTCAATAAACATGATCAAATATCCCTAAAGTGAGAGCATAGAAAGAGGTTCACAAGTAATCCAGACTTGATTAGCAATCATTAATAATATGACAATTGATTGCTACACTCAAAGATAGAATGAAAAGAATTACAGATTTCTTATTACAAAACACAAATCTGTTTTAAAAACCATCATAATTAAGATTTGAATAATGCATTTAGCAACCACTTAAACACTGATAGATTAGAAAGGAGAAGTGGAGAAATACATGACTGATATTGAAATGAAATCCATCCTGAATGAGAATTATCATAGGAAAAAAGAAGCTCTAAGTTGGAAAGACAGAGAGCTACATGAGAGCATAAGGTAACCCAGACTCAGAAAGACAAATAAGGTATGTACTCACTCATAGGAGGATACTAGATGTGGAACAAGGATGATTGGACTGCTACTCACATCACCAGGGAGGCTACCTGGAAAACAGGACCCCAAGAAAGACACGGGGATCGCCCAATGATGGAGAAATGGCTGAGATCTACATGAACAACCTGGACATGAGTGGGAGCAATGAAGGGCGAGGATCGAGGGAAAGAGAGCCTGTGGGAGCAGGAGATCCCAGCTGGATCAAGAACAGAGAGGGAGAACAAGGAATAGGAGACCATGGTAAATGAAGACCACATGAGAAAAGGAAGAAACAAAGTGCTAGAGAGGCCCACAGAAATCCACAAAGATACCCCCCAATAGACGGCTGGCAATGGTCGAGAGACAGCCGGGACTGACCTACTCTGGTGATGGGATGGCCAAACACCCTAATAGTCGTGCCAGAAACCCCATCCAAGGACTGAGGGATCCGGATGCAGAGATCCACGGCTAGGCCCCAGGTGGAGCTCTGGGAGTCTAATTAGCGAGAAAGAGGAGGGTTTATATAAGCAAGAATTGTTGAAACCAAGGTTGGATAAAGCACAGGGACAAATAGCCAAACGAATGGAAACACATGAACTATGAACCAAAGACTGAGGGGCCCCCAGCTGGATCAGGCCCTCTGAATAGGTGAGACAGTTGATTGGCTTGATCTGTTTGGGAGGCAACTAGGCAGTGGGACCAAGTCCTGTGCTCATTGCATGAGTTGGCTGTTTGAAACCTGGAGCTTATGCAGGGACACTTGGCTCAGTCTGGGAGGAAGGGACTGGACCTGCCTGGACTGAGTCTACCAGGTTGATCTCAGTCCTTGAGGGAGGCTTTGCCCTGGAGGAGGTGGGAATGGGGAGTGGGCTGGGGGGAAGGGGAGGGGGACATGAGAGGGGAGAACAAGGGAATCCGTGGCTGATATGTAGAACTGAATGGTATTGTAAAAGAAAAGAAAAAAAAAAGAAAAGAAGTCTGCAGGACTTGACAGCAGGGTCTGAAGGACCTGAACAGGATCTCCTGTGAGGGGGAAATGCGGAAGACAACCAGCACATAGAGAATCACTGGCCTGGGCCTGAGAGGACAGGTCAGTGCATGTGCAGCCTGTGTGAGGCCAGGGCAGCAACTCCAAGGTCAAACAGGCTGCCCTGGTGACAACAGGCTGTCAGGAGGAACCCATCACTCTCATGAGCCTAAATCCAGCTCGGGTATTCCACCTGACACTGTCTCCTCCTGCATGGCAGAGCAGTGCTGGGATAAATCATTGAACCAGTCACTGTCATGGGGATGCCATGGGAAAAACATGCATGGATACACTTATGTCGTCCACATGTCAGATTATTGAAGAACAATGCATTCACAAGCTGCATCAACTTTCTTGCCTTTCATTTCACAGGCACTTTTGTTTTTTCTGAGGCTTCTGCTTCTGGCAAGTGTAAACTGGTTCCTTCCAATCCTGGTAACCAATACATTGCCTCTCAGATCACAGACTGTAGTGAACACAGTGATACACAGTATCAAGAAAGGTTGCAGCGGTGCAAGGTTAAAGCAGAGTTGTGGAAGGAAAAACAGAGTTGAAACACATGCAGCAGAGAGAGCTATTCTGGAACAGGGTGGCCAATAAATACTCAGTTGGTTCAAGGCACAGTGTCAGTTCAAGATCCAGAGAGGGTTCAAGGGGTAGATTGCTCCACACCTCAGAGCTGACTCCAGGCATAAGGGGTCTGAACAAATGGGAGCTCAAGTGAGCCACTTCACTTAGGGCTGGTCATGGTGAGCAGAAGTCCTGGGATAGAGTAGAGAGTCTGTTGCCTTGTGTCTAGTGATGCACACATCAGGTGGCCTGATGATGACTCAGTGGGTATGATCCAAGTGAGGGCAGGACAGTGCTCGTTGCTCTGGTGTTTTGACAAGCACACAAGCTTAGGCAAGGTCTTCAGATATCATGGGTCTCGGTGTTCCTGGCTTGATATATTTATGGGTAGGAATAATTCATTTGTATTAATTAGTTATTTATCAACCTATGTTTTACTATCTCGCTGGACACTCGCACACATAAGGTACAGAGTCATTTTTGCCTCAGCATTTGTTTTCAAAATGAAGCAAACTACAGTTTTATAAAATGGAGTCACCCAGGGCAAGGCACACTCTGAAAACTACTGTCCTATATAATACAAAGGAACACAGATGGGCACAGTCCATGCTCTGCACACTTGGTCTCTCTCAGTGCTAGAACCAGGAGCTTCTGTTCTCTGAGTTTGAGCTGTGGTGGGGATCCAAAACCATCAAGCACATGCCACGGTGCCCTGGGATGCACTGGGTGGTGGGCAGCCATGAGACACAGTCGTGCAGGTGGGAGTGACTGACAGACACACTCCAGGCTCAGGCTGTGGAGGCCTGAGGACAGGCAGCCATGCCTCCTGTACCGGGAATGACATGGCTCCTGTGGATGACTGCTGAGCCTGAGAGTTCTGAGCAGGTGGCTAGAAGATTCTTTGGTTTGTGAAACTGCCTCTTGCTGCAATTTGTGTGCAGCAGACAGGGGCTGAGAACTCGGAACCCCAGTGAAAGGATGACTCCATTTCCACAGCTTCTTCCTTATTGCATGGTGGTTTGCTACTGGATAGGATCTGAAAATGGTTAGGCACACAGCTCAGCTCCCAGGACTTCTCTTCATTCCAGAACTTCATTCTCTATTTTCAACCCCACTTCCCCCAAAGCATCTGGGAGACACGGCTTTGTTTAGACAAACCCACAAACGGAAGTGTCTACCTGGACTACAGGCCACATGACCTCTGGGACTTGCAGTGGCAAAGAACATACAAAGACAGTCAGTCTGAGAGCGGATGATGCTCTGTGCTTAAGGCACCTGTGTCCTGTGTCCAGCACCAGCCGGGAAGGCGGCAGCAGAGAGGGACGGTACACACCAAGTATGACCCCAATGCCCCAGACCTGGAAAATTCTATGGGAGCATCAAGAGGGAGGCTCTTCCACGTCTCTGTCTTCCAGATATTAAAATGTTATGTGTTCTTTTCATATAGCACATTATTTTTAAGAATTTAAAAAGTTTTTGATCTTTTGAAAATCCCTGTCTTGTGTTTACTTAATCTTATTGTTGTTGACTATGAGGCAGGGTCTCTTTGAATGGTTCAAACTTGCCACAAATTTGTGATCCTCCTGCCTCACCTTCTAAGCATCAGGATGGTAGGTATGGGGTTTATTTATTTTATTTACTATGTAACTATTTTTTTAATCTCCTGCTCTGTTCTTTTCCTCTTTCTCTACTTTTCTCTTTTATAACCTCTCTTGCTACACATTTTTTTTTTTTTTTTTTTTTTTTTGGTGTTTTGAGACAGGGTTTCTCTTTGTAACCTTAGCTGTCCTGGGTGGAACTCACTCTGTAGACCAGACTGGTCTTGAACTCATAGATGTGGCTGCCTCTGCATCTCAAGTGCTGGGATTAAAGGCATGCATCACCACCTCCCGTCCAATATTTCATTATTCCCATTATGATTATTGTGGGAGGTTGCCTATGGTATTGTTACTGTGGTTTATTTTCTGCGCTCTGACCAGTGCTGGTGATTAAGCACTCGGTAGAAGAAAGCTTACTATGCAAATCCTCACATCAATGTGTAAAATAGATTCACTCTCACAGATGCACAAACCACAACAATGAAACACAAGAATGTGAGGAAACAAAACTTTCTCAAAAGATCTTAACATGTCAGCAACTGAATCTAAACACGTTTAAATTAGGTAAAGTACAGAAGAAATCATTCAAGAGTTAACTTTAAAAGGACTGCAATTTCAAAAGGATAGACAGCTGAAGGAAATAATCAAAACAATATAGGAAATGAGTGATAATAGAGAACTTCTAAAAATGAAATTTTTGGCTTTGTAATAAATATTTAAAATCCAGGAGAAAGCATCACCAACAGACTAAATTAACTGAAAGTTAAAATATCAGGGCCTCAAAGGTTAATGAGTTATTGATTTCAGAGAAGAATAAAGAAAAAATTATGATGACCTCTAGGACATGACTGAGAGACCAAAGAATAACATTTTTATTAGAATAGAATGCTGAGGACTGGAGAGATGACTCAGAGGTTAAGAGCACTGGCTGTTCTTCCAGAAGTCCTGAGTTCATTTCTCAGCAACCACATGGTGGTTTACAACCATCTGTAATGAGATCTGGCCCCCTCTTCTGGCATGCAGGCAGAACACCATATACAAAATAAATAAATAAATAATTTTTTTTAAAAAAAAAAAAAAGAACGCTGAAATAGAAACTAAAGACATGGAAAATCTGTTCATTGAGGCAATATTGTAAAATGTCCTGTATCTATTGAAAGATTAGGATGTTGTCCAGGTACAGAGATAATTTAGACCACCACATAAATATGACCAGAAAATAATCTTGTCATATTACATTTTTGGTAAAATGCAGAGAGTACAGAGCAGGAAAAGAATGCTGGAAGCCACTAAGAGAAGAGCCAAGTTATTAACAAAGTACCTGATTGGCAAACCAGTCAGAACAGCAGCACATTCCTTGACAGAAATGCTGAAGGCCAGAGTGTGGAACTATGTATTCTGAGCACTCAAAGAAAAGAACTGACAACCAATGTGACTACAGCAAATTTGTTCTTTACAAAGACCTTCAGGACGAACATAACTAAAACAATGCTGACCACTGAGGCTGCAGTGAGGAAGACACTCATAGGAAAATAAAAACACAAGGAAAAAGACAGAAAGCTACAGTCACAAGAGCTCAGGAGAAAGTAACTCCTGCAGTTCTCAGGAATTGACAGTATTGATTCACCACTGCCTGCCTTTCTTCTTTCTTCCTTTCTTCTTCCTTCCTTCCATTCTTTCTTTGTTAATAGATTGGCAGTGGGGATAATAAACAGGAGGTTAATATGTGCTTAACACAGAAAGGGACAAACACGGGGTCAGGACAGCCCAGGACATGGCTTGTTAAGCACCCAGGTTGTCAATGTAAATTGACTCATAGATTCATTTTATATCTGAAGAGACCAATTGAGAAATCATTTATTGTTCACTATTGTAATCCCTATAACCAAGAGACTGAGGCAGGAGGATTGGGGTTTGGGTGGCTGCCCTAAATATCAAACTCTAACCCTGAAGAACAGGAAGAGGGGAGGGGGGGACTCAGTGTAGACTGTGACCCTGCAGTCAGATGGTGCAATGTGTGCAGTACAGGACACTTCGAGACAAAAAGTTCAATGTTGAAAACAAGTCAGGTTCATACTCCAATAGTCTCTGTAACATTCCAGCATGAAGTGGGGAGGGTCACACGAGCCTTCCCCTCCAGCTGAGGAGCTATGGACAGTTGATGACTGCCAGGAGAGGGAAAGTCGGTTTTCTCCGGGAGTGTGGTCCTTGGTGTGTTGACTATCCAGGGGATGATTCTACTCCATGTGTGCATGGGCAGCACTGACTGGACTCAGTGGTCTTTGAAGAAGGGGAGGAAGAGGAATGGGGAGGAAGGGAAGGAGCGGAGAGGGGGGAGAGGGAGGGAGGGAGGGAGGGAAAGGAATGGGGAGGGAGGGGAAGAAGGAAGAAGTTGGGAGGGGGAGTTTGGAGGAAATTCTGTTGTAAGGGAGCAGTAGAGGGTGAGTAAGGCTGAGTATAATTAAAATACATCAGATTTATGAAGTTCTCAAAATTCTCAAAGAATAAATATTATAAAAGTTTTTGATAAAGTTAACATTTATTGGAGTACAAAATACACACAGAGAAAGTACAGGCTGGGCAGTGGCCGGACTCTGTAAGCATGAGGACCTGATTTCAGATCCCTAGCACCTGAGTTCAGATCCCCAGCACCAGGTGAAAATCCTGGTAGTGGGAGGGGAGCCAGGGGCATCCCTGGCACTTGCTGACCAGCCATTCTGACTGAATCAGAAATCCCTGGTTCACTCCTCAGGTTCAGTGTGAGAGTGAGGATAACACTATTGTTGACCTCCACAGGGATGCACACCCACATACAGCCACACATGCACATACATACAAAAATATAGAAAATCTGACTAGACAGCTTGATGTATATTTACAATGTGACATATATGTATTAGTGAAACTCAGATTTTTTATAGAACATCTTTAGTACTTCAGAAGGAGGAATAGGAGCACACACCTATAATCTCAGGACTCACACTGAGGCCCAAGGTTTGCAAGTTGAAGGACAGCCTGTGCTACATAGAGGTTGCTGGCCAGCCTGGGCTACAAAGTGAAACTGCTTCTGCCTTCTACCTTGAAAACAAAGGAGCAGAAAGAAAAGAGAAGAGGGAGGAATGGAGAAGGACAGAGGTGGGGGAGAGGAGGGGGAGGGGATAGAGCAGCAGTGAGACACACAGGAAAGACAGAGGACCACAGGGCTTCCCTCAAGCTCCATCATGGCCGCCCTTTCCAAAGGTCACCGTGTTCTTCCTTCTGTGCGTTTGTTGTCTACTTCTAGTTAGTTTTTACCTCTATTGTGTAGTAGTGCTGGTGCCTAACCCAGGGCTCCAGGCCTTAGCTATCGCTCTGACCTCTTGGGCTTTCATCTTTGCATTGGCTCTGTGTTTCTTTTTAATAAGATGGTTACATCTACAACCTCTAGCATTATTTTATTGCTCAGGGTTGATTTAGAGTCCCAGGTTCCTTTATATAATTTTATACAATTTTAAGATGTTTTTCTATTTCTGTAAAGAATGGTGAAATTTTAGTGGAGATTATATTGAACCTATAGAATTTTTTTTTTTTTTTGAAACAGTGATTTTCACAACAGCAATTTTTCCTGTCTACGTGTATGAGAGATCTTCTTTCTGGGACCTTCCTTGATTCCTTTGTCAGTGTTTTGAAGTTTTTATTGTGGGGATCATTTATTTCCTTAGTTTTCTTCAAAGGTATTTTATAGCTTTTGAGGTTGCTGTGGTTAATGTTGTCTCCTTGATTTCTTTCTCAATCCGTTTGTCATTGGTTATAGGATAGCTACTAATTTTTGTTTGTTAATCTTGTGTCCTAGCACTTTACTGAAGGTGTTTATTAGCTCTAAGAATTTTCTGGTGGAGTCTTTAGAGTCTGTTACGTGTGGCTCCTGTTATCTGCACATAAGGACACTTTGACTTCTCCCTTCCTGTGTCTCTCTGTCTTTTTCTTGTCTTGTTGCTATAACTAAGTTCTCAAGCAGTGTACTGAACAGGAGGGGAGAGTGCAGACTGCCGGGCTTATTCCTGATCTTAGTGGAAATGCCTTGAGTTTTTCCTCCATGTATCAGGATGTTGGCTGCAGGTCATTAAGTATATCATGCTGAGATATTTTTCCTCAATTCATATTCTCTTCAAGGATGTTTTTATGAAAGGGTGTTTGATTATGTCAAGGTCCTTTCCTATATCTATTGAAATGATCATGTGATTTTTGTCCTTGAATTTATTTATGTAGTGGTATGCATGCGGGCTTGACCTACACTTTGTTACACAGAGGTGTCTCCAAGCTTCATACTATGCTCTGTGTTGGATATAGTTTTTGCTAGTTTAAAAAAAAAAGAGGTTTATGGGGTATGCACTGCTTTGATAAAAGCATAGACCAACTGTAGATGTAACCAACCATCTTATTAAATAAGAAACACAGAACCAATGTAAAAGAGAAAGCCAAGAGGTCAGAGCTCAGAGCTAAAACCTTACCCTTCCTCCTGCAGTGGTCCTACCTCTCTGAAAGAGACCTACTTCCTGTGTATTTGTCTTTAACATAGTCTTTCTGTTCTACCTTCTCATTGGTTGTAAACCCAAACACATGACTGCCTCGTCACTGCCTGTATATAGCCCTCCAGGTCTTAAAGGCATGTGTCTCCAATGCTGGCTGTATCCCTGAACACACAGAGACTTACCTAGCTCTGTCTACCAAGTGCTGGGATTATAAGTGTACGCCACCACCACCACACTCTTGCTATGGCTCTAATAGCTCTGACCCCCAGGCAACTTTATTTATTAACATACAATTAAAATCACATTTCAGTACAAATAAAATATCACCATAACCCACTATTTCTAGATTTGGCAGTAAATGTACCACCGCCATGTTGGGAAGCTGAGGTGGGCAGAGCCAGCAGCCACAGCACCTTTCTTTCAATCTTAGAATGGTGCAGTCTAAAGCAATACGTTCACAATAAGACAGATTCAGATGGAATAGTTTGCAATGTGTGTAAAATATATGTAGGCTTGAAAGAGAAAAAAAGGTAATATACAGTTATATAAAGAAATACATAGTTTTAAAAAATAAAGTCTTTAAAGAGACAGTAAAATTAATATAAAAAATAAGCCATGTAAAGATGGATATTACACAGAGAATCTAGATTTTGTTGTCTTTGGGATTTTTAACTGCAGAAAAACATTTGATTGTAAAAGCTGTTGAGTTATGCCAATATGTATATTTTAAAGACATCTTGACTTCAAAATTTGGATATAAGGATATGTTGCTTTGGACAGGACAGAAAGCCAGAGGCTATGGATTTGTTCCAGATTAAGATATATCAGGTTTGACCAGCCAAGACCCCCAGAAAGGTCTCCGATGACACCATGGCCCAGATGGTCCAACACCCAGAACGGTTTCAAGGCAACTATTGGAGAAATTATTTTGGCCACTCCACGTAGTTAAAAGGATATTTATTTAATGGCGTAACTCACAAATTAAGTGAAAGGTAGGTCGCAGGGTCTGGGGAAGGTGTAACGCAGTCCAGTGGTGTTCTCCGGAGCTCTGCACAGTCCACCTTCACCGTTCAGCGTCCAGGCACAGAGAGAGCGCACAGAGAGAGCGCTGGCCCATCCAGCTCTCGGGTCTCCAGGTGCCTCCCCTCGCCCCGCCTTGTAGGCATGACAGTTGCCAGAGTCTCAATGGGGGTTGGAACTTCCAGATCCAAGCTGGAATGGCTACCCACTACAGGCAAATGGCTCAGACAATACACCCTCACAGACTACTCCATAATCCTAAAGTTTTCTTTGTGTCCCCATAAGATACAGTGCCCCCTCCAGCAGGAAGTAGTCAGAGAAGCTACACCCAAATTCCCAAATATACCAAGCTGGCTTTGGAGATGGAATTTGCTCACTCCTTCTCTAAACCCAAACATATTGCTAAAAAAAAAAAAAAAAGGTTGAGAGATTCTTTTGTCCCATATCAGAAGAGCCCTCTAGTGTGGGACAGAGAAAAGTCAATATTTTTATTTAAATCAGATTGATCTCTTTCTAAAGAAGAAAAGGGGATATGATATAGATATGATAGGATGAAAGGGTAGACTAATGAACCTACTTTTTAAGAACAACAGCTTGCTTGAAATGTTTTACATTGGTATAGATTTTAGTTTATTGATAACAATTTAAAGTTAATTTTGTTATACTGTGTGTATATTTCTACTCTTGTTTAAGGTATGTTTGTACAGGTCATTTAAAATTGTAATGGATAATTAAGAAATAGATTACTAATTAGTCATCTATGATAATCATACTTGTAGCCATGTTAGTTAAGTTTTCTAGGTATACATAGATATATTTCAGATACTTAGGTAATCTTCAAATACTTCAAAGACCTACAGAATATGGCGTTTTTAAAATGTTTTAAAATTTAGACTTTCTGG
Source organism: Peromyscus leucopus (assembly GCF_004664715.2). Classification (NCBI taxonomy): domain Eukaryota; kingdom Metazoa; phylum Chordata; class Mammalia; order Rodentia; family Cricetidae; genus Peromyscus; species Peromyscus leucopus. Next base: position 89,015,975 of record NC_051071.1, on the reverse strand, counting down.
ACAGTGAGACATGTCTGCTCCTGGCAGCACCAATTTAGTTGAGAGAGGAGGATGGGCATTGAAGACACTCCATATGAAGTTTATCTTCTTCTTGACAAAAACAGCCATTTGGGCAAGAAACTGTTCTTGCCTGGACTGCCTGAAAAAATGTATCAACTGGACATGCAGGACCCATAGGAAGGTGACCACTGAACTTTGCATGGCAAAATTGTCCTTCAGGTTCCTGCTTTGCAGAGGAAACTGCCAGACATTCTATAGGACACAGAGAAAAGTGACTGAGAGACTCTAGGCCTGTGGGCTGAAGACAGATGCCCCAATTTTACAAAAGAACTTTGCATGACTGTCCAGGTTGCCAGCTGGCTTTGTCTACTCTCTGAAGACTCTTGAAAGTTTCTTGCATCCTTCTCCCATTTCTCAGGTAATATTATATCCTTCTGAGATCTTTGATGTTGTTAAAGTTAAAATCTTCCTTAAAAAAAAAAAACAGAAAAGGGGAAGTGCTGTTTTTGGGATGTCTTGTATGCTGTGAATAAATAAAATGCTGATTGGCCAGTAGCCAGGCAGGAAGTATAGGATAGGCAAGACAAACAGAGAAGAGAGGCTGGGAAGTGGAAGCTGGGAGGAGATGCCAGCCTACAGCATGTAAAGGCAGCAGGTAAAGCCACAGAACACGTGGTGACATATAGATTAACAGAAATGGGCTGAGTATAAGAGTAAGAGCTAGACAATGGTAGGCCTGAGTTAATGGCTAAGCAGTTTAATTAATATGAGCTTCTGAATGATTATTTTATAAGCAGCTGTGGGGTCCATGGGGCTGGGCAGGATTGGAGAAAACTCCGGCTACAATTAAGTGAAAATTTGTCAGGGGCTGGAGAGATGGCTCAGAGGTTAAGAGCTCCCACTGCTCTTCCAGAGGTCCTGAGTTCAATTCCCAGCAACCACATGGTGGCTCACAACCATCTGTAATGAGATCTGGCGCCTTCTTCTGTATACATAATAAATAAATAAATCTTTAAAAAAAAATTGTCAAGAGAAGTTCTCAGTTGTCACACACACACAAAAAAAAAAGAATACTAAAGGTCTGTGCTATAGGTTTGAAAATAAAATCTATGCAGTTGCTTCAGAAAATTGACATTTTTAAAAACTTATTGTTATTATTCCATGTATGTGTGTTTATATGTGTGCATGTGTGATATAGGGGTGTGTGTGTGTGTGTGTGTGTGTGTGTGTGTGTGTGTGAGAGAGAGAGAGAGAGAGAGAGAGAGAGAGAGAGAGAGAGAGAGAGAGAGAGAGAGAGAGAGATGTGGTATGCCTGTGGAGGTCACTGAATAACTTTGTGCAGACAGTTTTTTCTTTCCACCTTGACAGATCTTCTCAGATCAAACCAGGCTATATCTGCACATGCCTTTACTCACTGAGTTATCTTGTGGTGGTTTGAAATAAAATGCCTCCCAAAGGGAGTGGCATTATTAGAAGGTGTGGTCTTGTTGGAGGAAGTGTGTCACTGTGGGGGTGGACTTTGAGGCCTCTTTTCTCAAGCTTCACTTGTGTGACAGTCAGCCAACTTCCTGCTGCCTTCTGGTCAAGATGTATTCAGCACCACATCTGCATGTCACCATGCTCCCCACCATGATGATAATGGACTGAACCCCTGAAACTGTAAGCCACCAGCTCAAATGTTTTCTTTGTAAGAGTTGCTGAGGACATGGTGTCTCTTCACAGCAATTAAAAAAAAAAAAAAAAAAAAAAAAAAAAAAAAAAAAAAAAAAAAAACCTAACTAAGGCATATCTCAACAGCTGTTATTTGCTTTATTTGTTGTTTCTTAAATAATATTGTCTTTTAGGACTTGAACTGCAGTGCTCTGGACACTTCTGGCTTTCCAAGTTTCCATTAAGAAGTTAGCTGTTATTCTGAAGGATTTTCTTTCATATGTGACTTTCATTTATTCTCTTGCAGCTTTTGATATCTTTTTGTTATGTATACTCAGTGTTTTAACTATGATAGGCCATGAGCAGTGTCTTTTCTGGTCTTGTCTCTTTAGTGTTCTGTGTGCTCCTTGTATTTGTATTGGTGTGTCTTTCCTAGTATGGGGAGGTTTTCTTCTATGATTGTGATGATGCTCTCATCTGTGCCACTGACTCAGGATTCTTCTCCTTCATCTATGCATATAATCCAAAGGTTTGGTTTCTTTATGGTGTCCCACATTTTTTTTGTGTGTTCCTTTCCTATGGGTTGTTTTTCTATTTTTAGATTCATTGATGATTTGGTCTAGACACTCTACTTTGAGTCCTGATATTCTAATATAAGGTTTTCCTTTGAGTTTTCTAGTTGTTATTGGAGTTTTTATTTCCATCTGCACCTCAGCCCGAGTCCTCTTCACAGTTTCTATCTCCTTACAGAATCCCATTCTCAAGTCCTGGGGTTGTCTTCTTCATTTTCTTCAGCCTTGTCTCTTTTCTTGGGCATCACTCAGGCATTTATACTCCTTAAGTTCTTTCTCCTTAACTTCATTGAGCTGTTTCTTTGCATTTTCTTTAAACTCCTTGAATTCTTTGATGAAGTTTATGATTGTTCTTTTAAATTCTGTGTGCTGAAGTTCATCTAGGTAATTCTCAGAGCAAACATTTCTACAAAACCAGTAGGTTTTGAAGAGAATATACTGTTTGTATTTTGCAATTAGATATGAGCATGTGAAGTATTTTGTTAGTTCTAAGTCTGATACAAACATATTGGGGCAGAGGAGAGGTGTGCAGGTGATTTGGGCCTAGAGTTGGAGATGGTTTGGTGAAATTAAGTCAAGTAGACAGAGGGAACTGGCTGATGTGCAGAATATGCCCCCTTGTCTAAATATGGAGTGTGGTGTAGTCCTGGCTCAGTAGAAAGACTGGAATAGTGGATATGGTACAGGATGGGCCTGTGAGTTGTTTGTTAGGGGTGGGATTTTGTGTTCACTTCCTCTTCTCAGTGCAGAGATTTTGTCTGGCTTGAGCTGTGTAGGCCTTCTGCATGTTGCCACAGTCATGTATATCAGTCCTGTTATGTCTGAAAGACATTATTTGCTTGGACCCATCCACCACTGTTGGCTCTTACAATCTTTCTGCCCCCTCTTCTGCATAGATCCCTGAACCTTGAGGGGTGGGGTTTGATGAAGACATCCATGTAGGACTGAGTGCTCCCAAATCTCTCACTCTACATACTGTCCAATGGTTTGTCTTTAGGTGATATCACTGTATGCAAAAATGATTAACCTCATCCTCAAGAGGGAAAGAGAACTCACATTAAGTGGGCCATGGTGGCACATGCCTTTAATTCCAACACTCAGGATGCAGAAGCAAGTGGAGCTCATGAGTTTGAGGCTAGCCTGGTCTACATAGTTAGCTTCAGGCCAGCCAGGGCTAGAGGAAGACCTCATCTCAAACAATAACAATAAATAGATAGATAGATAGACATAGATAGATAGATAGATAGATAGATAGATAGATAGATAGATAGATAGATAGATAGATTGTTGGAGGGCAACTTTTACCAAATTGTCTATACAAATTCAGTCATGTACCTGTTACTATCTGAAGTCCTGAAGATTTTGGAAAAGATACTATATATTCTCAAGTATCTTACTGTGTAGATGCTCAAGTGGTGCTAAGATCTAAGATGATTAGCTAATGAGTAACTATTATTACAGTTACTTTTGCTTCAAAATGGTCCATTAAACTTAATGGCTTAAGGTAACAGTTATTTCCTTATCTAGCAATTCTGAGGTGAGGGTGTCAGTGGGGTGGTTTTTCTGCCTGTCTGGCTCAGGCATATAGCTGCAATTTGGTGATGGGTTAGCACACACTCTCTCTCTCATCATTTCACTTTTTTGTAGGATATTGATCGAGTCACTTTCCCCCTTTTATTTGTGGCTACATTAACTGACTTATAATTCACCATGGACCATCATCCCTACTTCTTATAGAGTGCTAACTCCCATCTGAGAAGGAAGAAGGAATCTATTTGGCATTCAGCACCAGGTTTTTCCATATTCATGTTGAGTTAATAGTATCAACTATGATTGAAACACTGTGGGTTGAGAAGTTAGGAGTAACCAATCACTTTTCCATTGGATGTAACAGCTACTCCATGAGATGGAACCATTACATGACACTACTAAAGTGACCAAGAACCTGACTTATTATGCCATGGCCCTGGGGAAAACCAAACACTATTGCTCTGCCAAAGGAACATAGCAATAAGATGGTTCCTTATGACAATCTGCAATACCCATAGGTCAGGGCTTTGTTCAGTCTATATAGGAGAAGCTTTCTCTTGCAGTAGATGGAAACTGGCACAGAGACCCACAACTGGACAATGTGCAGAGAATGAGTGTGGTAGTGTGGTGATAACTTGTATGTGCTCTGACAAATAAAGCTGGCCTGAAAATCAGAGGGCAGAGCCAGACCACTAGTTAGCCATGGAGGCCAGGTGGTGGTGGCACACACCTTTAATCCCAGTACTTAGGAGGTTGAAACTGTGGGGCATACATGGGCTGCAAAGGTGGATACAAATGGTACCAGAGGCAGTTAGTTTAAGCTGTTTGTGCAGAGAATAGATAGAAAGGATGGCTAAGAGGAAGTTAGCTTGGGTTGTTTGTATGGAGATTAGAGACAAATGGTGAGGAAGGAAGTTAGCTCAAGTTATTTATGCTAAGATAAGATACTAAAAACAGGAGATGATGTCAGGGCATAAACAACTTGTAAATAGGGTGCCCTTTAAAATGATTGGTTGGTTCCTTCACCCCCTCCTAGGGTTCTGAGGTTTTCTGGTATAAAAGAAGCTTACTGCCTATCAATAAAGGAGTTCGGTTGACTTGACTCCCCGCTGCGTCTGACTGTCTCTGGGTAAGAGGGAGGCTGGGGAACCAGCGAGCTGTGCACTTGCCTTTCCTCGGTTCCAGGCCACCTCTTTACAGGTGACCTAAGTTCCTGGTGGGGAAGGAATGATATGGCTGGGCAGAGAGAGGAATGTAAGGTGGATGGTGACCGGAGCTCAGCCCTTTCAGCCTAAGGATTCCGTAGAGGTTAAGAAGTCCCTCTAGTGGCTGGCTCCTTTGTTTCTCTGATCTTTCAGCATTTACCTTGATATCTGGCTCTGGGTTTTTATTAAGGCCAATCCAGATTTGTGCTACATCTGATGCCCAACTTGTAGGCCATGAATTCATGAAAAAGCTGTTAGGTTTTCTTTTGGAGTGTGCTTCTCACCACCAGCCGGCTCTGCCTTTTAGTCAGTTCCCACCACAAGTATTTCTTCCCCCTCGGTCCCCTGTGTGTGTTTTTAGACAGCAGGTTCTCTTTCCCAGTGGGTTGTGGGCTTTCCCTGAACCCCCCCCCCTTGGACTGCTGCCACACTAGGTAGCTCCCTCAGTTTACCATCATCCAAATCATCATTGTCACCAAATTTGGTGAGTCAATTGGGATTTCTTAAAGGGAGGAATTTGGGTTTTTTTGTTTGCTTTTTTTTTAAAAGACACAGTAAGTTTTTCTCCCACATGAAAAAATGGGAAACATTATTAGAATGGAGGGAGTTATGTCTCTGTTTGATAATATGCTAGATAGTTTGAAAATGGAACAATTAAATGAGAGGATAATTAATTTAGATGGGATTTATACAATGTCAACTATAAATATTATCTGTTTGATCATCTCTGTTTTATCATTAAAAACATCAATTAATATGAGTGCCAAGATAAAAGTTTTAGAAAAACTTGTTAAAACAGATCATAGCGATATTCAGACTCAGAGGAATTTAAAGGAGAACTAATCTTAGCACTGCATTATAAAGTTAGAAAGGAGTAGCCTAAGGCTTTCAAACAGCCAACCTTAATTTATCCTTACAGGAAATGCCAAATGAGAGATATCCCCCAGGCTGTGTAAGAACTAAATGGACACCTATACAAATGTTAGATTTAAGGAGATTCAAAGAAGCAATTGTTTCAGATGGCATGCATTCACCTTTCATGAAGAAGATGTTAAACTCATGGTCAACTTGTAATAAAATTATCCTTCAATACTAGAGAGATTTGGTTACAGCAGTCTCGGAGGCTGGTCCTCAATAGCCATGGAAGACCTGGTAAAAAGATCAGTCTAAGACCATTGAACAACAAAATTCTAGGGGTATAGAAATCCCCCAAGCCGGGCGTTGGTGGCGCACGCCTTTAATCCCAGCACTCGGGAGGCAGAGCCAGGCGGATCTCTGTGAGTTCGAGGCCAGCCTGGGCTACCAAGTGAGCTCCAGGAAAGGCGCAAAGCTACACAGAGAAACCCTGTCTCGAAAAACCAAAAAAAAAAAAAAAAAAAAAAAAAAAAAAAAAAAAAAAAAGAAATCCCCCAAAACCAATTTCTTGGAAAGAGAGATTATGCTAATGTAGAAAGGCAATCTCTATATGATGACCACACCCTGGCTTTATGCTATACAGCAGCCTTAAATGCTTAGGATAGAATTGAAGAAGTAGAAAAGAAAATTGAGTCATTTACTAAAGTTATATAGAGCCCAAAAGAAACCTTCACTGATTTCTTACAAAGATTGACTTCATCAGTTAATAGAATGATAACAAATTCAGAAGCTAGAGAGATAACAATTGAATCTCTGGCTTTTGAAAATGCTAATTCACAATGCAAAAAGGTAATTAGGCCATTAAAGGAATGGATCCATGATACAATCAATATTGAATCTTATAACCATGATGATGCTTGGATAGGAAAGGTGATTTCTACAGGATTGAAGAAAAATCAAAGTGTCAAATGTTTCAATTGCAGTAAACAAGGTCACCTAAAAAGGGATTATAAACAGGGCTTCCTAGAAACAATCTTTTTTCAAAGACTAATCCGAATAGAATGCCCCTCCTTTTTGGATCATGCAGAAGGTATGGCAAAGTCAGGCATTGGTCTATTGAATGCAGGTTAACAAGGGTCAGACGTGGTAACCCTTTGCTCTGGTAAAATGCCTGGGGCGGGGGGTGGGGAGGGGCTCTCACAGGCACCATGTCAAATTCAGTTCAGTCATTTCCTATCATCATAGAAGAAACTCCTTCTCAGAGCAATTAAAGAACCTAATGCCTATTGTAAGAAACCACACTGCTCTGGGTGATAGAACAGCTATAGAAGATAAAACAAAAATTTCAAGAGAAACCAGTACAAGAGAGACCTCTTGATTAGAAGAGGTGATAGTTCATCAAACAGCATGACCACTCAATCTACACTAACAAACACTTTTCATTTAATTAGATATAATATGACAAAAGGGAAACTCCCCAAAGTTGGGGTTGGGAGGGTTTTGTTTTTGTCGTTCTGGGAAAATAAAAATAACCATCTTGAGGAATTTAAAGACCTTTGGACAAATAAGCATGGAAAGAAGAAGGGAGAACAACTCAGAAAAAATTACGAAGAAAAGGAATAATCTGAGACAAGCAGACACAGGTAGGCCCGCGGAGGCAGCCCGCAGAGGTAGACGGCCCGGCGGTGGTGGCCGACAGGGACATTCAGGCCCAGCGGCGGCCCACAGAGGTAGACAGGCCACACTGCGGAGACAAGCAGATGCAGGTAGGTCCACAGCGGTGGCCCGCAGAGGTAGACGGGCCCAGCGGTGGCGGCCAAAAGGGACATACAGGCCCGGAGGCAGCTGGCAGATACATACAGGCCCAGTGGCGGCCCGCAGAGGCAGACAGACCCAGCGGCACCTGACAGGGACATACAGGCCCTGCAGCGGACAGCAGAGGTAGACAGGCCCAGGGACGGAGGCAAGCAGACGCAGCTTGGAACAGGGACGCCTCTAACCCCAACACCTGGTGAAGAAGCTATCTCCGTGGGACAGAACCAGAACGAATCTGAACACTCCGTCTGAGGACAAACCAGGGCCCAGCTGCTGATCCTGTGAAACCCAACAACTTGGAGGTGTTGGTGAGACTACCCCGCTCAGCTGAAACCCATCTGGGAGAGGATTCAGATGCCTACAGTTGGAAGTCTGAAGAAACAAGATCAGCTGAGGAGTTGACAAATGAACAAAACATGACCTGGGAACACAGACGAAGGTGCTACCCAGCCACCAAACCAGATCACCAGAATCATAAGTATATACTTCACCGACTGGAATCAGCTGCCCCTGAAGAAATAGCCCAATAGCAGCAATTTAACCAAGAACACCTACTAAACCAAGACTAAAAATTAGAAGAAGAGAGGCACTCTCAGACACAGACACCACCTGCACCGCACAGAGGAAGAGATGAGTAGATGCCAGTGCAAAAATACAGGCAACAACATAAAGACCTATATGGCAACATTAGAACCTAGTGATTCTACACCTGCAAGACCTGAACATACCAAGACGGAAGAAACAGAAGAAATCAACCCTAAAAATGACTTTAAGAAGATGATAGAGGCCCTTAAAGAAGAAATAAAACATTCCCTCAAAGAGGAAATAAAAACTTTCCTTAAAAAGGAAATGAAAAACTCCATTAAAGAGGAAATGAAAAACTCCATTAAAGAGGAAATAAAAAACTCCCTTAAAGAAATGGAAGAAAAAACGAACAAAAAATGGGAAGAAATCAAACCAAGCCAAGAAAAAGCAATTAAACAGATGAAAGAAACATTCCAAGATCTGAAAAAGGAATTTGAGACAATAAAGAAAACACATGCTGAGGGAATGCTGGAAATAGAAATCCTGACTAAACGAACAGGAACTACAGAAACAAGCATAACCAACTGATTGCAAGAGATGGAACAGAGAATCTCTGACACTGAAGACACAATAGAGAAAATAGATTCATCAGTCAAAGAAAACACTAAAGACAAAAAAGTCGTAACATAAAACGTCCAGGAAATTTGGGATACCATGAAAAGACCAAACCTAAGAATGATAGGGATAGAAGAAGAAGAAGAAGAATACCAACTCAAAGGCACAGAAAATATATTCAACAAAATCATAGAAGAAAACTTTCCTAACCTAAAGAAAGAAATACATATGAAAATACAAGAAGCTTACAGAACACTGAATAGGCTGGATCCAAAAAAAAAGTCCCCTCGCCACATAATAATCAAAACACTAAACACACAGAACAAAGAAAAAATATTAAGAGCCGCAAAGGAAAAAGACCAAGTAACATATAAAGGCAAACCCATCAGAATAACACCAGACTACTCAATAGAGACTATGAAAGCTAGAAGATCATGGACAAATCTCATGCAGACACTAAGAGACCACGGATGCCAACCCAGACTATTATACTCAGCAAAACTCTCAATCACCATAGGCAGAGTAAACAAAATATTCCAGGATAAAACCAGATTTAATCAATACCTGTCCACAAACCCAGCCCTACAGAAAGCACTAGAAGGGAAAATCCAACCCAAAGAAGCTAAACACATCCATGAAAAATCAAGCAATAGATAATCCCACACCAACATACACCAAAGAAGGACAACACAACACAACCACAAAAAATAACAGGAATTAACAATCACTGGTCATTAATATCCATCAATATCAACGGTCTCAACTCATCTATAAAAAGACACAGGCTAACAGAATGGATAAGAAAACAGGACCCATCCATCTGCTGCATACAAGAAACACACCTTAACTTCAAAGACAGACACTACCTCCAAGTAAAGGGCTGGGAAAAGGCTTTCCAAGCAAATGGACCTAAGAAACAAGCTGGTGTAGCTATCCTAATATCTAATAAAATAGACTTCAAACTAAAATCAATCAAAAGAGATCAGGATGGACATTACATATTTATCATGGGAAAAATCCACCAAGATGAAGTCTCGATTCTAAACATTTATGCTCCAAATACAAAAGCACCCACATTCATAAAAGAAACACTACTAAAGTTTAAAACACACATCAAACCCCACACATTAGTAGTGAAGGATTTTAACACACCACTCTCACCAAAAGATAGATCTACCAGACTGAAATTTAACAAAGAAATAAAGGTGTTATGACTCAAATGGACCTAATAGATATCTACAGAATATTCCATCCTAACACAAAAGAATATACCTTCTTCTCAGCACCCCATGGAACCTTCTCAAAAATTAACCACATGCTTGGACACAAAACAAATTTCAAAAGATACAAAAAAATTGGAATAACCTCCTGTATCTTATCAGACCACCATGCCTTAAAGTTAGACCTCAAAAACAACAAAAATTATAGAAAACCCACAAACTCATAGAAACTGAATAATGCCCACCTGAAACATCAATGGGTCAAGGAAGAAATAAAGAAAGAAATTAAAGATTTCCTAGAATTCAATGAAAATGAAAGTACAACATACCCAAACTTATGGGACACTATGAAAGCAGTGCTAAGAGGAAAATTCATAGCTCTAAATGCACACATAAAGAAGATGGAGCAATCCCATACCAATGAATTAACAGCACAACTGAAAGCTCTAGAACAAAAAGAAACAAACTCACCCAGGAGAAATAGATCCCAGGAAATAATCAAATTGGGGGCTGAAATCAACGAAATAGAAAACAAGAGAACAATACAAAAAATCAATGAAACAAAGAGTTGGTTCCTTGAAAAAATTAACAAGATAGAAAACCCCTAGCCAAATTAACCAAAAGGCAAAGAGAGAGCACCCAAATTTACAAAATCAGAAATGAAAAGGGAGACATAACAACAGACAACGAGGAAATCCAGAGAATCATCAGATCATACTTCAAAAACCTGTACTCCACAAAAATGGAAAACCAGGAAGAAATGGACAATTTTCTGGATAAATACCACATACCAAAATTAAACCAAGACCAGATAAACCATTTAAATAGAACAATAACCCCTAAAGAAATAGAAACAGTCATCAAAAGTCTCCCAACGAAAAAAAGCCCAGGACCAGATGGTTTCAGTGCAGAATTCTACCAGACTTTCAAAGAAGAACTAATACCAATCCTCTTCAAAGTGTTCCACACAATAGAAACAGAAGGAACACTACCAAACTCTTTTTATGAGGCTACAATTACCCTGATACCCAAACCACACAAAGACGCAACAAAGAAAGAGAACTACAGACCAATCTCCCTCATGAACATTGATGCAAAAATACTCAACAAAATATTGGCAAACCGAATCCAAGAATACATCAAAACAATCATCCATCACGACCAAGTAGGTTTCATCCCAGGGATGCAAGGATGGTTCAACATACGAAAATCAGTCAATGTAATACACCATATAAACAAACTGAAAGAAAAAACCCACATGATCATCTCCTTAGATGCTGAAAAAGGCTTTGACAAAATCCAACACCCCTTCATGATAAAGGTCTTAGAAAGATCAGAAATACAAGGAACATTTCTAAACATAATAAAAGCAATTAATAGCAAGCCAACAGCAAACATCAAATTAAATGGAGAAAAACTCAAAGCGATACCACTAAATTCAGGAACAAGACAAGACTGTCCACTCTCCCCATATTTATTCAATATAGTACTAGAAGTTCTAGTTAGAGCAATAAGACAACAAAAGGAGATCAAAGGGATACAAATTGGCAAGGAAGAAGTCAAACTTTCACTATTTGCAGATGATATGATAGTATACATAAGTGACCCCAAAAACTCTACCAGGGAACTCCTACAGCTGATAAACTCCTTCAGTAAAGTGGCAGGATACAAGATCAACACAAAAAAAATCAGTAGCCCTCCTATACACAAATGATAAAAGGGCTGAGAAAGAAGTCAAAGAAACATCACCCTTTACAATAGCCACAAATAATATAAAATACCTTGGGATAACACTAATTAAACAAGTGAAGGACCTTTTTGATAAGAACTTTAAATCTCTAAAGAAAGAAATTGAAGAAGATATCAGAAAATGGAAGGATCTCCCATGCTCATGGATAGGTAGGATTAACATAGTAAAAATGGCAATCTTACCAAAAGCAATCTACAGATTCAATGTAATCCCCATCAAAATACCAACACAATTCTTCACAGACTTGGAAAGAAAAATACTCAACTTCATATGGAAAAACAAAAGACCCAGGATAGCTAAAAGAATCCTATATGATAAAGCAACCTTTGGAGGCATCACCATCCCTGACCTCAAACTCTACTATAGAGCTATAGTAATAAAAACAGCTTGGTACTGGTATAAAAACTGACATATGGACCAATGGAATCGAATTGAAGACCCTGACATTAATCCATGCACATATGAACACCTTTCTTGACAAAGGAGCTAAAACTATACAATGGAAAAAAGAAAGTATCTTCAACAAATGGTGCTGGCATAACTGGATATCAATATGTAAAAGATTACAAATAGATCCATATCTGTCACCATGCACAAAACTCAAGTCCAAGTGGATCAAAGACCTGAACATAAATCCAGTTACACTAAACTTAATAGAAAAGAAAGTAGGAAGCACTCTTGAACGCACTGGCACCGGAAACCATTTCCTAAATAAAACACCAACAGCACAGACCCTGAGCACAACAATTAATAAATGGGACCTCTCGAAACTGAGAAGCTTTTGCAGGGCAAAAGACACAGTCAATAAGACAAAAAGACAGCCAACAGAATGGGAAAAGATCTTCACCAACCCCACATCTGACAGAGGATTGATCTCCACAGTATATAAAGAACTCAAGAAACTAGACATCAAAATACTGAGCAGTCCAATTAAAAAATGGGCTAAAGAGCTAAACCGAGAATTCACAAAACAAGAATCACAAATGGCTGAAAGACATTTAAAGAAATGCTCAACATCCTTAATCATCAGAGAAATGCAAATCAAAACGACTCTGAGATACCACCTTACACCTGTCAGAATGGCTACGATCAAAAACACCAATGACAGCCAATGTTGGAGAGAATGTGGAGCAAAGGGAATACTCCTCCACTGTTGGTGGGAATGTAAACTTGTACAACCACTGTGGAAATCAGTATGGCGGTTTCTCAGAAAATTAGGAATCAAACTACCTCAAGACCCAGCCATCCCACTCTTGGGCATATACCCAAGGAATGCTGATTCATACCATAAAGATACATGCTCAGCTATGTTCATAGCAGTACTATTTATAATAGCCAGAACCTGGAAACAACCTAGATGCCCATCAACGGAAGAATGGATAGAAAAAAATGTGGTACATATACACAATGGAGTACTATTCAGCAGAGAAAAACAATGAAAGCATGACATTTGCAGGCAAATGGATGGAACTAGAAAAAATCATCCTGAGTGAGGTAACCCAAACCCAGAAAGACAGTCATGGTATGTACTCACTCATAGGTGGATTCTAGATATAAAATAAAGAACAATCAGACCACAACCCATAGAACCATAGAGGCTATATATATATAGCATGGAGGTCCCTAGGACGACTGTGGCTTATAGTAAATCTCAGTTTTACTCAATTATTGAAAAAAAAATAGCCAAATGAATGGAAACACATGAACTATGAACCAAAGGCTGAGGGGCCACCAGCTGGATCAGGCCCTCTGAATAGGTGAGACAGTTGATTGGCTTGATCAGTTTGGGAGGCAACTAGGCAGTGGGACCAAGTCCTGTGCTCATTGCATGAGTTGGCTGTTTGAAACCTGGAACTTATGCAGGGACGCTTGGCTCAGTCTGGGAGGAAGGGACTGGACCTGCCTGGACTGAGTCTACCATGTTGATCGAAGTCCTCGGGGGAGGTCTTGTCCTGGAGGAGGTGGGAATGGGGGGTAGGCTGAGGGTGAGGGGAGGGGGTGGGAGGGGGGAGAATAAGGGAACCCATGGCTGATATGTAGAACTGAATGGTATTGTAAAATAATATATATATATATATATATATATAAAACAAAGAAAAGGAATAATCTAACCTAATTCAATCTCTGAAGTCACCAAAATATGATGGGACCCCACAACAATGATTCCATAAGAACGATGACAACACAACTAGGCTGACAAACACAACCTAAAGATCAGCTTTGGACTACAAACTGCTCAGGACAATTTCAAGGTGGCTAGCTGAGATGATCAGCCTCACAGACTACTCAAACATTATGCAGAGAGTGCACAACAAACGATACAACTAGCTCTCCCAGGACTTGACTATTAACCCAAAAATTTCTTTTCATAATCCCTTAAAGATGTGCTCACTCCCAGATAGCAGGTAGTGAATTTAAGAACATGACTCCCACATTCCAAAGAGGTGGGATGGGAGGTTTTTGGTCATTCAGTGAGTTATGGATATTTATCATTTTCAGGCTGGTTGGTTACAAGTTGTATCAGTAATGGTCAGGAAAAAAGCTGAACAACAGAGATTAGATTCAGTGTTCTTATTTGAAAAAAAAGAAGGGGATACAGATATGATAGAAAAAATGGTAGATTATTGAATTTACTCTGAAAAAAAAGGGCAATATGGATATGAAAAGATAAGAAAAAAGATCAATTAGGATTCATGCTACAAATGAGAGATTTTGGAACACTCAGTACTAAATAGGATGTCTTCATCGAATCCCTCCCTATGGTGATATTTTGTATATGTTCTAACAAATAAAGCTTGTCTGAAGATCAGAGGGCACAGCCAGCCAGAGGGTTAGGCATATAGGCCAGGCAGTAGTGGCACACACCTTTAACCCTAGCACCTGGAAGCAGAGGCAGAGATCCATTTGTATTTCTGTGAATTCAAGGCCACCCTTACTACACGAAATTAATCTAGTCTAGGAGAGAAACAGAGCCAGGCAGTGGTGACACACACCTTTAACCTCAGTACTTGGGAGTCACATGACTAATTCCAGGACTAGGAAGGTTGAGACACGAAGTGATATGGCTAGGCAGAGAAAGGAATATAAGGTGGGAGGGAACACGAGTTCAGCTACCTTTTGGCTAAGGACTCAGGAGCATTCAGTCTGAGGATTCATTAAGACAGGATCTTCCCCTTTCAGAAGAGGAGTTGGCAAGCTGAGAAGTGGCTGTAGCTTTTTTCCTCTGATCTTTCAGCATTTACCCCAATATCTGGCTCATGGTTTTTATTAACTCCAATTAGCATTCATGCTACACCTCCCCTCAGAATTCAGGGAGCTATGTGGAAGAGGAAGCTGGAAAGAACCAGATTTGATGGATGACCCCAAGGACTCAGTATCCTCCGGACACAGCAGGAGTGACACACAGAAAAACTCACAGAGACCATGGCAGCACTAACAAGGCCTGCACAGGTTCAAGCCAGACAGGGTCACAGTACTGAGGGGGGGGGCAGTGGACACTGGTCCCCACCCCCACCAAGAAGCTATCTGCAATTGACACCCACTTGTAAAGGAAAAATCAGTTTTCTCCAGTGGATACAAACCACACGTAAGGGTAGGCCCCATGCTCAGCAGTGGATGGTCAACACAAACAAACCCAATGGTGTCTTTGTGCTTTTTGTCTGATATTGCTTTGTGTGAGGTGTGAGCATTTTTTAACTTATTGGATGTTTTTCTTATTGTGGCTTCTAATTTTGTTTTCTATAGGGTGTGTGTGTGTTTATTATGGTTTTTTGTTTCTTTGCTTGCTTGCTTGTATCTGTGTTCTGAAAACGGAGAGTAAGAAAAAGCACGGATTTGTGGGCAGGGAGACAGGGAGAAGCTGGGAGGAACTGAGGGAAAGCTTGATCAGAATGTACTGTATGGAAAAAGTTTTTCAATAAAAATATTGTTTAAAGTAAAAAGAAAGTGCTACAATTTTCAATGAGCCTGATGAGCTTCACGATGTAATCTCAGCTCCCCTCACAGAGTGTTCTGAGTTTTCTATTTATGTGCCTGTAGAGAAGATGATCAAAGAGACATGGAAAATGACTGCAGACTCAGAAGCGCAGAGGTGATTTACCTGCAAGGTGGTGTGGCAGCCATCATCCGTGTAAGGTTTTACTCCACATTGCTAACAAGTCAGCGCACAGGCCTCCTTTTGGCGTCTAGGTCGTTACCTCTGTATATTCCCCCAGCATCCCTCATCTGTAGGCATCTAGCCCTTGTGTATTTCCCCAGCATCCCTCATCTGTAGGAAATCAAACACAACAAACAGCAAAGACAGAGCATCCTCAGCATACCTGTCCTGAGACTACACTCAGCCTTTTGCTCCATCTTATTCCTGGCGTCCTGAGTGGCCCAGTCCCCTTGTTCACAGAATATTTTAGTATTTTAGGGCCTGGTTCTTCTTCCTCTGCTCTCTCTCTTCTTCCATTGTTTAGGTCTCTTCTAGTTTTTATATTCTTATTTATGCCCCCACCCCCTCCTAAGCTATGTCAGGAGATTTTATAAACACTAGTACAACCTTTTTTATCAAGAATTTTCAGTTGTGTCTTAAAATAAAGAGCTTCTGATTTTGCCTTTTTACTATGTTTTTCCAGTGGCTGTTTTAATTATAGGTAACAAGGAGGCTGTGGGAAAACATGGACAGTTGAAATTAACACAGCTCCCTGATTTTGGAAGCCCTGTGGAGATATGCACCATGGAGGGTGGTGGAGACAGCAGATGTTAAGGGACACATTGACCATTGTGAGGCTTTGGTGAAGTTCACAGCCAAAACCACTGGCCATGAAAAGAAGCTGTTCTAGACTGTGAAACATAGATATTGCCAGTGGGAAAATGTGGTTTCTAAATAGGTTCCACAAATGTACACTGGGGTGTGGAAACATGACTAGGTCTGTAAAGCCCTTGCCATTCAAGCGTGAGTGCCTGAGTCTGAATCCCCAGAATCCATGGGAAAGCTCATGCTGTATCGTGCATGTGTCTCAGTGCTAGTGTGGCAAGGCAAGTGGCAGAGACAGAAAAATACCCAGAAACCTGTGGGCCAGCTTGCACACCTTATAACAAACAACATGGGGAGCACAGACCTCCACAGCAACGTGGCACACACAACCTTCCCTTACACTCATAGACAAGTACTCACACAAACATGGACACACACATCATGAGAGAGACAGACAGTTTTTAAAAAACAAGAAAACTACAACAGGGCTAAGGGGTTTAATTGCCTTTGTACTTTAATTTTGTATTTTCAAACTTCTTTAGAGCAGAAAAGAAACCACTTTCCTGCTTTGCTAACACAAGAAGCAACCGAGTTCTTAGAAATGCCCCAGTTACAGAAGAGGCTCAGCTGCTTTCGGTTTCCACCAGAGTTACACCCCAGGAAATGCCTTTTCAGGGGCCGGCTTTGGCAGCAATCCTGCAAGGCTGGAAGTGTGTTCAGTGTGGAGGGAGAAGCCGCATAGGTCAGATCCCCAGACCCACTGCCCTTCTTGTTGCCTTTCAAGATAGCCTTTTATGGCACTGTTTTGAAATCTTTCTGTAATCAGACTGCATGTAGACAGGCCTGCTGCCAGGGCCAGGCAGAAATGCTAATCACCATTTTGGCGGTCTTCGAGAGACACAGTAGCAAAAAAAAAAAAAAAAAAAAAGAATTATACCACTCAGAAATCTTAACCACTTCCTATTGCCTGGGATATGCACCATCTCCACACCACCCTCTGTGGCATCTTATGCACTTCTGACCCCTACTGCCCTATTCTAAGCCCTGTCTAACTTAGTCAGACTTTCAATTCAAGACCAACTAGACACCTGCACACGCATGCACACACATGCAGACACATAAAAGGTCACCAAAGTCCCCAGTCCTTCACGAACCAGAAAAGATATATTAATCTTCAACTCAGTAAGATCCAAGGTTCTGAGATTGAGTCTTAGATTACAAACACATCCTGCAGTGGAGTAAATGTTTATCTTTCTCAAAAATTCAGTTCTCAGATTCTACCCCAGAAGATGGTTCAGTCAAGATGGGAAGCCTTTTATGAGATGTGTAAGTGGAGATGAAGAGCTCTTGTGACTGGAATTAGTGCTCTTACACAGTGCTCCCCAGACAACACACTGGTTCCTTCCACCATATGAGCTGTGGGCAGTTACCTAGCTGAAGTCTCACCACACACCAGCATGCTGGCACTCTGATTTTAAACTCACAGGTCCAAAACTGGGATTTTATGTTGTTTTCTAAGTGTATCCTGTTTGTGGTCTTTTTAATCCTAGCACCAAAAGACATCAAAACAAACACACCCATATTTACTCTTCCTATCAGAGTCTACATCTTAATATTTACTCTTTTTCTGAGCTTATAAAGGATTTTATGTCTTATAAAGGACTTTAAAGGAGTCATAAAACTAAACTATTGAGGAGTCTAAGGAAATTGTGCACTATATTCTATATTTCTGGATGTAATAAATATTTTAAACTAACATTTCGTGATTAACAGTCTCATAAAATACTGGGTGCTGTGGATGATTGCTTGATAAATAAAGTGCTGATTGGCCAGTAGCCAGGCATATAGTATAGGCAGGACAAGGAGAGAGGAGAATTAGGAGAAGAGGAAGGCTGAGGCAGAGAGAAATGCTGCCAGCTGCCATGACAAGAAGCAAATGTTAAGATATGGGTAAGCCATGAGCCACGTGGTGACTTATAGATTAATAGAAATGGGTTAATTTAAGATATAAGAACAGTTAGCAAGAAGCCTGCCATGGCCATACAGTTTATAAGTAATATAAGCCTCTCTTTGTTTGCTTGGTTGGGTCTGAGCAGCTGCAGGACTGGCGGGTGAGAGAGATTTGTCCTTTACCATGGGCCAGCCAAGACCAGGAAAACTCTAGCTACGACTGACTCTTTTGGACTTGGAATATATACTGAGAGAGAAATGTTGTAAATGCTTCAGTTGACACTCAGAATTGCCTAATATCAATTAATATGAGCTCACTGGACACTCTCCAAGGCACAGAGACATTGAAAGCATTTTGAATCTTAAAATATATGTTTCTGTCCTGTGTGTGAATTTAGACCTTAAAAAGGGAAACTTGCAGCTCTTTGTGGGGCTATGAAGTCAGATTACTCTCTGTAGTCCTGGCCAATTGGAAAATCTTTCCCTGAGTTGTAGCTGAACAAAAGCTCGTTGTCCCTGTTCCTCAGTAAATTGCTCTCTGTCACCTGCTTAATCTCAGGACCCAACATAAAAACAGTTAGTTGGCTGAACTTTGAGTCTTCAAGTTTTACACCCATATCAATAAACTGAGGTTAGGAGTTTTGTGCAGACAGTCGTTCCCTGTCCTAGGTTATCAGCCAGACCTAGTAAGAGAAACTTGCATAGCAATTTGTTGCTTTGTACCTTTAACCTTGGTTCCACACATCCACATCAGACAGCTGGTTATCATGTTCTTGTGAACTGGACTGCTTTTCCTTGAAATAGTTTAATCTTAAAAACTACCAGCAAGTGTAGCTAGAGTTTTCCTGCCTGGCCCAGAGTCAGGACAAATCTTTGTCACCCACCAGTCCCACAACCGCTCAGACCCAACCAAGTAAACACAGAGACTTATTTTGCTTACAAACTGTATAGACATGGCAGGCTTCTTGCTAACTGTTCTTATATCTTAATCAATCCATTTCTATAAATCTATACCTTGCCAGTGGCTCGTGGCTTACTGATACTTTACATCTTTCTTGTCCTGGCGGCTGCTGCAGGCAGTGACCCCTTCTGCCTTCCTGTTCTTTTATTTTTCCTCTCTGTTAGTCCCGCCTATACTTCCTGCCTAGCCACGGCCAATCAGGTTTTATTCATTGACCAATCAGAGCAACTTGACATACAGAACATCCCACACCAACCAAGGCACCTGGTCTAATCTAAAGCTACTTTGAAACTTTATATTACCTAATAGCATACAACTGTCTTGGCAGCTAGGGAAATTCAACAATTTTCCTATGTCAACCTGAGCTGTGATATAAAGTAGCTTCCAGTGAATTTATAATCCCTGACTTAAGCTAACATTATTGATGTCAAATGGATAATACAGCTTAAAGTGGTGCCATCTTCCAAACAATCAGCAGATAGAGATCCCCAATAGATTGGGATGCATTCATGAGAAAAACACACTACAATACAGGCATGGGGGATTCCCCATAGCTGCCAGGGAAAATTACAATAGCACACTTGTAATTTCAGACAGAAGAAATGATATTCCCGAGTTTTTAGCCTCGTGGCCTTGCCTAAAATGAGGTTTCATATTAGAGAGTTTTTTTTCCCTTGGAGGCTGACACCTGAACAATTGCCATCTGCTGTTCTCATGTCATGACTCTTGGCAGCTCATTTCATTGGCTGTGTATTTTAGTAAAGCAGTGTCTCTAACAGTTCCTGTAGAGCTCGAGAGATGGCTCACTATTAAGAGCACTGCTTTTTCTTCTGGGGGTCCTTAGTTCAATTCCCAGCAAACCCATGATGGCTGAAAAACATCTACAATGGGATACAATTCCATCTTCTGGCATGCAGGTGTACATGCAGACAGGGTACTCATATATATAAAATACAAGAATAAATAAATAGCTTAAAAACACTTTTTAAAAAGGAGTTCCTGTGAAAATACTTCCCTGAAATAGTAGATGTCTCTAATTAGTATGTTACAAAGTATGAGTTTTCCAGAAAACAGTGGCTTTCCTTATTTGTGCACAAATGCAATGTTTATAAAATTAGACAGCATCAGAAAGGTTTTAACTAGGGTTACTGTGTTAAATTCCTGAGGATCCCAGAGCTCTGATATCAAAAATAAGATGTCTGAGCTGAATGTCTCTGAGCTCATTTGATGATTTCATGGTTTAGATTAAACCTGGACCTCCTCCCCAGATTAAAAAAAAAAATTACTGCCAGTCTCTTATCTTCTACCATTATTACAAAGTAAACAGCTCTTCCCCACAGTGAGACATTTTCCTAGAGTGAAGAGAGGTCAAGGCTACCCTATGTGTAGGACTAATTTGGAAGTCATGTGTCCTTAGAATCAAGCTGCAAATTTGGCTCATGATAGAAGATAGTCATTCTACCACAGCATTCACTGGACACTACTAAAAATTTATCTCAATCAGCACTTGCTTCAGACCTTTCTTTTGAGATATTCTTCCTTTACAGAACTACTCATAAAAATGTTTGCCATCTTGTCAACCCTATCTTTACAGCATGTTTTCATTCCCTTTGTTTAAAGGTCCACACTCTAGTTTTTAAAGATTTTTTTATATGAATGTTTTGCCTGCATGTATGTAGTGCACCATGTGTGTGTGCAGTATCCACAGAAGTCACAAGGGGGTGTCAGATTTCCCCTGGAGCAGGAAGTATAGACAGCTGGGAGCCACCATGCTTATATCATGACAAGAGCTGCTCTCAGGGCAGAGACCACAGCAGCAGACTGAGCATGGCCTCCGTCTTCTGTTGTTTACATCTCACATGACCATTAGAACAGCAAACCAGCCCCTTGCTGTGCACTTGCGGATGTCTGGGAGAAGTTGGCACAGGTGTCTAGCTCATGAAAGATGCTGGACAAGGACTCAAGGAGCATCTATGGGAAGCTTTCTGTGACTGAGGCATCTGAAGAGAAAGCCAAGGATCCAGTCTCTGTGAATAAACACACTTCCTCCCTGTTTCACAAAGAAACTGAGAAAGAGAGTAGCATCAGGAAACACACCAAGGTGTGTGTGTGTGGGGGGGGTAGAAGCCAAACAGACAAGTTTCTAGAATAATAAATGCAATGGAACCAAGGTCCAGAGAGCTGAGAAACCTTGAGAATTTGGCAAAAAAACAATGCCCTTTTAGGAAGCAGGTAGGTGCTGTGGGATAATGCCCTTGTATACTGGTTTAATAAAACACTGATTGGCCAGTAGCCAGGCAGGAAGTATAGGAAAGGCCAGCAGAAGAGGAGAATTCTGGGAATAGGAAGGCTGAGTCAGGAGACACCAGCCCACAGCCCAGGGAGCAGCATGTAATGGCACACAAGTAAAGCCATAAAATACGTGGCAACATATAGATTAACAGAAATGGGCTGAGTTTAAAAGAGCTAGTCAGTAGTGAGCCTGAGCTAATGACCAAGCAGTTTAATTAATATAAGCCTCTGTGTATTTATTTGAGTCTGAGTAGCTGCAGATAGGTTGGGACACAGGAAAAGTTACAGCTACAAATGGCACAAAAAATGTGGGATTTAAAACCTGAGAAAGCTAAAAAAAAAAAAAATCTGAAATGGAGCTAAAAATGGCTTTCTAGTTGTGTCTCTCAGGCAAGCAATGAGCTACAATATGGCAGGCCCACAGTGGTGTGTGGCCTTGAGGGCAACATGGCAGATTTCTACCACAGCACACAGGCATCTGCAAGCCATGCAGCATGGTGTGTGGTGGATATAGCTTTTGTAAGTACAGAAAGAAAAAAAAAACATGAGAAAGAAAAGGGTTTTGGGCTACATGCTGCTGGATGGAAGCATAGACCCACAGCTTCACAGTCATCAATGAGCATGGTTCTCTCAGAGCTGGCGGTAAACATAGTTCCACCATGTTGGAAAGCTGGGGTGGGTGGAGCAAGCAGCCAAAGCTGCTATTTCAGTCCTAGTAATACTACAGTTTAAAGTGATAGATTCACAATAAGGCAGATTCAGATAGAATAGAACTTTAAATGATTTACAGTGTGTATAAAAATGTATGTAGGCTTGAAAGAGGAAAAGGAATATAGACAGTTATATAAAGAAACAGAAAGTTTTAAAAAATAAAGTCTTTAAAGAGACAGCAAAGGTAGTATGAAAAATAGGCCACATAAAGTTGGATATTATACAGAGAATCTGGATTGTGTTGTCATTGAGATTTTTAACTGCAGAGAGACATTTGATTGTAAAAGCCCCTGAGTTAAATCTCTCTGTCTCTGTCTCTCTCTATATATGTGTGTGTGTGTGTGTGTGTGCGCGCGCGCGTGCACGTTTGTTTGTGTATGTGTGTGTGTGTGTGTGTGTATATATATATATATATATATATATATATATATGATATTTTGAGTTCAAAATTTATGTCTAATGATATGTTGCTTTGGAAAAGAGGTTCTGCTTTTGTTTCCACAGATGATAAGAACCTGTGGATTGCTTCTAGGCTAATACTGTTTGACCAGCCAAAACCCACTGAAAGGTCTCCAATGACACCATGGCCCACATCATCCAACATCCAAATTCAACTTCAAAGCAACTGGCTCAGAGAATACAGCCTCACAGACTACTCCAGTCAGGACTTAACCATAATTCTTAATTTCTCAGGATCCCCATTAGATTGACAATGCCCTCAACCAGCAGGAAGTAGTATGAGAAGTGATGCCCAAATTCCCAAAATATTGTTTATGAATGTTTATTTTTATTTAAAGCAGGTTGATTATAAATGCAATCTCTTTCTAAAGAAGAAAAGGGGATAGTATAGATATGATAGGATGAAAAAGTAGATTATTGAACCTACTTTTAAAGAACAACTTGTTTAAAAATATTTTACATTGATATAGATTTTAGTTTATTGATATAAATTAAAGTTAACTTTGTTATACTGTATTATGCTTCTACTCTTGTTTAAGGTATTATGTTTATGTAACTCATTTAAATTGTAATGGATAATTAAGAAATATAGATTAATAATTAGTTTCCTATGATAGTCAAACTTATAGTCATATTAAGTTTTCTAGATAAATATAGATATATTTCAATTAGGTAGGTAATCTTCAAACACATCAAAGACTTACAGAATATAGCATATAAAATGTTTTAAAAACTTAGACTTTGCTGGACAATGAAACATATATGCTCCTGATAGCACCAACTGCTTCAAGGAGAATGATGAGCATTGAATAAACTCATGGAATTTTCTTTCTTTGTGGCAAAAGTTAGCCACTGGGCAAAATAGTGGCCTTGTGTTGACTGACTGACATGCAGGACCCATAGGAAGGTGACCACTGAATTTTATAAAGTGAGATGGTCCTTCAGGTTCCTGCTTCACAGAAGAAACTGCCAGACATTCTACAAGATACAGAGAGAAGTGACTGAGAGATTCTAGATTCATAGGCAGAAGATGGATGCCCCAACATTGCAGAGGAACTTTGGATGACTGTTCAGGCAGGCAGCTGTCTCTGTCACTTCTAGAATTTTGGAAGTTGTTTACAATGCTGTTTACTTAGGTAATATTATATCTTTCTGAGGTCTTTGATGTAGTTGAAGACTATAAAGTTATAATTTTCCTTAGTTATGATAAAAGATAAGTTAGATATGAAAACTTAGACTCACAAATATAGAATAGAGTATTTTCTTTAAATTTGCCAAATATAGACTAGATATTATAACTGTAATTCTTGCTTAATAACTGCTTTGTTATATATAATTTTATTATGTTAAAGTTAAAACTTTCCTTTTTAATTGAACAGGAAAGGGGAAATGCTGTGGAAAAATGCTTTTGTACACAGGTTTAATAAAATACTGATTGGCTAGTAGCCAGGCAGGAAGTATAGGCAAGGCCAGCAGAAGAGGAGAATTCTGGGAAGAGGAAGGCTGAGTCAGGAGATGCCAGCCCACCATCCAGGGAGTAGCATGTATGACACACAGGTAAAGCCATGGAAAATGTGGCCACATATAGATTAACAAAAATTGGCTGAGTTTAAGTATAAGAGCTTGTAGATGTAACCAACCGCCTTATTAAATAAGAAACACAGAACCAATGTAAAGAAGAAAGCCAAGAGGTCAGAGCTCAGAGCTAAAACCTTACCCTTCCTCCTGTGGTGGTCCTACCTCTCCGAAAGAGACCTACTTCCTGTGTGTTTGTCTTTATATAGTCTTTCTGTTCTGCCTTCTCATTGGTTGTAAACCCAAACACATAACTGCCTCGTCACTGCCTGTATGTACAGCCCTCCAGGTCTTAAAGGCGTGTGTCTCCAATGCTGGCTGTTTTCCTGAACACACAGAGACTTACTTAGCTCTGCCTACCAAGTGCTGGGATTATAAGTGTACGCCACCACCACCCTGATTTTTTATGGCTTGCTAATAGCTCTGACCCCCAGGCAACTTTATTTATTAACATACAATGAAAATCACATTTCAGTACAAATAAAATGCCACCACAAGAGCTAGTCAGTGGTAGGCCTGAGCTAAAGGCCAAGCAGTTTTAATTAATATAAGCCTCTGTGTGTTTCCTTGGGTCTGAGTGGCTGTGGACCAGGTGGGACACAGAAAAACTTCAGCTACAAGAGAGGGATAAGAAATTTGTAGATAGAAAGATGGTGACAAGAAAAAAGACAGAAACACAGGAAAGCTTCAGGAGAACCTGGGTCAATAATCAATGGCCCAGAATTTTATTCAATGGGGCTTTTTATAACAATGCCATGGGGTGAGGCAAAATACCTCCCCCTTGCTATATACAGCCAAGTGTAGACCCTTCCAAACACCTGATACCCAGGCCTGTGTTCCAATCATCCTCTTATGCAGTCCTGCTGGGTAAAGCAAGCTCAGATCTTACTAGGAAACCTCTATGGGTTCCCACACTTGATACGATACAAGCCTTGTTCTCCAAATGAGCTAAAGTAAGTCTAGTTACTAGATGGATAAAACTTAGTCATCAGGGCACTTACCACAGGTGCAGAGAGATTAATGTACTATTAAAATCTTAAAAACACTGGTATTTTTAAGGGATTGGCCAGCCTGTTTGTTGTTACTCTCAGGATATGAAATTTGTGCAAATAGTGATTTGCTAGAGTCAATAGCATCCCTGTGGTTGTCATCTGAATATCTAACTTCTCGTAAAGAGCTTACCAGCTTTACCATAATGCCTACTTCAGATACTGTTAAAAAATGTCTGAACAGAACAGCAAATCAGAACCCAAATCAGAACCCAAAAAGGTAGATTATACATTTTATCAGTTAAGGAATAGCTAAAATATTGCTTTATTTTCTTGCTTAATCATGGAAATGGAAAGGCTCATTTCTTTTTCAGAAAAACATACAGATTCATAATAGCAGTTGTCCACAGGACTCTGTGCATTAAATCTGAGGAAATATACTTCCTCCCCCCTCCCGCCATGTATCAGACCCTCTGTCGCTGCTCTCTGAGGCCTGAATTAGGCAGACAGCCAAGCCCACTCACCATTTCCTGAGTTCTGGGGCTCTTAACTCCTGCGCTGGTGGCTACACTAGCAGAGCCAATCCCCAGCACTTGAAATACACCTTTTTTTTTTTTTTTTTGTAGTAACATGGGATAAGATATACATGCAAAATCTGTTTCTGTATTTATCATTATTAAACTCTGAAGACAGAATAAATATGACAAATTGCCAAAAGAAACAATCTTGAGTGGAAAACTATCATTAGAAGGCTCATTGAAATAGACGTGATAGACTGAGGATCTCCTGAATTTAGTAAAGTTGCATCCTGGGTGTCATAATAAAAAACAATGATCTGTCATGTGGTCAGGGGCAGTAAAAAGGGAAACGTGCTGGCTTTTCGGTCTTTGCTGGCATTTACTTTTGATGGAAATGGGTCTTGTATGTATGTGTGACATAAAACACATAGGAGACTGAGAAACATCCATGATACAGCATACCTAGTGCTTCCAACTGTATTGTACACACAGTAGCCAAGGTTCTTCTTAAAAGCATTTACTGATTTATTATCTATCATCTATCTACCTACTATCTATCTATCTATCTATCTATCTATCTATCTATCTATCTATCTATCTATCTATCATCTATCTATCTATCTATGTGCATGTGCTCGTGGAGTCCAGTCAAAGGCTTTGTATCTCCTGGAATTGCAGCGAAAGGCAGTTGTGAGCTGTCAGACTGGATGCTGGGACTTAAGTCCTCTGGAAGAGCCTTGAGCATGTTTGACCACTGCACCATCTCTTCAGCCCTAGTGCACACACTCTATGTGTGCTTTTCTAAGAGGGCTTATCACTAATTTCCCTGGCCCTAAATGTTGCTGGGCTCACTGGGCACTAAGACCTTGTGTTTCAACATGTTGTTTCCATTTTGGGACTTATTTGAGTTAACCTACTGTTTAAGGTTCCTTTCTATTGCTGTGATAAAAAGCATCTTAGTGGAGTCTAGGTGTACTTTGGCTTTCAACTCCAGGTCATAGTCGATCACTGAGGGAAGTCAAGGCAGGAACAAGGCAGGCCTGTTTGTATTCCACACAGCATTCCTTCTGAACAAAGAATTCTTCACAGCCAAAGAAATGCCCTGAGAATCCTAGTGAATGCTGCTTAGTGGTTGGCTCACTCACTCTGGTTTAGCTACCTTTACATCTCAGGGTCACCTGCCACAGGGTGGTCCTACCCATGGCGTCCGGGTTCTACATCAATCAACAGACAAGATGGTCCTGCACAGACAGCAATATGATCTAGGTGGTTTCTCAGTTGAGGCTATCAGATGACTGCAGGCTATGTCAGTTGACAGTTAAAGCTAATCAGGACACCTACACATTGTAGAATAGGTAGGCTGTATAGTTTTAAAACATTGAGAACAATTGTTCAAATTTCTAAAAGGTCTTGTAATAAAAAACCCAGAACAGATATTGGGGTAAATGCTGGAAGGTCAGAGACAAAGGAACAAGCCACTGCCATGCCTTACCTCTAAGACTCCTCAGACTGAAAAGTTCAGCCAATATCCCTCTAGCCAAATGAGCTTCCTCAGCTGAAAAGGCTTCTAGTTCCTGTCTCCTCACACCTTATATACCTTTCTCCTCCCAGCCATTAAAGGCATGTGTGCTTCCCTAGTACTGGGATTAAAGGTGTGTGCCTCTACTTCCTGGCTCTGTTTCTCTCCTAGACCGAATCAATCTCATATAGTCCAGGGTAGCTTTGAACTCACAGAGATCCAGAAAGATCTCTGCCTCCCGAGTGCTAGGATTAAAGGTGTGTGCCATACTGCCTGGTTTAATCTAGTGACTTGTTCTGTTCTCTGATCTTCAGGCATATTAGGGTACACAATATATCACCACAACCCTTTTTATTTTGCATATGTGTATATGGTGCCTGTGTAGAGACCAGATGCAAATTCAGGTGTCATTTTTTAGGATATGACCACCTTGTAACTGTTTATTTGTTCCCCCTTTCCCCAAGTGTGTGCTCCATGCACAGGTGCCCTTGGAAATGATGAGGGTGTCATATCCCCGAGGGTTGAAGTTACAGGTGGTTGTGAGCCACCTGATGTGGGTGCCAGGATCCAAACTATGACCTCTGCAAAGGTAATGTCTTAGGGCTTTTCTTGCTGTGAAGGGCACCACGAGCATGGCAACTCTTACAAAGGAAAATATTTAGTTGGGGTGGCTTAGTCTCGGAGGTTCAGCCCATTATCATCATGATGGAGAGCATGGTGTCGTGCAGGCAGACATGGTGCTAGAGAATCCTACGTCTTACAGGCAACAGGAAATGATCGGTGACAGTGGGAGTAGTTTGAGCATAGAACTTAGAGCCTACTCCCACAGCTACACACTTCCTACAAGACCATACACACCACCCCAATAAAGCCACACCTAATCGTGCCACACCCTATGAGATTATGGTGCCAATTGTATTCAAACTTTCAAACTACCATAGATATCAAGCACTCTTATACCCTGAGCCATCTCTATAGTCCGTGTGTGTGTGTGTGTGTGTGTGTGTGTGTGTGTGTGTGTGTGTGTGATTGTGCATGAGAGAGACTGACTCTTATTGGGACTTGATCTCATTGGTTAGGCTGGCTAACTGGCCAGTGTGCTCATTTTATCCAAATCTGGGATCACAAAGGCAATCCACTCTCTGGATTTTATATGGGTCCTGGATCCAATTCAGGTCCTTGTTCTAGATGAGTACACACTTTTTGGACTGAGCTATCTCCTCAACTGTCTGGATAAGTGTTCTCTATGTCTTTGTTTTTCTACGCTAGGGTAAAACTCTTAGTCCCTGTCAGTACTCGGTAAAACCCTTTCCCTGTATTTCTTGGTTTACTTTCTTTTTCTAGTGTGGATACAAATGATTCCATTTTGACTCAGAAAATCTTCTCCCATTAAATGATTTCTTCTAAAGGTACCATTGTAGCTCAAATTCTAATTGGTCTTAACAATAAAAACCCAGAGTCAGATATTGAGGTAAATGTTGAAAGATCAGAGAGAAAAAGGAACAAGCCACAGCCACCACTTACCTCGTCAACTCCTCAGCCTGAAAGGGAGCTGAGCTGCTGTCTCCTCCTGCCTTATATTCCTCTTTCCACCCAGACATATCACTTCATGTCTCCACCTCCCTAGTGCTGGGATTAAAGGCTTGTGCCTCCCAAGTACTGGGATCAAAGGCATGAGATCCCAAGTGCTGAGATCAAAAGCCTGAGTATCCACTACCTGGCTGTTTCTCTTTTAGAGTGGATCAATCTTGTGTAGCCCAGGGTGGACTTGAACTCCTGATCTTCCTGCTTCCTCCTCCCAAGTGCTGGGATTATAGGTGTGTGCCACCACTGTCTGACCTCTATGGTTAACTAGTGGATAGTCAGGCAAGCTTTATTTGTTAGACCACAAACAAAATATCACCATATACCACTAATTATCCTGTTGATTGGTTTTGATAGTCTCTTGTTGCTAGCTTAAAGTTGTTTGGTGTCATCTGGTCCCACAAGTGGTAGATACCTAGAAGTTAATGTCAGCAAACCCTTTCGATCAAACTCAAGTAACTAAGAGGTTTAAGTTTTTATTTGTGTATGTATGTATGCATACAGGTGTGCATGCGACATAGCCTGTGTGTGGAGCTCAGTGAACACCTTGCAGAGGTTGGTTCTCTCCTTCAACTTTGTTGAGACAGTTTCTCATTTCTATTGCTGCACAGCAACATACTACAGACAAGCTAGTGTGCATGCTCTGGCTAATCCTCTTGTCTCCACTCCCTATCTCACAGTAGGGCCACTAAGAGGTTTAGGAAGATGGGGTCTGAGGCATTGCTTACCTGGACTCTACCTTTAAATCAAACCTATCCATCCAGTAGGTGATATCCTAGCATTTCAAAACACTGGACCAGATTTTTTTTTTTGTAGTTATTCTTATGCATTATATTACCAGACAACAGTTGCCAAGGTTTTACATGAAAGAAAACTGTGAAACCAAACTAGCAAGAGAAAAATTATATAACTAGTCCATGTGATGGTTCTTCACCTAGAAGCAGTGTTATGTTGTCATTGTGTTGGTATTTCCTGTTTTGATCAAAGATAGTTAAAGAAACAATTTGTTTGAAAACTCTAGTTTTGTCAGAAAGAGGATCCTGAGTACTTTTTAGATTCTGTTTTTTAAACTTTTAAAAAAGGTTTATTGTATTATTCTGGTTATAGGGGGCGCCTATACACACATATAGTTACCCACAGCGACCAGAGCTGCAGTTTCAGGCAGTTGTGAGCTGCCCTCTGCTGGAGCAGCACAGGCTCTTGACTGCAGAGCCAGGCCTCCTGCTCGAGCCCTTCTCACAGATCTGAGCCAATGCTTTGGACAAGAACCAAAACTATGGCTGATAGAGATCTACATTTTAGGATAATGATTTTGACTAATAAAATTATATAAAGAGCATCTGGCTCTTTGTACCTCTCAATAATTCATTTAAGTTTCCATTCTAATGTAAAGAATAACAGTTTTAATCTATGCCTCATCAATAATAGGCTACTTTTATCAAATTAATTATAAAATATTAAATGACAAAAATCCCTATGTAGCATTAATGTTTAAATTACCTGTTTTAAAAGAATATACTTGTCTACTGGTGTCTTCTGTGGTGTCTAAATCACCAGAATGCTTCTGTTGGAATGCAAAGGTACTTAAGATATCCTGTGATCTTTACTCGAGGATGATAGTCATGATAGTAGTAGGAACACACAAACCTGAAGAAGACTACTATGCTGTTTGAAGTACATGTTTCTAATATAGAGTGGCAAGACAGCACATAAACATCCCAATGCTACAAGAGAAGGTGGGACAGAAAGGAAGGACTAAAGCAACAGTGAAATATAGCAGGAAAAAATGCTAAAAATCTCTAACTTTGTGTAGCATCAGGGTAACATATTGAAAGCTCTGAGAGGCTTGTGCAGACCTGCCCTGCCACTATTTACAGTGATACTGTCATGAACTGGCTCTGCTCATGCAAGCTTCTTTCACCGGCAAACACTCTATGTTCTCAGCATCTTTGTTTTCCTGGAGTACAGTTTAGAGGAGAGAGCCACACTCCACCTCCAAAGCTTGTTGGCTGCCTGAGTGCTTGATGCACTGCGTGGAACAGGAATGTCGGCTCCCCAGAGGAGCTGGAGTGAGAACGGCTGAGCCAGTGTTCTTGATGCACTCATAATCCATATTGCAGTGTGGGGAAAGGAGGAGACTAAAGGGGTCCTCCAGACTGCTGAGTAGTTTGGGACAAAGGTTTTGTCTCTATTTGGTACTCAAGGACTGGAACTGTAAAAGCTGGAATCAAACAGATTCTGGAGCCACACTGATTCTGGTTACTAGGGACAAACCAATGCATGGCTCCTTTAAGAGATGGGTTCCTGGTTCCTACTAGCTGAGCAGCAAGCTTTTCTAAGAGTTACAGCAGCTCGGTACAGTAATTCTGTCTTCACCCTAGGGCACCTCTCCTAGGGAAAGCTAACTGAAAGTGCCTCTGTGGCTGAGAGTGAAGCTTCAGAGATGCTTGCTTGAACTAAGCTGCATCAAGGGGAGCTGTAACAAATTTTGGACTGCTCATATTTGGAACTGTTTGTCTAAAAGTCATTACAACTTGGACTGCTCAAACGGACTTCAGGACGGCTGATGAGCCAGGCCCTGATCTTGGGCTGTCAGTGAAACGGTTACTAGAATTGACTTTTTTGAGCTTTTGCAAACCTCATAAATCAAACAGTTTTGAGTTCACCTACAATTTTAACTGTGGTGACTCTTAATCCATGTACTGTCTGTCTTGTTGGAAGAAAATGTAAATAGTTCTGTTAAGAGATCACTTTTGAATGTTTGCTAAAGTTTGCTAAGTGTAAATAGTCCTATAGTTTGTTTCTGAATGTAAGTTTGTAAGAATTTTAAATATGTATAGCAATATTCATGCTAGAATTGTTAATATGTTGATATTAATGAACCATAGTTTGTTGAAGCTAAGGGAGTCTTTTAAGCTTGATGTAGCTGCATCAGCAGTTTATTGATTTGATGCATTTGCATCAAGAGTTTTTTGATTTAAAAAAGGGCTTGGTGCAGCTAAGGCTGTAATAGACATCTTAGACCCATTCAAAAAGGACATTCCATCTTGGTCATCCTCTTCTCCTCTACTAGGGGGTGTGGTAGCTATAGGGATTGCTGTGGTTGTTCCAGCTACTTGTAAGCTCTTAGTAGGGGCCCGAGTCTAAGCTGAGTTAAACTCTATACCTTCCCCTGCCACAGGCTGGTAGTCAGAGACCAGTTAAGTTCTTCTTGCTAGCTGCCAACATAAGGCAGAGTATGCTTGATGGAAAGTGTATCTCTATGACGGGTAAGGCTGATTAGTGAAGATGACCCAAGGCAGGCACAGTCTATCTGAAGGATCTGAGGAGCCCTTTAATTTATTAAGAAGGGGGAGCTGTAGAGACCCACAGAGGTTTCCTAGTGAGAACTTACTCAGGGTCCAAGAATCTGAGCTTGCTTTACCCAGCAGGACGACATAGGGAAATGATTAGATCACGGGCATGGCTATCACATGTTTGGAAGGGTCTACAATTGGCTGTTCAGTGTGCTTTGATCTAGCAAGGGGGAGGTCTTTTGCTCCACCCCTTGGCATTGTTATAAAAAAACACTTTTGAAGAGGCAGGAAGGACTGTTGGGTTTTGATTTAGGTACTCCTGGAGCTATCCTGTTTTTTTCTCCTCTTTGCTATCTTTTTATCTAAAAGTTTCTTATCCTCTCCTCCTAAAAAAATCTTTAAAAGGTGGGTGCTGGCCTTCCTCAAGCCTCACTATTATCTACTCTCCCAAAAGAACTACCTATGCTTCAACTGTCTCAGAAGAGTACAATACCCATATGACAGTCACATGCAGTGCTAACTGGTTATAGCACTCGATGTCATAAGCAGGCTTGTTTCATTGTGTGTCACCCCCACATACAGACATTTTCAGTCTAGGCTATTACTAACATTTGCTAATAAAAGGAAAACTTGCTCAATTACTTTTAGTTAGGAAATAGACAATTTTTCTGTTCATATAATCTAGTCTTTATTAAGTCAAGTGACCAGTATCACAAACTCTGAAACTCTTAATTGTGGAGATTTGAACAATTTACTTCCTAATTATACCAACCGAGGGCAAGGTACAGTAAAGGTATTAAACTTTATTCTTGACTCAAGAAGAAAAAAACCCAAACAAACCAAAAAACAAACAGATGGGGCTCATGGGTAAAATGAAAGATGTTGTACAATCTTATAAGTATAATAAAACACAGTATATAATATGTATCATAAATACTCTCTAGGGACTGCAATGGATATGTGGTACATGGTCAGTATATGGATACCACACTTATTTTCATTTAACAACAGGGTACACATAATAAATATATAAACTCAATATGCCTGGAACACAAACTTTACCACCTAGGAAGAAAGAATTTGTTCAGCATACTCAAAAAAGAGACAGAGACGAAATCATATGAAAAACCTGTTTAAAAATCAGTATATTTTGTTCATTGACTCTGAAAGACTTGTTGGCCCCTGTTTTCATTGGAGAAAGGACTGACATAGTTTAGTAATCAAGTGAACACAAGAATGTAAGACACAGCACTAAAAACAGGGTTTCTGTACTGGTTCTACAGCTGGGGGTAAACCACCAGCCCTGAACTGTATCTTTCGATCCCTTCAGATCTCAGAGAATCATACTGTGTTGTGTGTTTGGAAAACAAAACCCTCTTACTGAGAATAGACTTGTTACAAACAAAGTTAGTCAAAGCCTCCTTCTTCTAATGAAAACAACTACTACTAATGCTAACTCTACCTGATGCTTTCTGACAATAGATGGGACTTGCAGCAAAAAAAAACCCTTTTAATTAAAGCAAACTTTATTTGTATTACAAATTCTATTCTGACATACTGGACCAAGAATATTTGAGACCATGTCTCTGAAATACTATGAAATGAGTTTTGGTTTATGATTCATAATGAATTTCAAAACAGTCAAAGTATCTTTCTTAAACATTTGCTTAACTGAATATTTCACTGCACACTAAAGTAACATTTAATAAGTTGGTTCTACTAGATAGCTTTTAATATTGAGTTTCAAATAAATTGAGACATGAAAAAGAGACGAAAATATTCACACTAAAACACCAACTGTTGAATTAGTGTGAATTTAAGGAACCATACAATTCTCCTTTGTTGTAGTTAGAGACAATATTTGGAGATTTTCTGGGGCCATTTTATAGAGCTAAAACAATATGAAATCCAAGTAATACAGTTAGTTCCACAAACATTAACTATGAGAAAGTAGACAAAACAAAAAACAAAGAAATAAACAAACAAACAAAAAAAAAACAGTGCAGTAAACATCTTAACTATTCATACAAACTCCAGCACAATGGGGACATGGCCACACTATGGTTTATCAGTATAAAGTTTACCAGTAGAGGACACCTGAAATGAACCACCACATAGTTCCACCAGCATGGGAAGAAATGCCCTCCTTTTCTTCTACATGCTGGCTAAAAATGGCAGTGCTGACTTGTGGCTGGAAGTGTACTCAGGAGTCCTTTATAGTTCAAGCTTTAAAAAGCTACTTCATTGTCACCTGAAAAGAATTAGGCAGGGCAGCAATTGGGCGTACTTCTCAACATACTTTCCAGTTTTTGTTTTTGTTTTTTTTCTTGGTTCAATATTTCAAAGTCTAGATCTGTCACATGAGGAAAAGTAGTTTTGTTTTGTTATTTTAAATCTTCTTTCATCCATGGGTAAAGTTTATGGAAAATAAAATCAAGTGCAGAAGATTAATAATTAGTTATAAAGACCAGCATCATATGATTATCAGGCATAAATAATGTACTTGTACTTGTTATGGCAAATCCACTCAGGACCACACAGTGGATTACCAAATGTGGATCCTGGCATCTCCATTTCCGCCTCCAACTTCTAGGTCCACTGTAGATTGGAAGGAGGTGAAGGACTTCTGGGGCAAGGCTGAGTCTCACTGTCATCTGAAGATGCTGGCCTGACTGGGGCACTGTATCATCAGTTCCAACACTCCAACCGTTGTGCACTGCACCAGCAGTTCATCTGTTCCCTGTGACCTCAGTCACCACCAGTCTGCCATTATTAAAAAAAGAAGAAAAACAAGAACATGTTACCAGCCAGTGATGCACACTCTCCTATATAGAAGTTGCCTTAGGAAATTTGGGACAAATAATGTTTATGGTTAGAAAAGACTGGAGAGGAACAGCAACTCATAGCAGTCCTTGGAGTCATAGGGTGACAAAGTGTGAGGGTATGAAGAGCCATGCTCTCACATTAACATGTGGTCTGTAGTCAGTAAAGGTTACAGAATGTAATTACTGGGATGTTTCATAGAATTAAGGGTTTCTGTTTCAGAGATAAAAAAATTGTGACAACGCAACTGTCTGTAAAAGCATTTTAAAGCTATTTTTCTTTTATCGAAAATAGATTTTTTCATACAATATATTCTGATTACTATCCCCCCACTCCCATCTGAATCCACACCCTTTCTGTCTCTCCTTAGAAAAGAAGTGTCTAAAGGATAGTAATAAAAAAAAAAAAAAAAAAAAAAACAAAGACAAGCAAACAGGAACAGGACAAAATAAGCAGAAAAAAAAAAAAAAAAGCCAAAGAAAAAGCACAAGAAACACAAAGACACGCATTCGTACACACAGGACTCTCATAAAAATACACAACTGGAAGGCTAATATATTTGCAAAGAACTTGTAGGAAAACAATAAATGGCCATCTACTGTTATGAGGTATCTACCAGAGAAGACTGCTCAGGCACAAGTTTAGGCCAATAGGTCTTTATTAGCCTCTAGAGACTGCACTGGGTGTTCAGGACCAGCGTGCAGTCCTGTGTAGTTGGAGTTTTCTCCAGTGCCACTCAGACCCAAATAAACACATAGACACTTATATTATTTAAACTGTTTGGCCTAATAGCTCAGGCTTCTTGTTATCTAGTTCTTATATCTTAAATTATCCCATTTCTATTAATCTGTAAGTTGCCACGTGGCTTGTAGCTTACTGGTACATCTTGCTTTTCATGGCAGCGTCAGCTGGCAGCGTCTCCTCACTCAGCCTTCCACTTCGCTCTGTATAAATAAAATGCTGATTGGCCAGTAGCTAGGCAGGAAGTACAGGCTGGACAAGCAAAGAAGTGAATTGTGGGAACAGAAAGGCTGAGAAGGGAACACTGGCCTGCCGTCCAGGGAGCAACATGTACCAGGCACACAGGTAAAACCATGGAACACATGGCAACATATAGATTAACAAAAATGGGCTAAGTTTTTAAGTGTAAGAGCTAGTTAGTGGTAGGCCTGAGCTAATGGCCAAGCAGTTTTAAAAAATATTAGCCTGTGTGTGTTTATTTGGGTCTGAGCAGCTGCAGGAGCCGGGTGGACACAGAAAACCTCAGCTACAGTCCTGAGCCTTTCTAAGGATGAGCTTTTAAGCACAAAACCACATCCTGAGTTGGCACACCCCAATTAGGCAGAAGCCAAGAAGCACAGTACATCTAGGAATTTTCCCAGCACTATGGACTTTGAGGGACTAGTCTTTGCTCTCTTTCTGGCAGGTGTTGCTGCCTACCTGCTGGGTGCCAAGGTCTGAATGGTATTTCCAACATGGCATCAGTTATGCTAAGGTCTGGGGCATGTAACGTTACTGATGGGGATGGGACCTGCCCATCAGTTACTTTTCTTCAGTATTCCCAAAGAAAACGGTCACTAGCAAATAGACACATAACAAAACATTTTCCTCACCAACAGGCAGTTTTAAGGGCATGGCCACAGCATCTAGCAGTCTTCCATGCCTCATGTCTCTTCAGTCTGGCCAGCTCCACGATCTCTAGCTGTATGGTCAACACCTATGACTGGGACACCATGCTGCCAGTGGAATGCTCCATGCGTCTGTTTGTGTTCTCACCAGGCTGCAGGAAATGACAACTCAGAGGACCACACCACTCAGGGTTTGCTGCTATCCTGTCTTTTGAAACAAGCAAACAAAACCCAGTAATGTTTTTCTGTTTAATAGTATGATCTGAAACACTTTCTAAGTGGCTTCAGCATTTAGATAAAAATTCATGGTCTGGTTCATGGTCTCGTAGGTGAGAACTAAGGGCTAAATCTCTGCCAGTGAACATGGTATCTGAAGTCTTCACATGTATGCACATCCATACAGTCAGACACTACACTAAAAAAAAATTTCAAATAAAACTTTTTATACGTCAAGTTTTTGTGGCTACAAAGATAGTCATTTGGAGTGCTAATTTTTAAAGAATAGTGACATTAAAAAATCAATACATACAAAATTGCTTAAATATATTGTTTATCTACACAAATAGGATTCTAAGGTTATACCAGAAATATACTATAAGAAAATATTTAAGGAAACAGAATTATGCTCATAATGTATTTTAAATAAATAAAGCAGTGTAATATGAATCTTAAAAGGTCTTATTAATTAAAAAAAAATCCAGAGCTGGGTATTGGGGTGAATGCTGAAAAGATCAGAGAAACAGAACCAGCCACAGCTAATCTCACCTCGCCAATTCCTCAGCTGATCTCGTTTCCTCAAACTGGAAGCCTCTAGTCCTCATCTGAATGGATCTCTGCTGAACTGCCACTCAAAAGCCTAAAAGCTTAACCAGGCTCTAGTTCCTGGTTCTCACACCTTATATACCTTTCTGCTTCCTGCCATCACTTCCTGGGATTAAAAGCATGTGTCACCATACCTGGCTGTTTCCAGTGTAGCTTCGAACTCAGAGATATGGATGGATCTCTGTCTTCAGAATGCTAGGATTAAAGGTGTGTGTGTCACCATTTTCTGGCCTCTAGATCTAGTGGCTCTTCTGTTCTCTGACCCCAGATAAGTTTATTAGTGTTCACAATATATTGGGGAACACAATATCACCACAAAGCAGTATGAAAATAATGTTCTCTTATCTGATTACTTTGTATAAAAATATTACATAAATGCCTTAAAAACATGAATTGAAGACTTCTTGACGAGAGCATGAGATGTCTGTTGTCTTCCCATTGAAACAAATACAACTGCCCAAAGTTTTATTTTTTTAAAAAGTTGTGTGTGCTGTGTACATACACGTGTAAATATGTCAGGTGTGACTGACTGCATGCGCACATGCATTTAGAAGCCACAGGTCACTGTGAAGCATCTTCCTCTACTGCTGTCTGCCTTCTTCCCTGAAAAACGGTCTCTCACTAACCCTGAACTGTTATCTGGCTGGCTGGGGCGCCAGTGAGCCCTGGCATCTGCCCACTGCATCAAGCTGCCTGTACTGGGTTACAGTGCATACACCACATGCCTGACTTTTATTTTATTGCTGGGAATCTGAACTCAGGTTCTCATGCCTGTTTATGCAGGAAGCACTGTACTTACCAAGTCAAGTCTGCAACCCTTAAAGGTATTCTTTTTTTTTTTAAATAATTTATTTATATTTTATATACATTGGTGTTTTGCCTGCATGTGTCTGTGCAGGTGCCAGATCCTCTGGAAAAGGAGTTACAGACAGGTGTGAGCTGCCATGTGGGTTCTGGGAATTGAACCCAGGTCCTTTGGAAGAGCAGCCAGTGCTCTTAACTACCGAGCCATCTCTCAAGCCCCATCTAGTTTTTAAGAACCCATTTTTATAAAATTTTATGAAAACAAAAGTTTCAATGCCTTAAAATATTTAAGGCCATATAGCAAAACCAAACCAACAAAGCAGGCAAACCCAGCTTAACTCCCTCCTTGCCTTCTTTCCAGGTCATCCCCATTCCTGTGTGTCAGCTGCCTATCCCTAGAAACACTTTAACAGGGACCCTCAGTAGTCACACTGGGCTGGGACTCAGGAGATTTTCACTATCCTTCCTGTCCTCCATTCAAGTGTCTCCTGACTTGACTTAGTCCTGGAGCAGCCTGTTTTCAGGGGCCCCTCCTCCTACTCCAACACTGCTCACTGGAACCACTTCTGGGTGTGGACCCTGGCCTCCCCTAGGCCTTTATCCCTGTCTTTGTCCTGCTGCAGCCTGAGTGCAGAAGCCCACCATCGACCAAAGCTCCACTCCCTGGGGATTCAGCCTTTTGGTGCAGACCTCATGGCCCAGCTTTAGCCCTAACCACTCTCAGCCTTTCCTCCTAGCCCATCTCCATTCCCTTTTGCCACCCACTGACCTGCAGAAGCTCTCTATACTAGGGACCCCATAACCACCCAGCCGAGGATCCAGAGAGGACATATGTAATCACCACCAACTAAAAAAGACAAAAGCAGTTATCAACACCAAGAAAAACTTCAAACATCATTAACTCCAGAAGTGCAAAGAAACACAAACACAAATAGCCAAGACAATTACAGCAGGTCCTGAGAATTGCAATACAGCTGAAGCACTAGGCAAAAAACCCTACTGTAACTGAGGTACTGACAATACAAACACTGCATGCAAAAGCCAGTTTCCTCTTAGAAGCTGAGACAGGAGTAGAGGAAGATAGGAAGTAGACTACCAATCACGGTGGGTGTGACATCCAAATGGGCCCTCCGCATTAGACTCCAACTTCATTCTGCTGAAGATCATGCTCAGTGTCTGGTGTCAAGCCTGGCCATGCTCTGTGATGACTGCCAAGGTCCTTCCTAGAGATGATTAAGACACAGACCAGCTCATTAGGATCCCTGATTTAAACCAAACAGTGATGTCCCATGCTGGGGCAAAAGAGAGCGAGTAAATAGAGGCCAGTTCTCCCCTCACAGCATGTTTCAGAAAGATATCCAACTCCAAATGAAAGTGCTTTTCTAAGAGCAACTAGGTCAGCAACACCCTTGTCACCAAGACTCTATCTTTAGAATTGGGCACTTTCCGGAGCAGAAGGGAGGCCCCAGGTTGATAATAGCATTGAAAAGAAGAAAACCAAAAGATTTTTTTACATGGCAGTGTACCAGGAACCTTGAAGAACACAATTTTGCAGCATGAACTAAGTAATCAAGGCGGGTAAGTTCTTTTTCAAGAAGATACTAGAGAGAGTTATGATAACAACTACCTCTTACTTGCATGCAGCAAATGCTGCTTGTCAGTCCTATTAAGAAGTCTCTAGGGGCTGGAGAGATGGCTCAGAGGTTAAGAACACTGGCTGTTCTTCCAGAGGTCCTGAGTTCAATTCCCAGCACCCACATGGTGGCTCACAACCATCTGTAATGAGATCTGGTGCCCTCTTCTGTGTACATAATAAATAAATAAATCTTTTAAAAAAAAAAGAAGAAGTCTCTAGTGCTTAGTGAATACAACCAATACACCAGGATACAACTTTGATGACCTAACAGTGAACTACTAAAAACATCACTCAATGCTTTGCAAAGGACCTTTCCAAATTTACTGACTATGGAAACAATGCTGGTACTCTTACTTCTCACATAAACTAAGTCTTAAATGTGAGACCCCCCCACACACACACACACACAAATACTGCCTAAATTAAGCTAAATAGCTTAATAAAAAAAAAATCTTACTTAATGTAAAATAGTTAAGTGTTATGCTGGAGCTTGAGTGGTGGCTCACAGCTTTAATCCCATCAGTTGGGAGGCAGAGGCACGTGGATCTCCATGAGTTTGAGACAAACCTGGTCTATGTAGCAAGTTTCAGGCCAAACAGAAGTATATAGTGAGACTGTCTCAATCATGATGCCACCAAAAAAAAAAAAAAAAAAAAAAAAAAATGTTAAGTTGGAACAGACCAAGAGAATCAAAGTTTTTTTTAATGACTTTGAAAATAATTTCCATTTATTATGAGATTTAAAGTAGTCTTCTTTCTAAGCTGTCACTACACATGTGAAATATGAACTGAATAAGTTAAAATAAAGTACCTTGAATAAGTTAAAATAAAGTACCTTACTCTTGACAAGCAAATAATTCACTAAATACTATTCCTGATACCCTAGCTCTAGTTTGACTTGTTAATTCAAAACCACAGAATACGGAAGGAGAGAGGAGGAAAAGGACAATGAAGTCATGCTAGCAAGTGACAACGGCAGCTCTAACAGCATTTTCTGCTGCTGAGCAAATCCCCATTGAAGGCACCTTTACAAATACGCACCTGCAACTCTCTTTAAAAAGCATTGAATAAACATATATAGTAACGTGGATAAATGAAAAACCATGGGAGAAGCACAGCATTAAGACTCAAAACTGTGACTCAATGAAAAATAAATTATCTCTACATTTTCTGAAGTAAACACATTTCTCCCTACTATCTTGATTTCTATTTGAAAGATGGAATATGTGCATCAGAGATAGAGAAGACAGTGATTTATAAGCATGAACTTTAATTGTCTCATAAATAGAAGTGTACATTCCAAATACATAAAAATGTAGTCCTAAAACTCGATTAACTTCCTTAGCGATTACAAAGCTCAGTTCCCAAAAAGATGTGGAACTATACAGAAAACAAAACAAAGTGTAAACAAGGTAGCAAGGTAATATTTCTTAAGGATGACTCCCCCACTGTACAAAGCAGCAAGACAGAAGGAAATTATTGACCTCTGAAAAATTCTTGCTGTTTGTATCAATCAATGCCTTCTGGAACAATAGAATGTTTCCAGATTACGTTTTATTTTCACCTGGTATAAACACACAAAATGTTATTTAAGTGGTGCATGTAGTGATCAGGTCTAAGAATCAAATGTATACTCTGGAGTAAACTGATCTTCACAAGGTCTCCTTAGATTAGAAGTTAAAAATTTCTTAAAAATGAAAGATTTCTGAAGGATGGCCAGAATTTTATGTATTCAAAGATTTAATATTCTCACATTCAAAGTGAAGCATAGGAAACAAGGTATTGCCAAAGCTGGGTCTTATGAAATCACTTTCATTCCCAAATTCTACCTAATACAGTATTGTTTCTGTCCCCCTTCTGCCAAGGTCCTACTAACCTAAAGCCATGCAATCTCCTTTCTTAACTGCTAACTCTTTGTAAACGGCACAGAATGTCTCATAGCACTGTTGTTGTTGTTGTTGTTGTTTTTGGGTTTTTTTTTTTTTTTTTATAAATGGAAACACTGGAAAAAAAATTCCTATACCACTCTATCGTAAAATACTGTAACTTTTTTCTCATTAACTTATCTGAAATTGAAACTCTATTGAAATAACAATCAAGTATAAAAATATAAACTAATGGTCTTTGGCTGTAAAAGGATGACCCAGGGCCAAGTATTAAACAAACCTCACAGTTGCAGTGAAGCAGGACAACCCAGGGAGTCAAGGACTTGCTGCCAGTGTTGACAACTTGAGCTCTGTAACCAGAACCCCACATGGTGCAAGGAGAGAACTGACTCCTGCAAGTTTGTTTTCTGACCTCCATGTTACTGTACATGTTTGTATGTACACACCCCCACCATAAAAGCAATAAAATAAATAA
Source organism: Peromyscus leucopus (assembly GCF_004664715.2). Lineage (NCBI taxonomy): Eukaryota > Metazoa > Chordata > Mammalia > Rodentia > Cricetidae > Peromyscus > Peromyscus leucopus. The sequence goes on along the minus strand of NC_051071.1, from coordinate 88,973,570 downwards.
TAAAAATGAAAGTTCTCACCTGCACTGAATGTTAAAAAGATGTTGGCCATTCCAATAGTGCTTTCTGTATCTATATCTTTACATCTCACCATTAAGAGTTGCTTTCTGTGTGTGAGAGACAAGTTCCCATGTTTTCAAGGCTGACCTCGAATTTGCTATGTAGAGGAAGGAAGTAACCTTAAACTTCTAATTCTCCTGTCTGCACTTGTTAGTACTGATATTACAGGCATGCTCCATCATGCCTGGTTCATGAGAATTGCTTTCCTAATCATCAGCATTTCACATTTTCTTCATTTCTTTGGTGGCATAATGTTTGTGAAACACATCATTTATTTTTATAACTGTTTTTAAATAACTTTTTAACAGAAGGGGCCCAAATAAACACAGTTTTTATTGGGAATGCAATAACAAATAAATTTTTCTATGTGATTTGATAAATACTTACATGTATTCTTGGAAGGCACTTAAGTCATCCAACTGAGTGCCAATGATGAGCCATGCCAACTGGGAGTATGCCAAGGAAACAGTGAAGAACATAATGGCACATCATGACACGGTTGTAAAAGCTGGCTCATGGTCTTGTTAGAACATGAGTTTCAAGAGCTGCAAAAGAGAAGGACAATATTAGCAGATGAGTGGACAACACAATGTAGTCTAAGCACACACCTGAATATAACTCCACCATTAACAGGAACAGATGTGACTTTAATGTATGGTTCTAGATGATGCATTTAGATTTACTCAACTCACAGGAAATAATAGTGAGTACAGAGGCTGGCACAAGGAGAGGAAGAGAAGCTGTGGCTAGCATATATGATTTCATGTTAGGATTATGGGGAAGTATGGTAATGCACTGGTGATTGTTGACCACTACGATGAACGTACTTAACGTCACTGAATGGTTTAGAATACGGACAGTGTAGGTTTTGCTATATTTACTATAATATGTTTATTTATATTTACTCTAACAGAAGAGTTACAACATGCTTGTTCCCGTACTCAGCCCACCAGCATCTATCCTCTTGTTCAAACAGTGTTTTTTGCGTGGCTACCTGTGCGAGGAACCGTTGCCATGTGAATATCCCTCTGGCCTCTTCCCAGAGAGGAGGGATCCTTCCCCTACATTTCCAGGTACAGAATCTATTCCTTTCTTCAACTTCACATTTTCTTTCTCTTCTTTCTCTACATCCTTTTTCCTTACTTGCTTACTTTACTATGAAGTAAAATTCAAATGGTTCCCAGTGTTAGTCTAAGGCTCCAGGCTCAGAAAACATACTAATGGCCTCTTACTGCATGTGTTAAAATGTGTATGATTTTATCTAACAAGAATCCAAATAACAGAAGTTGCCTCATTCATAGTGAGAGGAATGGTCACAGCATACCTGATGTAAAACATGGAGCAGCTTTGCACTGCCACCTTCTGAGTGACTTGAAAAAGAAAAAAATATTGAAGTGTGGATCATATATGTTACCTCAACCCAGAAAAAAATACAGTGATAGAAACTATATTGTATAAGTGCACTCTGAGTATGCCAGACGCACAAAGATGAGTAAAGAACTTCAATTATCCTGAAGAAAAAAAAATCCCTCCATCCTCAATGTCTGATATATATATTATCACACAGTTACTACTCTAAGTAGAGAATAAAAACATGAACTTTATTGCAATATAAAAGTTAGGACTCATTTTTCCCCACCAATGTATGAACTCTATAGTTGACCATGATACTTATCCAATAGCATTTATGAGAGGTAGTCACTCAAAAGGGAAATACTAGGCAGTCAGGGATACAAATCTGCTGGATATGTACAAGGCTGTTTACATGCATTTGTGCATGTATGTATGTGTGCCTGCATTCACATGCATGGGAGGTGATTCTATAACAAATTTAAGTTCCAATGGTAAAGCATGCTGTCTTTGTCACCTTCATGCAGATCAATTTCTACTTACTTCCTTTCTTTTTAAAGATTAGCTTTAGTTTGTGTGTATGAGTGTTTTGTCTGCACATATGTCTGTGTGCAACATACATGCAGTAGCCAGAGGTCAGCGAAGGCGACAGAAGAACTGGAGTTACAGATGGTTTTAAGGTGCCATGTGGTACTGGGAACTGAACCTGGGTCCTCTGGAAGAACAGCCAGTGCTCTTAACCACTGAGCCATCTCTCCCACCCCTTCTATTTGCTAAATATCATCTTCATTTCTGTTTTTTTTAATTCTTATTTTTCTTTATTTTCTGACTTTCACACATCTGTTCTTCTAGAGACAGTTATGTGTACAATCTAACATACACTAGCTTCTGAAGGGTAAGCTGTTAGGATCATTATTGCTGCTAATGTTGATGCAATGCAAGACATATGCACAAAGTTCTCTTTCATAGCCTATGTGTTCATTCTCTCCCAGGTGAACAGTATGTCCTTCAAAATTTACATCGTATTTTTAATTATGTGTATGGATAGGCCACAGCATGCGAGGCAGTAAGAAGACAACTTGTGGGAGTCCTTTCTGTCCTTCATCATGTGTGTCTTGGGGACTAGACTCAGGCTGTGAGGCTTGGCAGAAAAAGCATCTACCCACTGAGACACCTCACCAACCTCATATTATCTGTGTCAAAAAGATTTAATGGAAAATTATTCATAATCTATTTACAAGGTCACATGAATTTTAGAAAGTGGGCAAAGGCAAGAATGATTGTCAAGAGGACAGCAAATAGAAGAAAAGAATGTCAACAGAGTAATGCAGAATATTCCACAATTTCAAGGGGTCATTTTTAGGACAGGGAGCATGGGCACAAAATACGTGGCAAGATACACCAACCAAACATTTAAGCAAGTAATGAGCAGGCACACTTATACGTCCAAATGCATAACATGGTATAATGAAAGGTCTGAAATTATTAAAGAAAAGTTTATAAAAATGAGTCTTTCCATGAGACCTCTGGAAGCAAGTGAGTTAGGACAATGCTTAGTTAAGTGACTTAGCTGAGGGGAAAATAAGATGAACGTCTATCAGAAGCCGGAGATCCAACATCTGAAAGATGTCTTTCTCTGACATCATCATTCTCCCTTACGCTTTCTGCTTCTCATACAGAAATCCTTGATGGATCTAACAATTTCTGTTCCCTGTGACATTCTATACTATGTTTCCTACAAAAATATTCCATGCTGTTTCTTCTTGCTCTAATTTTACACTTTTTCATTTAAATATTAATTTTTATTCTCAGTTGAATAAAATTATCACAAAAATTAATTTTGTCTCATATGTTAAGATAAATATGAGCTCATGAGTTATTCTCATGATCAGTATGGTTGAGAGGGTACTGTAAACACCATGCATGTCATACTCAGAAAGGTTTCTTATAGTGGTATATTGTGTTCCCCAAAATATTGTGCACCCTAATAAACTTATCTGGGGTCACAGAACAGAACAGCCACAATATTAAACATAGAGGATAGGCAGTGGTAGCACACGCCTTTAATCCTAGCATTCCAGAGGCAGAAATCCATGTGTTCAAGGATACAGCCAAGCATGGTGACTCACGCCTTTAATCCCAAGAAGTGAGCCTTTAATTCCGGGAAGTGACGGCAGAAAGCAGAATTATATAAGGCGTGAAAACCAGAAACTAGTAGTATTTGGCTGGTTAAGCTTTCAGGCTTTGGAGCAACAGTTCAGCTGAGAGCCATTCGGATGAGGACTCAGAAGCTTCCAGTCTGAGGAAACGGGATCAGCTGAGGAATTGGCAAAGTGAGGTTACTGCGGCTTGTTCTACTTCTCTGATCTTCCAGTATTTACCCCAATAATTGGCCTCAGGTTTGATTTTATTAACAAGACTCTTTAAGATTCATGCAAGTTTCTTACAAAAAATGAGAGTACTCACAGAAGTTGAAATAACTGAAATTTTGAATATAAACACTCACAATGATGAACCAGTGACTGTAATTAACATGCTTTTATAATACATTACAGCTTTGAGTATTGTTCTCCAACCTATCATGATGATCAAAATATCCAGGCAATTACATAAATAGTAATTTATGACAGTGTAGTTTGAGAATCCAAATTTTCAGTATGTCTTCCACCACATAGTGAAGAATAAAGAAACCGAAGAAAATCTCACAGGCTGCCAAGAAGAAATCAAAAGCTGTGATGTAGCACATCACTTACACCAACCATACTGCCTGGCAATTCAACCAATAATCTACATTACAATTAAACCACAACAATGCATAGGCAGAATCAGGAAAGCCAGTCCATCTATTGTCCTTCCACTACAAGGGAAAATAGATGAGATCTCTATAGCAAAATGGGGTGAGGGGTGGGCAATGGAGGGTAGGGCATGAGGGATGAGAACATAAGCAATGGGATGGTCGAGCTGGAACAGAGATGGAGTGGGAAAGCAATGAGAACGATACCATGATGGAGGGAGATATCATGGGGATAGAGAGAAACCTGGTGCTAGGGAAGTTGTCAGGAATCCCCAAGGATGACCCCAACTTGGGAAATAGGGAGAAGTTGCCTTAACTGAACTGGCTTGCCCCAGTAATCAGATCAGTGAATACCCTGTCATCACAGAGCTTTTCTCCAATGACTGATGGAGGTAGATGCAGAGCTCCAGGAGTCCAGTTGGAAAGAAAAGAGAGATTTTATGAGCATGTGCATCAGGATCATGATGGGGAAACCTGCAGAGATGACCAAACCAAACTAGTGGGAACTCATGAAAGTTGGATCATTGGCTATGGAGCCTGCATGCCCTCTGCATGGCAAGACAATTATGTAGCTTGCTTTGCTTGGGGGGCCCCCTGGTGGTAGAATCAGAATTCATTCCTGGTGCATGAGGGGGCTTTTTGGAGCCCACTACCTATGATGGGACATCTTGTGTAGCCTTGAGGCAGGGAGAAGGGCTTGGACTTGCCTCTACTGGATGTGCCTCCCTCTGGGAGGCCTTGTCTTCTTGTGAGGGGAGTGGGGGGCCGGTTGGGGGGAAAGGGGGGGAAGGGGGGAAGAGGGGGATCTCTAATTGGTGTGTAAAATGAAAACAAAATTTTCTTAACAAAAAAAAAAGGAAGAAAAGAAAAAAAGCAATAACAAAAACCTGCTACCACAAGTTACTTCAACCTGTTAAATAATAATGTTGATCATCATTACTAGCTCCATGTAGGAGCATGGGCTATAAAAGAAGTTAAGACTTCATAAGACCATCTACCCCAAAGTATTATTTCCTTCTTAGGATATGCATAGAACCTAAGATATACACATACACACACATATAAACATATGTATATATCTTAGCTTTGATTACTGTATAATTTTTAAATAAAAAAATTCATCAACAAATAAGCCTTTCTAAGAGCTGGAAGGCATTCTACACCATGAGAAAACACAAGCCTTGGACTGAAGAATAGCATATAAGGTTTAGGCTACACCGTGGCATCTCTGAACACTGTCTTAGGAGATCCTCCTCCTCCTTCATCTCCTGCAGCTCCTGCTTCCCTCGACCTTCCTTAATGCCCCAATTTCGTGTCCCATGTGTGCTTCAGCAGCACTCCAACCCTCACTTCTTAGGGACTGGAGCAGTCACTCAGTTACGTCACATCATATTACAAGTGCAGAGTTGGCCTTGGGATAGTTTTCTCCCCTTCCCAGGGCTTTACAGACCACAGTACTCAGAACCTGCTGTGGTCTGAAATACTGTTGACAGCCACACTGATGGCACTGATCTTATGTGTTTACTATAACTGAAAGACTTTTCTTGACAAATTCCCACTGGAGAGATGTCATACCGAGAAAGTGAAATGATACACTTAATGGCATCATCTTATTAGCAAAATAAAATGCCCAGCTGCATAATTTGAAAGTTTCTAAATTTAACAGTCAATATTACCACTACCTCCATTTCGGGACAAGTGGCCACACCTGGAGGCTGGCCTTCCCGAGTTCATGTAAGCTCTAACATCAGCAATCAAGACAAGAACTGTGGTAAATGAGAATTCCTCTCCTTTATCAACTCTTCCATTCTTTACTAGTTAAATTTTGAAGTGTATTTTCAACAGAGCAAATACTGAAAAACCATTACCTTGTGACAGCCTCAGAGTGAACTCAAGAGAAGAAAGTGATCTATATACCTTAAGATGTAGCTCTGAATCTGTCAACCACTTCCAGAAACCAAGAAAACTGTAAAGTCATGGAGGAACTGCCTTGATTATGTTCATCCTTAAAATCTTGGGAATGAAAGATATACTCAAGACATTCGATTGACTTTTAATTGTCACTTACCTGCCTATCGTTCTCCTGTCCTGATTTTCACAGGAATCATTAGAAAAAGCTTGACAGTAATTATAATGCACTTTGATTCATCCTAGTTACAACTGGCAAGAGCTGAGTTTAATGTGAAGTTAAAGGAGAACTGAGATTAATGTGGAAAATTATGACAAAGTATATATATATATTATGAGACATACTGAACGGTAATATATGTGTAGTCCATGTGACTGATCTTCCAGTGTTGCAACATGATACTCAGTGTGAACTGTGAATCTTCCTTGCTCTGCTTGACATTTTGTTCTCTGGTAGATGCACTGTTTATCTAAGGTACTACACAGTTTATTTTGCTTACTGTTCACCATCCATCTCATTCTTGCTTAAAGCAAGCTGTGTAGGTAAGGGTCTGTGTTTCTCACTGATATGTCCCAAGAGCCAAGAACAGTACCTGTACAAATACTTTGTCTGAGAAATACAGGATCAATGCATCAGAAAATAAGAGTTCCCAAAGAAGCTAGTGAAGTGTGTCTATTTCCTCACTGTTTCCCAGAGTGGTCATGGTAGCATCATCAAAGTTTTTGAAAGAACTTTGTGTCTTGGGAGATTCTTAAGCATGAGCAAGCAACTGGGAATCTACCAGGCCCCTGAATTCTCCGACTGATCTGAAAGTGTGGCTGTCAACTGTGAATGGAAAAAGGAGGGAAAGGAGAAAGGAGTCATGAAAAACAATGGTGAACATACTGATTACCCCAGTAATGATTAGAGGCAGTTGCTGGGGGGGAGCGGGGATTGGGAACGGGTGCTTTTTCTAGAAAGCTTATAGAATTGGGATGAATTTATATTGGATTAAAGTTCTTTTGAGCATCTGTATGTTCATGTGTGTGGGTATATGCAGAAGCCAGAGGTATACCTTGGATATCACTCTTCAGTAGAACCTGAAGCTGGCTAAAAGGGCTAAGGTGGCTGGCCAGTAAGCTTCAGAGTTCCTCCTGTAACTGGCTGCCCTCCCCACCCCTACCCCAGTGCTAGGATTACAAGTGCGTGCTTTTAGCTGGGCGGTGGTGGCGCAGGCCTTTAATCCCAGCACTCGGGAGGCAGAGCCAGGCGGATTGCTGTGAGTTCGAGGCCAGTCTGGGCTACCAAGTGAGCTCCAGGAAAGGCGCAAAACTACGCAGAGAAACCCTGTCTCGAAAAACCAAAAAAAAAAAAAAAAAGTGCGTGCTTTTGTAGGTGGAGTTTTCTCTCTGGATCCCTCCGAGCCCCAGCAGTCCAACAGCCTACTTATAAAATAAACACACAGACGCTTGCTTATATTATTTACAAACCATATGGCCATGGCAGGCTTCTTGCTAACTGTTCTTATACCTTAAATTCACCCATTTCTATAAATCTATACCTTGCCACGTGGCTTGTGGCTTACCGGCATCTTCACATGCTGCCATGGCAGCGGCTGGCAGTGTCTCTCTCCACTATCCTGTTCTCTCAATTCTCCTCTCTGTTCTATGCCTACCTGTGGGTTCTGGGGCTTGAACTTGGGTCAAACATGCTTCCTCAGTAAGCACTTTACCAGCTGAACTAGCTCTCCTCTATTTAAAATGTTGTTGTTTTATTTTGTTTTCATTGATTGACTGGGACGGTTTCATGTAGACTGGGCTGGCCTTAGATATGCTGAGTAGCTAAGGACTGAAGATTATGCTAAACTTCTAATCTCCTGCCTTTACTTCCCAAGGATAACATCACAGGCACAGACCACCATAACCCATTTAAGTGGTCCTGAGGAATCAAGCCAGGTTTTGTGCATGCTAGGCAAGCACTCTATCAACTGAGCTACATCTCCAGAACCCTGGAATTAAAGTCCTCTATAAATCATAATATTTCTATCTGTTTGTCAAATACTCTTATTCCATCAATCCTGCAGCTTCAACTCTTACCTTGCTATCAGCCTGGACCCTTAGCATCCTTTGTCTATGTAGTGGCAAGAAGGGTATTTTTCCCTAGTCCATATTCAGAATAGGACATGTCTAGACAACTGGTTAGAAATAGGAAGGACATAAGCCTGCAGTACACACCTGACCCACAGAACAGGTTATTGTTGGTGTTGTACAATGAAAAGTCACTAAAAGTTGACTAGGTTTCTTGATCCAGACAGATGTTTTCCAAAGCCAGCAATGTGGGCAGCGGTTTGCTCCCTGCTTCTTGACAAATTCAGGTAATAGCCTGCTCCACTGCAACTATTCTCCAGTGGTGACTCTTGTTCTCTTCTTCCACTCTACACAATTCAACTTGTGTATATCCAACTAATTTAAAAGGACAGACAACAAACACAACCCCCAAAACAAAAACAGGCAATAGAAACAGTAAAATCATCAGAACATTTGTGTCTTGTGTCAATTACAGGCACTAGTTTCCTGGTAAAATAAGGTATTTAACATAAATTTTTCACTCTGGGTAAACACACATGATGATTCTTACTGAATCCTCAGAGTTACTTCAGAAATGAAGATTTAGTATGTCAATTTAGTCCCTAAAAGTATGAAGAACCCACACAAGGATGTCTGTTCACAGAGCCTATGCCATTGAATCTCAGTTCCAAGGCTGCCTTCCCTGGTGTGTGACTCAGGGACTAGATGACACAATGTCCCCAGTAAAAATTATAGAGAACAGGGAAAGGAGTTTCATTTTCAGCCTTTGTGTTTTCATATGAAACATAAGGGTACGTACCTTAGAGGCATTCTGTGAGGGAGATACTCTATCTTTGAACAGGGTCTGGCACATAGTAGGAGCTGTACAAATCTCTTTTATCAATGATGTGAGATGAAGCAGCACATTGGAAAAGGCACCGCAGACTGAGGACATGCTCATGCTCTGTAGGAACTAGGAAAAGGAGTGTTAGAAGAATCAATACCATCGTTAACATGGAAACAACAGCTTTTGAGATCATTTAGTGCCTTTTCTCTAAAACTAACTTTTGCTAAATTTTTGTTTAAACAATACTAAATAGAGTGTATACTGGGTAGTTGACATACTCTGGTCATCAAAAATATGTATATTGTGATGTAATTCAGTTAGTTTCCATAAAATAATCTAGATAACCTCACAGAATCAAGACACATGGTTAAAAAGAGGACTTGGGCCACAACGATTGCTCAGGGCCAATAGAGCAAGAGGACACTAGGTGGCCCACTCTGAAACAGCCTGAGTGCTCAAAACTTCTTTGGATTGTCTTCAGTAATTGTAAGAATACATACCTTCATTTAATGCACAAGGTGCTTAAAGCACTGGTATCAAAATGGACAAGCTCCTGCAGATATGCCCATGTACAAATATAAACTCATTAACATTAAGCTTTGATATCAGACAAGTCCTCATCAGCTCACACTTTTAAAGTGATTTTAAAATTAAAAAGTGATTTTAATAGAAACATGTTATAGAGGGAAGGTGGCAGATGAGAGCTACCCAGTGCAGTCCTTCAGGGACAGGAGGGCAGTACAGAAAGAAAGGGCAGTACACAATTACGACAGAATTTGGTAGTGAGAGGCACTTTGTATTTGTAGAAGAAAAAACATCCTATTTTGACACCTGGTGACAGGGTAGGTGGGGAAGAAGAATCTTCCTCAATGGAGTCTTAGGCCAAAAAAAAAAAAAAAAAGAAAGAAAGAAAGAAAGAAAGAAAGAGAGAAAACCCTGACAATAGCCAGACACAGAATCTGGGGCTGCAAAAACAGTTTATGAGAAGTGTGATCTCCACAGAGAGTAAACACCAAGAAGGTGTTCCCTGCACCTTCTAGCTTGTGAGCCAAGGTGGGGAACCACATCCAGAGGATGTTTACCTCATCAAACTCTATGGCTGGAGCAGGGAGAATCAGTGGTCCACCCATTTTTCTATCCTAAGTCCCAAGCCAACTGTGTAAGTGACCACACTGAGAATCATAGGCCCAGGAACCTGGTTTTGATTTGAAGTGGACACAGGTCCACGGGACAGACATAGTGGTATGAATGAAAATGTGGATCAAACTGAGAAACACTGCCAGACCTCTAAGAAGAGGAACAAATCTAGCCACGTGTGGATAACAAGCGAAGGCTCAGTGTGCATGGAGTGCAAATTGCTTTGGTTGATCACCTCACCCACTTAGTGCTCAGAGTAATCTGATGGAAACAGAACACTATTCAGCCATTCTCATACTCATGTGCGTAAAGGGAGAGCACCTCTAGTGAGAGGGACACTCCAACTGTCCATGAATTCTGTTGCCTGGAGTAGCCTGGAGGCCGCTCATGCAATCACTGCATTGTGGATCTGCTGGGGATCAGTGCCATACATTCAGCCCATGTTTTGACTCAGGCACTCTAAGTAGGTAAGGCAGGGCTGGCTGGACTCAGCCTTCATATAGTCCTGTCTGGGCCTGAGAGATAAAATGACCCAGGTCCCTCATTACACTTATTAAAATTTCAAAATGAGAAGACTATGAGGGAAAAATCCTAGCTTTTATCTAGATTTTAAAGGAAACCTTGGAAGAATAGATGATCAGGTTGGAATCCCTGCAAGCAGCCCCGAAAAGAGTGGCACAGCATACAAAGCTGCGAGAGGACAGCTGAGGCTTCAACTGAAGGTCTAGAACTCGGATGTGCCAGGAATGTGGACCACATGCTAAGAAAAGCTGTGGGAAATGTGAGCAATGAGCAGAGCCCACAGATGAGGCCACGTGGGCTTTAAAGAACACTACTATGAAGAAGGCATGCTATGACCTCCTCCAAGGTTCTACAATCTCACTACCACAGGGTGCACCATACTCAGATGGGTTCTGGTCTTACTCTGGTCCAGTCATTTTTGCTATTCTACTATTCTCTTTTGTAATGGGATGTTTACTCGGTGCCATTCTATCATGGAAGAATGTAACACATTTTTGAGTTTCACAGAGGTAAATCTTTACTGAGTCTGAGGCTTTAGACTTTTGAACAATACTTGAACTGGCACACTTGGAGATAATTTATTTTTGCATTATAAGATTGACATGACTGTTTCGAGGACCAGAGGTGGAATGCTGCAGCTGGGATATCAATGGTCTCCCCAGAGGACTCATATACTCAAGACTTAGTCACACACCTTATGCAGTGTTCAGAGGAGCTTTGGGAATGTGACTCAGCCAAGTGGTCTCTTTGCCTTTATCAATATATTAATCTATTAGATGAAAAAACATATTCTAAGTACCCCATGTAGCGAAACTAGTATTTGAAAGAGCAGACTCCAAGCCAAAATTATTCAGATGAGATTAAGGTTGGTAAACATGAATAAAGGTATCAATTCTTTCAAGATCTGGTATACTATGTTAGGTTCTTTAATAACTAGGAAAAGGACTGAGTTGAATTTACAACTGACGATTCTAAAAGTTCTGCCGGGCACTGTTTTGGGAACTGGTGGTATATGCCATAATCTTATGCAAAAATATAGTAATGAACTAACACAGAACAATCTGTCATTTTTATATCTTACATAGTAGGAGAGTTTCAGTCAATATTTGCTAAATCATTAATAGAGTGAATAATAAAATAGAATAAAGGAGAATGGCTGCCACAAACATACACAAAATCCCTTTCTCTCATTCCCTATAGTTAACCAACCTATATCTAAATTGCTTAACTTATAAATAGCATTGGTACTCACCTTCTAAGTTTGCTATGGAGATTAAATAGGTAGTGATTTTCCGGAAGACATAAATAGTTGCAAGGCACCTGCCAGACTTTCTATAATTGGGACTCTATTACCCTCTGAAGGTAGAGCAGTAACGTCCACAACTTACCATAGTCCATTTCTTATATACTGGTAAATGCACAGCAGGTCCTAAAGAAACAGAAATGATACCTAAATTATTCTTAATCTTGTGCATTGAATTTAACAAACCAAATGAACAATTTTCAGGGAAAAATGAGTACTTTCAAAGTCATTTTCCAGTACCTCCCAGAAGTCCTCCAGTCTAGAAAAGATGATTTTTTTCCCCCACCAAATGAACAATTTTCAGGGGAAAATGAGTGCTTTCAAAGTCATTTTCAAATATCTTCCAGAAGTCCTCCATTGAAGAAAAGAGGATTTTTCCCCCTACGAAGATATAATTTTAAGTGGTATTAAAATGCAGTATTTGCTGTATTATAAAAATTATTATAAAACATGTTGACTCAATTATACTCTATACTTCTTATATGGTGACATAAATTCAACACATAATCATTAATGCGTGGTGCACAATTTCAATTTGTTTAATGTTCTCATTCAAATTTCAAATTAACACTTAAGGTAGTTAACTTTTATTGATGAAAATACTACACTCACATATTTCTTAAAACAGAGTTAAATGGCCCTTAGAAAAACCTCACACTCACACAAAATACTGAAAATTTATGTATCATTTCTATACAGCAGTCATACTACATATAATCTTGGTGTCACTCACTGTAAGTATGGGTACACTACTGTTTAAATTATAATTTTCATACTTAAAAATTACTATTCCTGTCCATCAATGAATGGATAAGCAAAGCATACAGCCATAAAAAGGAATGGATTATTAGTACACATTAGACATGGAGGTATAAAAGAACCCATACACAAAAGCCACGTTATTTCATGATTCCATTTATGTTATGCCCCAAATTGGCAAACCCACAGGCAGAAACTCTATCAGCAGTTCCCACAGGCTGAGGAAGAGTCATTTAAAAGTGGACACCAACACACCTGGGGCTTTTTCTGCAGATGAGAGAAATCTGAAACTAGACAGTGATTTCAGAATGTGATGAACATGCTAAAGATCACTGATCTCTGTACTCTAAAAGGGTGAATTAATTTCAATTTCAAATTAAAAATAATGTTCCAATAAAGATCAGTGTCCATGACTGTGATTAGGAGCATAAGAAGCAAGTTCTTTAAGATGAAGAGGTCATATCAGGAGAATTTCTGGACAAGGGAAATTAAAACGTGTTCATTATATTTATTAATTTAGGGTGTGTGTAGGTCAGAGAACAATCTGTGTGAACCAGAGTTCTCTCTCTCTCCATCATGGGGTTACCAGAGATCTAATTCAGTCTTTGGGTTTGGTGGCAAGTACCTTAACCCACTGAGCCATCTTGCAGGCTTGGTAAGGGAAAATGTAATGACATATTTAAGAGCACATTGGAAGAAAACACTGCTGTGATTTACACATGTAAGAAAGATCTTTCCCACAAACAAATTAAAATTTTTGCAAGAAGCCAAAATTGTCAGGTAACAATCATTCCAATGTTGTATTTTACACACAAATGCAGCCTTCCCTATACCAAAGCATCCAGCCTAGGAAACAACCAACTTACCTTTATTAAGGGTGATCTAAAACTCAGCTGGTGAAAATTTCATAGATGCTGTTCCTGGGTGGTGTTGTTTCAAGAAAAAAATGTACGCACAGGGATCTTGCTGCAAGAAACTGCCCGGAGGTGAAAATAATGGTCTGTAAACCAGTGACTTTGCAATGTCTCAAGAGGATGGTGATGCATATTCATCTTCTGACTTAAAGCAGATTCTCATAAGATGGACAGCACCAAGAGCTCTTAATTAAAGAAGATATTGTTTTGAGTGACACAGAGCTCTGGCATCCTCTGCAGGGAAACCTTTAGCTCAGAGGCCTGCCCACACTCTTGGCTGAAAGTCTTCATTATCTGTGCTTGTCTGAGGACTTATGATGCTTCTTCTCTTCCTTATCTCCAGAACTGTCCCATTTCTCTTTCTTTTCTACCTTTTCTTTATCATGTCCAGACTCCTTTTTCCCACTGGATATTTTATCCATCTTTTCAGGTTTAAATGAATCACCTTTTTCTTTGCCTGAAGACTTTGACTTATTTTTTTCCTTGTCTTTCTCATTTGGATAAGGAGACTCACAGGGACTTTCACTTTTGTGTTTTGAAACTGCCAATATTCCATTTTCATCCTTCCGCCTTTTGATTAAGTCTAGGGGCACTTCCCGGTCATTGTTTGAATAATCCCTTTTCCGCTCTTTCCTGTCCTTTTCGTCTTTCTTCTCTCTTTCTCTGGATCTCTCCCTTGACTTCTCCAAATCTTTCTTCTCCGTTTCTCTCTCCTTACTCTTGCACAATGGCGGTAGAGTGTGGTTGATGTAGAGCTTTGCTGAAGACTCCTTGAGTTTGACCAGACTGTCCTTTATTGTGGAAGAATGGGATGGTGAAGGGTGGGAATCAACCTTTCGACGTTTTTCTCTTTCGGGCTCTGCATTATCTGTTCGGGAAACTGGGGATTTCAAGGACACAGAAACTGGTGTTTTTTCCCCTCCTTTAACAGTTTCTTTTGACTTCATTTCCTTTGCTAAATCTCTTTCTCTTGATGGCTCTTTCTCTTTTTCTCTTTCTTGAGTGGATTTTGATTCTACATTGGGGACGATGATCCTGAACTTCTCATCTTTAGCTTTTTCCTCCTTCTTTAATTTTTCCTTGTCTTTGTCAGATTTAGGCATTCTTTCCTTGGTATCTCTTATTTTCTCATCTTTACTTGGCTGTTCTTCCTTGGGTTTTTCTTTATTGTCTTTACCAAGTACCCTAGCCTCTGGAATAACAGCTGGGGTCTTCTCTTTTTTTTCTTTTTCTTTCTCTTTCCCCTTTTCTTTGTCATTTTCCTTAACAGCTTTGGTGTTAGAGCCACTAATTCCATTGTTTGAATTCCCTTTTGGTATGGCGCTAGAAGCTTTATTAACAGCTTTCACACCACACTGAGACCTTTCCCGTGACTTGTCAGCCTCTTCAGTACTGCTTTCATCTGACTTAGATGTACTTCCTATAGATGATGGCAGCCCACTACTAGGCCCATTTTGTACACTTGTAGCAGCATTTCTTGGAGGAGGATCTTTGTGATGAAATTCATTTTCAGGTATCATGTATGTCTTTCTGCTTTTCAGCTGCCCAGAGTAGACCATTGCTAGTGCATATAGGTCTGGCTTCTTTTCTTTCTCTTCTTGGCAGATCTTATGCACTCTTCTTTCCAAAGCCTGACCCAGATTTAAAACTTTGGGGTACCATGGCAGTATTTTTGTTAGCACAATCAAGATATTCCTGATATGAGTATATTCACCTGTCTCAAGGCAATGTACCGATGCCTTGGTTAGTTTATAATGCCATTTATGTACAACATGTCGAAAATTCTCATAATCTAACTGATCAGCTTTATTTCCACCATCAAATCCAGTTGCTCGTAATATAGTAAGGAATCCTGGATAGTTTCCACATTCCTTCTCATAGGTGGATCTGTCACTATGCCACCGAGTCACAGTCTCTAACATACAGCAAAGAAATCTCCCGTATCGACTAGCTTCATTTTCAGTAAAGCTAGCAACCATGTAAATTATGTCAGAGAAAACTCGGTCATAGCAGAGAAGTGTGGAGAAATTTGGAGTCTTTTGTTGATGGACCAACTCAACAAAATGAGCACAGTAAACAGAATCAATTGCTGAAAAAATACACCGAGGAAATATACACAACTGGAGAAACTTTGTGATGGTCTCATTTTTAGTGGATTTTGCTAAGAGCCAGTTGTCCTTTTCCAATTTCAGTCTCTGTAGCACTCGCTGTACATGCTCCATCTGTTTCTTTTCTTCTTCAAGAAGCTTGTCCTGGAGGGCAGTACAGCGCTCTTTCTCTTTTTTCTTTTTATTCAGAGGCATTTCTTGATTGTCGTCAATTGCTTTCATCTGGATCTTGAGTTTATTGACTTCTCGTTCATAGCTGGTGTGTGGAACTGCAAGGTCATACATTGTGAGAGACCAGAATGTGGTATAGAACTGAGGGCTGATGTCTTCCCAGACTTTGGAAACGTGTAAGGAGACCACTGCTTCATGGACAGGAGCCATCACCATCTCACACGATGTAATGTACTTATGGACTTTATGTTGCTGTTTACTTCCCTTTTCTGATTTCTTAAGTTCATCATACTTTGATGAAATATGGTGTGCATACATTGGCCGAGACAGAAAAAATGCTGCATCATGGGGTGTATGAAATTCATTACAAAGCACATCAATTGAAGGTACTCTCTTTATGTAGTCATCTGTGCTTAAATTTGATGCTAAAAATCCACCAAACTGTACCAAAGTATCATGACACTGGTCATACAGCTTTCCGACAAGTTTCAAATGTTTCTCTCCGCCTTCCTGAAAGATCACCCCATTCCTCTGCTGAGCCATAAGCAAACAAAGAGGAAGGGCAAGATCATGGTCCAGTAGTGCATCCTTCAATCTCTGAGAGGATTTTTTAGTGTTTCTTATCTGGCCAAAATATCCACCCTCCGCTTTCAGCTGCTCTCCACCAGTCATAGCCTCTAGCTGCTCCATTGTCATTTCTTCTGTAACTTCTATGCCTGCCATCTTTTGAACCACTTCTTTCAATATAAGCAGGTCAAAACTTTTGCCTGCCTTTAACTGATTGGCTACATACTGAAGAAGACCAGCAAGATCAATTGGGTATTTACGAAAAACTGCACCACAGAAACTAGCCAGACTCTGAAGCCAGCTTGAGATGGTTGTGTCGTCATGTTTCATTCTTTCTTTTTCTGGATTAGCTAATGCCTCGATGATACAGTAGGCCAAAACATCATAATTCAACGCAGTGAGATATTTCAATGAGTCTACCACAGGTGTTATTAAGTTATCATACTTCTGTATTTGTGACAAGACATAATCAAACAAAATGGTTGGATTGCTGTGGCTCAGTTTCCCAATCTGTCTTCCTGAAGGCTTCACATTTTCCTTGGTTAGACGCTTCATGATGTACTTGGCTCTGTCTACTGTATGGGCTTTAACTTTTACTAAAAGTGGGTGACTGTGGTAAGTCTCATTCTTCCACTGGCCATATAAGCGGTATCTATGCTGATAAGGAAATGTTTTAAACATTCCCCATAGTTCCTCTGACATACATGCATTGCAATCCATCAAAGAAAGAGACGGAAGCAGTACCTGATCAGTAACACTAAGCAAACAACTAAAGATAACTTCCATTTTCTCTTTATTTTCTTGTTTCCCATCAGACTGAAATTCCTTCATAAATGACTTGCCTATGCGAACAACCTTTGCAAATAAGATGGGATCATGGGAAAGGTGAGGACCAAGATAACAGAACATACTAAATACGTCTCTCCTTAAGTCCTCAAAGCTCTCTGCCTGTTTTGGTGACTTCTTGCTTTGTAAAGCATTGACAGGTGAGCCTTTAGCACCTTTAGGAACACCAACTCTTCGGTAAAGAGGCTCAATAGTTACATGTATAAGATTGCAAATAGCAAGGGCTATTACTTTATGTGATGCTGCATAGTACGGAGGCATCCGATCCATAATACTCTGTGCATGCTGCCAATCACCAATAGTTAACAAGGCTTCCAACAAGCCAAGCTTTTGATTGTCAGGTGCCTTCTCTACTTTATCATCTTTTTTCTTTTCTTTCTCTCGTTCATCACTTTTGTCAGAAGGCAATACAACCATAGTAAGTTTTCTAACAATGTGCTTGGCTTCCACAATTTCTCGTTTGTATTCATTCATAATGCAACTATCAGCTGGAAGAAGGTGTACATAAAGATCATCCAAATCAATAAGATTAAACTGCAGAAGTACTGCTGCAACTGTATACAAAGATGATGGAGTCTCACCATTTGGCTCCTGGTAAAACTTGAATTTGAATCCAAGAATATGACACAGTGTTTGTGGTTCACACATATTCATGTAGGCTTCTAATAAAGATATAAAGAAGTCATGGTGTTCTGGCCTACACTCAAACACTTCTAAAATGATATCCAAAACTCGATTGGGATCCAGATTAAAACATCCTATTAAAGATTTGAGAATTTCTAAGATTAAATCACTAGTAATATTTCCAGATAAATCTTGCCCCAATTCAACAATAAGCTTGGCATAACCTTCATTTTCTTCTCTTAACAAATTGAACTTCTGCTGTTTATAAAAGAGTTTTGTCTTGATTTTAACTGACTTTTGATTGAACTGCTGTGATTGCTTAATAAGGCCTAATGATTCCAATGTTTCTGGATCCAAGCGTTCCTTTAGAACTGTGTCTGAAACTAAATATAAACATGCTAATACCAATTGTGTAAAGTGATCTCTCTTGCTTTTTTCTTCTAAACAATTCGTCTCAATGTCTAATATGCAGAATATATCAGCAAGAATAAGTGGGATATCTTCACGAAATTCACTGATGTCACTAAGAACATTTGATGCCTGTTCAGGCTTTAAAGTTCCTTTAATGACATGGTATGACAATTCATAGAGAGCTTGTTGGAAATCTCTACAAGCCAAAGTGTCGCGGCTTTTACTTTCACTGAGAATCCGGCATAAACGCAAAAACTCGCCTCTCCCAGATTTCTCCCAGTTCTTGATCCACTCCGCAGGAACCACCACAGTTGCAGAGGCCATCGCCATCTTCTCTTTGCTAGTAACAGAGCCCGGATGTGCAGTCCGCACTCACACTTGCTGGAGGTCAAAAGCCCCGCCCACAGCGAGTGCTGGAAGCTGAGCGTTCTGAAGAAAGGGTTTTAGGGTTGAGGTACTTTTCTGATTCAGGAACTGGAAGCTGGGAGTGCTTGATGCGCAGTGTCACAGTCTGCTGTCCGGGTGACTTTGTGCCCTCTGGCACACACACTGTAGGTCACTGCAACGAAGAAAGAGCCAAATAAACTTCCAAAGGCACGACTCAGAAGTTCCCTGCGCCAAATACCTCCATCTGGGAGCTGTCGTTAGTGAAGGACTGAGTACCCACCCAGGTTTTCTCTCAGCCTTACCTTCTTTCTGCATCATTTTTCTAGGTATCACAATCTTATTGGCTTGTTCATATTGGCTTATGTGAAACAGCTGACTCTGACAGGCTAGTCAGCAGACCCTGCGACTGTCTTCAGAATCCCACCTAAGCCTTGCTCTCTCCTCATGCTGAACCTGTGTTTGATCTGCTCACTCTACTAGGGACCCTTCCCAGTTCCCCCGGTGGAGTCTCCACTCCTCTTGGTTCTGGCTTTGAGAAACGACCCCTTGGTGACTACCACTTGGGAGCCTTTGATCTCTGTGGATTAGGAGGCTGAGGTTGAGTTTTCCCCTTCTACAGTTTGTTCAACCATGCTTCTAGTGTGGGCCACACTGCTGGAAAACCTTTTCCCTGCATCCTACCATGCTATTCTTTCTGGTCCCCCTAAACCTCGAGGAGGCAACTTCCCCAAGTGCCTCTCCTTCCCTGCTGGTTCCCTTAATTCTACCACATCTCTACATAAAGTGTCTTTCTTCAACTTGCTCTAATTACCACTTTGGTTCATCATCATTTTCCTTTTGAAGGCTGACAAATACCCATTTGCCTCCTGTCTGCTAACCAAATCCTGGGTGGAAATCTCTAACCTAAACCACAAATATTCAGCTCATACTGAGTGAACCAAGGAGGAGGCTGGAAGATACATAGATAATCTAGAGTTAATCTATCCCTCCAGAAGAGCTCCTAGTAGTTCCAGGTATCTTGCCCATCCAGCTCGCATAAAGCAATGGACAGTGTCCTCTGCAGAAGCATTTTGCAGATGTAGAGTAGCAGTTACCAACCTGCGGGTCACATAGTAGGTAACCCAACAGATAAGTATATCAGATATTTACATTATGATTCATAACAGTAACAAAATTACAGTTATGAAGTAGCAACAAAATAATTTTATTGTTGGTGGTCAACACAACATGAGGAACTGTATTAAAGGGTCACAGCATTGGAAGATTGAAAACCACTGCTCTGAAGTCAATAGAAGAGTGAAGAGGACTTGAAGGAGTAAGACCCAATGAATCCTCAATGACAACTAAATGATTAAGATTACTCCCAATTAATGTAAAATGGTAACAGATGATACTGGGGTTTCCTGTGAGAAAACGGTTTTTAAAATAATTTTTTTTTACTTCTAAATTTGATAGGTATGTGCAAATACACAAATATATGCATTTTGTTCAGTGATTTTAAAATGTTTTATTTTCTTATCAGATTTAGATTGGCATCTGTTGCTGAAGTTCTCAGGCTCTATAGGGCCTTTCAAGGCTTTCAGAGAGGACAAATCTGCTTGGTGTGTAACACCCTCTGCTGCACAGCCAGAGAAGCCTCTAGCTTTGAAGGATGACTATTTAATAGACCTACGATCACCCTAAGTGACCTTAGACCCTGTCTTGAGCCAGGTTCTGGCAAATCTCAGATATCTATGACTGACAGTTCTACACAAGTCAGGAACAGCTAGACCACAAGTCTACAGTCTATGAGTGCTGGATTTGCATCAAACATTTTATGAAGCCTAAACACAGAAATGTATGTGAATTTATTTGTATAGTGTCAATTGCAATGGAAAAGTATCAGTTCACTTCTTTCATTCTGGTTGGAAAAAAATCCCACACACTCTAAACAAAAATGTATTGTGGAGAACAAAGTGAGTATGAAATAACTTTAAATGAGGACCAAAAAGAATAATATTAAAAATGTCAGGTAACAGACATAAGCATCACATACAACATTACTTTTTTTATTTAACTCTTGTTTTAACAGTTGAATTTTCTTCTTTCCACAACAAAATCGAAAATAATACACACCAAAACACAGGTCATTACAACCAGCATGGAAACTAATGGAAGCTACTTTCAAACACAGTTGATCACTTCAAAATAGCTAGTGTAGACTATCTTGTTACTATTATAGAGAGAATACATGTGCAACTATTTATCAATATACAAGACAGTATAAAATTATATCTATTATAAAAATGGCCAATGATAATAAGAGATTAATGATTACAATGAATGGAATGTGAATGGATTAAATGCTTGTAAGATGACCAAGCTCCAATAACTGGTTAAAATGTAAAAGGCATCTCTAGAATTTTTGTAACATCATTTAAAGTGGACGTTTATGTAAAAAATAAGGCAATCTTTAAAAAACAGTAAGGACAAAAAAATTTTTAAACAAGTTAAGTGATATTATATTCATCAAGTAAAGAAAACGACCTACATCATAAAGAAAATGACCTACTTAATGAAGTATTAAGTTTGATAAAAATTATTTGATATTGGGGCTGGAGAGATAGTTCAGTAGTTAAGAATGCTGGCTGCTATTGAAGAAGACCTCCGTCAGGTTCCCAGCACCCATATCCATACCTATATTACAACTACATGTAACTCAAGCTCTTGAGGATCTGACATGCTCTTCTGGCCTCCTCCACACACACCACATACAGAGACTCAGATTCATGTAAAAAGTACTAAGATATATATAAATTATTTTGTTATCATATAACAGTGACTTGACTATCATAAATTCTTAATATATTGAACAAAGCATCAAGTCATATTTTAAAAAATATATCAAACTTCATACATGCTGAGGATCCCTAACCCCAAAGTTAGAGATGTGAATTTGATACAAAGTCTGAAGTCTGATCAACGGACACCACAAATGAAAAAAATTACACAACACAAAACTCTGTTTCATTCACAAAAACATTACAACATTGCTAAAATGTTATTATATGTTACATTATATACCATATATAAAGGCATATACAAACTTGGGTCCAATCTGTAAGATATATCAAATATATGCAAATATATTAAAATCTGGGGAAACCACAAATATCCAATACTTCTGGTTCTAAGTATTACGGATGAGGGATATTCATTCTGTACCATACCAAAAAAAGATCATATCTTTTTTCAAGTATTTGTGGAAGATTTATAAAAACTGGTCATATATTATGTCACAATGGGAACACCAGGAAATCCTTAGGTTGAAAATCAACAGGGTAGACAGTTTAATAAGAACCCTGGAACCCAGTCTTCATATTAGATCACAACCACAGTAAGGACAGATTCCTTATCTTCCACTATTCCCCAAGTGATGTCTAACTACTCCGGGTTGTTTTCAGTAAGGACTTTTAGAAGTCAGTTTAGACAGAATCTCCCTTAGGCATTTTCTCTTCACTGACCCCGCCCCCCAACTCTAATTCTTAGCTATAAATTCCCTCTTGCCCATCCCAAACTTGGAGTGGAGCCTACTGACCCTCTCTTCACTGCAGACCCTACTGATATGGCTCCTACACAACGGTCTTAAAAAAGTCTACAGTGCTTTCAGCGGATACTGTTTAACACACTTTAACAGAGAACTTACACTGAAATGGAGAGAACATTTTATCCGGAAGCCTTTTGAGAATCATGAGATTGATGAGGCTGAAGTGTGTGGTAGTTTGACACTCTTGTCTCCATCATCTAATTTAGTCTTCTGTTTGACCAGTATGTCCAATTTAAATTTTTTCTTGTGAACACTTCTAAGATATTAAACTACAATTAGTAGAGTTATCGTGTAAAAGAGCCTTTATTTTTCTTCTGCTGACTGTGGTTATTAAGATAACTTTGTTATTTAAGGTCAACTGGAGTTTGCTATTTCAGGTAGACCTAAGTAGAATGTAAATACTGAACTTGAGAACATGGGAAAGAAGAAGGGGGTTGGGAGGATAAAAAAGGGCCATTTAAAAAATCATGATGCTAAAAGAACTGCTTTATCTGGGGAAAAAAAGTGATAGAGATAAAGTATCTGAGTCAGCTCTAAGTTGAAATTCTCAAATATGAATGGCTAAATACATATTTAAGTATTCTTGGCTCCCTAATTTCTATGAAAGGAAAATAACTGTTTCTATTAATAAATGAGCTTTCATAAATTATTGGTATGAGGATAGTGTTTTAAATAGCTTTTTTCACAGGTCCTTACTAAAAAGTGACAGTTAGATAATCTAATTAACATTCAATTTAATGGCAAGGACTATACAAAGGAAGTAGCTGCATTTCAAGGAAAAATATAGCAAAAGATATAAAGTGAATTATTTTGGTGACAAAAAAATGTAATTTTGTCTAAATGAACAAAATATTGTAAGCATTGCTTCAAAATGTAAATTTAAAGATAGAACTGTTCAGTTGGAACCTCCAGGTTGCTCCTGCACTGTCTGAGAAGCCCCATTCCTGTCTCTCCAAACCCTGCCCACTCAGAGAATCTCCAAAGGAAAGGCACCAAAAAGCCCAGTTCTACATTCTTGGTGGCTAAGGCTGCTTCCTCCCCTGAAACTGCCAGCTGCCCAAGTCCCCAACTAAAGCATTCAGCTTTTACCATACTTGGGCACAAACCCAGCTTGTGGTGGACACGTCATTACCCCTCACCTACAACCTATATAATCTCCCTGCTTTAGTTCAGGCATGCAGCTTCTCCAACCTCAATCTCTGGGACTAGAGAACCCGCCCAGGAGTTGCTTTGCTCAAACAAATCTATTGTTATACCTTTGCAATTAGGATTTCTTACTGTGTCCTCAGAGAAACCTATTTGGGGGGAGTTAGGGGGCAGAAAACCTATAAAGAACTAAGAACAAAGGCAGAAAGAAAAATAAATACTCAAAAAGAGAATCTACTTTAAAAAAATAAACAAGTTGAACATACAACTGTTATTAAGAGACCCCCATCTCAAAAATAAAAAACAAACAAACAAAAAAGGTGGAAAGTGATAGACACCTCATGTTGACCCCTGGCCTTGGCAAGGAACATGTGGGTGAGCACACTTGCCAATACATGCATACATATATCACACACTCACCAAATTAATATTATAAAATTAGCTTCAGGGGTTGGAGAGATGGCACAGTGGTTAAGAACACTGGCTGGTCTTGCAGAGGACAGTGATTCAATTCCCAAAACTTACACAGTGATTCACACCCATTTGTAACTCCAGTGTCAGGGGACTTCATGCCCTCTTTTGATTTCCATGGGTACCAGGCACACATGTGGTATACATACACACAAGCAGAACACTCATACAATAAAATACACCAATTTAAAAAACAGCTTCCGCCGGGCGGTGGTGGCGCACGCCTTTAATCCCAGCACTCGGGAGGCAGAGGCAGGCGGATCTCTGTGAGTTCGAGGCCAGCCTGGGCTACCAAGTGAGTTCCAGGAAAGGCGCAAAGCTACACAGAGAAACCCTGTCTCGAAAAAAAAAAAAAAAAAAAAAGCTTCCAAAACGAGAAATTATTAATTTAAAACGATTGGTTTGTCATGCAGTATATTTATGAAATATGGGCGCTTTCTGAATTTGTCCAATAAAAGATGACAGTATTATGATTAACTTGAAAAGTATTTGGGTAACATAAGGAATTAATTCAGGAAATAAACTAATCCCTCAATATGAAAAATGACAAACTAAAATGTCTTAAAATTCTGAGCAAAAATATGGCAAAAACTTCTTTGCTATGGTTTGGTCTACTGGTTTTAGACCTATTTTGAGTGAGAGGAAAGAAAAGGAAGAAGGGAAACCCTTATACTATTAGCCAATTAACATTTTCCTTATTTCCATTCAGCTGGTTCTGATATATAGGTATTTGGTGTGTTTTACACACACCTCTCTATATTAGCAATGGTGTGAATTAAAATCGGCCTACATGGTTTATTTTCATAATGCCAGAATCTTTCATTCAGCTCACTGTCTTGGTCTGTTTTGTTATGTGCTTTCTTTTAATTTCTTCTGTTTTTTTTACCTCTCTGTCAGTGGTTTTCAACCTCCCTAATGCTGAAACCCTTTAATACAGTTCCTCATGTGTGGTGACCCTCAACCATAAAATTATTTTCATTGCTACTTCATAACTGTAATTTTGCCTACTGTTATCAATCGTAATGTAAACATGTGTTTTCTGACGGTCTTAGGTGACTCCTGTCAAAGGGTGGTTTGACCCCTGAAGGGGTCGTGACCCATAGGTTAAGAACCACTGCTCTCTATGTCCTCTCTTGGAACTATGGAGTTTGTTGGTATAAAAATAATTGTTAAGAGTAGGTGAAGCATGTGTGTACTTGTATGAGTTTTTTAAGATTAAGACGTCTTTTAAAAGGCATCCAAAAGAATAACTTCTGCCAAATGTTTGAGCATATCATGGAGACATACCTAACGTTTGTTAAATGCATAAGTGTAGTATTTTCAGCACTCTAAACAATCAGTGTTCTTGTCTGAACATCTTGGCTACGTTTATTGCACCGCGTGAAAAATTAACAATAACTCCCAGTGTTAATTTAACACGGCTGATATTCTGATTTTGTTTATAAATGTGATTCTTAAAATAGCTCCTACAGGTGCTCCATTTCTGAGGGGCAATGCATCAGGCAAACCCAGAGACAGCAATTCACACTCCTAAACGCCTGGTACTCCGTCCTCTTCTCGAACCTAAACTAATCTAATCGCCCCCCGCCCCCGTCCCCGTCCCCCCCGTCCCCAGCGTTTCTACAGCCTCAGACTATTACCGAAAAGTACTTCTAACAACAGTGAGAAGAACAATGAAACCGCTCCCGGGAACACTTTCAGGCTCTTCACCCCTTTTGCTCCCGTTCCTGGTTTTACTGCACCTGGGACACAGTTTAACTCTCCGAAGCTCACTGTCCAGACACCACCTAGTGCCCGTCAGGTGGGCATTTTGTGTCCTGAGCGACGCCAAGAGGAGCCACCCAGAGCCCAGGCACGCAAGTGGATGGCCTCCGCCTCCTCCGAGAAAGCCCGGGAAGGACTCGGAGCCCCGGCTTTTCCCGGCGTGTTTCCGGACGGGTGGGCGTCCAGTCGCGGCCCACCGGGACGGAGGCCGCTGCCCACGCCCGCCCGCCCGCCCGCCCTCCGAACTCACCTCCTCGCGCCCGGCCCACGTCGCCGTCCGCGGCCGTGTCGGACCCGCGCCTTCCGGCCCCGGCCGCCGGGAACCGCCTCGAGGCCGCGGCTCGGGAAGGGGCTTCGCCGCTCCGCGTCCACCAGACCCAGCTCGACGGAGACCCGACCAGACCCAGCCGGCCCGACGGAGCGACGCGCGTGGAGAACCCGGCAGGCGCTCCCCGGCACCTGGCTGACGTCACTGCCGAGCGACAGCGGTTCCTCCGCGTGCCCTCCGCGCATGCGCGGCCGGGCCGCGGTTAAGCGGGGCGGGGAACTGAACTGGGGTAACCTGGGTCACCTGGCCCTGAGGGCGCTCCTGTTAGAAAACACCTCCCCGATGCTGACGGTGTGGTCGCTCGCAGTTTCATTCCAAAGGGAATGCTCAGTTCAAACAGTTCCGTGAAATTTCGGGAAAACCTTGCGGCGATTTAACTGATGGAAGATCTGCACGTGTGTTAAAGGGAGACTTCAGTTTATTTCTGCAAGTGTGCTAAGGAGTCTCCAAACTACAAAACAGGCCACAAGCTAGGGAAGCATGACTAAAATTGTTCAGTGCGCACAAATGCGATAAAGATTTGTTCCCAACCGAACTCTTAAAGCTATTTATAAAACTTTTTTTTGTTTTGTTTTGTTTTGTTTTGTTTTGTTTTTCGAGACAGGGTTTCTCTGTGTAGTTTTGGTGCCTGTCCTGGATTTCACTCTGTAGACCAGGCTGGCCTTGAACTCACAGAGATCCACCTGGCTCTGCCTCCTGAGTGCTGGGATTAAAGGTGTGCACTACCACCGCCCGGCTAAAACTAAAACTTTTTTTAATCTGAAGGACGCATGCATCTTGACAAACATGGAAATATTTTATAAAGCTATTGGAAATTACACGGGGGTTATTGGGATATTGACTAGTTGTGGTTTTCTGTCATGGTCTCCATCGGCTATGAAAAGCAGAAGCTTTGATGAAGGGTGAGGGCTACACTTTTTTTTTCTTTAGATTAAAATTATTTTTAAGGCCAGGAGGTGGTTGTGCATGCCTTTAATCCCAGCACTCAGGAGACAGAGCCAGGTGGATCTCTGTGAGTTCAAGGCCAGCCTGGTCTACAGAGTGAGATCCAGGACAGGCACCAAAACTACACAGAGAAATCCTGTCTCTAAAAAACAAACAAAAAAAAAATATTTTTAATGTAAAAAGACATTAGGTTTTAAACACACATTAAGATTTGAACTCATTTTGAAATTATCTCTGAAAATTAGCATTTCTATTGTGATCTCCATATAAAATCATTGTTCATATATGTGTATATCCAACCGATATGTCATAAAACAACAGGCAATAATACATAAAATCAAGTAAGATACACATCTTTTTTCCTGACACTAAGTGTAGTTGAAAGTTCCTGTGTCCTGTCTGGTCCTGCAGCTGCGTGGACCCAAGTAAACAACACAGAGACTTACATTACTTACAATCTATGGCTTGGCCTTCTCGCTAGCTAGCTCTTACAATAACTCAGCCCATTTCGATCAATGTGTGCACTGCCACGTGGCTTCATGGCTCACTGGTACTTTCACATCTTGCTTCTTTTGGCAACAGCTGGCAGTATCTGCCCCACTCTCCTTTCTTCTCTCTCTCCAGTTCAAATGTCCCACCTAACCTTCTACCTCACCATTGGCCAAACAGCTTTATTTATCAACCAATCAGAGCAACACATATTCACAGCCTACAGAAAGACATCCCACAGCAACTAAGTCTGTTTGTTTGTCTCAATAGTAAGCTCTGGACAGATAGGGATCTACTTTTTTTTTTTCTTTTTTTTTTTTTTAATCCACCATCACCAGGCTCTAACATCGCTTTACACATAGCAGTAGGTACTATATAAATGGCATGGCCATTCCCTAGGCAGTTGTTTCTATTTAGATACCTTTCCCAACTGTGAAAAAAAAAACTGAGCACTTTTTTTTTTTTTTTAGGGTAAATCTTACTTCCCTCAGAAAAATACCAATCAAAAATCTCTGCTTTCCTTATTCTTTATTTTTAAAATTGGTTCTTCCATAATTTCATACAAATATGTTCTTTGATCATTTTCTCCCCCATTACTCTCTTTCATTCTCTTCCCCCTTCCTCACCTGTTCCGCCCCTGACTTTTATGTCTTTCTTGTGTGGCCCACTGCATTTAATTAATCTCCCACCATAGGTGGGAGATTATTTACTTCTGTTCTTCCAGCAACCATTTAATGCCTACAGCTTGGTGAGAGCTATACTTATCTGCAAATTTCATGATTGTATTTTTCCTTGCAGCTGAATGTTATTCCATTGTATACATGCACCACATTTGTATTATTCATCTATCAGTTGAAGAGTATTTAGGTTGTTTCCATTTATTAGCTATTGTGCTGAGCAAGCATCTGTGCAGAACAATGTCGAGTCCTCTGGCCATACGCAGAGGAGTGGAGCTAGTTCATATAGTAGCTTTTTGAGCAATATTGGCTGTGCTTGGTTTTTTGCACATGGTCCCCAGTTGGTAGAACTATTCGGCATGAATTAGGAAGTCTTACCTTATTTCACTGAGGGGCAAGGAAGGGTTTTCTGAGGTTTCAATAGCACACACAATCACACCTTTCCCAGTTAGTTCTCTCTGCATCATGTTTCCTAACCAGATGTAAGCTCTGAATTACTGCTCCAGTGCCATGCTTGCCTACCTGCTGCCATAATCCCCACCCTGATGGTCATGGACTCACCCTCTGTAAGCCCCAATAAACTCTTTTCTCTGTAAGTTGCCTTGGTCAAGGTATCTATCCTTGCACAACAATAGAAAGTAACTAAGGTAAGTGTTATTTTCTCCTCCACTGTATGGGTGATGGATAAAAGCTATGTGAAACAATTCTACTCATTGTCTGCATTGTATCTTAGGGGAATAAAAACCTGCTGCGGGCCGCAGGAATATCATAAGAACTCAGCTGGTTATGGCAAAGTCACTACCTGGAGGAATCAGGGAATTCCTCCAGAGGAAGCCAAATCCCAAGGAGTTTTTGGTGTTACTTGGCTTGTTATATATCAGCTGTATTCTGTTATGAAAATCATGTGTGCCTTCATAGATTTCCCAATTGACTTTTCCCTAAGAAAGGCTAACAGTGTGGACTGATCACTCTCTGGACATACACATTCCAGGTATTTGGAGAACAGCCTCAGGAAAGGCTTTCTCTGGAATCAGATATCTCCCCTAGCCACTTTCAAGGACTAAAGGAGACATCACCCAGGTGGTCACCCAAATTCCGAGGATTAACAGTGATAACAACCCACAGGCGAGTCTCCTGACTTAAGGTAAATTCCACAAGGGGACACCGCCTAGGTCAGGTAGACATTAAGTAATAGCTTTACACAATTTAGCTCAGACCCCTCCTTTCTTACAGCCTTACTAACTTTATAGACCTCTAACTACTTACCTAACCACTTCTAGGAATATTTAGATAACCTTCTGTGCTAACAGCTATGCTCGGTCAGAACTCCCAGTTCAAGCCTCCCTGTAATTATCATTATTGGTAGCAGCCGGCCAGGTCCATCACCGGATGGAGGAAAGTACCTTATCAGAGATACCTCTACTCTCTAAGAACAGACTTAAGCATCCAGGCTACCTGTTTGAGAAGGCCTGGTGGATGTGCTAATTAAGCTTTACTTCCTCCTTTCCCAAACCTTACCTCCAGTTTCAGATCTCCCTTTAACTATCACCAGAGGCATCTAGCTGTACACAGGTTGCCTAGCGACTGAGCACACTTTCCCCCACCCTGCAGAAAAACGGCAGATAGCTTGGACAGATAGGAGCCACAGGAAAAAGGAAGACAGTTTTATTTTCTCCCATTGACCTAGCAACTTATAGATTCTTAACACTTTCTAAGATTATAGTTGAGCACATAAGAGCCCCCTTCTTAGATATTACCTGAATTTAGCCTTTAGTTAATTCATTTCTCCATTGGTTACTTCCCTTTGTGGCTGCAAGTGATAATTAACGGTTGTTGTCTCCCTATGTGATTCTTATCACCCCTCCATTTGACCCTGGAAGCCTGGTTTTGCACTGCTAAGGGAATACTGCTTGTAAGTGTATATATACCAGGACTTCCAGGGCACAGGGACAGAGAGAAGAGAAGAGAATGGGAAAACTAGATGGGTAAGAACTTGAGAGG
Organism: Peromyscus leucopus; assembly: GCF_004664715.2. Lineage (NCBI taxonomy): Eukaryota > Metazoa > Chordata > Mammalia > Rodentia > Cricetidae > Peromyscus > Peromyscus leucopus. Next base: position 88,943,411 of record NC_051071.1, on the reverse strand, counting down.
AACAAACTGAGATGGGGAAGAAGTAGATTGAAGGGCTACAGGAGAGTACTAGAGGAACGAGATGGAAGATAAGGAAGAGCCAGATAAGAGAGAAGGAGACGAGAGAGGAGATGATATGGGAAGGAACAAGATGGATGAGAACCTAGAAGAGGCAGAACAAGACGAAGAAATTAAGATAGAACTTAGAGGGGATCGCAGACAAGTGTAGAGAGAAATCAGGCTAAAGATGACCTAAATATGAGAGCAGAATATAAGCTTATAACTGTCACAGAATAATAAAGAATATGGACTAAGGAGTTTCGTTTACATAGATTCATTTCTTCCCATTAAAGATTAATTATCAGCTGGTTGTAGATTCTTCCCGGACCCTGGGAGGGGACTATCGAGGGGCTGGACCCCCTTAGTCTCCGATAAAAACCCATGGAACTGAACCATGCATGATTATGCCTAGGACGTCATGCAGGCAAATCCTTTGTGGCATATCCCTGTAGAGTGTGCCCACTAAGTACCAGCTATCAGGTCTACAAGGTTTTCCTTACCCAGAACTCAAGAAGAGTTGCTTTGTTTACCATTAGTACAAGAGAATTACTACCAATATTGGGGGGTGGAGTTGTGAATTGAGCATGGCACACTATTTCTCAGTGTTCAGCAGCCAATAATATTAACAGTGTACCCACAAACTCTTTCCGACATTTTCCCTCTTCTGTCTTTCTCACTCTGCCATTCCTATTACCTATATGTTCCAAATGTCTACCTGTCCTGGAGTCTGTCCTGGATTATACTTCTGTGAGGAAAAGGAAAAAAGACTGTGCATGATGGGTTTGCTGAGAGTCTAAAAATGTATGTTTAGTGTAAAAAGCATATAAACGTGTTACTTGTGTCCTTCCTGGACACAGAAAGGAAGGTACTTTTCCAGGGTCTATGCCATGATAAAAGGCAACTCTTTCTTACCACATCAAGTCTTTATTAAGTAATATATACATTATTACAGTTACAAAATTCTTGATTGTCCAGGAACCTTGGATATATGATATCTTAAATTATGCCCATTACAGAGAGGAGAATAATAGCAAAAGAGATTAGGATTGGCCTTCCCAGGACCAAAGTAGAAAAATATATGAACGTATATATGAAAGGGAAAAAAAGAAAATGAATTCTGTAAAATTTTACAAGTTAAATGAAAAACAGTATAATAATAAGTATCATAAAAAGATGTTCTAGTGACCATAATAGATATATGGCACATGGTCGATACACATGGATACCACATAGTGAATGCACTTCAAATTGAAGTTTGTTTACTTGTAACAACATGGTACACAAACATAAATACATACACACAATAACCCTGGAATGCAAACTTCAATACCCAGGAAGAAAAAAATTAGCGTAGCATATCTAAAAGAGAATAAGATAGACATGGAGCCATCGGTGTTAAGGGAACACAACATGCTTCGCGTCTGTAGAAGCTGCTAGAAAGGCCTGTCTGCTCAGCAGTTTGTTGGAGGTTTGATGTACCCTATGAAGTAAATAAATGCTTGAGAATTTAAAGAACAGCACTAAAGCCCAGGACTCTCTTCTAACTGTTCTCTACCTGATGGCTCTCAAAAGGCCAGGTTATTCAGCACTTTCTAAAAACAATTGTTCTAGCCTGGTGTGGTTACACATGCCCTTAATTCCAGCATGTAAGAGGCAGAGAGCAGGTGGATCTCTGTGAGTCTGAGGCCAGCCTAGTTTACAAAGTTAGTTCCAGGACAGCCAGGACTATGCAGTGCGACCATCTTTAACAACAACAACAACAACATATATTGAGATTTCTCCCATAAATTTAGAAAGACCCTCACCTTATGAAAATCATTGCTGATATGCAACTTTCAGCTGATCCCTTCCAATAATGGATAACCCCTTAATACTGGAGGCCCCTTACACGAAACCGAACTAAATTTGCATTATACATTTACATTCTGAAATATAAGATTAAGGATACTTGAGAACTACATTCTAGATACAATGTAAGTCAAACCTTTACTTTTACAGAGCTTTTATGTATTTCAAAACTTCCTTAAAATACTGCTTCACATGTACACATTTGCTGAAATAAAACTTCCACTGCATACTAAAATATTCAGTAAGTTTGTCTTATTCATTAGTTATTTTTATATTAGATTCAGTTGTAAATGAGACACATGGGAAAGAAAAAAGAAGAAATTTCTATGCTAACAAAGAATTGAAAAGTCAAGTTTAGTGACAGATTAAGGCTCTTTCCAACTCTCCTACATTTTATCTTATAATTTATCTTTTTGGCTTTTCTTACCAAATTTCCAACAAAAGCTAAATAACACAAAAAATAAACGATATGGTTAGTCCCACAAACTCAGAATATAATAGCAAAAAGGGACAGCACTTAACATCTATCTCAACTGTTCATACACAGTTTAACAATGGCTACACATCCATACTTTGCTTTGGAGTTCTCTCCTACTTCGTTTTTGAGAAAAGTTCACCCCAGAAAGGTTGGTGGTGAAATAAGACTCCTCTCTTAGAAGGAAGTTTGCAGTAAGCTCCCAAGTTACTTCTGAGTGGAAGGAAATGTCTGGTTTTCCTTACCGCACTGTACAGGCCTGCCACTGCTGACTGCGGGGGCTGGACATGAACTCAGAGCAGCTTTTAAAGGCTACTTCACGGTCTCCTGAAGACTTGGGTAGGGCAGCAGCTGGGTGTACTTTCAGTTTTTTGTTTTTTTGTTTGTTTGTTTTTTTGTCTTCTGAACTCAGTATTTACATCTAGATTTCTCATATGAGAAAAAGTAAAACAATCTTCCTTGAATCATGGGTAAAGTTTACGTAAAATAAATTAAAAGTGCAGAAAACTATAACAATTGGTCACAAAGACCAGCATCATCACGTAGCCGGGCGTATAAATACCATAACTGCCATTGTCCTACCTGACACCCACCTCTTGGGATCTCGGGAACACACATACAAACACTCGTGGATTATTACACATGGGCATTGGCACTTCCATTTCCACCTCCACCTTCCAGGCCCTCTGCAGACTGGGAGGAAGGAGGCCGGGAACTTCTGGGGTGAGGCTGACCGTTGAGTCCCATTTGTGTGCCTAGACCATGACCTGTCTGGGATGCTGCATCATCCGATTCCCAGCGCTCCAACTCTTCCCGTACCAGGCGCTCCATCTGCTCCCTGTGGATCTCACTGTCACGACCCAGCCTCTCATCCTAACAAGGAAATCAAAGACATGGCAGAAACCTGGGCACTGCATGCTGTATGCTACATAATCTGCACAGAAACTGAGTTAGGAATTTTAGGTGAAATAAGCTGTAGTTATGTAAGACTGCAGCTAGAGACAGTGTGCAATAACAGTTCTGAGAGTCCGCAGAATGATTCCTCACTTAATTGTATCCCCCACTGCTGGTAGTACTCTCAGAGGGTGGATTATCAAGAGTCCTGCCTCCAGATTATTATTTGATCTAAGGTTACATAAGGAGGAAGACAAGCATCACATTAAGTGTTATGACATGTGATGACTACCTTTATGCTCTACAGAACTAAAGAATGTTTCTGCTTAAGGGGGAAAAAAATCTGAAAATAAAAGTGAACAGAAACAATATTTGTGAATTATGTAAATGTAACTTTAAATGGTTTTTATTCTTCTTCAATATTTCCAAATGGAAGGTGTCATGGGTGCCCATCTCTATCAATGAATACCTTGTCCCCCAGGGAGCTTAGGCTCACGACTACTTACCTCAGCCACCCCATCCAGCAGCCGTCCTAACACCTCTCGCCTCTTCAGCTTGGCCCGCTCCATGATCTCAAGCTTGACAATGACAGCATCAATCTTGGACACGATGCTGCCTATGGAGTGCTCCATGCGGTCCACACGTCTCACCAGTCTGCAGGGGATGACATCGGACACAGCAGGTCACGTCTCCTTGTCCTTCAACCCACCTGACTCTTCCATAGAAACGCCAGACAGTGTGAAACAGGAAACACTTTCTAAGTGTTCGCAAGACTTAGAGACAAACTGTTATAAGCTGCTTGTGGGAATGATAACCTCCATCCTCTTGCCAATAAAATTGTGTCTAAATGAAATTTCATATATGTCATTTTGTGTTACAAATTTATTCACACATACAGAGTTGCTTTTCATAGCACAGCACTGAATAGTGGCTATGCCAAACAACCAGTAGGAGATCATGTAAATAAACAATTCATTTATAAAATAGGTGTCTAAAGTGACACCAGAAATTGTACTGTGTCACATTTCCTCAAATAGAATTACAAGTTAATAAAACTGTTAGAAAATAGGGTGCTCTTTTAACATTTTTTTGTTGTTGTTGTTGGTTTTTTGAGACAGGGTTTCTCTGTGCAGCTTTGCGCCTTTCCTGGATCTCACTCTGTAGACCAGGCTGGCCTCGAACTCACAAAGATCCCTCCCGAGTGCTGGGATTAAAGGCATGCACCACCACCGCCCGGCAAAGATTTGTTTATTATGTATAGTGTTCTATCTGCATGTACACCTGCCCGCCAGAAGAGGGCACCAGATCTCATTACAGATGGTTGTGAGCCACCATGTGGTTGCTGGGAACTGAACTCAGGAGCTCTGGAAGAACAGCCAGTGCTCTTAACCACTGAGCCATCTCTCCAGCCCGCTCTTTTAACATCTTATTATTTTGAATGAAAATATTTAAATGCCTTAAAATATGTCAAATGGCAACAATTTGAATTCTCCCTCCCTGGTCCCTCTCCTTGTGATCCTAGTGACTGAAGAGTGTCTCACATACTAGGTCAGTATACAACCACTGACTGTATGACCTGGGGACAACCTCTCAAATGCTAGTATAAGAATACTAGCAGGGTGGTGGTGGCGCACGCCTTTATTCCCAGCACTTGGGAGGCAGAGTCAGACGGATCTCTGTGAGTTTGAAGCCAACCTGGTCTACAGAGTGAGTTCCAGGACAGGCACCAGAACTACACAGAGAAACCCTGTCTCAAAAAGAAAAAAAAAAAAAAAAAAAAAAAAAGAATACTAACAAGGTTAGCTGTTGAAAATTATTTTTAAAAACTCAATCCTTTTAAAGGTCTAGAAATCTTATGAATATAATAAGACAAATGAAAACCATTTATCAAAAAGGCAAATACAGAAAAGTGAGAGCTTGTGGCATTTAAAAATGCATGACTAACATATCTTCAAATAATACTTTCCCCAGGTTTGATGAGAAAAGCTGCAAATTCGAGACACTCAAAATGACAAGTAGGATAAACTCAGAGCTGCACATCTAGACATACACAGTGAAGGTACACAAAGATAAAAACAAAGAAAGAATGAAAGCACCAAGAAAAAAGCTGGTTTATGATGTACAAAGAATTTCACTGAGCTGCATTCTCAGGAGGGACACAGCGCATCTCACTGAAGATAAAGACATAGTGAAAGGAGGCCTGATCTACGGGGACTTACTTGTTACGAACATGTATGTACCCAACAGCTTCAAACTACACTGAGCGGAACCTTCTTGAATTACAGGGATATGTGAATAATAATGACAGAGACGTGATTACCTCACTTTCAAAAGCAGAAGTAAACATGCAGAGCATCAACAGAAAACAGGAGACAGCAACCGACAGCCATCTACAGAACCCTGAGGAGCAGCAGAATGAACTTTCTCCTCAAGGACAGACCCTGTGTTAGGCCGTAGGACATGTAAAAACACTGACACACACATGTAAAAGGAGACACAGACTCTAAAATTTGCTAAGATGTTTTGGTTGGAAAGAACACAGAGGATATTAATGTTTTCTCTGCTTCCATATTTTCTGATAATGAAGATCTTTTATGAAAAGAAAAATACTCTAAAACTTATTTGAAAGAAATGGTATTAGTCACGAAGAGAAGTAGATGTCTAACTCCATGAGAAGCCGCGTCATCTCATGTTGACACTGGTCAACAAAGCTGGGAAAACGTTTGTACTTACACCTGGAACTCTTCATAGGAAACCCCGCTGGAGATGCTGCCCCTTCTCCTGGAGCTATGTCCACTGTCTTCGTCATCCTCCTCCTCAGAGTCATCCAGGCTTCTTGGGAAACTTCTGCTGCTCATGGGACGAGGTAAAGAGCTATGTTCCAAGTCCAGGTCCTCCTAAAGAATGTGGAGTCTTCCAGTGAGGGGCCAACATACCAAGACTTCACAAAAAATTTTACCAAGCTCTTGGGCCAGGAGAAAATGGGTTGTCCTCCAGACTGGTTTTCTACAGTTATTTCATGGATTGACATTTTAAAGCAGGAATAAACGAAGTGAATAAGCAAGCTACCAATGTGTAGGTTGAGGGTGTAGGGAGGGAAGAGGAAGGAAGAGAAAACAGTAATTAGTATATGGGGATGCTGAGCCCAGTCATCCCCTAAAGTACTCACCCTCTCTTTTTCCAAGTCATCTCTCATTTGTTGATGCTCACGTTCTGTCAGTTCCTGATCACCATCCTGGTCATATTTAGTGAATATGGCCTCAATTTCTGCATCCGTATGGCCTTTCCTGAAAGTTTTGAGAGGACTGAGGTGAATTTCTTTGGTGCATGGTCCAGCCCGACCACTGAAACATCAGAACGCAGGAGGAAGGGAGACATACAGCATGTTCCAGAAAAATACCTGCTTCCCCAAATGAAAAATATTTCTCTACCAGTACTTGGGGAAGAAACATCTTCTCGTCAGTCACGGATTAACATGTACAATAGGCACTCCCAGGGTCTAGCAGTGCGGCCCTCACCCTTTCAGGTCCTGTCGAAGCTCATCAAAGTTTAACTTGCCCCCACCTTGCCGTAGACTCTCTGAAATGTCATCTACAGTATTTCTTTTAAGTTTTAGTTTGACCAATGCTTTTTGGTAGCCCTATTGAAAAGAAAAGAGAAAAAAGACATAATTTTGTTTTTTATTCTCCTTTTGTCTTTCAGTTAAAGTGAAACGAAAATTCAACACTTGGTAGAAGACAGCAATTTAAGAAAAATGTGTTCGCGAATGAGTAATGAATAATCTCAGTTTTCTATAAAACTTGTAGAAAACTCAGTATCTTTCAATAAGTCAGGAACTAAGGACCTTTTCCGTGTGTGTGTGTGTGTGTGTGTGTGTGTGTGTGTGTGTGTGTTGTGTGTGTGTGTGTTTACATTTGAAATATAAAGTTAAATATATATGTTTATATTTCAAACGTATACCACTATGAATCACATAACTGTTGGCTCCCCAGAATGCAGGGAATGTGAAGCAGCTATGGACTGTTTATTTTTCATATAATAGTAAGGAATTTTCTTATAGGTAAAAATATATATTTTTAAAGCCAGTGAAATAAGCCTGAGGATTTTCCAGAAACTAGAGGCAATGCTAAAGAAACACTCTAGTGATCAAGTGTCTGCCAGTCATTTGTGAGCCCGGGTTCAGACCCAGGACTGCGGAAGTGAAGCAGGGAGAGATTTTGCTTTGTGTGGTAAGCAGAGCTGAAATTGCACAAAGTGGACTGAGCAATCAAGAACAAAATTAACTGTTTTACAAGCTTTAATTTATTAAAACATTAAAAAAATCACCTTGGTATGAATTTATTTATAATTCTATATTCAGTATTTATAGAAATATAAAACCAAGTCCAATATTTACTAAGGCAAGGAAACTTAAAATATTAAGAGCTCTGAAAACAAAAGTCTTTAACTTCTTTGTAAACATATCCAGGATTCTGAACAGGGCTTTTCTTCTATGATGCTGTCATCTCCCTTAAATGTAAGCTGAACACATTTGCTATGTTGGTGAATTATCACACCTTCTCTACAGACAGATCAGCTCCTAATATTTTTTATTTTTCTCATCTATTATTGAAAAACATCTCTCTATTTGAATGATAATGGCTCCCATCATATCATATATTTAAATGCTTGGTCCACAGTTGGTGAAACTATTTGGAAAGAACTGGGTGTGGCCTTGTTGGTATGTCACTGGGGGTGGGTAGGCTTTGAGGTTTCAAAAGTTCACACCATTCCCAGTCTCTCTCTCTCTCTCTCTCTCTCTCTCTCTCTCTCTCTCTCTCTCTCTCTCTCTGCCTCCAACTCACAGATAAGATGTGAACTCTCAGCTACTGCTCAGTACCAGGTCTGCCTGCCTGATGCCATGCTCCCCACAATAACAATCATGGGCTCAGCCTCTGAAACTCTAAATAACTCCCAATTAAATGCTTTCCCGATAAGTTGCCTTGGTCACACTGTCTCTTCACTGCAACAGAACAGTGACTAAGACACCCTGCTAAGAGTTACTTTAAAGTGATGTTATTTGCAAGCATCAATGTATTTCCATTATAATGTGTATTATTTATTTGTTGATAAACTGATCTTAGCTAAATTACTTCAGCTGTCTGCCTGGATCCTTCACACAGTGGCTGTGACCACTCTCCCATTGAAAAGTATTGTTTCTCTGCTGTGCTTTTATTTTTGTTGGCCCATCCTCTTTTTCTCAGCCAGGCTTCTCACTTTAAAAAAAAAAATATTTTATTTATTTATGTGTGTGCATGCATGTGTGTATTTATGCACAAGTGCCCGTGGGTTCTCACAGAGGCTAGAAGGTGTCAAGATCCCTGAACTGGAGTTACGGTCAGTTGTGAGCTTCCACGAGGGTGCTGGGAGCCAAATGCCAATCTTCTGAAAGAGCAGCAAGTGCTCCTAACCACTGAGCCACTTCCTCTGCTCTCCTTTTTATTAAAAGATGCAGGGGGACAGGAGAGCAACACTACCTGCTTTGTGGTGTGTGAACTAAAGCAGAGCTGTGCAGTGGCCGGTCAGCAACAGAAGGAAGGGTCATAACCTGGCCACTGAGGAAGATACACACGTTACTTAGGTGGTCATCTGTAGACTAAATAGCTAACAGATCGCACTTTGCGCTGTCTCCCACAATATTTTGTGACAAAACAAATTTGAATCCTGTTGTTGAAGGCCTGATGTTACATAACAATGTAGTAATTAAATTTCATAAATATCAAAACTCTGCAAGTGGAGTGCTTATGTTCACACTAAAAAGAGTAGTCAAACGCCATCAACTGTGGGGTAGAACCCAAGACAACGGGTACTCAGGGTCTGTCCAAGGGACTTTATGTAACTGAAGTTTTCCCTTAAAGCAGAATTCACACACAAGGGGGCTTAAGCTTGAACAGAAAAGCAGTAAAGCAGCGATTCCACCCTATCATGACGGGAGGGTGTTGTGTGCTCTTATTTATTTTTATTTAAGCCCAATGGAGCCACAGTGAGAAGAACAAAGCACTTCCCTACCATCTAGTTAACGATTACTATGACACGCTTGTTGAGAAGGTGTGAAGGAAGTCCTCAGCCCCCAAGCTGTGGTCTGATCGGGAATCTTTTCTTCCAGTTTTCTACACAGAAAGGCTAGAGGTGAAAGGAGAGTCACTGCCTCCTTCTGTCTCAGTTCAAGTGGTAACAGAGACAAGGGTGGAATTAGATGCGTGTGTCCCCGCAACCCCCGCCCCCTTTTCAGCCTGTTGTGAACTCAGGATTCTGGGGCACTGAGCAATTAAGAACCAAAAAGATTATTTTAAAATTGAATTTAGACCATAAAAGAATCCTCAGAATTTAAGTCCTAGCCTATCTATCAAGCCTCTCGCCAAAGGAAACATTTATTTCTAAAATAAAGAGATCTATCCTTCACTTCAAGTAATTTCAGGGAATCAGTGTTGATTTGGTAAGCTGATTAAAATAATGTTCCTTTTACATAGGAAAAAAGTTGTGGGGATTGGGGTATGGCCTACCTTTCTGATAAGGTCTGAGAGTTCCATTTCTGCCTTCTGCTGGGCCAGATCCGATTTCACTTCCGAGTAAGTATCATTGATGATGGCCAAAAACATGTTCTGTTTGTAAAACAGAGGACAAAACTCAAATATATTTTGAAAGCAGTCTAAACATTGACACATGCCTTTTCGTTCACCTTTTTACCAAAGCTGAATAATCATAAAGTCACTGATAAGTTTTACTCTCATACTCTTTGAAGCAGTATTTCTCCACTAAGTCATACCAAAGGAAGTCTCACTTAATAAAACCACGCTGTGCTGGTTGGGTGTGGTCAGCCCAACACAAACTAGAGTCCCTTGGGAAGAGGGAGCCTCAACTGAAAAACTGGCTCCATCGACTGGCCTGTAGGGGGAGTTTGTGAGCATCTTCTTGACTGGTGATTGGTGTGAGAGGGCAGTGGCCAGCACTAGCCATGCGCCAGGCAGTGGTCCTGGGCTGCATAAGCAAGCATGCTGAAGAAGCCGTGGGAACAAGCCAGCATGCAGCGTAGTCTCTGGTTCAGTCAATTCCTGCCTCGGGTTCCAGCCTTGATCTCCTGCACTAACTGTCTTCAGTGAAGGACTGTATGCAGCATGTAAGGCAAGTAAACCTTTTCCTCCTCATGTTGTTCTTGGTCAAAATGTTTTATAACAGAAGTTAGAACACATTTTTTGATATATTTTGCAAAGAAACAATAAAAAGCTACAAAGTATTAATGTATTTATGTACAGATGGTAGAATTATTATTGTTTTCTACTTTTAAAACACTGAAGTTACTGTGTAGAACAATCGAATTAATTAAACTTTTTCCAAGTTTTGTCATACACTCAGGTGAGGTACACGGGACATATTTTAAGAATTGAAATGACTTCAGTAACAGGCACAGAGTAGACCCCGTATAAAGACCAAGAAAATCTTTGTGAAAAGATGAAGACTTTAGAGCTCATCAAACTCGGGTTCTTGTCTTGGTGTGACTGGGAAGAGATGACAGGAATTACCAGGAAATCAGGAAGAGATCAAACAACAACAACAGCACCCAGGAAGGAAGCAGAAGACAAAGGAAACCCCACCATTTACCTCCTGCTAGTAACACAGCTGGGCTCCCCAACAGCCAAATGGCCCTGTGTTAAAACAACTTCCACGGTAGCCACCACGTCAGACCTTCCAACCGGAACCCTCACACAACAATGAAAGGAAGCACCCTGACCCAGTCAGCTGAACCTCGTGTGTGGGTAACCTGGAATCTCGAGCCCCAGAATCATCTAAAACCCGGGAAGGGAAGCCTGTAATCTGGGGCTCTCTCAGGAAACCCGAACTCACTCTTCAAGTGGAAACTTTCTGTAGTAAACTTCCACACCGTCCGTCCCTCACTTGTAACTCTTCCTTGACAGAGACACGAACCAGGGAGACAGGGCAGTCTAATCCAGCTTCCACCTCCAGCAAACATGGCATGGCCCACACATGTTGTCTGACCTGTGTGTAAGTGTTGTGTGAATGCAGGTGTGCATATGTGTGCACCAACAAGTGCAGAGGCAAAGGTCAGAGCAAGCGTCTTATCTTGTCTCCGTCTTACTGTCTTGAGACAGGACCTCTCACTAACCTGAAGCTCACTCGTTGGCTACATTGGCTGAACAGCAAAATGCAGGAATCCACTTGTCAACTCCCACTTCCTGGTGCCCCGGAAGGTGGAGGGTGCTGTGCGGGCACAGGCAGCCATTTCTGGCATTTTACTTGACTGTTGGAGATGCAAATTCAGGTTCTCATGTTCTCAGAGCAATCATTCTTACCCAATCAGCCATCTCCCAAGACCGTGTCTGACTTATTTTAAAATAAAATTATCTCTTTGCTGTTTGAGATTATAGTTTAATACAAGTGTTTTTTTTTGTTTGTTTGTTTGTTTGTTTGTTTTAACAGCACCTCCCTTACCTGTGTACCAGGCTGGCCTCAAACTCACACATACCTGCCTGCCACTATCTCCTGAGCGCTAGGATGATTTGGCCCACTCGTATTAAGAATTTGTCCTGCATTTCTTTTCTCTTTATGTATGTGTTGGGAGGCAGCCCAGGTATGCTCACCCATACAGGTGTGTGTGGCAGCCACAAGGATGCCTTCCCACTCACTTCTCCCTCCACCTGATGTATCCACACGGGGTCTTTCCCTTGACCCAGAGCTTCCCTCATTTGGCTAGTCTATCTAGCCATTTGTTCAAGGGATCCTGTTTCCATCTCTTTGAGCTCTGGGACAACAGGCTGGCTGCCATGTCTGAACCACATTCACGTGGGGGCTGGGGACCTGGACTTGGACCCTTAGGCTTGAGCAGAAAGCACTTCACACACCCAGCCCTCTCCCTGGCTCCTTGCATTGCATTTGTAAGATGGAAAAAGTAACAGTGCCGCCCTTAAAAACTGCTTGTGTTGGTTAGTGAGATAATCCACGCCGTGCTCAGGATAGGTGCTATGACAGCTCTAAGTGCTCATCACTACAGCTGCTGTCACCCACCAGTGTCTACCTGCTTTTCCTAACATCGTTCCTCCCCGGGGGTAATGAGTATTCCCGTGAGTTTGCCACACACTTTCTCAAAGCACCTAGTAAACCAGCTCCGTCTCCTGCACGCTGTTTGTCTGTATCTGGCAATTGGCTTATAGCTGCAGGGGTATAGTTAACTATGTCTGCTTTCCCCACACAAATCCACAGAATCAGAGGAAGTCCAGGCTCTGTTTCCCTTTTCACGGCTCCTCGGCTGTATAACACATTACCGAATGCACAAACACTGTAGTTTACACTCTATATGACCCAGACCATCTGTATAAGAATACAGTGGCTCGCCGGGCGGTGGTGGCTCACGCCTTTAATCCCAGCACTCGGGAGGCAGAGCCAGGCGGATCTCTGTGAGTTCGAGGCCAGCCTGGTCTACAGAGTGAGATCCAGGATAGGCACCAAAACTACACAGAGAAACCCTGTCTCGAAAAACCAAAAAAAAAAAAAAAAAAAAAAAAAAGAATACAGTGGCTCAGGCAATATTCATCCAGTGACTGGTGAATGAAAATTAAGACTCTTATTTTAGTGGGGAACTATACATCCCTATCAATAAGGAAGACTATTGCTTAATATTGGACACCAGAAATTAAAACAGAACATAAACTATACATACACCCATGAGTGTGTGCTCCATTCCGAGCACAGGTAATTTCAGTTAAAATAAGGCTTTGATTTTCACTCTCCTTACCCAGATATCTAACATTCTATTTTCGCTTTCAAATGCTTAAATGATGGCTACATATATCTCAGTCAAAGCGAATTAAAGTGTGGGTTCTGTGAGATTTCCACCCAGTAGACATAGGTGGTGGCTAGTGAAGGCCTTTGTGAGGCAGTCTGAGAAGCACTGAGAATTCTTTCACGTTCTGGGGTTTGATTTCATGAGAGGACGAGAGCACCTAGATTGTAGGTGGCAGCGTCTAGTGCAGCACAATCACCAAGTTCTCCTTTGAGCACTTCAGCCACACTGTGTCCTCACAGGCGGCAGAGGACAGCTGAGGGGTCTGCCGCAGGATGCACCTCATGCTTATAAAGATCTTAGCAGAGAGCCCGGAGCCCCAGAACCCAAAGGACTGCCCACGTGAGAGGGAAACAAAGCCTTGTCAACCCCTACTTTTTCCTTAATCTGTAGCAGGAAGAGGTCAGTTAATGAGGTAAGTTCAAATCTGGCCACGATACTGGCAAAAAATCAGGGTGTGAAGGAATGGACTTCTCGGGACCTTGTCCCATGAGTGGTTATCTAAGACTTAATGAGCACCATCTGCCGAAACGGGATACCTGGGGAGACTGCAGAGATGAGACACCTAAATTGAATCATTCAAACCTCCAGAAAGGAAAATCTGAAAAATGATAGTGTTTGGATGAAATATACCTTCTTCCTCAGTTAAGCTAACTTCGCTTAATACTTTTTCACCAGACAAGTAGAATGTATAAATGTTAAGAAAACCACAAAACACCTAAAAAAAATCTTAAAGTAAATGGTAAAAAGTTGTTATAAATCAAGAGACTCAAAGGTATTTTAAAATGTATTCTGGGAGCAACTCCTAATTACTGTTAGATTTACTTTTAAGTTTAACAGATGCAGATTCTTTATAGGCAGTGTATAGGCCTGTGGGCTATGAGAAGGTTGAAATATTACCTTAGCCTTGACATGTGATAATTCACCCAGCTATGACTCTTGATGTCCTATTTCTAAGTTGCTTTGTAAGTTCCTATTTTCTCAAAGAAAAGGCAGGAATGGAAAGTCACACTAGCAACTGACTAAGAGGCAGTAGGTGACACTGTGCTGTGTAAGCAGGTAAGCATGTCCTACTGCTCAGGCAAACTGCCATTTAGGAAATTGATAAATCTGCACTTGTAATTATTTTTATAGTGGTTAGATACACATTTGTAGATGATTGAAAGACCATGGGAAAAACAAATTATTAACCAAAAACTAAAAATCAATGAAAAAAATAAGTTTTCTAGAATCAACATTTTTTTTTCTGTTTTCCACATGTTTATTTGAGATGATGGGTGACCAAGCATGAGAGAAAAGGGAAGGTGGTGATTCATGAGCACAAAGTTTAAATCACCTCACTATAAAAAAATATACATATACATACCAAAAGAATGAAGAACATAAAGAACACAAATGTAGTGAAATAAAGTGGTCCCAAAACTCGGTTAGCTTCCTCAATCTCTGCGAAGTTGATATCACCCAAAATGATGCGGAACTGAGTGAAGCTAGGGAAACAAAACAGAACACAAGACAAAACCAAACAGTGTCCAGCTGCGGACGAACATGTATTAAAGATGATTTCATGTCTTTATGAAACGCCGGGACAGTCTAGGGAGTTCGGGAGAGCTGCCAAGAAACCGGAAACTGCCGGCCTCTTCGGGGAAGTCTTGCTACTTGAACTGTCAATTGACAATGCCTTTTAGTAACGTGGTTTCATATGACATATGTCATTTCTACTTCATATCAAACCTGATTATTAGATGGTTTATAGAGTAAGACTATATAACCTGGGTTAAACCTGGTAACTCAAATCTTTATAGTCACACTTGGTCTGAAGTTAACATATCTTTAAATAAAAACAACGATGACAAAACACATATTGAAAAATGGCCAAAATTGTAGAGTTCAAAGGTCCAGTTTTCTCACAGTCACTCAAAGTGAGGTCACAGCGGCTAGACACTATCAGTGACATCATTTCCTTTTTTGGCTTTCCTCAACAGCAAGACTAACTAGGGATCCCCATCCACAAGTCACACTAACTCCCAGTTTCATGATCTACTCTTTCCCTAACTACCAAGTAACTTTGTGAATGGCACACAACTGTAATTCAGAATATTGTTGGTCTTTTTGGTTTTTTTTTATTTAAATTTTTTTTCTGGTATATTTGGAAACACTAGAAAAAGACTGAAGATTTGTGAACTGGTTTTAGTTTCTTCTACAATACTAGAAACATATTTTATCTCTTAGAGGTTGAAATTTAAGATACAAGGCAACGATATACAAGAGGAACGAAAATGCAGGGAAATGGCCTCCTTATGTGCAGAGAGCGGGAAGGAGGACGGAGCCCTCGGATGGAGCCCAGGGCTAAGCATGCCACCCATGTGTACCTCCCCTGCAAATGGCCATTTAACACCCCCACTTCTGCTGGGTGTGGAGAAGACCTTGGTCTTTGGAATAGTGCTTTCCTTCTACAGTGATTCCACTCTATCTCACTACTTGAAGACTACTTCCCTAAGAACCAACATTTCCAAACACCGTGTTTTCTTTGGTCAGATGATGTTTGTAGAACAGGAATTCAATCTGTCTTTATTCTTAACATTTGCTAGTCAAATAGTGATAAGAATAATATTTTGGCGTTAGGAATGCTGTGAACTGATTAAACTTTATACATTTTAAAAATATTATTTGACAATTTCATACATTTATAGAAAAAAGAACCTTTTGTTTCATCTCATAGATACTTACATACATTCTTGGAAAGTACTGAAGTCATCAACTTGAGTGCCAAAGACAAGGTATGCCAGCTGAGCATAGGCCAAGAAAATAATGAAGAACATAATGGTGAAACCAAAGAGGTCTTTGGCACATCTGGACATGGTTGTGGAGAGCTGGCTCATGGTCCTGTTAAAGTTGATGAATTTGAAGAGCTGTAAAAGGAGGACATTGTCATTAGATGAGTAGATGATACAATGTGCTCTTCATATACAATGGAACTATTCTATAATAAGAGGGTATGGACTTTGTTACTGGCTATGACATGAACTTTGAAAGCATGCTAGATGAAATAAGGCAGATGCAAAACCTCAAATGTTGTATGCCTCCATCTGTGAGGCACTCTGAATAGTCAAATTCACTGGGATAAGAAATACAATGGAAAGCCGGGCTGTGGTAGTGGTGCATGCCTTTAATCCCAGCACTTGGGAGGCAGAGCCAGGCTGATCTCTGTGAGTCTGAAGTCAGCCTGGTCTACAGAGCAAGATCCAGGACAGGTACCAAAACTACACAGAGAAACCCTGTCTCGAAAAAAATCAAAAAGAAAAAAAGAATACATTGGAAAGTTGATGTGCTGGGATATAGCATTTCCTGTTGGGATTACAAAAATGGTAATATACAGCAGTGACAGATACAACACTGTGCTGTATGTATTTCATGCTTCTGGAGTACGCATATAAAATGGTGAAAATGGTATTATATAATTTTATTTATCATAGTAAAGAAAAATAGGTGAGATATTACTCACTTTTTGTCTCTTTCAAGTCTAGGAATATCTATCTTGCCATTCAAAAAAGTATTTGTTGAGTACCTAGCTCATGCTAGGTCCTGTCCTCAGGGCTGGGAATGGAACAGTGTGAAGTATTTGTTGAGTACGTAGCTGTGCTAGGTCCTGTCCTCAGGGCTGGGAATGGAACAGTGTAAAGTCTCTGTTGAGTACCTAGCTGTGCTAGGTCCTGTCCTCAGGGCTGGGACGACAGCGTCAGAAAGGGTAAGAAGGCGGTTTTAAGTCTCAGCTCTTAGCTACTGCTCTGACCTCTTGGGCTTTTAACTCTGCATTTGGCTCTGTTTCTTATTTAATAAGACTGTTATATCTACATAGTATAAAGTATTTGTTGAGTACCTAGCTCATGCTAGGCCCTGTCCTCAGAGCTGGGAATGGAACAGGGAGCAGAACAAAGCTTCTGCCTCATGTTGTTCACATCTTAAATCACAGTCACAACGTAGTAAAAAAAAAAAAAAAAAAAAAGTATAAGTACGATTGATGAATAAGTAATAATGTCTCCCAAAGGACTAAACCAGAAAATAGTTTTGTGCATTATTGTCATGTACCAAGTCCCACGATGTAGGGGTAACTTTGGGTAACTGTCTTCCATCTTCAGTAACATAAATACGTAGATACTGGTATTTTTATCCCTAGACACCAGACCGACTGGGAGGCACTGGGAGCCAGCCGAGCCCGATTGAGAAGCCTAGTGAGCAAGTGCCAAAGGATCTGGGTGTAGCCACGAAGACTGGAGCTCAGGAGGCAGGACAAGACATGCTAAGATGCATGCAGCTCACAGTAGGGAGCACATGGGAGTGAGCGTTAGGAGTCACTGTTCCTGCCTGGGAGAATCCAATGGCCGTGTTTAAGAAGCAATGCAATATATAAGACAGCAACTCAAAATGCACACCAAGAGAGAAATCTCTAGAGTTTCACTTAATGGTCTTTTATGAACAGCTTCTGGACACAATAAAAATCTCTATAGGATGTTATCATCAATATTAATTATTAATGAAATTCCTACTTTTTATTCACTCATTCTTTAGTGCTGGGTTGGAACCCAGGGCCTCCCATGTTCCAGCCAAGGCCTCTCCACCAACTCCAATTCCTACGAATTTTATGACAAAGTTTGGTGTGTTGCAGATGGCCTCTCTTGAACGAGTAATCAGTGAATGACAACATGGGAAACGCAACGTGAAGTCCATGTTTTTGGTTAGCCCCAGGCCTTGCAGTGTCAGGGCCGCTACCCTCTCTGGAAGCTGCTTCTGAGAACTTGCTGTGATGGTCCTAAAACAGTCGCCATTAGCAACACGTGGATAAAATGTGACTATGGGGACGGAGGAGCTGAGGTCTCAGTTATATATAAAAAACTTCGTTTAAGTGCACACTGTCCGTGTGCTCAGGAGCACAGCACCGTCCCAGAACCCAGGCAGGTGGCACATCGGTAGCTGCCTCAAAATGGCTGAAATTTTCTGTATCTCCAGAACTCAGGCTCACCGTTCATGAGATGCCCTGTCGTTTACACAGAGAATGAGTGGGAAAGTAACTGTTCAGGAGAGCCTCTGATGCAGCCTCAGCTGGGCAGAGCTTCCTCAGACCTGAGAAGGATCCGGGCAGCCAACATTGTCTCATCCACAGTTACAGGAAGGTTCACAGAAGCTGCCATCTACGTGATGAAAACTATGCAGCAACCTTGGCTGGCAGTGTCAACCTGGCCAATAAGGCAAATCCATGTCTTCCAATGGCCTGTGTGACTCATGTTTATATATATATAATATATAATATATAAATCACATATATACATATACTATATAAAATATGTATAATAAATACATATTAGTAAATATATACTATATATTACATATATAGTAAATATATATGATATATATATAGTAAAATAAAAAATATGACATAAATTACCTTGATCCAGACCAAAAACACCATGACAGCAGCTATATTGTTGAACTGTATTTGCCAGTATGCCACATGCTCGAAGTTGGGGAAAGTGCTTCGATCTTCGAGAAACTGCAGCAGACCCTCTCCATTTGACAGTCGGTAAATGTTAACTACCACAGCTACTACGGATAACTGGAAGACAAAAGATTTATAGTCATTACATCACTTTAGAAATAGATAATCCACTCTAAAATGACTAGTTTTCCCCATTGATGTATGGATTGGAGGACTGACCATATTCCTCACCCAATAGCACTCACCAAAGGCATCAGCTAAAACATGAAAACAACATACAGCTTACATCCCCCTAGGGACAGAAATCAACTGAAAACATGTGAGGGGTGTACATCCATGTACACAGAGGAACTCATACAGTAACAAGCTCAAACGCACAAGGGAAGGCTTTCTGCCCAGCTGCCCATCACAGCTAAAGGACCAGACTCAACCAGTTTCTCAGGCAGGAGGGCTTCCTACTGAGTCCTATACCTTCTCCTGCTGGGGTTCATATTTTCTTTGCTCTTGCATGCTCTGAAAATGTCAGCTGAAAGGGGTGAGGGGCCTTTTGTTGTTAGAGCAAATCCAATAATCTTTTATTTAAATCTCAGACAATTTATCATCCAGTCAAGATGTCTTTAATATAAAGAAAACCAGTATCACATTCACACATCGACTTTCTTTGAGTTTTCTTTCAAACTAGGGAATGAAGAAAGGAAAAGAGATCTTTTTTTGTGAGCATGCTTATTGTTAAATCACAACTTTTTTTTTCTTCGAAATTCTCATTTCTAGCTACAAAAACAACAACAAAACCTTTCTCCCAAACCAGAACATGACCTTTAGGCTGTCTTGTATATCCCTGCATCTCTAAGACCTGGAACACAGCTCAGGACTGGTATGTTGTCTTTGTTAAATAAATGACTCGTTTTCACTCAGTGAAGCTAAGCCATCAACATTATTTGAATTTAGACTTCGAAAGCTTTTTGTTTTTTGGGTTTTGTTTTTTTGTTTTGTTTTGTTTTTTTTTTTTTTTTTTTTCGGTAATTCTGAAAGATAATTGGCTAGGACCCACAGCTAGCTGACTGGCACGAGCCTGGAGGCTTCCGTGTATTTGTTGGAGAAAAAAAACACAGGGAACAATCTCCACAGGATTTTGAGATGTTGGGTTTTTTTTTCAGGTGGCCTTAATTTTCAGCTGCATAAAACACAAGCCCTGGCACTCTTGCAGAGCTTTCCTGACCCAGGGAAGCAAGCCGCACCAGCAGGGATGCCCTTCCCTCCAAAGGAGACACAAAAGCCCAAGCTTCTGAATCCAGTCCTGGCAGCACTTAGGTTCAAGCAGAATTAAAAGCTGGAGGAAGGGCTGGGTGGTGGTGGCCCACGCCTTTAATCCCAGCACTTGGGAGGTAGAGCCAGGTAGATCTCTGTGAGTTCAAGGCCAGCCTGGTCTACAGAGTGAGATCCAGGACAGGCCCCAAAGCTACACAGAGAAACCTTGTCTCAAAAACAAAACAAACAAACAACAACAAAAGCTGGAGGAAATAAACCTTCAAAGAGATGCTTGCACAATGCTATGGCTGTGGGGGAGGGAGGCACCTTTGACTTCTTCTATGTCAGAAACTAAGAGCCCAGGGGTCCCCAAAGTGTGTGTGTGATGCAGTTCACTGGTGTGGGAGGAGAAAGCCTGACATGATCTGTGGGTGGGTATTAGTGGTTTGAAGAGGTGATAAGCAAGCCAGTTTGATATGAAATATGAACATGAACCCCTGAACTATATAATACTATACACTTTTCTTGATAGACTTTAAAAACATTTTTGTAACATGTAATACACGTTTATGGTCTATATAGGAAGTAGAAATATAGCCAAATGTTAAAAGCTAGAATTCTACTTATTTGTATCTTTTTAATTCTGTGCAGGTCTTTGTTTCCATGGCTATACCTGTTACACCTCTACACACACCACAACTGAACACATTCAGAAAATTAGGGTACACAGTTAACTTTTTCACTGATCGGCATTTGAGATTTAAAATGTTCACTGTTGACTAGTTTGGGTAATATGGAAACTACTTGGTTAAAAAAAGTCTGTAATTAATTACCATATAGCACTTACTTTTTTACAGTTCTATGCCCATCAACCTGAATATAATTATATATACGCTAAAAAGCAACTTTATACCTTAAAGTCCCAAACATTGTTTCCTAGAATAATTTAAATGTATATGGTCTGGGACTCTGTCATCACCAATAAAGAAATATTCTGAAACATAATTTCCACACCTGTCTCCTTGTTTTCGTTAGTACTAACTTTTTTGTAACCTTGCACAGTATTAACACTTTAGTAATGTGTGGCTTAAGTAACTGCCTTGTCATGTGTAACCATGTGATGTTACAAGAACACCGTGAAGTGGGGAGGCGCCAGCATCCACTGGGTCACCATGAAGGGGGAGGAGCCAGCATCTACTGGGTCTCA
Source organism: Peromyscus leucopus (assembly GCF_004664715.2). Lineage (NCBI taxonomy): Eukaryota > Metazoa > Chordata > Mammalia > Rodentia > Cricetidae > Peromyscus > Peromyscus leucopus. Next base: position 88,922,374 of record NC_051071.1, on the reverse strand, counting down.
GGCTATATTTTGAAAGGACATTCATTTCAAGTGAAAGCACTTTCTGAAGCGCACATGTACGTGACTCCTCCGTTAGGAGGGGGCGGAGTAAATGAGAGAGCCAGTCTAAGGATTTAACAAGCATTTCTCTATGAGAAGTACTTGGGAATGTGCCAAACACACATGAGTCTTAAGGTCTAAGCCATTTTCCTATTATTATTATCAATGGTGCTAATACCCCTGTTGCTATGCAGTACCTGTCCACACGGTTCTTCCTCGTGTTTTAAGGTTTTTGTTCCTTCACACATGAACAGCATGTTCTCTGTTTTATCAACAAATTCTAATGGGCAATACTTGATAAAGATTCAATACATGGTTCACAAAGGCCTAGTAATTTCAACTTGGAGTGAGGAAAGACTACTGTCAGGGAGAGAGCCGACAGGAGAATCTCAGTGGTTAGTGCAGCCCTCCTGAGAGCCAACTGGAACGGTGAGACTGGGAGGCAAGGACACACAATGACACCGGGGCACAGCTGTGCCCAAAGACGGCTCAAACATATGACAATTAGTCACACTGATACACACTTCAAAACACAAGAAGACAAAAGCGTCTATGCTGCTGAAAAAGGAAAAGCTCAGAGAAATGAATTTTTACACCGAGGGCTCTGGAAGGAGGCAATGGATGTGACTGATGGATACGGTTTAAATTCTGTTCCCTCTGGCTGTGTGACAGGACTTCCAAACAACAGGATGTCTTCGGCATTACACAAAAATTTCCAGGTTGTTTCTTCTTGTCATAATTTGATACTTGCAAAAAAAATTAATTTTCACTAGCAGAAAAGTATTACAACCCCCCTCCAGATAGTTTTAGTCTACAAATCTTATATGACATACCAAAGGTAAATTTAATTACTTATTTGTATGATTAAGTCAGGGTTCAATAAAAACAACCCCATTAAAAGGTTTCTCATACAAAGTGAGAACTACAAAATTGTAACACAGACGTTAATATAAAAGTTTAGATTTTTCTAATAGAAATACCAAGATTACCAACACTGAGATTAAAGGCAGCAAGTTAAGAGGCTTTGGAATACAGACAGGAAACGAGGGAGTCATGGCAGGGATGGCGACATTCCTCTCCAACCTACCACAACAATCACAACATCCAGACAATTCCAGAAACTCCTGAAATAGTGTAGTCTGTGAATCCGAATCTCCAGTATCTCTTCCACCACATAGTAAAGGATAAAGAAACAGAAGATAATCTCACAGGCTGCCAGGAAGAAATCAAAAGCTGTGACGTAGCGGATCAATTTTACAGGCTGGAACTGCCAAGAGGGCACCACGCCACCTGTGGCTGGGAATTCAACCAATAACCTGCATTGCAAAAAGAACAGTTAACACCACAATGTATGCTAGACCTAGGAAAGGAAGTGCGTCTGCTCTGTTCCTGTACTATTGAAGTGAAAACCACTGCCACCGCACGCTACCTCAAGATGGGAGTGTATGATCTGGGTGGAAACAGGGCATGCACTTCACAACTATAAAACATGGGGCTACCTCATGTATTCAGTTACTAAGTAACATCTAATCAGTCTTCAGTTTGCTAGTTCCCTTCCCTGGAAGGCTGTGTATCCAAGACACTCAATACCCACCTGCTGCGTGGAATAGACTGTCCCTCTTTTATATTAACACAGCACTGGTTTTCACTACATTCCTAACTGAACTGTGCAGGTTCATGGTGTGAAAGTTCAGTGATCCAATAAACAGAAGTTGTGGGAAGGCTGGAAGGCTGAGTCAGGAGATGCCAGCCCACCATCCAGGGAGCAGCATGTAATGTCACACTGGTAAAGCTACAGAACACGTGGCAACATACAGATTAACGAAAATGGGCTGAATTCAAGTGTAAGAGCTAGTCAGTGGTAGGCCTGAGCTAATGGTTAGGCAGTTTTAATTAATATAAGCCTCTGTGTGTTTTCTTGGGTCTGAGAAGACCAGGCGGGACACAGGAATTTTATAAGTGGCTGTGGGACCTTGGTGCTGAGTGAGCATAGGAAAATTTCAACTACAAGAACCACCTTCCACATAACTAGAATGTAGTTTCAAAAGCCCCCAGTCACATGGCTGGTATCATAATGCCCTCCACCACAGGACAGTGGCCAAACCTAGAACCCAAGCTTCTAAGACACACAGAGGCTCCAGCATTGACCAGGTCAAACCCAGGACTCTGGAAAATGGAAATTCTTATCAATTCCCTGTCAATTTCCCTATTTGATGTTGAGCACCAGAGACAGGCAGAATAATTCTAAAAGCAACGGGTGTCATTTCAGCCTTAGTGTGAACAAGGCAGGGGGCCCCTGTGTGTCAGAGTCCCTATGTCCCACTGGGTCTCTGAGCTTCTTAACCACCTAGGAACTTAAAAAGAAATGGAGTAATGGCCCTGACGGGGCACCTTTGAATTCTAGGGATGACGTAGAAAAAAATTAAATTAAATTTAAAAAAAGCAAAAACAAAAACAACAACAACAATAAAAAAAAACCACACTGAAGACATCCTGAAATAAAACATTTCCTAGTCTGCCAGAGTTGCCTGCCTATTAGAATCCTCTTCAAATCAACACTGGGATCATTATGAAAAGCTTATTGGCAATTATAATCAATTCTCATTCATTTCTAATAAGACGTACTTGGTTTAAAGAGGTATGTTTATGTTCAGCAAAAGTTGATAAATATAAATACCAGCAAAGTCTAACTACCTGTTAAATCAGAGTTGAATTTAATGTGAAAATTACAACAAAATCCTAATATTATGAGAATATATCCTGACTTCCTGTGGAAATCTATGTGCAGATAACCAACATGAGTGATCTGGGGGTGTTGCTGATGTGGCATGTTGGGTGAACACTGACTAACTCTTCCCTTGCTCTTATATTTTATTTTAAATAGCACTCACTATTTACAACACTACATGACTTGTTTCTTCTGTTTATCTTTGCTGAATACAAGCTTTCCAAGTGCAGGGATCTTTGTTTTGTTCTCCGACATACTCAAATAGCCGAAAACAGTAACCAGCACCCATACGTCCAAGAGCAGCTGACGGAAGGCAGAGTAAAGCCAGGCAACAGGACTTTTGTCATAGTTTCCCACAGCGGCCAGGGCAGCAGCAGCAGAGCCTACGCCTGAAACCTGGGGTGTCCCAGGGACACTCAGGGAGAGGAGCCAAGGTTGAGTGGCCAGAGGACTTGGTGACAAGGGGTGGCCATCCTTATAATGGCCAAAGATAATGGTTAAAAAAAATAAAAAAGCAAAACAACAGAAACCTACCGATAGTGCTTTGACTGGACAGGATCTGGAAATGGGATAAACTTGACCAGATTTAAGGTTCTTTCCAAATCATAACATTCCAGGATCTTAAATCCCTTCTGCAAATATCCATTTTACTGAGTTACACCCCTTCCCTTGGTCTCAGCCCTGATTCTTTTTTTTTTTTTTTTTTTTTTTGGTTTTTCGAGACAGGGTTTCTCTGCGTAGTTTTGCGCCTTTCCTGGAGCTCACTTGGTAGCCCAGGCTGGCCTCGAACTCACAGAGATCCGCCTGGCTCTGCCTCCCGAGTGCTGGGATTAAAGGCGTGCGCCACCACCGCCCGGCTGGTCTCAGCCCTGATTCTTGGTACCCTCCCTTAGCCAGCTGCAAGAAGGGTTTCTCTAGTGCGTTTCCAGAAATGGCTGTGCAGATTACTACCCAGACAAGGATGGCTACGAGCCCACGGTACACACCTGACCACACAGAACAGGTTAATGTTCGCGTTGTACACTGAAAAGTCAATGAAAGTCGCTCGGGTCCCCCGGTCCAGCCAGAAGTTTCTCCTGAGGCCAGCAATCTGAGCAGCCGTTTCCTCCCTGGTTCTGGAAAGATCCAAGTAATAGCCCGCTCCACTGTACGTGGCAATGATTCCCCAGTGGCTACTCCCATTCAAGTCCTTTTCACTCGTGTAGACCCACCTAATTAAAATAAAAACAACAGGTCAAATTAGGGAAAGACTTGTCACAGCTTGGAAGACAGTTGCTGCCTGCTGGGATAACGTATGTATAAAAACGGTGTGCTTGGAAAAACGTTTCTATTTCTTTTCCTAGTGAATCCTCACGGCTACTGTTTGGTCTCAGTTTGGTAAGGAGGGCCCTGAGGCTTCGTAAATTTGATTTATTCCCAATGTGTTTGAGCTTAAGAGTCTAGAACCCACACTAGACCCGTCTGTCCACAGGGCCTATACTACCACGTCCTGCCGTACCTTTTCTGATGCCTGATTTGAGGTTTACATCCCGCAAAGGCCCCAGTGAAAGCTGTAGACAAGAGGGGCCTGGGCACTAAGTCACCCACTGTCTCTCCTTGCTCCCTAGGACATGAGAGGACGCCTGTCTCAGAGGTGTTCTGTAGGTGGGATGAGATACATTACAACAGGGCCTGGCACAGAGTAGCTGCACCAATGTCTCTTATTGATGGCGTGGGGCAAAGCAACCGTCCAGAAAAGGAATTAGGAATCTCTATGCCAGCACTCATATGCTGGCGGGAGTAAGATAAACATGAGGGGAAATAAATGAAAAGAGACAAAGAAATAAGACAGGATGGGAACAGTGTGAAGGAGTAATCTATTTTAAAGATTGATTCATTCATTCATTCTTTATTTGTATGTGTGTGTGAGAGAGAGAGGGAGAGAGGGAGGGAAGGAGGGAGGGAGGGAAGAAGGGAGGGAGTTAGTTCATGTGTGTCATGTGCACGCAGGCACCCACAGAGGCCAAAAGAGGGCATGAGGTCATCCCCTTAAACTGGAGGTGCAGGTGGTTGTGAGCCTCCTGGGAAGAGTGCTGGGATCCCCACCTGTGTCCTCTGCAAGAACAGTACGTGCTCTTAACCATTGAACCATTTCTTCAGTACCCCTAAGTCTGCACTTTAAATAATTACATTCTGAACAAAAACAGATTCGTAAGAACTACTAAAATGAATTAGTGGATAATCTTGTTTGTCCTAAAAAGATAATACCGAAGCATCTTACAACCTCTAAAGGCTCGGATCACTTCATTTTCTTGGGTTATATGATCGGCTGTGGGAGCCCACAACAGCTTCCTAGTGAGATCTGAGCTTGCTTTACACAGCAGGGCTGCATTAGGGGATGGCTTGGCCACATGCATGGTTACAAGGTGTCTGGGATGGTCTGCATTTGGCTGTGCTGGGGGGAGGTCTTTTGCTCCACCCTTTGGCATTCCTTTAAAAGCCCTTTACCAGTGACAGAAGGGGCTGCTGGGTTTTGACCCAGGCCCTCCCAAGCTATCCTGTGTTTCTAACTATCTCTCTCTCCCCTCTATATTTCTATCTAAATCTCTTACCCCTCATTCCTTGAGAGTTCCTGGAGTAAATAAATGTGGGAGCTGGTCCCCCACAATCGACAAGTCAGTCTTTTTGAAATGTGCATCTAGAAACATCAGAGAAAATGAGGAGAAAAGGTCAACTTGACCCAGGCCTATTAGAGGAATCTTTTTGTCTGAGAAGGAATAAAGAATGAATGCCACCCACTGGACACACGGCACAGACACTCACGCAGTTCCGTTTCGCGGTCCAAATGGAGCCCTGTCCTCACTGCTGACAGAGTAGACATCATAGCACTCTTTAATTTCATCTCTCAAGTCCTGAGGAATGGAGCAGGATCCGTTTCTGACTCTGAGTTGGCGTAGACGAGGCACTCCGAGCAGCAGGTTCTCATAGAAAATGAAGCTTCGGTTATCAGCTAGTGTGTGGTTCCCAGTCTGTGCCTTCCAGTACAGCCCATCCAGGAAGGCGCCTTCTGTGAACTGAAACAAAGAATTCTGGATAGGCTCCGAACTCAGACGCTGGCTGGCTTCTGCTTGGAGCATATGTATAACCCAAACGTCACCAAGGCTTTGAGCAAGGAGAGTGATAAGCACAGGCCACATGGTCAGAAAAATCTGGGTCTGGATCTTGCTGTCATTTGCTAGGTGCATAAAATTCCCTAAACTGGGTCCTGAAATATTTGGGAAATTCATCTTTTTCTGGTCAGGACACCTGGAACAATATCAGTGTACTCTGACTTCTGTGCTGGGACTAATGACTGAGATGAGCATGTTTCATAAATACACAAAGACCATTAACTTTGCTTCCCCTTAGAAAAAACATAAACCATAATCCCATAATCCCGCATAACCCTAAGTCTGGAATGAAAAGGTAAGAGTGTCAATTACCTTTTGTACTGGATCTTTTTCTACCTGGATTGTTTTACTACACACAGAGTCCTTCAACCCTACCCCTCCTCTTTGTGGCTGGTATCTATTATTATGGGAAGGTGCATGTGAGAAGTTTCATGTTGGGACAAAAGGCTCTTCCTCAATGGAGAACAGAGGTGGTCATTTCTCCGTGCATTACCAGGGCATCCACAGAGACCTGCCACACTGAGCAGGGCCACGGTCAGTATTGCACAACTGTGGGGTTTTGTTTGTTTGTTTGTTTGTTTTTGAGCTGAGGATCGAACCCAGGGCCTTGCGCTTGCTAGGTAAGCACTCTACCACTGAGCTAAATCCCCACCCCCTTCAACTGTGGGTTTAACGAGAAGTGTTCTTACATGTTAAAAGGCTGCAGTGGCCCAGTTTTCTCTATGCCTGAAACCAAGAGCTCTGACTTCAGGAATTAATAAGAATTTCCCATATTATTTCTCCTGGGAGAAACAATAATTTCCTTTTAAATTTCCTCTCCAATTTTCCAAGGTTCTGAGCAACACACCATCTGGACTGGCTTAATCACTGTCCTATGTTACTCAGTGCTTATTGTCTGCCAGTTGGAGCTTAGAATTGAGGAGAAGGCTAGAGTGAATTTTACAGTAGCAGACCTTTGAATTGTGTCCTTTTTTTTTTTTTTTTTTTTTGGTTCTTTTCAAGACAGGGTTTCTCTGTGTAGCTTTGCGCCTTTCCTGGAGCTCACTCTGTAGACCAGGCTGGCCTCGAACTCACAGAGATCCGCCTGCCTCTGCCTCCCGAGTGCTGGGCTTAAAGGCGTGTGCCACCACCGCCCGGCTTGACCGCCCTGCTTGAAATGTGTCTTATTAGGAGTTGGACACATTCTTGGAGCTGAGGGCACATGCCACTGTCAACAAAAACACGAATCACAAAAAGTAGAGCAGCGTTTGGCACCCAAATTGCCTACTTGGGACTTGTGTCGTAGGACATTCTCAGCCATCATTTACAGAATCATGCATGACCAAGGGAACAGTAAGCTATAATGAAGCAGCAATCACACTTAAAAAAAAAAAAATCCAGGTCTTTTCTTCCCCAGTCATGTGACCATACACAGGTAAGCACCCTGAATTTCACTTTACAAACTGGGGCATGCGTATTAGTATGTACCTGATAAGATCACTAAAGGAATTAAAGGTGCAAAACATTCAGCTCTGTGCAAAGTGCTTTCAATGTCCTCAATAAATACCAAAGGAACAAGACTCTACATGACTTAATATAACTCACGACTCCTGAAGATACTCATGAGTTAAACTTACGATACCAAATGAGTAATTTTCAGAGGCAAGGAAGTACTTTTAGTCATTTGTAAATACCTTCCAGAAGTCCTCCATCGAAGAAAGAGTTTTAAAGTTAGTCTTCTCTGTTTTAGACACTGGGGTGTCTATGAAAAGCTGTGACAATGTCCGCGTGTAGTAGTACACATTGGAACTCATCATGCCATAGGTCACTGGAACACAGAAAGAACCGAGTGAGCATCAAGAGGGACCCTACACACACATTTGCAGAGCCAGCAGCCTCCAAGAAGGGACTGTTCCTGGTGGGTGGACTTTTGGATGGATCAGTGTTCACATAAGGTCATCTCTCCCCTTTGCCCTCTCTCTCCCGCCATCTCTCTGCTTACATAAGAAACATGCAGCTTCCATATTGGCCTATGTGAGACAAAACAGGCCCAATACTGTTTTGACTTCCAATGGGTGCACTGTTTGGCCTCCTACTGTCCTCTGGCTCAGCCTCTGAAGCTGTTGAGACTGCTGTGTTCAGAAGCCGACACACGCTTTGGCATCTCCCCAGTCGGCATTTGTCCGTCTTCTCCCCCATACACCCCGGCTACTTAGCTCTCCAGATCAATTCTTGTAGTGGCATTTGCTCCACCCATGACCTTCAGCTATAGGCCTGAAGGAGACAGTGCTTCCTGCCTCTTAAAAGGAGAGGGAGAAGGTTACATGGCCCTTCTCCCTAACCCTGCCTCCGAGGTGGATTCGCTCTGGTCAGATCAGAGGACGACTTCAGCTGTCTACTCTGTTCTGTATTCATGAGTGTATTTCATCAATTTACATCTTAATAAATCCCAGGTAGGAAGCACCGCCTCCTTCGGGCCCCACAGCCCAAGGTCATGGGCGGGGCAAATACCACTATGAATTCTCCCTCTCTGTTCTTTCACAGCTCTGAGACTAACCTCCACTCACTTAGACACCTGAGACCTCTGTTCCTTTGTGCATCAGGGGAGACAAACCTATTTTGGCCCTGGAGCCCTATGCTCATCTCCTCTTGATGCAAGCTGGCAGAGGATCCTCTAGCCTTGGCCACAGATGTGGGGAGACTCCTTACCAACAACCATATTGCTCCCTCCGTGGTCACCTATGCCTACAGGTGGTAACCTTTCCCAAGGGGCTCTCCTTCTCCGCTGGTCCCTTAGCCTGTCATGTCCTTACAAACGGCCCCTTGGTTTAACTTGCTTTAATTACTACTGTGGATTGTTATCTGCCTCCCACATGTCACTCAAATCCCGGATGGAACACTGCAATCCCGGTTATGGCCCCACTGTTAGCACTCATGGATCGTAATGGATGGACCACGGAGGAGGTAGGATGACGGCCCAAAGGAGTAGAGTCTCATTGCTGGTCACGTTTCTTACTTCCTGAGTAGCTGTTTTTACTCTGCGAGCTTCAGACTCCTGTAAGGTGTGATAATTAGCTACCCTATAGGACTTATGGGTGATTTATAAAAATAGCTCAAACCTACTTAGTACAGGGATAACAGTCACAAAATGTCCAGTCATGCTGACTTCTCCTTTCTAACTGGTGTGCTACAAAGCATCTATTAGAAACCCGGGACTTCCAGCCAGCTGGGCGGCGCAGTGAGTAAAGGCACTTATCACACACCCCTGGTGAGCGGAGAAAACGGGGGTCCTTTGGCCTCCACATGTGCACCACGGCATGCCTGCTTCCATACACATGTCTCACACACATTTTGAAAATTAAAGCTTTTAGCACTTTAGCAAGTACTGTTTTATGCTGGAATTATTATGACCACAGGTGTAATGTGCTATAATTCCTATGCTTTGCTAAAGACAAAAAGCTTCAAGAAGAAGAAATCTGTTTTCTGTATCTTTTTTTGTTTGTTTTTTTGTTTTGTTTTTCGAGACAGGGTTTCCATGTGTAGCTTTGTGCCTTTCCTGGCTCTTGTTCTGTAGGCCAGGCTGGCCTCGAACTCAACAAAGATCTGCCTGGCTCTGCCTCCCAAGTGCTGGGATCAAAGGCATGTGCCACCACCGCCCGGCTCGTTTTCTGTATCTTTTGGCTACAGTGATGAACACACAGATGATTATTTCCTGATTCTGTAATAACTTGTATTAAACTAATTTTTCTTAAATGATTGGTAAACCTGTCACCCTTGCCCTTCTATTATTAAGCAGCATATCAAATTAAGATTATTAAAGAAGAAATGTAGTGATAATAATCCAACGTGAGTGTGTTTGAGAGTTCATCTCAAGTAATCACTTTAGCAAAAAATTAACAGAAACCCACAGTCTGTGCACTTGTATACAGAGTATATTAAATAACTTCTAGTCCCTCAACCCGCCCTTCTATGATCTAATGTATTTAGAATATGAACAACGTTCTTCATATGATACCTGACCAACTTCCCACTCCAACACCAGACTGATCCTAGTTCAGGATTTGGAATTCTAATCCATTCAATGGGACAGTTATTAGACATGAGTATTAACAAGGAGTGCCCTCTCCCTCTGAACAAGGGACTCCTATGTCCTCAGAAAGTGTGCTGCCTGGCCACCTCACCTCCACAGAGGGATGGATAGAGGCACAACGCCCTGGGCAGCAATGCCTGTGAATTCGTCAATACAAGGGACAGAGGAGATACAAAAAGTGATGGTGGAAGAGCCTCACAGTCAACCAAATGATTAGGTTGGTTACTTTCAATTAGTGTGAAGTTAGGTGTACTTTGGGGCACAGGTGGGGTGTTTTACCTACTGGTCACTGTTGGAAATGATTTGTTGATGGGTTGAAATTGTAGATATCTAAACATGGTATAGACACTACCTTTGAAAGGTGTCCCCTTTGACTCCCATTAGCCTTCAGACCAGACACTGGTGTTTGCTGCTGAAATTCTCAGGATCAGTATTATCTTTCACGGCTTCACTCAGAGGGAAGCAAAATTCCACTATTTGTGTCACACCCTCTGCTGGACATCAGAATTGATGCTTCTAGTATTGAAAGAAACTGTCCGGCCACCATGAACTATTTCTGAACTGTGTCAAGACACAGCTCCGACTCAGGTATCTGGAGCAACATTTCCACATGTGCCCAGAGCAGGAACAGTGTGGGTACATGTCAGTGGCAGCTCAGCTCAACATCAGACAGTCTGGGTGAGAATCTCGGCCGGGTTCCACAGAGTATCTGCCTCTGGGCTCACAACAGAGGGTGCTGGTGCCCCCAGATCTTGAACAGCTATAACTAACCTTCCTGAGCGTGAACTTGAAAATGAGCATAATCACACTCTAAATGAACTGTGATGAGAACACCACTGTGTGAAACATATAAACTTAAATGGAGACTGGAAAGGAAGATAAACATACACTTATATGATACTAGGTAATGGATATGTAGGAATGTGCGTGCCTGTGTGTGTGTGTGTGTGTGTGTGTGTGTGTGTGTGTGTGTGTGAGAGAGAGAGAGAGAGAGAGAGAGAGAGAGAGAGAGAAAGAGAGAGAGAGAGAGAGAAGCATGTACACATATTCCACCTGCCATTTCTTCTCTTAACCCTTCATTTTCCATTTTTCCAAAAGTCAGAACAAAATACATTAATACACAGGCTACTCTTGAACACACTGAAACAGGAGAAAACTTCCTGAACAGAACACCAGTAGCCCAGGTACTAAGATTGGCAATTAATAAATGGGACCTCATGGAATTGAAAAGCTTCTGTAAGTCAAAGGACACTGTCAATAACACAAAAAGGTAGCCTATAGAATGGGGAAAGATCTTCACCAATGCCACATCTGACAGGGATCTGATTTTAAAAATATATAAAGAACTCAAGAAAGTAGACATAAAAAAAAAACCAAATAAACCAATTTAAAAAATGGGGCACAGATCTAAACAGATAATTCTCAATAAAGTAATATCAAATGGCCAGTAAACTTAATGAAATGCTCAACATCCTTAGCCACCAGGAAAATGCAAATAAAAATGACTCTGAGATACCATCTTACACCTGTCACAATGGCTAAGATAAAAAATACAAGTGACAGCTTATGCTGGAAAGAATGTAGAGCAAGGGGAACACTTGTGCTGGTGGGAATGCAAACTTGTACAGCCACTATGGAAATCAATATGATGGTTTCTCAGAAAATTGGGAATCAATCTACCTCAAGACACAGCTATACCAATCTTGGACATATACCCAAAGGATGCTCAATGATACCACAAGAACACTTGCTCAACTATGTTCATAGCAGCTTTATTCATATTACCCAGAAACTGGAAACAACCTAGATGTCCATCAACCAAAGAATAGATAAAGAAAATGTGGTATATTTGCACCATGGAGTATTACTCAGCTATTAAAAAAAATAACACCATGAAATTTGCAGGTAAATGGATATAACTAGAAAAAAAATCATTCTGAGTGAGGCAACCCAGACCCAGAAAGGTAAACATGGTATGTACTCACTTATAAGTGTATATTATCTGCAAAGTAAAGGATAACCAAGATATAATCCATAGAGCCAGAGAAGCTAAGTCAGAGCGAGGGCTCAAGGGAGGACTACTGAATCTCCCTGGGAAGGGGAAAGAAAATAGATATCACAGGTGGAGGTGGGGGGACGGGAACAGGAGGAATCAGGTTGGGGGAGGATGGAGGGAGAGAGTAATGAAAGAGACGACTGGAATTAGGAGTATCTTGAGGATAAGCTAGAAACCTAGTGCAATGGGAACTCCCAGGAATCCACAAGGGTGACCCTAGCTAGGACTTGTAGCAATGAGAGAGAATCAGAACCTGAACTGGCCATCTCCTGTAACCAGGCCAGACTTCCAGTGGAGGAACTGGGACTCCAGTCCAACCACAAAACCTCCGACCTACAATTTATCCTGCTATGAGATGTGATAGTTCAGGTGGTGCGGTCATTGTGGAGTGGTCAACCAATGACTGGCCCAGCTAGAGACCCATGCCACAAGGAAGCCCATCCCGAGACTGCCTGGAGGGCCAGGACCTAGAGGCTAGACAGCCCAGAGACCTGGGACAGAAGTAAACACCACAGGTTATCAAACATGCAGCGTGTAAACTAAGAGAAGCTGCCTTGAAAACAATGATGAGTTAGCCAATGATACTATTTTATTCATTGTTGAGAAACTATAAGCTTAAACATTAAAAAAAAAAATGCCATATAGCATAGAGTTCCATCTACTGCATTTATTTCAATGGCTGGAAGCAAAAGAAAAAATTCTAATTTCATGAAAGAAAAAGAAAAATGTAAAGATGACAGGAAAACATAAACAAAGTAAAACAATGGAAATCTGGCAAAACCATGAAATCTGAATGCGTTAACCTCTTACTAGGAAAAAAGGGCTTTAAAATAAAAAGTAACTTATGAATTTTTTTCTAAGAAACCTATTTCATATAAAGTTAAAGAATGGAGGGACACTTCACATTTGCTACAAAAGCTTAGAGACCTTACTTCAATCTTGGTCCCACGTGACACTGGAAAGAGAACCAACTCTATCAAGTTGTCCTCTGATCCCTATATGCAGCCACAGCTAACACCAGCGCATCACATCGTGCACACAATAATAAATGTTTTCCAAAAAGAGTAAGGTGACAGGCTGCTTACTTTGTTTTTGTTAACTTGTCACAAATTAGAGTCACCTGGGAAGAGGAAAACCCAAGCAAGGGATTCCCTCCACCAGACTGTCCCGTGGGTATCTGTGGGTGACTGATGTGGGAGGGTCCATCCCCCCATGGGTGGTGCCAACCCCGGGCAGGTATAGGGGAGGCTGCTGAACAAGTCAGAGGAAGCAAGTCGGTAAGCATTGCCCTCCTCAGTCTCTGCTTCAGTTCCTGCCTCCAGCTCCTGCCCTGGCTCCCCTTGATGATGGACTGAAAGCTGTAATAGGAAACCAACCCTCTTCTCCCCAGGTTGCTTTGTGGAAATGAAAACACAGCAACAGGAAGTGACAGCAGTTACCTGACAAGGGAGATCAAAAAGTGAGCACTGGCTCCGAAGAGAAGATTAGTCCATACTGATCGACGCCGTCAACCATGACGTCACTCGCGTAAATTCTTAGGTGTTAAATAACACATTATCAAGACGCATGAAACAATATGTGTAGTATAAAAATAAGCAAAATCACATGGGAAACTCTAAAATGACAGACTTTTGTTTAAGCGAAAACACAAAGTAAAACCTCCTAAAACAAGGATAACAAGCTTAAGCAGATAAAACCTTTACATAATAAATTAGCTAACAAAAAGGAAGATATGTACATATTAAACTAAATCATTTAGCAATTTTAAAAACTGCTTAAAAAATCGTAACTGCCACAGAAGGTAACTACACCAGGTGCAAAGACAGCAGAATCAAGATGCCTCGGTCCCAGAATCTACTGCTGCACAGGAAACTTAATTATATATATATATCTCACTCCATATGTTCTCCTGGGATACAACATGAAACTCTACTTGAAGGGACTCTGTCTATAAATGCATAGTGCTAAGTATACATCAAAGAGTTACTAAGTTTGAACTGGTGGAGCTGCCATCAACTCGCAGGAAGTTCTCCGAACTAGTGAACGAGAAAACCAGTAGGAAGTTGTCCGAATTAGTGAAACAAGCAGGAAGAGGGGGAACGGAAGCGAGGAACATGCCAGCAGTGAGGAGCAGCTCCGCACACAGCACCGCAGAGTTGCGGATATTCCTCTACGCTGTGTGAAGTCGCGTTGCTGTGATTGGTGTAATAAAAAGCTAAATGGCAAATAGCTAGGCAGGAGGTACAGGAGGGACTTCCGGACAGAGAGAGCTCTGGGAAGAAGAAGGGCAGAGTCGCCAGACAGACGTAGGAAAAAAGCAGGATGAGCACAATAGAGATGATGAGGTAACCAGCGTGGAAGAAAGTAGATTATTAAAAAAGAGCTAGTTTAAGTTATAACAGCTAGTTAGAAACAAGCCTAAGCTAAGGCTGAGCTTTCATAATTAACAATAAATCTCTGTGTTATTTTGTGTGTGTGTGTGTGAGAGAGCTGGCAGCCCAAAAACAAAGTCCCTCTTCACTGAGGTGCACAGGACAGCGTCTACCCCCTAACCCCCAACCTCCAGCCCCCCACCCCACCCCCGCTCCTTCCTTCCCTCCCAGCATGACAGATGCAGGGGGCCAGTAAGAATAAACCAACCCAGAGATTTCTAAAATGAACAAGAAAACACAACTGGTTGTGTAGCTTCTGTCAGGTTCTCAAGCTCTTCATCTTGGGTTTATGTCTTTGGCCTTGTTTGCAAACTTACTTTTTCTCATATCGAAGAAGCTCTGCTTTAGTTGACCCGGTACAGCTATAATTTTTTTTTAAGTTCTTTTGGCAACTGATACTCAGTCTGGTTAATTACTCAAATTCTAGGCTTACTTCGCATTGGGAATATGCTTACATATGTGATGTTTGAAAATGCTGAGTAGTTCTAATGGACATGTTAATGTGAAAGCCAATGTGGTTTAATATTTAAGCACCATCTCTGTGTTGGGAACAAACCCAATCTCAGTGTTCTGTACTCGAAGGGCTAAAAACATGAAAGTCTGAAACATTCCATCTCCTGCTTCCTGAATTTCAGTGTGATATGCACATGACTTCCAGCTTTAGCATTTTGGTGTTGGAAGCCATGTCTTTAAAAAGGTCACATTGTGAATATAAGGAATGCAACATGCTGAGCTTCCAACATTATGGTGGTGGCTGCCAGGGCTGGGAAGGAAGGCAGGTGATAGTCAAAAGACACAACCCTCCAAGTCAGCAGAGCCCCCACGATGTAAAACCCGAGAGACGGTGATGGGAAAGAGGCCGGCATCAGCCCACAACTGAAATAATAAGGGCGAATTCTCAGATGATAGAAATGCTCTAAATCTGGACTGTGGTGGTTAAACCTCTGTACATTAGAAAAATAAATGACTCAGATGCTTGAGTGGATGGATCTTAAAGCATGTAAGTTACATCTCATTCAAGTTGTTCCCTAAATAAAGCTTTCTTCTTCCAAAGGAAAAAAGAAAAACAAATTAACGTCATTTTAAAGCTTGTTCATGGTTATTTATTTTAAATTTCTGGATTTTCTCTGTTGGCAGATTGTTCTTTGCTATCCAAGATGATTACATTTCAGAGCTGCGGTCAGACCATTATCTTCATGGTAGGTATTAAACTAAATATTTAATAATTGTGGCACATCTACCAAGCACCAAGAATAAACAATAGGTCATTAAAACAGAAAGTAATAATGTGAAACTTCATTTAGATTTTTTTTCTCTAAGCAAACATTCCTGGGTCTGCTCTCTTGTGAATTACACTCTTGAGAATATTTCACTTTCTTTTCATCTACCAGCTTATTATAGGGAGTGTAAATGAGGGAGATGGGTGAAGGTACCCACACGGGAAAGCTGCTCTTAACTGGAGCCACCTCTCTAGTCTCTCACCAAAGAACATTATTAAATGACTGATTAAATTCTCATTCTCTCCACGTATGAAAAAGACGGACTCTTTTCTATGTGGCCGTCAACTGTTAAGCATCCCTCAGTCTACACTGGAAGAGGTAGGTTTCTTCTTAGGAGCTTTGTAAAAAGCCTAGGGATGGCACAAACTGGCTTCCTTGTCCCCATAAAAGGCCTCAGAGAGGACGTAACAGAGTTCTATGCTTCAGGGCCAGCAAGATGGACAGCAGTTAAGGCACCGAACGTGCAGGCCTAGTGGCCTGAGTTCAAGGTGGAACCCATACAAAAGCAGAAGGAGAGAAATGACTTTACAAAGTTGTCCTCTGACCTCCACAAGAACACTGGTGTGCACATGCATGCAAACACACACACACACACACACACACACACACACACACACACACACACACACACTTTAAAACCCATACTTTAACATGCTTTGATTCAGGATACATGATTTGCCTGTAACTTTTCTGGACTCGAAAGCCAACAGTTCCTGAGATGGGTTTTGAGCTACGGCTTCCCTCCCCTCCCGCCCCAGAGAACACACACATGAACACACACACAGAAGTAAGTAAGAGAGGAGAGATACAAACTAGGTCAGCTACGTTTCCCTTAAAGCCTAGTGATGGCTGAGGACTTGGAAGAAGCAATGCACTTTAAGGAAAGCAGTGATGCAAACTGTCAGGATCGGAAAGGGGACCTCGGAAGCCGTGTGCCAACAGGAGCCATGTTGGGGAGCGCTGTCTCCTGAGAGTAAAACGTGGAAGTGTGATAGTCACTGATACGAAAGCTAACATCCAAACCCTTGGCTGGGATTTTTGTATACAGCAGGTTTCTCGGGCATCTCACAGTGAAGTCGGTCACAGCTAACAATGAACTGGCCAGCAGAGAACATCCCCAAATTCCAACCTGAACCGGAAACCACACTGAGAAGAAAATTGTTAGCTTGACCCTCCTGTTGCTCACATGCTTCTCAATTATGATTATGACAGGCTAAACACCTTCAAAACATTCCCATTAGAGAGGGAAACCGTGTACTCACAGATGCACAAGACTATGAGAAAAAGGAGGTACGTGACCAGTTCCCGTAACACACTTTTCAGATATTTCTCTCGGTTAGTGTTGCTCTCTTCCATGAGTCTTGTTCCCCAGAGACCTTTAAAATAATGAAAAACAAACAAAACAAGGTCATCTTTCTTAAGAAATTTCACAAGTGGCAAATGGAAAAATGAAATTAATAGTGAACCAGTTCTCATATGGAAATATGAATACATAAGAGTACTGCATGTGACTTAGAAGTCACTTAATTTAGTATACGCCATGCTCCACCCCCTTCAAAAGTACAAACTCCAAGTCAACCCAGTCATTTTTATAACTTCTAGGACCATTAGCAAATATCTTTAAAAGTTTAGGAGGATGGAAAAGGAAGGCAATTTAAAAGGTTTAGCAATTTGTGTCACATAGCTCTTCCTCCTGCCTGGTACAGGACACACCTGGTGTCCCCCCATGCTAAACTCAGCTAAGTAGACTGTGTGACCACAGGGTACATCACGCTGAGGTCGCCACAGTACAAAATCCGAGTTGTTGCATCATTTCAATTTGGAAACAACTACTGAGCTTCTAGCATGGAGGCAGGAAGGCTGCTCTGGGCTCCTCTTTGTCCTGTAAGAATGGCACACAACAGCACACAAAGGCAAATGACCACCACGCTTAGCCTGTTTAAGCTTAGCAGGTTTGTAAAGGGCCAATTACTATGGTTTTAAACTAACAGCAACAGCTCATGCAGCTCTTCTGTCTTTCGTTTGGGAAAAACTACGATCAGCAGCCATGTTCTGTGTTTCAGCAGATGGAAAGTGTCAGGCTAGTGAAGTAGAGATGATGTAACCCTCAGAGAGGTTACTGGAGAGAATGACAGGTTTGGGATTCAGCCAGCAGGCAGTATGGTGACTGTCCAAGCCCCTGTTAATAAACAGTGTGGTCAAGTCGCAATGCCGGATCCTTGGGAGAGCCTTAATATCTTCCCTAAAACACTAACTTCTCAATCCTTCCAGTTAGGCTATGAACAGACACAAACCTGGCTCCCATATGTCACCTCTCATTCTCTCTAGACCTTACCCCCTTCATTAACCCAAAATCAGACCACATCTGAGCCAGAAACAAGCCACAGGGAGAAAGGGGAACGCTGTAAGGTTTTTCACATCGAGGAAATGAGGTCATCATTAAGCTTGACAGACTTTTTATAACAACATAACACCACAAGAGCTCTACTCTATTAAATTTAGATATCCCATTTTCCTTTTCTTCCTTTAAAAAATTAGCATCTAAATTTCAAGGACACCATGTTACGCATCTCAGGTTTCACCACTCTGAGAGCTGAGCACAGTTTATGACCAGGTCTGCTGCTGCCAAGAGCTGGTATTTGTCAGGGAATTGCTCATGCAGAAGAAATGCAGCAAGCGGAATGTTTATTCACTGAAACTCTATCATATTCGAGGGTTTTTACAAATGTAGATGACATGGAAAATTACAAGTCAGGCTAACACTGCAGCCAGGACCAGGCTCGGCATCCCCGGGTACAACTCTTCTTCTGTCTCTGGGTCGAGTTCTTCTGGAGGCCAGGCCTACAGCATGTGTAATGTGGTGACTGCTAGTCTCTATAGCATCTTTACTGCTACGTGGTCAGTGATTTTATTCCTTCCAATGGTTTATAGACAGCCATGCAATAAGGAATAGACATAATTTCATACAAATGGTATTCTCTGACCTTTAAATAGAAACAGACAAAAACGATGTCAGATTTTTCTCAAGCCAAATTTACAAAGAATTATGGCAATTTAATTCAAGCCCTTAAAAGGAAATGAAAAGAAACATCCCTTTTCTTATCTCTATATGCTATCATGTGTTTACTTTTTCTAAATTACCCTACCTACCGCCTAAATATTAACAGTCTTTAATTGTCCCCCACCCCCCACTGGGTATACATAAAGGTCTTTCTTAGAAGATTTTCAGAGACCTCTCTGCATCAGTGTCCTGTTGCAGATGACTCCCCCAGTTAGGTTGACAGGCAGGAGGGGTTTAAGGTGCACATTACACGGCAGCTCAGATTCACATGCCCCAAATGAATGCTCTTTTCCCCCCTCTAGAAACTTCTTCCTATTTGAGCAAACGGCATCAGATCTGAGGTCCATCTCAAAGGCAGCCCTCCTCTTGTCCTTCTTCACATGGAGTTGGTTCTGCAATTATTTTATTTTATGCATTGAGACAGGGTCTTATTCTGAGTTGAACTTGGAATGCTTCTCCTGCCTCTGCCTCCGGAGTGCTGGGAATGCAGACACGCACCACCACACCAAGCCTGAATCTGTAACTCTGACGGCTTCTGTCTTTAATCTAGGCCTATAGCATCACAGCCTGTATGCTGACTTGCAATTCTGGTCACTTTTTTATGTGTCAGCTCTCTCCTGACCATCCATCCACTCACCGTATCCTCTACATTCTTCAGTCTGGCGAATGATTATACTAGTCCTGTCTGAAGTCTCCATTACTCCAAATGCCTACAGGAAAGTGTACCAGCTCCCTAATGCAACATTCAGGTCTGCTCAGCCTTGTTCCTGCTACTGTTCCCTGCCAGAATCCATCCCCCTTTCAAGTGTGACTCACTTTGAATCCCTATGAAGACCTTCACTGACTTCCTCGGGTGAGATAGATTACCTCTGCCTTGAGTTCCTCCCATACCCAACACTCTAACTACTGTAACTACTGATCTGCAGCCATTTCCCCTGCCAGACTTGGAATCTGAGCAGCTTGAGATTTGGGGCCGTGCATTATTCATCCACGCATGCCTAGGATCTATTATCACAGCAGCAATTCTCCACGAGTTTATTAACGACATGGTCACGTTACTAATGCGACTTCATCACACCCTAGAGGGCAAAGACAGCAATGAAAATGGAAACTGTTTGTACAAAAGTTTGGTGCAAATGAAC
Organism: Peromyscus leucopus; assembly: GCF_004664715.2. NCBI lineage: Eukaryota > Metazoa > Chordata > Mammalia > Rodentia > Cricetidae > Peromyscus > Peromyscus leucopus. The sequence goes on along the minus strand of NC_051071.1, from coordinate 88,902,418 downwards.
GAAGGAAGAGATGATGGAGGGTGTGGAGTAAAGCTAAAGAGGAAGTCTCTGTGTCCACATGTGGGGCGCACAGGTACACACAGAGGCCAGAGGACAACCTCGGGAGCCTCTCCTCAGTCACTGTCTTAGTGAGGGTCTCTATTGCTGCGGTGGAAATGCCAAGACCAAAGAGCAAGTTGGGGAGGAAAGGGTTTATTTGGCTTACACTTCAGCATTGCTGTTCATCACTGAAGGAAGTCAGGACAGGCACTCAAACAGGGCAGGAATCTGGAGGTAGGAGCTGATGCAGAGGTCAGGTAGGGGTGCTGCTTTCTGGCTTGCTCCCATGATTTGCTCAGTCCACCTTCTTATAGAAGCCAGGACCACTAGGCCAGGGATGACCCCACCCACCATGGGCAGGCCCTCCCCCATCAATCACTAATAGAGAACATGCCTTACAACTGGATCTTATGGAGGCATTTTCTCAGCTGAGGCTCCTTCCTCTGATGACTCTAGCTTGGGTCAAGGTGACACAAAACCTGCCAGTACACTGTCCACCTTGGTTTTGAGACAGAGGCGCCCCCCTCCCCCACCCCCTATTGCTGGCCAGGAAGTTGCCAAGTGAGCTAGACAGTCCTGCCTTGCCTTCCCCGCTGGTGGGATTGGAAGCACATGACACCACCACACACTCAGCTTTTTAAATATGGGTTCTGGGGATCAAACTAAGGACGTTGCTATCTCCCTAGTACAAAGGAAAGTTCCAGCAGCCAAATGTAAAAGGTGAAAAGGAAAAAAAAAAAAAAAAAAAAAAAGAAAAGAAAAGAAACAGAAAAAAACAAAGGAACAAGCCCCTCCTCCCATTGGGTTGTGGGGGTCCTTCTACTCATCAGCTGGGGCTGAAGGCCAATATCAGCCCTCTGGTATCTTTGTTTCCTGCCTCAGTCAGGACTAGAAGCTGGGTGTCCCTCAGCCTCTACCAGGCAGATTGAGCAGAATCAGGCCAGGACCTTCAGCAGCAGTCATGAGGAGGAAGGCTCTGGCTACCCTTTGGTACCATCAGGCTCTGGAGAGTTACTCCTGCTCTACGTGGCCACCACAGGCATAACGTATGTCCACCACCCATGAGGACACGGGCCACAGCGATGCCTGTGAGTGAAGGGTTTGAGCACTCCCCTATGTTTCTGGTGAAACCATGGCTCTGTCCTTAGGGAGGTCCCAGGAAGGGAGTATCTGGAGTGGTAACTGCGATAGCAGGGAGACAGAACACTAGAAAGGATCGTAGGAGACTAGTCACATGGGAGGGCAGCCTGCCCATCAGCTCAGCCACATCTCTCAGCAGTATTTCACACAGGATGGCTGGGGGATGGGCAGTGAGGAAGAATTGAGAGCAGGTGCTCGAGACTGGGTGCCACTGACCCCATGGTGAGGAGACCAGACTCCAGACTGGCTGTAAGCATCAAGTCTGAGAGATGGCCCCCAGTTACCCACAAGGTCTAGCCTAGGACCCACCTCTGAAACATTTCTATACTGAGGTGCCGCCTTCAAAAACTGATAAGTCGCCGGTGGCACATGCCTTTAATCCCAGCACTCAGGAGGCAGAGCCAGGCGGATCTCTGTGAGTTCGAGGCCAGCCGGGTCTACAGAGTGAGATCTAGGACAGGCTCCAAAACTACACAGAGAAACCCTGTCTCCAAAGAAAACAAAACAAAACAAACAAAAAACAAACAAACAAAAAAAAAAAAAAACCTTGATATGTCAATACTTTGGAAAAGCTCCAAAGATCTCAAAAAAGTTTCAGGGAGCCAAGTAAGGTATTATTTTAACTGTAATTCTAGTAGCCAACTTCTGGAGGGATGAAGCAGGGGATGGAAAGTCCCAGGCCAGCTTGTACTGTGAGACCCTGTCTCAAAAGGCCAAAATTTTAAAAAATACCCAAAACATGTCCATTATCAGGGAAAAGTTAGGGAAAAGGGGTGTTTATGTGTGAATATGATAAAAATACACTGTATGCATGAAAGGAACTCTCAAATATAATAAAAATACTAAATTTAAAAAAAACATGTCCCTCAACTAAGTAATGGATAAACAAAATGTAATCCACATACACAATGAACCAGGAGCCAGTCATCTCTAGGAGCAAAGTTCGGGTGCACACTGCTGCAGGCAGGAGCTTGAAACCAGGCTACATAAAATAAGCCAGACACAGCAAGGAAAATTCTGACTTCACTGGTAGTGGATTTGTACATGATTATGAAAAAGTCTGGGAAAAAAACAGCTAAGTAAACCACACTGTTAGAAATACATCTAATGCCCACTGAGCTCTGGCTAAAATGGTAAATGTGATGTTGCATGAACTTTGGCACAATTAAAAAAAGAAAGTAGGTTCCTCCCCTTCAGATAAACTAGGAATTAGGATACACAGAGTCAATGATATGGTTAACCCTAAGTATCCTGATGAATCAACGTTTAAAAAGTAGGAAAATATGAAAAATGGCTGACTAAAGTTAGGTATCAGCACTGCAGGTATCAGTCATAGCAAGAACAGCTTTGGGATCCAATGCCTGTAATTAAATCCTAGTTCCAATATTTAATAGTTGTGAAGTCATTTAAGATATAAAAGCCTTGGTTCCCTCATCAGGAAGATGGTGTGAGGATAGCTTCTACAATACAGGGGACACCCTATGGACAAAACTATGACCATAAAAAAGGCGTCAAGAGTGCTGAGCACAGTGAGTAATTAATTCGTTGCCACTTCACAGGTTAGGGCACGGTGTCTTGGCCTCTCTACCCCTGACATGCTGGGTGGGATGGTGCGCTGTAGTGGAGGAAGAGGCCTCCCTGTGCTCTGTAAGATGTCAGTACCATTCTTGCCTTCTACCCAGCAGGTGCATCCCTCCTCCCATCCTGGGGTTGTCAAAACCCCCAACACATTCGAAAAGTTTTGCTGCCCGTTTTAGACACCTTCTCATTTGATTATTTCAGTGCATCGAGGGTTATGTACTGCCCATTTCTTTTCTAAAAGAAAACTTCAGGGTCAGAGCAGTTAAATAACATATTCAAGGTCAAACAGTAGGAGAACCAGGATTTAAATGTAGGCCTGTCTAAACCACATTGCTTCAACATCTGGATAGTTTCTGTGCTGGACTGGGAATTGCAGACAGAGGTGGGGGGGGGGCAACAAGAAATACCAGGATGAAACTCTTAGAGGTGGGGGGTAAGATAACTAGGTGGGTGAGAGTTAGTGAAACCCTAACTCTCCACAGATGCCTCTGGTGGCAAAAGTTTGAGAACACCGGATTCAATCTGCTGTTGGAAAATCTGTGTCCTCTCCAGCCTAGTGGAGAGTTGTGTGCACAGAAGGCTGACACACGAACCAGCCGGTATCTGGAGAAGCAATCATCTTGTTGGAATGGCCAAAAACATTATTTTAAAAGACTTCCAGTCTTTAAACACACGGGGTAGGGGTAATGTGTTTCTTTGCAACTGTTTTAAGAAATACATCTAGAATAAGAAATGGTCAAAACTGCATTTCTACAGGCGTTACTGTATTCATTTCGTCAACGACTCTCCTCTCCACCAATCCTACCTATCTAAAGGCATCACTCTCAAAACATGGGTAACGCTGTAGGTCCCTCCCTAGACCAGCTGAAGGGACATGGCGCATGGCCGCCAAATGAAAAGCATGGGAGCTGGAATAAACTTATTCCTCATTTTGGGACATTTAGCAAACACACAGTTCATCGGTTGTACTAGAATTGTCTCTTTTCGTCCTCCACAAGCCCCAGATACTCCTGAAAACGGCTTTCTCCTCTTTTCCCAAGTGTGCTAGCATCCTAAAGAGAGAGGGAGGCGCCCAAGGAATTCGCACCAACAAGGGCGCAGTGGAATTCCGCGCTGGGTACCGGAAATCGCGCAGAGTGAGCGGAGGTGGGGAGGGCGCTCGCGAAGGAGGCGGGAACGCGGAGGACGAGGGTTCGGGCCCGCAGGCAGGCAGTTCTCACACGCGCACCGAACGCCGCAGGTCCCATTCTTACCTCGCAGCCCGCGCACCAGCCTCTCGGCCCAAGCCACTCGGGGCGGCTGCCCGTCCAGGGGGAGGTGGCGATGGAGCGGGTCCCCGCCGCCTGCGGGGCTAGGACACGGCGCGCCCTGGTCCTCTAGCCGGCGCCTCCTCCCGCTCGGGTGCCCGGCGCCCCGGTAACTCCCCAGCGCCCGGCCGCGGGCGCCCGCCGAGCTCACAGCCGAGGAGGAGGTCGACCTGCGGCTGCCCGGGCGCCACTCCACGTCCATCTCCACCACCATCCCTCCTTCCTCCCCTTCCACCTCGTCGTCGTCGTCGTCCTCCTCGGCCTCGAAGCCCGGGTTATCGCGGCTCCACGCCTGCCTGGAGCACGACGAGAGCGGAGGAGAAGGGGAGGCCGAGGCTCCGGCCGGGGGGTCCCGCGCAGCCGCCTGCCGGATGCGCTCCATCTCGATCTCCAGGCCCCGCTGCTCCCGGAGGCCTCCCGGGACGGCCAGGCCGGCGCCCCCAGCCGCGCCTCCTGCAGCCAGCCGGCCTGACCCGGGAGCTCGCGGTGCGGGCGAGCGCTTGGCATCCCCGGGCGGCTGCGGCTGCACGCGGTTGGAGTTCACCATCGCGGTCACTGGCGCCCCGCGCGCCCCGGAGCGGCGCTGCCCTCTGCCGCAGGAGCCATGTTCTTTTCTTCCCGGGGTCCGCCGCCTGCTCCCCGCCCCCGCCCGCCCCCTCGGCCCGCCTCCCGGGGCCAGGCTTCGCCTCGGCTGGCCTCAGGCGCGGGGAAGTGGCCCTGGCGGCCAGCGCGCGTCCCGCAATTCCCGGGCCAGCGTTCCAAGTGGAGCCGGGGTCCCGAGCGGCGCCCACGTTCCTATGGGGTGGCTCGCGAAAGGAGGGAGTGCTTGGCCGGCCAGCTCCTCTGGAAAAGGAGTCCTGGGTTTGTCCATGCCTGCAGGACCTCGAGATAATGCTTAGGCCATGCCCATCCCCTGCCTAGGTTTACCAAGGCCCAAAGAGAAGAGTCAAGACTGGGATCCTCTTGTTGCATAGTGTGAACTGGTGAAATCTAGCTTGAACTGAAGTCTCCAGGAGGGCAAAGAAATCTATCCTTCATTTAAAAAACAGAACAGATCACTAAGGCTGTCCCGCCTTGCACTTGGTGACCCTCATCCCGGATTCTACTGCTCTCCTGTCTCCTCTCTCCAGACATCCCGAGGATGCCAACGACTGGGTTTTGGGACTCGGATCGCTCATGCCTCCACCATTATCTCATTTCCGCTCCTGCTCAGCACTGGGCTCTGAGGAACGGAATCCTGCCTCAGGCCTTAGGTCTAGATGTTCATTCCTCCCTCCGCCCCAGCTGGCACATCCAACTTAACGCTCTGCAGCTGGTTCATGCTGAGTCTTCTCCAAGCTCAATTTTCTATGGTGTCCCCATCTCTTTGAAATCCCATATCCCTGGTTGAGACTTGTGCTCTCTCACTTCACATCTAAGGCTTTCTATTAAGATAGTCTCATCATCATCCTTTTCAGGTCCCTCACGGGTCTCCCTGATGAACTCTCTGCTTTTAATTCCCGCTGCTGGCATGCTCATTCCACACTGGAGTGAATGGTTTCTGCCAGTTCCGCCTCTCTTCTGCCACTGCAGGACTAAACCAGCCTCACCACCTTCTTTAGCTTGGGGGGAAAAGACTGGACTAGAAGCCTTCAGGAGTGCTAGGATGCCTGTGTTCTCCCCGTCCCCACTCTTGCCAAATTATAGGATCGGCCATGTTGATGCGTAAAGGAGTCTATGGAATTCTAGCATAACTGACAGCATTTAATTTCTGTAGTTTAGCAAATGTGCATGATCTGCTCTGATGTTAGTGTGCTAGGCTTGTTAAAACAACCTGCCTCATGCTGTGTTCAATAATACAAATATATTTTTTCAGAATAGGTTGGTTGGCCTCCCCTAAGGTCGCTCTTGGATTGCAGATGGCTCATTTTGCCTGTGTCTCCCCACTGTCCTCCCTTGGATATTTTCTCCTCCTCCTCCTCCTCCTCCTCCTCCTCCTCCTCCTCTGCATCATAGTGGTTACAGACAACTATAATTGTATGATTTAAATTTAGTTGCTTTGAGAAAGACCCAGTGACCAAGTATAGTCATATACTGACAAACTAGAGCTTAGGAATTCAACGTATGAATTTGGGGGTACACACAATTCAGTCATAATGAGCCCTATAATACTTTTCTAGAATTTCAGTGATGCTTCAGTCTTTGTCTGTGTTTATACCACACTAATTCATTATCAGCACCATAGAAGCAGACAACTGCAGGACCTGGGGGGAAGTTACTTCACGTGTGCCTCTGAAAATAGAAATAATGGTAACCCCTGCCTCGTAGGTTTGTAGTGACCAGGTGAATTGATACATGTGTCTGAGACCATCCCTACATGTGTCTGAGACCATCCCTTTTCGGCTGCTGTAACAAAATTACCATTACCCAGTGGCTTAGAAACATTTACTTCTCACAGTTCCAGAAGAGAACGTTTGAATGCATGGTGCTGGCTGAGTTGGTATGTGTGGAAGTCCTTTCTGAGTCATAAGGCACCTCTTAGATGTATCTTCATGTGGTGAAAGGGACACAAAGCCTGTGTTGGGATTTGGTTCTTAAATGTCCTTCAAGGTTTGTCTGTTAAAGGTTCAGTCACCAGTTCGTGATCCTGTTGGAAAGTGGTGAACTCTGTGAGGTGGGAGCTAGTGACATTAGGTCATCAGGGACATACTCCTTCTTGAAGGGCATGTGGACCCAGGTCTTTCCTTCCATCTCTCCTCCTGTCATTTCCTCTCCTACCCTATCTTCTGGTCACAAGTAGCATTGTTCCACCATTGTGTGTGTGTGTGTGTGTGTGTGTGTGTGTGTGTGTGTGTGTGTGCAAAACCTACAATGGTATTCTCACCCAGAAGTCTAAATGAACAGAGCTAATAAACCATGAAATGAACCTTCTGGAACCATGACCCAAGCAATCTTTTCACTCTTCTGACTTATCTCAGGCACTTTGTCACAGCCATGGAAAATTAACCCACACAAACTCCGTTGGCCTCATAAGACATCCGTCTCCATGACTCCCTATAAAGATTCTCACCTCCTTCTATCATCCCTGTGACACTTCAGGATTTCAGCCTATGAATTTGGGAAGCATCAACACTCAGATTACATTAGTAAGGCATATGGAACATTGCTGTATGCATGGTAATGCCGTGTACTGTTAAAGCTGTGTTTGCTCTTACGTCTTAATTATAATATTTATTTTTGACCCACTATAACTGCTTGTTGCTCATCTTTGCTCCAGCTAGACTGTGTATTTGTTGAGAACGGGATCCATGGCAAACTCAAGATGGTAGAGCAAATACTTCCCGAGAGTCCAGCGTGCATGAGAAACACCGCTAGGAGCAGGAGACAATCTCTGAGAAACCTAGTCCTCGTGGGGAAGAGGTTGTGAGTTGAGCAAATGCTGAAGCTTAGGAATCTCTAGTCACAGAGCTGGAGCTTTGGTTAAGGCTGGGGTCTCCTGACTTTTCAGAAGGGTTTTGCTATTTGCTTGCCTTTGGGATGTTTTTCCCACCAGAAGACAGCAGGTCACTGCTGAGATGTGCTTTTCTCGTCTGTCCTCAGCATTTCTTGCAAGTCCATGTGAAGTCCGTTGGTTTGAGCAGGAGCGCATGGGTGGAAAAGTGGCTTAGTCAAGGAATATAGAGAAACCAAGCCTTTCAATTACTTTATATTTACCTTGAATGTCAAATTCTGTGTTTTTACCTATATAATAAATATATGATTTTAGTTAGGATGAAATAGGCAGATCCTTCACGGAGTTATCATCTCACTGGAGAGATCTTCATCTTGAGTCTAAATAACATCCACAGGCGGACTTATTTAGTATCTAGCTAAAAGTGGAAGTTTCCAAGTCAAGAGGGGATTCATGAGAGAGACTCCCTAGGTAGGAAAAGCAGTAGGACCACAGGATAAAAGGTCTCAGATGTGATTCTGATAAACAAATCACAAAGTCAATAAACATAGTAATAAGTCTGTGTGTTTTTACAGTGTCAATACTTAAAGTGTGAGACATTCTTACTAAAATGACATCCTCACCATCAAAAGTAATTCAGATTGGTTGAAAATGTATCTAAACAAGTAACTTAGAGTTGGGTGTGTGTTTACCTCAATTTTACTTACAAGAAAAGTAATTCTAAGAGACTCTGCAGTTTTAATGCACAATAACTCAAGTAGCACGTGGTCCCTTTTGTACTGAATAAATTTTCCCCTTATTTAAAGTGGGAGTCACAGAATTATATTTTTCTTCACCTGGCTACCCCAATCCTATTGTATTATGGATTTCAGTAATCTAATACTGTAGGGAATGGATGTCGTTTGGTTTCTTTTCATCGTTGTGGTAGACTTTTCTGGGGACGCACTGTACAGATTCCACATTTAGCCAGCGCTGTTAATTTTGGAGGTTTGTTTACTGGTTCACTTTAATTTTCCAGTGAAAACTAGTGAGACAGAAACAAGCAAAGTACCCGTTGGTCTGGACGTCTCCACCTTCAATAGGAAGTCCAAAAGGAGTTCCTGGCATGTGTGGTGTTGCTTAGCAACTCACCAAACAGACATTGTTTTCCCTCATTTTCCCCCAAGGACTTATTTATTTAATAATACTCTAAGATAAATTTTTATCACTCAGCATCTGAAATCATTAGCAGAAAATCTGACATTTGGGCCATTATAAGAAGAAATGGTAACTTTTTTGTAAACTTCAGTTCATGTCTCATTTCATTTCTCATAAGGCAGGGCACAGATTTGTGGCATTCTTAGGTCTGGTTTGGGTTTAGCTTGCTTGGCCTGCCTATGTCTGCAAGGGGTGAACTTGGCATCATCTTTAGCTGGCACTGTGGTGGTAGTGACCTAACCCTCTCTCTTAGTTTACTATTCAGAATAATCAAGTTTAATATCTATCTCCAGATCTTCTTTGGAATTCAGATTGAATGCCAATGAAGGCATATTAACAAATTCACCAAACTTTTAGTGAATGCTCACAAGGCATCAGGTGTCATATTGGACTTTAGGGAAACAAAAATAAGGCATAAGTTCTGTTTTCAAGGGAAGCAAATTGTGTAAAGAGACCACCTGCACACACCTTCAAATAGCTCTCGTCCCCTCTTTTCATACTTCACAGAAACTTGTGGGCCTTTCTAGACTCAGACACTCAGTTACCAACTTCTGGCACCTTCCTTAGCTGCAACCCTGGTCTCCATTGACTTGCTGGTCTTCCATGTAAACTTTTGTGTCATTTGTACCCCTGTCTGTCATCTTCCTGAGTCCAATGTATGCCCAGGGTAAGTGGGAGCCATGGCTGACTTCACTGGTGTCTGTAGCTCAGCAGCCTGTCTCTTTTTGAGTGATGATGGTAACCAGACTTTCTGGGCAGCAATGATTCTCTCCTATCCTGAGAGTGGATGTGACTCAGAGGTGGCTGCCACTACCTTCAGCTCCAAAAAGTGAGTCAGGCCTCAAACGTGGCCAGTCAGAGTGTCTAGTCCCTTTAGCCCTGTGATTTATTTACAAATGGGTACAGTGGCCAAGTTTGATTAGTGTTAATCAAGCCAGAATGTGGGTTATTTTTCACCAAGTATTAAAAATGAACCATTTTTGTCTGCTGGATTTGTGTTATAGTTCTAAGTCCAGACAAACTGGCAGCCAGAGTGTTGACACTCAGGGAGAGTGGAGCCAAGAGCACATATACAAAAAGTGCTTCAAACTGAATGTGAGGACAGAAGCAAAACAAAATCAAATTAACCTTAGGGTGGCCACGTTATCGTACATGTTATCGTACAACACACACACACACACACACACACACACACACACACACACACACATCTTATTTCATGTAATCCAGGCTGGCCTCAAACTCTGTGTAGCTTGAACTTCTGAGATTCCTGCCCCCACCTCCTGAGTGCTGGAATTACAGGTGTGTGCCACCATGCCCTTAATGCAACACTCTCCCAAACTGGCACCATATCCACCCCTAAAACATGTTTCGTCCTGTGCTGTCTCCTTGTTTTGTCAAGTGAAGATGTACTATTTATCATCTGTGCCTTTGTTCAAGGTGGGACTAAGAACAGAGCTGTTTGAACTATTGTATAAGACTTTCATCTTAACTAACTATAATATATGATCATTTATTAATCATTTTAAATGAAGCAGAGGCCACTGGAGAACACAATTTCCTGGTTTGCTTGCCATGGCTTTCTCAGCTTGTGTTCCTTTTTTTTTTCTTAATTATTTATTTTTATTTTACTTGCACTGGTGTTTTGTTTGCATTTATGTCTATGTGAGAGTGTCAGATCTTAGCATTACAGACAGTTGTTAGCTGCCATGTGGGTGCTGGGAATTGAACCCAGGACCTCTGGAAGAGCAGTCAGTGCTTTTAACTGCTGAGCCATCTCTCCAGCCCCATTTATTAATAATTTATGAACACTCTCTGGGCATGGTTGCTAAAAGACTTTGAACTATACTTTCACCAACCCAGACTTTCCCAAAGGGTATGGAGTCATTTTTCAAACACCTCTTGGCCCCAATAGAAACAAGGATCTCAGCGTTCCAAGACCTACCAGACTTTGCACAGTGCTTTCTTCATGTCCATCTAGACAATTGTAGCTGTGAATGAGTCAGAAGGGCTGTCTCTGCCAGCACTAAGTTTGCTATTAGGTTGCCACAGGAGTGAAACATTTAACCAACATTTAAAGTGCATGACATTCTGCCAGGAAATCATTGTGTTTTAAAATACAGATTCTAGAGTCTAACTCTGAGGATTTCTGATTCACTCTATCTTTGATAGGTCGTAGAAGTCTGCATGATAAGAAGGCAGAGTGAAACATTGAGAAAAAGCATGTTTCGATGCCATTTGAGCCCCCAAGTCTGCACTTATTAAAGTTATAGCTTTCTGCAGCTTTCCTATTTATTTATTTATTTATTTATTTATTCATTCATTCATTTATTTTCTTTCAAGAAAGGGGTTCTCTGTGTAACAGCCCTGGCTGTCCAGGAGCTCACTCTGTAGACCAGGCTAGCCTTGAACTCACAGAGATCTGCCTGCATCTGCCTCCCCAAGTGCTGGGATTAAAAGTGTGTACTTGCACAACCACCGCCCGGCTGCCCAAGTGTTCTTTCTTGACCATGTGTAAAGTGCACATAAGCATCAAAGGAACGCATTACCAAACTGCTTTCGAGGATGAGTACAGTCTTACATTCCCATCAGCTGTGCATGATCACTGTCTCCACATCCTTCACAGTATCGGACATCATTATTTGTAATATTATATTTGTCATTCTTATAGGCATTTTGTGGTTGAATACTGTTATAGATTGTTTTATTTGTGTTCTTGGCAGCACTGGAGATCCAACCTAGGACCGTGCATGTGTTCTTCACATAAATGCTGGGCCTCTGGGCATTTGCAAATAACATCAAACATCTTTCTATGTGTTTACCATCTGTGTATCCCCTTTGGTGAAATGTTGGGCATATCTTTTGTCTATTTTCTGATTGCACTATTTGGTTTGTTTAAAATTTTAACTCTTTAGAGTTCTTTACTACAGTATATTAATGATGAAAAGTCAGTTCTGGCCTGTGATTCATGAAACACAGCTTCTAAAACACTTGTGCTCTTCTCAGTGATAGGAGTGAGCTGTCTGGCTTTGACTTGACACAAGCTAGAGTCATCTGAGAGGAGGGAACCTCAACTGAGAAAACGTCTCCATAAAGATCAGGCTGTAAGCAAGCCTATAGACATTTTCTTAATAAGAGATTGGGGGGACAGCCCGTGGTGGGTGGTGCCATCCCTGGGCAGGTAGTCCTAAATTCTTTAAGAAAGCAGGCTGAGCAGGCCATGGGGAACAAGCCAGTAAGCAGCACCCCTCCATGGCCTCTGCATCAGCTCCTGCCTCCAGGTTCCTGTCCTGACTTCCTTCAGTGATGAACAATGATGTGGAACTGTGAGTGAAATAAACTTTTTCATTCGTTAGTTGCTTTTGGTTATGGTGTTTCATCACCGCAGTAGTAATCCTAACTAGGACAGGGAATGTTACCTGAATGCTGGTGAGATGGTGCTTATCTGGGGTTCCTGGATAGATTAGAGATAGGGGCTGGCTGCCAGAGGAGCCAGCCATGATGCGGTGATCAGAACTCTCAGCTGTGCTGCTTTGCCTCTAAGGGGGGCAGAGGTGCTAGAGAGAGTTTAAACGACATTGAATAATTGACTTAATTCGGACTATGCAATAAGACATTTTTTAGAAACCACAGAGTGTGTGTTCCAAGGACACTTTGCATACCCCACCCTCCACACACTTCCCGTTGTGTCCATGCCATTTAGTTGTCTCTGAGTGTAGGTGGAGTTTTCCATCTGGGCCAAGATCAGCCCTGTTCCACCAGCCACTTCCCAAATAACCACCCAGAGACTTATTATTAATTATAAATGTTTGGCCAGTAGCTCAGGCTTATTACTAGCTAGCTCTTACAACTTAAATTAACCCATTCCTATTCATCTGTGTGCTGCACCCAGGCTTGTGGCTGTTACTCTCCCGCATGTCCTGCTTCCTTTCCATCTACTTGGCGACTCCTCTGGCTCTGCCCTCCTTCTTCCCAGCATTCTCTCTGCCCAAAAAAAATCCTGCCTAGCCATTGGCCAATCAGCTTTTTATTAACAATGAGAGCAATACATATTCACAGTGTGCGGAGATTGTACCACAGCATCTGAGTTGTATTTTTAACAGCAATTCAGTAAGCATAGTTTTTGTTTTTGTTTTTTTTTTTCTGTAATTTGTTTAATTGAACTATTGGGTGTGACCATGGCGGCAATGGTAATCCTTGAATTTGTAATGAAGTTGGACATGATATAGAGACTTACAGCTTAAGCATGGTGAGTGAGACAAGTGCAGTCCTGTGGGACTGAGTCCGTTGTTCTGTGGGATCTGCAGTACCGCCGGGTAGTTAGGGTGAGAAGCGACTGATGTCATGGCTCCTGCACAGGCTAAGGATTGGGTGTTTGTGGTCTAGATCCCTTTGCAGGGTGTGCAGTGGACAGGCTTTCTCCCTGCCTGCAGTTTGTCTTCATCCTTTCATCAGGACAAAATTTTAAATTTTGAAGATGCCCAACTTAGTTATTCTTTCTTCTTTTGGCACTGATTCTAAGGTATCTGCTTAGTTTGAGGTCTGAATATTTTCTAATTTATTATATGGGAGTTTTTTATATATATTTTTAGTTTATATTCCATAATCCACTTTGAGGATTTTTGATTTTTTTGTTGTTGTTTGGCTTGGAGTTTTTTGCTTGTTTGTTTACTTGCTTGCTTTATGTTTTGTGTGAAGTGTGAGACTTAGGATGTGGTCTTCCATGTTATCATTGCTTTTTTTTTCTGTCCTATGGATGTTCAGTTGCTCCAACAGTGCTGCAAAGACCATTGCTTCTGCATTGGAGTGACCTTACTCCTTTGTCAAAAATAACTCGTCATCTATCAAGACCTACTTCTGCAGCCTCCAGCCTGCTGCACGACCTGTACCTCTGTCCTTCTGCCGACACCACACAGCCTTGATTGTTGTAGCTGTGTAGTAAGCTTGATACCACAAGGAGCTATGCTACTGAGTACATAGCAAGCCGAAATAAAATGCTATTATTTACAATGATATTATATTTCTGTTATATTATGTTATATAAAATTATATTATTATAGTAGAGATTCTTAAGGTCTTTATGTTCTCATGTGAATTGTAGAATGTATTTTACCATATGTCCAAAAATTTTGGCTGAGTTTTGATATGAATTGTGTTAACTTTCAGATAAATTTGGGGAGAATTGGCCTGATATGAAGATAATGAATCTTCATATCTCTCTGGTTTTCTTCACTAGATCTTACAACATTCACCATTAAGTGTCTGCACATGATTCACTGGGGTGATGATACCTCTAGCACGAATCTTAAAAGTTCTTATTAATCAGAGCAAACCTGGAGCCAGGTATTGGGGTGAATGCTGGAAGATCAGAGAGACAAAACAAGCCACAGCTTCCTCACCTTGCCAATTCCTCAGCTGGTTCTGTTTCCTCAGACTGGAAGCCCCTGAGTCCTCATCCAGATAGGTCTCAGCTGAACTGTTGCTCAAAAGCCTAAAAGCTTAAGTAGCTAAAAGCTTCTAGTTCCTGGTCTTTACGCCTTATATACCTTTCTGCTTTCTGCCATCACTCCCTGGGATTAAAGGCGTGAGTCACCATGCTTGGCTGTATCCTTGAACACACGGATTTCTGCCTCTGGAATGCTAGGATTAAAGGAGTGAGTGCCACCATTTTCTAGCCTCTGTATCTAGTGGCTGTTCTGTTCTCTGACCCCAGATAAGTTTATTAGGGTGCACAATATTTTGGGGAACACAATACCACCACAGATACCTAAATATTGACTTTTTGGGGAGCAACTGTAATGTCAAATGGCATTCATTTTTATTTTGTCTCCATCTGTTCCTTGTCAGAATACAGGAATTTAACTGAGTTGATCATGGGTCCTGTGATTTTAAAAGCTGGTTCTAGGTGTGTTTATATAGATACCGATGCTGGCTGGTTTTATGTCAACTTGACACAAGCTGAAATCATCTGAGAGCGGGGAGCCTCAATTGAGAAAATATTTCTGTAAGATTGGGCTGTAGGCAAGCCTGTAGGTCATTTTCTTAATTAGTGATTGATGTGGGAGGGCCCAGCCTACCATGGGTAGGGCCATCCCTGGGATGGTGGTGCTGGGTGCCAGGAAAGCAGACTGAACAAGTCATGATGAACAAGCCAGTAAGCAGAACCCTTTCATGGCCTCTGCAAACCAGGTTCCTGCCTGGTTTGAGTTCCTGAGTTGATTTCTCTCAATTGATTATGATATCCCAATATGTAAGCCAGAAAAACCCTTCCTTCCATGAGTAGCTTTTTTTTTTTTTAAAGATTTATTTATTTATTATGTATACAGTGAGTGTTCTGTCTGCAGGCCAGAAGAGGGAGCCAGATCTCATTGTAGATGGTTGTGAGCCACCATGTGGTTGCTGGGAATTGAACTCAGGACCTCTGGAAGAACAGCCAGTGCTCTTAACCTCTGAGCCATCTCTCCAGCCCCCCATGAGTAGCTTTTGCTAATGGCGTTTCATCACAGGAATTATAACCCTAGCTAAGACAGGTATGGCGGTTTGCCTTTTTCTTTTACATGGGATTGCAGTTAAGAGATTGCCTTGAGTCTCAGAAGAGACATGGACTTTGGACGTTAAAATGGTACTAAGATTGTAAAAGGCTATGGAGACTTTTGAAGTTGGACTGAATGCATTTTGCATTATGATGTGGCTGCAAGCCTGTGGGGGCCGGGGAGTGGGAAGAGATGATGTGAGAGAGAAGGGCCTCCATGTGCCCACACCTCTGCACACTTGGTCTCTCAATTCTGTTCGGGGAGGATTAGGAGGTGTGGACTTCTTAGAGGAGGTGTGTCACTGGGGGTGGGCTTTGAGGTTTCAAAAGCCCATAGCAGGCCCAGTCTGTCTCTCTCTGCCTGCCGATCAGAGTGTAAGCTCTCAGCCCCAAACCTGCCTGCCACCATGTTCCCGGCCATGATGACCATGGACTCACCCTCTGAAACTATAAGTAAACCCTCAATTAAATGCTTTCTTTTATCAGACTTGCCTTGGTCATGGTGTTTCTTCTCAGCAACAGAACAGTGACTAAGACTGTCTTAGAATTTCGATCCCTTCCTGTACCCTCCCCCACCCCTGTAAGGTCTCACTACTCAGCCAGCCTGGCTTTGCACTCACAATCCTCCCACCGTAGCCTCCAGAGTGCTGGGACTAAGGGTTTGTAACACAATGGTCAACATTTCCTAAATGTTTTCTACACAGACAATGGTATCATCTGCAAATGGAAACGTTTCTATTTCATGTTTTCTAGGCTGCGTGCTTTTCATTTCCTTTACTTCATTGCAGAGAATACAACTTCTGGTTCTACGTTAGAATGAAGAAATGAGACATTCTTCCTTTGAAGTATTTATCCTTAAAAAAATAGCAATGTGTAATATGGATCGCTAAACAGTCTTATTAATAAAAAATCCAGAGCCAGATATTGGGGTGAAAGCTGAAAAATCAGAGAGAGACAGGACAAGCCACAGCTAACCTCGCCTCGCCATCTCCTCAGCTGATCCTGTTTCCTCAGACTGAAAGCCTTGAGTCCTCACCCAAATGGATCTCAGCTAAACTGCTGCTAAATTAAGCCTCTAGTTCCTGGTCCTCACGCCTTACATTCCTTTCTGCTTCTGCCATCACTTCCTGGGATTAAAGGCGTGTGTGCTTCCCAAGCAAAGACATAAAATAACAAGTGCTGGGATTAAATGTGTGTGCCACCACACCTTGCTCTGTTCCCAGTGTGGCCTTGAACTCACAGAGATCGGATGGATCTCTGCCTCCCAAGTGATAGGATTAAAGGTGTGTGTGCCACTATTTTCTGGCCTCTAATCTAGTGGATGTTCTGTTCTCTGACCCCAGATAAGTTTTATTAGGGTACACAATATATTGGGGGACACAATGTATCACCACAGCAATGTGTTTTCAGAGATGCTCTTTGAGGCTGAGAACATACTCTGTTCTTTGTGTATGTGCACGTGTGTGTGCAGATGCTCAAGTAGGCCAGAGGGTGATGTAGGGTATCTGCCCCAGGTGCTCCCCACTTTATCTTTCACTGAACCCACTGATCACCTGACTAAACTAGTTGGCCAATGAGTTCAGGGAATCTACCATACTCCATCCTTCCCAAGCTAAAGTTACAATTGTGTTCATCCACACCTGGCTCTTAATAAATGGGTATGGAGATCCAAACACAGGCCCTCATATTTATGCATCAGGCACTAGGCTTCCCCATGTGTTCTTTTAGGTTTCTGTTTGTTTGTTTTTGTTTTTCCAAGACAAGGTTTCTCTATATAACAGTCATGGCTGTCCTGGAACTCACTCTGTAAACCAGGTTGGCCTCAGACTCTCAGAGATCTGCCTGCCTCTGCCTCCTGAGGGCTGAGACTAAAGGCATGTACCACCACTGCCCAGCTGTGTTCTTATTTTTTTAAACTGTTACTGTATTTATTAGATTCTTTACATCACCAATACCATCATGTGACTTTTTTCCTCTAACTTACTGATAGAATGGGACACATTGCATGGTTTTCAAACACTGAACAAACCGTGTATATCTGTCCTGGATCCTACCTGGTTAAGAGGTACGTTTTCGTATGTTGTTGGATTTGATTTTCTAACGTTTTGCCTAGGACCTTTGTGCCCGTGTTGATGAGAGTTATCGGTTTCAGCATCCTTGTGTACATGTGAGTTGCCTCCATCTGCATTTAGTGCTAGAGTAACACTTGTCTCATGAATGAGCTAGACAGAATGCTCCCTCCTCTTGTGCTTTCTGAAGGTGACGATGGAAAATGTGTGCTAATTTTTGGAATGTTTGGTAAAAATTTCCAGTACAATTATCTGGATCAGGAGTTTCTTCTTCAGGAGTTTTGAGTTACAAGTTCAGTGTCTTAAGTGGTTATTAAGGCCACCTCCCCAACCCCCCCACTTCCCCCACCGTCTGCTGTAATCCTGACCCCTGTCATCCTGACTGAATTTTTGAGAGTTAATAGCCTTGGGGAACTGTTTGGTTTCTTTTAGGTTGATGAACTTATGAGCACAAAGTTGTTTAGAATTGCATTTATTTTCTAGGGGGCTGTAACAGAGTTCCACACACTGAGTGGTGCAGATACAAAAATGTTCTGTATCAAGTTCTAAAAGCCAGGAGTCTAATAGCAGCACGGTGTCAGTGGGGGCATATTTCCATGGAAATCTGTAGAGGTGAATCCTTTTCTTCTCCCAGGACTCAGGAGCATCATTCACTACTTCCATCTTCATACCCCTTCTTCTTATAAGGTCACCAGTTGCTCTAGGTTAGGAACCCACTTTACTTCATTGTGACTTCATTCAGGACATTGCACCTGAGATGTTGGACATCAGGATTCCAATACATCATTCTTTGTGGAAGATTCATCTCATCATACTGGCTTTCCCCTGGTGCTTTTAAGTAGCAGCAGGGCCTGTGTGATTGCCCCTGTTTATCGGATCTTCTCGGTTTCCATCTGTGCTTGTCTTGCTAGAACATTTTAAATTAATTTGTGGCAGGACTGGTATTGTCCCCCAGGGCCCGGTGTATCCAGGGCAAGCACTCTACCTCTGTGCTATAGCCCCAGGTAACTAACAGTTTAGAAGAAGCAACATGTTTTATTATGTCACATGATTGACCGATTTGTCTGCCTGCTCTGGTCTACTCTTCCTTCTGCCCACAGTGGGTTTGCTTCTAGTTTCTTGGGGTTGAGACTTGGATCATTGTTTTACCCCGGAGGGAGACAGTGCAGTTCCGAGTCTGGCTGTTCCCTGTTTGACATCCGTGCTTTATCCCCATCTTTCCCTCGGCCCGAGACAAGGCAATGCATGGCAAAAGTCAAATGTCAGAGCGTGTATTAGAGTAAGGCCCCCGTGTCCTCACTCGGCAGAATGTGGATGCATCATCTTCATGCAAAACCTTGGGAGTTTTACTCAGCGGTATCCAGATAATAACTTCAAGGTGAACCTTGACATGTGTGATTTTGGTAACGCCGCACCATTAGGATCTTATACTCAGGCCTGTCCCGTTAGACCTGCCCTGCATTGTTCTCTGTGAGACAGGTCAGTAGATTCAGTCACCTCAGCGTTTAGGGTCAGTTTATCTGTAAGTTCCTATGTATACACGAATGTGTGGGGGGGAGGGGGGCGGTCTGAAGAGCAATCCTATGACCTTGCATATGCCGGGTAAGAAAAACTGCATACGTGTATTTCCTCACAGTAGGGAGAAGGGGTTAGTGAGGCTGAAGGTGAATGACAGGCAAAACTGAAGACATCACATTTTTCAGGTAACCCTTTCCTCCAGAGCAGTTGTGTCCTATTTAAAGAAATCACTTCTTGTGCAACGAGCCTCACATTCATTAGTGATCATTTCCTGAGTCAGTGTTACAGTGTGGTTTATGAATTTTTTTTCTAATTTCATCGTTCTGTCCTCATATTTTGTTAGTTGAGTGTTTGCCTATTAAGAAGCGCCTTTCTTTTATCCTCTCCATCTTTCAGTACTGTGGAAAGAAAGTAGAGACCAAAAAAAAAAAAAATGCCCCCGAAAATGCTGTTGTTTTCGAAGGTGTGAGAGGCAGGGACTGAGTAAATAGTCTGTAAGAGGATCATGAAATGTGTACCAGTGCTTTCGGAGCACATGTGTTTCTCAGCTTACTAGCCCACTCCCATTCTTGGAAATATTTCCCCCTTCTTACTAAAATGTCCATTTTTATTTCTAACCATGTGTCTCTGGTCCAGTTCTTTGCCCAGGGACACAAGAACCTGCATACTTAAGTAGGCGCCTATGGGACTCAAATCCTCATTTGAAACAGTGTTGCTAGATCTAATAAGATCTTGATACAGCTTGTCTTAATCACATACAGCTTGCCAGAACCCATTACGGCCACAGCCACTTCCTTGCTTGGCTGTTGGCCCGATGGAGACCCTTCAAGTCTGCTACTCGGTTCCTTGCATGTGACCTCATCTCGTCTTTAGGTGCTTGTTTTTAGTTTATCGGACAAGGCGGCGTCAGGTCCTTGAGTTAGCCTTTTCCCGGTGATCCTGTTCTGCTGTCGGCTCAGCATCCTTTCTCCGCATCCCTTGCCTTTGATCGGTGATCCTGGAGATGGGCCCGGCAGCCCGTTTGCTTTGCCAGCTGGCACGGTGGCACTTTGTCAGTAGAGGGCACCGGAGGGACACTGCAGAACTGCCTCACTCTGGCTGTCCCTGGTGTCCTTGTCCTTGCTCTTAAAGCAAGGCTGCCAGCGTCTTTCTCCCTCAGCCGCTCTGCCAGCCTCGGTACGTTGGAGGTCTTCTGAAAGCACATCGTTAGGCAGTTTCAGCCCACCAGCTGCCAACCAACACCGGCCGGGGGTCACCAACCCCGACCGGAGGTCACCAGCCCCGACCGGGGGTCACCAACCCCGACCGGGGGTCACCAGCCCCGACCGGGGGTCACCAACCCCGACCAGGGGTCACCCAGCAAGCTGGTCTGCTCCTCTGCTGGAGTACACCCACCACCTCTGTAGTGAAGAATTTTAGGGAGGAGCCCCTTCTCTGCAAGCTGTCCCTTATATGGGTACTCCCATTCCTATCGTTGTCATTAAAATGGTCTTTTGTCTTCTATTAACACCTTATTTCTGGTAATTAATTTTTTGGTATCATAGTCTCCCTGTTCAGAGTAGTCGTGAGATTTCTGCCCCCTGCGTAAACCCCATCTAACAGAGAAGCAGAATGGTCTTTGAGTTGTACCAGAACTCAAAGATGTGATTTGAGGTTTAAGCTGCAGATGCCCTTTGATTTCAGCGTGTGCTGACAAGAAGGAGGCTGCTTGAATTCCACGGCATGTGGGGATGACACAACTAACTTGTGACTGTTGGGGTTGATTGTGATGGGTGCCAAGGGAGGCAAGTACACCAGGAAGCTATGAGTCACTTCAATTGACGACTGGTGTGTGCAAGGACAGTGATATGGGGTATCGGACACCATCTCTACTGTACAGTAATTTTCCACATGCATTTGGGCTTATGCCTGACCTTACTGTCTTCTTTCCTGGATGTTTATATGCCAGTACTGCAGTGCTTCTGGTGTGTGTGGGGGGGGGCGGGGGTAACTAGGACAAATCCTTCCTTATTGCTATTATTTCTTTTTAGATTTTTTTCATTATATTCTTATATGTTAATTTCCATATCAACTTAAAAGTTAGCCTGCATAGCTCTAGGGGAAGAGTTTCATTTTATTTATTTATTTTTAGGAATCATTTTTTATTTATGTTGTGTGCATGTGTGCTTACATGTGTTTATGTGTACCGTGTGTGCAGTATTTTCAGAGGCCAAGAGGGGGCAGTCACAGGCGGCTGTGGCTACCTGGTCTAGGTGCTGGGAACCAAAGCAGGCCCCTAGCTTTATTTTTTATGGAAATCATATTACATTTTTATATTGCTCAGAGGAAATCAACATATTTATGAGATTTTAAAGTCCTATAAAAATAAATGCTACCTGTCTTTTTGTTCAAACTCTTTTCTGGTTTCAATAAATTTTAATTTTGAAATTAAAATAGAATTTTATCATTTTCCCTTCCCCTTTCCTCCCTCCAGCTTTTCCCTTATACCATCCCCTTATTCTCTCTCTCTCAAATTCATGGCCTCTACTCCTTGCATTGTGGTTACATATGAGTGGTGTGTGTGTGTGTGTGTGTGTGTGTGTGTGTGTATTCCTAAATATATAAGTATAACCCGTTTAATCCCTATAATGTTACTTGTATGTACATGTTTCAAGGCTGACCACTTAATAATTGGATAACTAATTTAGAGGCTCCTTCCTGGGGAAGATGATTTCTCTTGCTTTCTGTATTCCTTAGTTGCCTGTAGTTCTTAGTTTAGAGTTTAGGCACCATGAAGGTTCCCCCTTCCTTGTTAGCATGTCTATTAGGGTTGTCCTTGTTCAGGTCTTGTGTAGGCAGCCATGTTGATGAGGCTTCATGGGTGTAGCTTCTGACATTTCTGGGATACACATTCTCAGAGCGGATTTCCTGGTCTTCTGCTTCTTGCCATTTTACACCCTCTCTTCCTCCATGATCCCTGAGCCTTGAGTGCAGGAATTATGTTATAAATGTATCAGTTAGCACTGGGTACCACACAGTCACTTATTTTTTGTGTTTTGATCATTTGTAGTTTTCTGTAAGGCCTTCATCTGTACCAAGAAGATGTTCCTTTGACGAGAAGTGCAATTTATAATAATCTGTGGGTATAAGGACAAATATTTAGAATGTAGTTAGGAATTATGTTGGTTTAGTAAAGCAGTAGTTGTAGGTTCTCCATGGCTTCACTATCCCTGGTAAATTGGCTGAATTTCTAGCACTTGGCATGCTTTCCTTCTTGTTGAAAGGGTCTTAAACCCAAGGAGAGAGCTATTGGTTGCTGCCAAGATACGCATGCCACTATTGTGCCCTAGTTGGTATCATGTCATGTTGATTGTTGCTTCAGTTCATAGGCATCACAGCTGGGTGTAGCTATTGGTTGCTTCCCTGCCTTGGAAGCTTGCATGGCACCTTTTGGCTGTGAAAGCTGTCCTCAGGGAGGAGGTTTTCAGGTCAGATCCAGTTCCAACACTCTGGATCTTGTGCCTGAAGTACATGGTATCTTCAACCATAGAGACTTTTATCTTCAACCTCTGGAAGGCAACTAAGGGCAACAACAATAGCCGATAAAGTTTTGGTGGTCCCTTGGACAGCCCTGACCAACAGCTCAAAAGAAGGCTTCTCTTGTGGCCTTTGATTGATAGTCTATAGCTCTTGCGGGGAGCATTGTCAGCCCAGATGGGAATCTTTCGTTTAAACTCTAGTTGTATATGTATGCATAGACATATATGTAGTACATGTAATTTTAGGTCGGTAGACAATAATATGGCTCCTTATGACCTTTTCAGACATCTCATTGTTATTTTTCTTCCTTCTTCTGTATTTGTCTGCCCCCCCCCCCAATCAAAGCCCACCCATTTCCTCTTCACATCACAGGTGCCCTGCTAGTCTCATCTCGCTGCTCCCCTGCACCCCACTGTACATTCTCACTGTCCTGGTTTCTGTAGCCAGTCTAGGCCATATTCACATCTGAAGATCCGGAGCTAGGAACCACAGGTAGGAAACATACAGTGTTTGTTTTTCGTGATCTGGATGACCCCCTCAGTGTGATCTTTTCTAGTTCCACCCATTTACCTGCAGATTCCATGACGGAATTTTTCTTTAAAGTTGAATAGTATTCATCTATCAGTTGAAGGGTATTTAGATTGTTTCCATGATTTCTAGAAGGAATATCTAGTTTCAAAGGCTAAAGGCATGTGTGCCACTTTAGTCCTTCTGAAATTTCACATTTGAATGGAATTGAGAAGAAATTCGTTTTCAGATGAAACATCATATACATATATTCTTACCTAAGAATGATCAGGATAGCTAGAAGACCTACATAAGTCAAGAAAGCTACATGTTTACTGAGCAAATTAATAGATAATGATAGAAAACATAAAAATGACTTTTGATTGCATCCAGGCTTTTGCTAGCTTTTACATTAGCTAGTGAATGTTATAATTAGGTGAGACTATTCCATAGGAGAGCCTTGTGATTCTGTCTGCTATTAACTTTCAGGTTGCCCTTGTTCCACTGATCACTAAAACCCTAAATGGCTTTAACTACATTGGGCAAGTTCATTAAAATAGTTACATTTTAGAAATTGCAAAGCAGTTGTGAGAAACCAATAAAGAATAATTGACACCACCAGACTTGCTACATTCAGGATATAAGATTTATTCACACCAACAAAAATAATCACAACAAAATGTACACTAATTATAAAAACAAACGATTGTAGTGACACAGACTGCTATAGTCTCTCTTTTAAGCGTGTGAAGGCATTTTGCTTGTGTCTACATACATTTCATTCATAAAAGAATAACAATCAGTAAGATGCAGTGGAGGTTTGCTTTTCTTCTACAGAAAGAGCAGAGGCAAAGTGCTGAAGCTTTTAGGTTACAGGGTGTTTTCATGAAGCAACAAACTAAGCTAATGGCTCAAAATATTATCTGTTTCCTTCTCTACATGCATATATCCACTAAACCGAGAAAGAAGCAGCTAACATTCTTGCTTAGCCCTCACCAATATTTTTTCTTCTTTTCTTTTCTTTTTACTAAAAGCAAAGTAAGGAACTGTGGTTTTGCCTCTTTTTTAATTAACCTCAGAAGATGAACTCTCTATTTCATGAGAAATGTAAATTTTCAGGTTGTTAGTGCCTTCCTTACTCTTAGAGACTGGAACTAGCTTGTCTTCCTGGCTATGGAACTCATGGCTCTGATGTTCCTGGCTGGCTTTGGAACTTTCCTTGCTGTCAATCACATCAGACAGCTCAGTGCTTTCATGACTAGCCTTCTGTTTATCCTCCTGGGATTGCTCATGGCTGTGGGTTTCCACACTTGGTTCATCCATCTGACTTGATTCCTGACTGGTCTTGCCAGATGGCACGTTCAGATGGTGGGCAACAGGGATGACCTTGAGAGCATCGTCCAGCTCCTTGCTCTTCATGTGGGAGGTGAAGTCCTCATCTGTAGCATCAGGATACTAAACCAGAGCAGATTAAAGAGTTATACAAACAGCCAAGAATAAGAGCATTGTAATGCTTTATCTCTAACTTTTAGGTCAAACTGTACTAAATATTTTTAAATTTTTGACTGAAGAAGAAAATGCACTAGCATTTACTTTGTACCTTCCCAGGCACCATCATGTCAGCCATTCCTAGTTTAATATCTATATCATTTATGTCGGTGACAAAAACCTGTAGTGTATTCTCATAGTCTCCTTATCTCTGATTTACGTGAAAAGACATTGAAAGTTAAATTGTCAAATGAATAGTGAATAACAAGGCTGAGTCTAATTCAGACCCTGTGATTAAGCTCATTATACTTGTGATTTTTAGGATTTTTCTCACACACTTAGCTTCCAAATATGACCATTGTATTTCACAGATAACTCCCTGCAGTAGTTATTGAACTAACATAAATGGCTGTTAAATATTGCTTAGAGGCTGAATTTAGAAAGATGGAATTGTGTGTGATAGATAAGATTAAAAAGACATTATGCACACTTTAAACAAGACTGCCAAAGTAGGAAAAAGCTCTGTATTCAAAGGCCATAAGGCAGACTTTAAATAAATGCACAGTGCTTGGTGAACAGCAAGTGAATTTGTAGACTCTGGTTTCCTAGAAGTGAGCTCAAGTCATAGCCATTCCATGTACCTGACAAGGGATTTACCTGGTCATCAGAAATGTGGAACTTCCTGGACTTTGACCGCAGTCCATAAGCCAAACTGTCACCTCGGCCATCAGGGATGTCTACTGTAGGGACAGCTGGAGTGAAAACTTCTGTTTGTGTGGTAGTGTCAAAGGACTCATCGGACTCATCAGAATGGTGAGAATCATCAGGATGGTCATCTTCATCAGATTCATCAGAGTCCACAGAATCCTGGCTGTCTGCATGGTCTCTGTCATCATCATCATCATCGTCATCCATGTGGTCATGGCTTTCATTGGAGTTGCTTGGGAGAGTCTACATCAAAATCAAGATAGCTCAGTAAATTACTGCCTGCATTTTATACTGTGCTAGTTTTGTTGAAATATTTTAGTTTAATTTCAAGATCTGTACATTTACAGTACATTCCATGACTTTAAGGTGATGAAGTGGGACTCTTACTTGCTTTTTAATACAAGAATAAATTAAATAACATTCTGAGGCACTACTTTGGCTTCTTAATAAAACTTTATTTTCTTAGATATTTTCAAGTCAAACTTATAAATATAATGTTCATATTGATTACACATTTTACCTCATAAATAGCGTACAGTATTAATTTACCAAATTCAATGAGGTAATAAGCATAAATTCTAGATTGACTTTTTATCTGAAATATAATTTCCTAAGATATCACATCATCTGTACCTTAATAAAGAGATTAAAATCTGTAATCTCCTCCCTATTATCAAGGATAGTCAAGAGACGACTTTGTAAAGCATGGGTACACATGCTGTAGTCCAAATCCATATAACTAACTAAGGATTAAAGTCTTTTAAACTACAAGTCTACACATCTATAGCACTTTTATCTAACTTTCCTTATCAGAGATTATCTATATATTTAAATTGAACCTTAAGGGAAATTTTATCTATTTGCTCAGCAAATAGGAAAGAGTATTTATCAAATAATCTTTAATATTAATGACAGAAACATTTTAAAGTAAAACATCTTGGCTTTGTTAAGCTCTGATGATCTACTTACCAAATATTAGTTTAAAACATCTTCAAACTACCTTTTAAACTACCTTCCATACCTTCCAAGAGGCTTAAAGTTTCAAGCAACAGGCATGAGTATATATTTCCTGTAACACTAAACTTATCTGAAGAACCTATATATTTTGATGATGAATGAATGCACTTCCTTTCTTAGCAAGCTTTTGAGTAGAGATTC
The DNA here is from genome assembly GCF_004664715.2 of Peromyscus leucopus. Taxonomy (NCBI): domain Eukaryota; kingdom Metazoa; phylum Chordata; class Mammalia; order Rodentia; family Cricetidae; genus Peromyscus; species Peromyscus leucopus. Next base: position 88,876,225 of record NC_051071.1, on the reverse strand, counting down.
ATTGGGACTCTTGCTAGTGAACTGACAGTCTGAAGGCAATGATGCCGTGGCTTCCTCCAGATCTCTAACAGTGGGTCTCAGTGAATATGAGAACTTACGTCTTGTTTCAAGGCATCCGTTTCTTCAGAGGACACGACATTCTGAAGAAGGAAGGCCACATATTAGCACACACCATACATTTCAAGATGCTTTTTTCAAAGTTATTCTCCTCAATCTAGAGCAGGTTGCGCTTTTTCAGCCTAACTGAGGGTTTACCGTGGGACAGACCACCGTGATGTGTGCACTGGTCCTCTCGACACTCATGTGCCTGTAAATAGGGAGATCCCACTCTCTAGCCTGTATGGCCTGACTAGTAGCTGCAGATCATCATTGTTTAGGGGTTTTTGTTTGTTTTGTTATTTTATCATTTGTTTTATTTGTGTGTTAAGTGTTTCACTTGCATTATTAGTGTACTGTGTGCATGCAGTACCCCAGGAGATCAGAAGGGGCAGCAGATCGCCTGAAACTAGAGTTGCAGAAGGTTGAGTGCTGACATCTGGATGCCAGAAACTGAACCTAGGTCCTCTGCAAGAGCAGCCACTGCTCTTAATGGCTGTGCCCTCGCTCCAGCCCTGTTGTTCAGTTTTAAGAAATTGAAAAACAATACCTGCGGGGCTAGGAGGTTTTGCTTCTGAGATGGGTCGGGCTCCAGCCATGTGGCTACAGCATCTGAGTGTTTGCTGTAAAGCTATTTAAAAAAAAAAAAGTGTGCATTTGTTATTATTAAAAAATGAACACAGGGATCTGTATGCCATAAGCTTATAAAATGGCTACATTTCCTACTCCTTAAGAAAATGCATGGTATATACTCATACTTCCATGCAAAACTTCAGAGATTATAAAAATATAACTTACTTTTTATTATTGATTCATTTAATGGCACTCTAAATAGCATTTACTATGGGGCAAGCCTTCTTTCAAAGTGATTTATAAATATTGGTTCAGTCCTTTCAGCCCTTTATGAGGTACACATCGGTATACTTCCATGATAATACCAAAGAAGAAGCCCAACCACCGTGTGGCTAGGCAGTAAGAAGTGGCAGAGTCGGTGTTCAAACCCTGGCACGCTGGCCGTCAGCACCGCCAAATATTTGCTTTCCTAGTCTACCTCTGCTGGATGAAGTTTTCTCTCAGGTTAACACACTTGATTACTATTGATCCCACTGTTTTTTCTCCATAGAACAAAGAGGAATTCTCTAAGGCAGTACTTCCTAAGATGGTGTCCTTAGCCACAGGCAGCTGTTTAAATGTAAGTTAAGATTAAATTGAATGTAGTCAATTTCAATATAAATTAAGACAAAAAGCAAAAACTCAGTCTCTCCATTGAACTAGCCACAGTCTGATTAGTCAACAGCCACTTCAGTCTGGTGGTTAGCGGATAGCCATAAATACAGTGTTAAAGCCATTGCTCAAAACTCCTATTGTGCCAGGCTGCCAATGGTAGAAACAGAATAGGCTGTCCCTTGGAGAAGGCAATCTATCGGGAAAATGACTATGCTAATTCAGGAAGTGCATATTGTCCTGCATAAGTGTCCCATGGTAGGCTGTCACTTCACAGACATGTTACTGAGAACAAGCACCCTGGGGACTCCACTCATCCCTTGCACAGTCTCCTGAGCGGGGGTGAGTGGGGAACCGAGCTATTCTGCAGCATGTATGGTTTTCTCGCAGACAGCTCTGCACAGGACTGCTACGTTGGGTTGTTAGAGAGGCTCTCTGGAGGAAGGGGCTGCCGCTGTACCCAGATGCAAAGGCTGCTGAGTGGGATCGCCACGTGATCTCATATATGCATAAGTAGATGACATTTGTCACATAGCGTAAGTTAGATTTACAAGGTAAAGAATGTAATATGAAAAGTATATATGCAAGCAAAATGAATAGGTTCAAAAATATTCAATAATCTTAACTAAGATAACTAGTGTTCATCTTTAGGGGTATAGTCTTAAAGACTTTTGCATATTTTCTTCTGCTTCTATGTTTGTGAGATTCTAGAAAACCGACTTTTGAGCTTTTCAACTATATCCTAAATACCATTTGATGACCTATTCTGTTATGTCTTTTAAAAATGCATTCCTGTATTTTAAAATATTTATTTTATTCTATTTTTAAAGTAGCAGTTATTGTCTCTCTCTTGCATGGAAATGCTAATTTTCCCATTTTGTTAAATTGTGCTTCCACACCTACATTCTCAAGTCTGTTGGAAAACAGACAGGCCTACCCACACCATCTTACACACCCCCTTACAAACACCTCCCTGACTGTCGTCATTTAAGCACCGAAGCTGCAGTGACCCCCCAGGCAGCTCTACCCTGGCCTTTACTCTGCTCATCTGGAACTGAACTCTGTGAGCCTTTTTCTCCAAACTCCCTGGAACAAGGCCCATTTGTGTTTGGCTGGCACATGTTCCTTCACCTGTTGTGGAGGGACGGACAGGTAACCAACGCTGCTGGTCAAAGAACTGTAATAAATACAGACGTTGGTTTCGTGTTCTTTCTTGTTTAGGAAAATGTGATCTAAAGTCCGCTGACCAGCACAACAGATTCAAACAGCACACAGAGACTTTCTCTTCATGGCAGGCTTCTTCACAAGTGTCTTGGGCGGTGTTGTAGATATTATGGTCATATGAACAGCTCTGGCCAACATCTGAGTGAAGTCTAAACTCAGCCTCTGGGATTTTCTGCTTCTAGGAAAGCATGTTGACTCAAGGAAAGAAAGTCACTCAGAGTGCTAGGACCTATTTTATATAAGCTGCAATAGCCTGGAACGTGCTTTTGTTATATTAAAAATCTAATCATAAGGGAATCTGTAAGCAGGGCCCTGTTTGGTGCTGCCCCTGTCTATAATAGGGAGTCAGTGAGTACTTTGAAATGAACATGATTATGAAGACCAATAAAATGGCATCAGATAAAGCACTGTTGCTAGCGACCTCTGCAACGCTGGCCTACATTCTTCAGTTAAATGATCAACCCCAAGTTGCTTACCAGCTTCTTTTCGGAGCTGCCGGAATCAGCCACTTTCACCTTTAAGACAAGAAAGTGAAGGGGAAACATGCATGAGAGTGTGCCCAAGCTCATTTGCTTTTGAGAATTTTCTCTGGGCTTCAGTTGTACTCACCGGGAGAGAGGAGGCAATGCCGAAGAGGCAAAAGCAAACCACTGCAAATCTCATGGCTGGTGGTCCTGCAACAGATTTGTGAGGAAGGCTTGACACCCTGACAGGTTCAAACACACCTCTCCGCACTCACACCACAACCAGGCCACTAATAAATTATGGAATCTTCTCTACATCTCAGAGAAAATGTCATGTCGGTGTGTAAGCTTTTGAGTCAACGTCCCTGTGCCTCTTCTTTCTCTCAGTCTCTCACCTTAGCAAGGGGTAGGGATGGGTGGGTGGGGGCAATTTCACAGCTTCTATTTATCCGAACTTTACATCTGGAGTCTCAGAGCTTAGGTTACCACTATCAGATGTCTCCAGCTCTCCACACCTAAGATCAGTTTCACAGTGCTCTGGTAATTAAAACAGTGAACTACGGTGGGAGTACTCTTTCCGAGGAAGAAAAACAAAAAGGAAACAGAATAATAATAATAAAAAAGTTGCCTTTCCATTTTTCCAATTTGTATTTCAAATGTGAATTTTTTTAACTTAAAAAAGAGAAAGGGATACAAAGATAAAATAAAGATATCTTTGAAATTGAGTAAGATATTCCATTTGCAATGGAAAGCATTGAGAAGTCAATGACTTTTCTGCACATGATAATGAGTCCACATGTTATCACATAAGGATCTTGGTTAAAAATTTAAAAGCCAAGTGTAGAAGCTAGACATTGAGAATTCCCGTCCCAGATGAGTTAATTTATTAAAAAAATAACAGTATCATACTTTAGTTGTCTCCAGTCATTCAGCAACTTTAACATGATATAGATATTTGTTCCAAAGAGACAGAACCTTACAGTTTGTGTGTGTGTGTGTGTGTGTGTGTGTGTGTGTGTGTGTGAGAGAGAGAGAGAGAGAGAGAGAGAGAGATTGGTAGCAGTTTTCTCTGCCCTTTTGAGAACCGATTCAATTTATTTTTAACTTCTACACTCCACTGACTTTGAAGATACCTGAAAGCCTGCAATGTATCTTACCTGGTTGTTCAAAAAGCCTAGAATAGTGCAAGTCTGACTGGCAAGTGCTACAGTTAAAAGTCCGTTCTTTGGACTCACCCACAGAGTTCAGCAGGAGAGTGTGCAGCCTCACCCGCCAGCTTACCTTGGCTGCCTTCCTCTGAGAATGCGCAAGGGACTGCAAAGCCTCAGATGCTGATGCCTGGCTCCTCTGTCCTGCTGCTGCCGACAGCTCGGACCTCCCAGGATTTAAATGCTGCTCCAGACAGTCTACACCAACCCAGGAGGCGGAGTGATGTGTCATGAGGTTTTCGCCACTGCCCGGCCCACCTGCTCCCACACTTCCCCCTCTGGTTTTGTGGTTGAAAAAAAAAAAAAAAGGAGGAAAAGGAAACACACAAAACGTTACTTATGTACAATGTCATTAGCTACCCTTTTCATTTATGGGATGCATTTAGAATCCTGGAAGAGCATCCAGGTCCACAAGGAAGGGAAGAGCAAATCCTTTTCACAGAGATTTCATTTATAGTTGCTGGATTCGTAGGAAAACATCAATGGGGATGAAAGGGTCGGGGATGGAGTCTCTTTCTTTGGACCTAAGTTATAGGTCAAGGCCACATGGATATGCCATTTGTCTCTTTTGGAAAGCTGCTGTTCCTGCAGGCAGAGTTTTGAGACCTTCCCCCCCCCACCCCCCGCCTTTGTATTCAATAGCTCAGGTTGGCTGGGGTACAGTGGCTCAGGCTTGGAATCCCAGCACCCAGGTGGACCATCATGAGTTCCAGGCTAGCCTGAGCTATATACCATGTTCTAGACCAGCTTGGGCTACAGATTGAGACCCTCTCACAAAAATAAATAAATTAATTAATTAAATAAATAAACAAACAAATAAATAAAGTAGAACAGACAACAACAAAGATAAAATGAAGACAAAACAAGACCCACAGCTCAGTTCTGACACTTCAGATATGCAGAAGCATGCCATTTAGACAAACGACACCGTGACCCTGAAATTCCACCCGTGCCTGTGAAGTCATGCCTCTGGTGACCTTGCAGAGATGTGAGTCTCTGTGGCGCTGTCGGAGCAGCTGGGAGGTGATGGCTCTGATAGCCCTGTCAACTGCGTAAGCGTGGAAAACGCAAGAGGGTGAGTTGCTCTAGGCAGAGGCTGCCTAAGCAAGCCCTTATGAGTGAGGGCAGCATGGCTGCTGGGCCGGGAAGCTGCAGGAGCCAGATCCCGGCTGTCAGTCTTTCTGTCACCAGTGCCCTGTGTGACCTTGAACGAGTCACTCAGCCTTTCTACAGGACAATGGACTTGTTCACGTACAGCTGACAGTACCTGAGGTGTTGCAAACCCCCCCCCCCATTTTAAAGAATGTGTACACTAACTATTGCTGAAATCTGCAGCAAAGGCAAACAGCCATGACTTGTAACGTCTGTACATTGGGATGATGGCTGATGTAGGAGATCTTTAAGCCATGCACATTAAAGGGTAGTCTGGATATCTCTAAAGACAGAACTTCTATTTGTGAATTGTCCTTTTTGAGTTTTATTTTCCAACGTGTATAAAGTTGGCAACTTAATGAGAAAAGCAAATTTTATTATCTGTATTAACAAGACTTTACTGAGGAGTTAAAAGTAGATAAAATTCTGGGTGAAGCAGAGCTGCTTCAAATATTAATATTCTCCTGGAGTTACTTCCTTTCTACCCTTACCTGAAACGAACACACTGCTTATTATGTTACATGTCCGTTGTAAGGGGTCCACAGTAACTGAGACTAAAAGGTAGGTCAGAGCATAACTGCATTAGTTGTCAGCCCTACCTGCCAACTATTGCTTCTGATATGAATCTAGATTACGTAATCCACACGGTTAGAATAAGAAGTGCAAGGCTGTTTCGAGCATTTGGGTTATCTCCTGATGCATGTATTCTAAATGGAATGATAGTGTTAATTTGAAGGTCATTAGCACATGCTTTATTAAGGGGTTACCTATGACTATAAAATATAAATCACACAGGTTATAAAGTCGTAAAAAGAACTTTAGGCTTCTTATTTCTTATAAGCTTCTTATTTCTGCTTTTAAAAACCTTTTTCCCCTTTAAGCACAACACCCACATGACTCTGTCGTGTTTTCAGGGTAGTGAAGGGAAATTCCACAAATCCTAAACACAACAAGATGTCCACAGAGTTCACTGCAGTTTACCCTGTGCCCACAGGAATGATTCAACACGAATTAGGGAGGTATAGAAATAGATTTTGCTGGAGCTGCGCCACCTCGAGCTGAACCATATGACCCTTCCCAGGACTCTTCTCTTTGTAACTCCCAAGTGCCACACGATGGCAGCATTTCTGGAAAGGTGACAGCCTGCAAAGGCTTCAAGCATTTTCTGAAAGCAGCAGGGGAGAACGTCCTCAGAGGCCAACTGTATACACCGACTTCCCGGAATGCCCAGTAAGGAAGTATTTCCCAACAGTGACCCAGTTCACAACCAGGGCCAGGGACCCTGAGAACCAAAGCGCCCCTGTTCTGTTCTGTTGATGCCTCCAGCTATCCCAGGTTGACACAATCCTCTGCTTCCCTCTTCCTACACTCATGCCCCCAGTCCAGCTTTGTGAATTCAAGGTTCAAGAATGTCTGTGCCCCTTGCGTTGGGAAGATGAGGCGGTTTGTACAGGAACAATTCAGCACAGCAGGGAAGGACAGCATGCCCTTCTGACTGGAGGAGGCGCATGCCTTTGCCTTCTGAACTCAAATATGCTGCTGACATTTTCCCTGAGTGGGATTTTCCAATTGTTAGAATTCACACATTAAACAATTTAAACCCACGAGTGTTATCTTTTGTATATCCACATCTCGTTCTTAGATGACTTTTGGTTGATAGGACCAAGAGTTTAAAGTACTCAAATTCCCTGTAAATCTTGCCAATGAAAATAAAGTTTTGTTGCAAAGAGTGATTTGTGATCTTAAAATGTAAACACCCTAAGAAGTTAAATAGAAACATATAAAGAATATTATTATTCTCTTGTTTACATGAAAATTAGGAAAAGTTAGGTGCTTAGTGTCACCTACATTGAAATGACATTTTATTATATTGACATCCATCTTATTTGGAGGCTGCTAACTAGATTCTACCTGGTCTATAGCTTTCTCAGCTCTACAGCTGTTCATTTTGTCCCTTAAAAAAGGTTCCAACGTCTTGGAATTGTCTTGATGGCATGACTGATCTGTCAGAAGCCCATTCTATGGAAAGGGGACATTATTAATCAGAGGGTGAGATTTTTAGGTTTAGACCTGAAATTAGGTTGGTTTACAAACACTATTAAGAAATAGTAAAAATCCTTTTATCCCATTGTTTAACAACATAGACAATAAAATTCACCTCCTGAAAAAGTGGTCTTATAAGGGTAAGCATTAGTTTTGAATTAAGACAAATGAAAAAGTTTCGCCTTCAAGCTCAAGAAATGTTACAGAATTTAAAGAAAAATACTCACTGACTCGATTATTTTAATTTCCATGTTTTATTAGCACACAATCAGGTTTAACTGTGACATATTCGTGCACATATATCGTTGGACTTTGTTCTCATTCTTTCTCTTCTCCATTTCCCTCTCTCATTCTCTTGGCCCCTCTCGTTGGTTCTCAGAGTTCTGTTCGGTTTCATAATAAGCAGAGTAAATTCCATCACCCTCCTCCCTTCATCTTATCTCACTGTTTCTTTTAGACTCCTTCCTCTTCTCTCATGGTTCCCTTTCTACTTTCATATCCGACACACACACACACACACACACACACACACACACACACACACACACACATTCACTCACACACTCCAACATACACAAACACACTTGAACACATACAAACATACTCACACACACTCTTACACATACTCACATACATACACACACTCACTCTCACATACGAATTTAAATCTATATTCGAGTGTTTTTTTTTCTTTTAACATAAATGATCTCTACTCCCATCTATTTTTCTACGACTATCATAGTCTCATTCTTTATAACTGAGTAAAATCCCATTGTGAATTATGCCACATTTCCTCTGCTCATCTATCTATTGATAGACACGTGGGTTGGCTCTGTACTCTGGCCTTTGTGAACAGTGCAGCAAGGTACTTGGATATGTAAATGTTTCTGTGGTGTATTAATTTGGAATCTTTATTTTATTTATGGGTTATGTATCTATAAAAAATGATCCACATATGAGTCTGATTTACTTGATTAAGATAATTATCTCAACTTGTATCCACTTTGCAGCAAATTACATAATTTCATTCTTTATTGGTGAAACACCATTCCATACACATAACACATTTTCTTTAACCATTCCTGTGTTGACAGATAGGTAGACTAAGCCACCATAACTTCACCACTCTGATTAGTGCTGCAATAAACACAGGTTTTAGGTACTCTGTGTTGTGTAAACTTGGCCACAGAGCTAGAAGTAGCATGGCTGTATTGTATGGTCTTTCTGTTTTTAGTTTTTGTTTGTTTTGTTTTTCGGGACAAGGTTTCTCTGTGTCATATCCCTGGCTGTCCTGGAACTCACAGAGACCAGCCTGCCTCTGCCTCCTGAGTGCTGGGATTAAAGGCGTCACCATGACCTGCTAGTTGTTTTTGTTGTCTGTTTGTTTGTTTTCCTTTTTAGAACGCCCTGTGCTGATTTCTATAGTGAAATGGATATACTAATGTACATTCCTCCAGCTGTGTATAAAGGCACCCTCTCCCCACATCCATCAGCACTTGTTGTTACTTGGTTTCTCTTTGAGCTGTTCTAATCAGAGTGAGATGGAGTCTCGGGGTAGTTTTAATATGCATTTTCCTGCATGCTAAGGATGCTAAACATCTTTATATGTTTATTGGCCATTTGCATTCAACCTTTTGAGAACCCTCTACTTCATTGTTTTATTTATTGACTGACTTGTGTGGCTTTATGATTTTTAGTTTCTTGGACTCTGTAAGTAGCTCCCAGTGTCTGGCCCCTTGGAGTGGGGGCAAGTATTGTGTATTCTTACAGCGAGGGCAGGATAGGGTGCTGGTCCTGCTTGTGTGGGCTCTCACAGGGTGAAGTGAGGACACCCAGTGGTCCACTCTAGCCTATGGCTCGTCCCAGAGTTCCAGCTCAGGGAACACCACAGTTTTGACTCAGATTTCCCCCTCTATTTAGAAGTATTCTACAGCTAGATCTCAGAATGTCTTTCCCAGGTACTTGTTCTGGGTTCCCGGAATGAGGCACCCAGCCAGGGAGGAACCTGGTTCACCTCTAGAGCTACCTTGCTGATGACTCAGCAGGAATCTATTTAAAAGGACCTTCCAGCAGCAATCTATTTAAAAGGATCTTCCAGCAGGAATCTATTTAAAAGGACCTTCCAGTAGGCGGTTCCGCTTGAGTGCTGGGGGGAGGGGAACAGGATTTTCCCAGCACTGCTCCTCCACTCCTCCTGACCAGTGCAGTTCTCTCTCTCTCTCTCTCTCTCTCTCTCTCTCTCTCTCTCTCTCTCTCTCTCTCTCTCTCTCTCCCTTCTCCTCCTCCTCACTCCCTCCTCCTCTTCCTCCCCCCACTCCCCGCCTTCTCCGCATCCTTCTTCCTAAGGGTGCTTAGGATTGAAGCCCAAAGAACCAGAGCCAATCAGCCTTGTCTCCGGACTTGCTTCCTGTTCTACACTGAAATAGTCACACGCTCTACCACTGAGCTACAGTTTCAGCTCCTAATATTTATTTACTAATTTGTCATTATTCACGCCGGGGATACTTTAACGTTTTTTTAAGCGGTGGGCCCTTTAAGTAGATTTAATTAATTTTGTTCTCAGATTACATCATACTTATCCTGATGGAGCTGGTTACTTATGAAAATAAACTAAGATATTTGAAACTGTGCAGTCACTGGGCTTAGGGGGCGTAGTTAAGAAGGGAATTCCAGGATGTGGACAGAGAGGCTAAAACAAAGAGCACTGTGGGATTGGACTCAAACAAGAAGTCTCCTTTCTCATCCAGCATCCATCATAGGAGCATACAAATCTATGCCTATAGCAATACTGATGCAGGCACCACCGGCAATCACAGATATTCTGAAGAGGGAAGTTGCTGCTTCAGACAATAAGATAAACATCTGGCAGCCACAGGCTCTCATTTGTGCAGAAATCTAATTGTAACAATAAGCAACAATGACAGATGTTTTGTAGAATGTATGAAAAGAGAGAAACAGTCTATGAAATCAACTTATGAGAATACTTGTTAAAATTTGATGTTTAATTTTGGGTAGATAATCCATGATATGTTAATATAAAAATGTGACGATTTCAGTGTAGAAGAGAAAAAGAAAACTAAGAGCAAGAGAAAAAAGCTGGACCCTGCCTGGGAAAGAGGCTAAGGCGAATATTTTCAGACTCCACTTTGCTGGAGCCCTTTGCCTGCTGTTCACTGTTGAGGAATACAGGCATTAATGTCCCTCTCCTGGACACATATATGACATGAGTCATTTGCAACACAGGCTTGATGTCTTCTTTAGTGTTTGAATCTTTAATAAAATATAAGCTCCATGATATGTTTCTGCAGCTTATATGTCAATATTTATTCAGTGAATGAATAAATTAATCTTCTACCATAAAAGTATGTTATTCTTAGGCAAGTTAAGTGGCTCCAGACATTTTTCTGTTGCTTTCATAAAGTCTCATCTTGAACATCTCCTCCAGATCCCACTAAACATAACTCTCACATTTCCCCCATTTCCCACAGGATTCTGTTCTCTGATAGACTTGATCTGTGTTATTTTAAGGTCAGTTTCAGCTCTAAACTTCTATGATTTGTGTTCCTTAAGTTCCTGGAAAATACAATATTAACATTGCAACAGGAAGAGCAATCAGGCCGCTGAAGTAGACAGCAGGTAATAGACACAGACCTTTGAGTCACTAACAGAACAGGAGCCAGCAGGAGGCCGAAAAGTTGAGATATTCATCTGTAGTAAAATATGCATGCTTTCCTGTACTTTAAATGAAGATAGAAAGAAATGAACATTATTATACTAGTAGAAATCAAGCTATGCTTTTATTTCATTTAACACACACTATGTGTTGTGGTGTGTGTACGTGTGTGTTATAGTGTGTGTGTGTGTTATAGTGTGTGTGTGTGTTATGGTGTGTGTGTGTGTGCGTGTGTGTGTGTGTTGTACATGTGGAGGTCAGAGGTCAACCTTGGGTGTTATTCTTCCAGAACCCTCTACCTTTACTCACTTAGCCATCTTGCAGGTCCCTAAACCGTATTTTTAGAAGCATGAACTCACTCAACAAACAACTTCACTGCCATTTTCTCATATGCTGGGGACGATTCTCCTGACCTCCACAGTATAGATTTTCTAGAGGCATTTTCTCAATGTGGGTCAGATTCGGTCACACCATGAGTAGGAGATTGAAACCAAAGAGACTGGCTTGGTTCTTTCCTGGAAAAGGGAGTCTGTGTGGCTTTGGGGGCAGTTTTATTGCCAAACAGATCAGGCCTATCAAGCCTGACCACAATCTGAGTTGTTTTTAGATCTTTGTTTTCCACACTCACATCCTCTTCATTTCCAAGCATCGTGGATGTGATGTTCAGACAACCTTTTAATTTGTCTTTGCATCCAATGAAATTGTTGTGAGTTATGCAGAATGAATTTTTGTGACCAAATGCTATGCTCTTTCTACCCAGGCTGCCCTTAAAACCCTTTCTAATGCTTTTCTTTCTATAAATATTTCCCCATAGTCACGGGGATCGCAGCATTTACTTCTCTCTGGGGTAAGAGAGAGCAACCCCAACTCCACTTCTGCTTGTTCAAAACTGAGGTATTCAAAATAATAATTACAATACTGACAAGTTCACGTGTTTTATGGGACTCATCTATTGTACAGAATTTTTTAAGTGTACATTATGTCAAATATTGCTAACAGCTATCTTAATTTGGCATTTATAACTTGAACATTTTTCAAATTCTTATACTAGAAGCCACGTTCTATGCCCGTCATGTTTATTTATCGAACTGACTCACTTCTTGAAAATATATCGCAGGCAATGGCAGATGGCTCAGTTAATTGCCTTTAAAGCACAAAGAACCGAGCTGGATCCACAGAACCCTCCCTGGAAAGAGAGATGAACAAAGAAACAATAAAGAGACAAAAACAAAGCCAGCCAGGTGCACTTGCATAGGCTTGTACTTCTAGCGCTCAGGAGGTAGAAATATTTGTATTTTCAGGATTCACTAGTTAGCCTAGCCTGCTTGGTGAGTTTCAGGCCAGTGAGAGACCCTGTCCTAAAAAAAATTAAAATTAAAAAATACATACATACATAGACAAAATAATAAAGCTTGAAGTTGTCCTTTGGCCTCTATGTGTGTGCATACTAACACATGTGTACACTACCACACATGTGCATACTGCATTATATGTGTGTTGATGAGAGAATCTCATAAAGAGGGTGAATAGTTTTGTCTGACAAGCTCATATCTAATGCAAATGAAAAACTTGTTGATTTTTCCACATATCACATAGGAAGCTCATGACATGCAAGGGTCATGAGCCACACAGCATGAGAGAATGTCCTTGTACACCTGCTGGGAATAACCAATGTGAAGCGTACTATTTCTCACACCTCCTGGGCTGATAGTAGCTTCATGCTGAATGCATAGGGCGATGATCTTGAATACTTTTCTTGGCCCTGCAAACTATAAGTGAATGGTTTATATTTTAACAGGTGCCACAGAGAAACACACGTTCTGTAGTCAACCTTGCGTTACTACATCTGAACCCCATCTAGTATCCAACACAGTGACGGTAGCAGGGGCAGCTGCTGTATCAAAGCTGGCATTGTCTTCAAGGTCGTGGGTGGAATGTGATCCTATCAATCTGAGGCCATGCTTTCCAGCCCTCCTGGCATCTAGATGTGATTAGTTCTTGGCCATGGGATGAGTTTCACTCTCAGAAAGAAGCACTTCTAATTGTCTTCCTTATACTCCTCATGGTTTGTCCAAATGGGAGAATTTGGAAGCATTTTTAGGGAGCCCAGTGGCAAGGACCTGTCTTAGGTTGTTAGCTGGCCGTAGACCTTGGTTTGGGTATCACATGACTAAGATCCCTGTTTCTCTTGCCTTGAGAGGGTCTGACATCCACTGGGCAGAATGCAATCCTGGCATGTGATAGTGCTCATCTATAGATCTGGGTTTGAATTCTGTGTCGCTAGAATCATGGGACTAAGTCATGTGACGAAAATGTCATACTGTCATATTTACCACTGTTGTTTTTTTGTTTTGTTTTGTTTTTTGCTTCCTAACTTCTAAAACCTATGCAATGTTACTAATATGCTAACTAGAATCTGGTTACCAGATCAAATATTGTGTGGGTGGTAAATTCTAGGAAACCTGAAAAAGTATTTTAGAACACTCTCCCACCCTAATGTGGGGATAACCATAATTAGAGGAAATGGAAGGCTAGGCCAGAAGCTGTTATGGTTGGGAGCTAGCGTTTGACCCTTTCCTGTGTGTTTCATCGATATCCTCTGACCCTTGGGGGATTTTGGTCTGTGGATCAGAAGTTGGCCAAGGGGTTAGCCAGAGTTCTCAGCACAGGCTCTGAAGATCTTCTGTGTGCCTCATGGCCAGAGCTGCTCCACCCGCTTGTCTGGGTTGTGGAGGAGGTGGAGGCTGGACCAGAAAGTGGCTTCTTCTTTTTCTGCTTTTAGCCATTTCTGCAGCTCCTTAGACTTGGGTTTCATCTTTATTTTTGCTTACAGGAAACTGGCTGTGGCTCTTTAATCTCCAAGAAGATTTCAAACATGTCTTGTTTCAAGTTCTGTCTCTTAGGAATCCACTTTATACCTTAAAGATCTAGCATCCTGAAGTTAGAAGAAGAAAGGTAAAGCTCACTTAACCCCTGTAGTTTTTGGCTGTCATGTAAATAAATGAAAAGCATTTTGCTTTTCCAGTTTTGAAAACAATAAAAATTCTATACAGTACACTTGTTTTTCTAAAACATACTATTTTCACAGTGTTTTTATAACTTGAGGCAGCTGTATTTCTTATGGTCCTGACCTCTATCATGAGTGTCATCCTTATAGGCAGAAGACAAGGCCAAGCTCTGATTCCACTACCCAAAGAATGAGGGAACACATGGCTGGCTCTGTTTTAGCTCTACAACCCAAATTCTAGAGGTACAAAAATCATGAATTTAGACCCAGGTAAAAATCATGATTCAAAGATGAAAGACTGTCCTCAGCAGGGTCAACTCAGCAGATTCAGGAAGCCGCGGTGGAATGGTACTGTAAGAGAAGGAGGTTCTTCTCGGCTGCTGGATGTTTTCTAATCTGGGTGTCCGGTTGAAAGACTTCAGCTTCATAATCCCTTTGTCTTTACCAAATTATGGTGATTCTGGTGTGCAAGCAGAGTCAACCAGGCCTCGGGACAATCTGTCTACAGAGTAATTTTGTAAATAAAATTTGTGTTCGTCAGGTTTGTCGTTGTTATTATTGGTACTATGAAGAATAACTGAGTAAACCCCAACCTTTAAATTAAAAGCTCACAAGACTCACAGTTTTGGGAGTGGGTCAAGGGCATAATGCCTATATCAGCATAATTGTGACACAGAGATCTTTCTATGATGGCGAAGTATGATAGATGATAATAAATCGATGGTGTCATAGTGTGGGACATGGCAATGAAGAAAGTGTGTGTGACAGCAATAAGTTATATCTTGTACCAGTAAGCCAGAGACATACTGGGGTCTCATAATTCCTTCTAAGGTCACATTCTCAATGACCTACAGACATCCCACTTTAAATAGATCTACCATCTCAACACTTCCACATCGGGGACAAAATCTCCAACATACTCATCCTTGACAGATAAAACATGTCTGACTGAAAGTACCCTTTTATTAGAAGATGGCCACATCCTCCAATTATATATCAGCTGTGGGACTGAATTATCATGAAAGATCTCTCATGGTTTACAAAGCCATAAATATTTAGTGCCTGGCCCTTTTCAGAAAAAGATTGCATCCTTTTGTTCTGAGTAAAATATACACTTTCTTTTTTATTTATCTGGGTTTTGTTTTCACTTTTATGTGTGTATGTGTGGCATGCATGGATATGTAGAAGTAGGTTGACATGTGTGAAGGGTGTGTGTGTGTGTGTGTGTGTATGTGTGTGTGTGTGCTGTGTCTACAGGTCAGATGCTGGAGTTGGGACTCCCCACTTGACTTACAGAGCTGAGTCTCTCCCTGTGGCTACTCTAGCTGGCCAGCTTTCCCTCTGAGTTCTGGAATTACATGCCAGCCCAACCTTTCTATGAGTTCTGGTATCAGAACTCTGTCCTCATGCCTGAACAGAAAGTGCTTTGCACACTTAGCCATCTTCCTATCCCTAGTCCATTCTTCCTCTCAAATGTGAGTCAGTCCTTCGCGCTAGTTTTGACCCTGTTATTTCCAGTCACATGAGGTTATTCTTGAGGGGTAAGGAACAGTATTTTATGTGTAGGGTGAATGCAAGGACTTGGTTTTGAATCACACAACACAATGCTTTCTATTTTGTTTCTATTCTTTTGGTAATGAGCGCCTCGCATTGCAGTCTGCATTGGCTATGTTAAAGATACTAGGGCTGCACATGTGATGATCTTCAGGTCCATTTTCTATTATAAGCAATAGGTCTCACAATACAAAATCTTATTAATAGTAAGGTGCTTGAATTTCTGGAAGTTGTAGATAGCACTAGATATTGGACACAATTCAACCAAAACGCATGTATAACTCTGACTGTCTTTTCTTCCCGGGTACTCATGAGGGAATTCTGTATTACCTTTGTCTAACCTAGATACCTTTCTTTGGGGGCATGTATCTATGTGTGTGGTATATATGGGTATTCATATGTATGTGTTCACACACATGTGTGGGTTTGCATGGATGTGTAAGCCATGTGTCCCTTAAGCTCTCACCACCTTATATATCTGCAGGGTCTCTCACTTGAATCTAGAGCTTGCTATTTGTTTAGTCTAGCTAGCAAACTTGCTCCAGGAGACTCATGTTTCCACAAGTGCTGGAGTTGAAGGCAGTTACCACACTCACCCAGAATTTATGGTGCTAAGCATCTAATTCTGATCCTCAGTTTCCTGTGGTAAGGGCTTTACCTACTGAGCCATCTTTATAACCTGACTCTAAGATCTGGACATAATTTGTGAATCAGAGAATTTTATAAAAATGACAATATCAGATATACTTATTGCAGATTGCCTTTAAAAGTTTTAAGTACTGTAAGATTCTCTAGATTAATACTCATAGCAATTCTTGCTCTGGCTAACTATAGGGAGAGATGTGACAGAGATTTTTTTAACTTTTAAGTTTTATAACATATATGCATTAGGTATGTGCTACTGAGCATCAAACTATCGCAATATCAGTAGCTTAAAATAGCATGTCCATCCACTCCAGAGTCTCTGTGGGTCAGGAATGTGGGCCTGGGACACCTGTCCTAGAGTTCCTATGGAGCTGTAGAAGTGTCATCCAAGAGGGAACGCTTGGTCGTGGAAGTGTCTTTTTCCAAGTCTGCATGGCCATCAGCTTTTACTACAGTATAAAAGCTAAGAAGTCAACAGTGGAAGCCGTGGTGAGTGGGAAGTGAAGTTTTTATGTAAGCCAGCTGTGGAAGCAGCGTTGTATCAGCACTACTGCATTCTATTCCACAGAGTGGGGTTGCTTGGCTTTCCCACTGTATTCGAGGGAGGGGACCACACAAGGGGACGAATAGGATCCAACGATCATAAAGGGTGTCTTAGAGTCAGAGCATTAAAAAGTGTATGCATTGCATATTTGTTAGTTAAATAACTAAAAGAGATTTTAGAGATCAAGACTTTTTAAATCAAAGTGTAAAATCTTAGTGTATTTTGTGAGAGGTGACATGATACAGCTTTTGTAAATCAACAGGAACATATGTATACATGCATGTACACATAGGAAGTGTATGTAGAATGGAGGAAATGACATACTACAGTTGCATGATGGGCAGCAGTTTCATTTGTGGAGAACTGGAAAGGAGTGGATACAGAGGGGCTTCCGCAGGCCCGTGTAGCTCTGTTTTCTTTCAACATTATAAGAAAATAATCACAAGGTTGTAGAAGACAAAGTATCTTCCGATGGCATAATTACATAATAGCAAGAATTAAACTCAAAATATAATTGCCTCAACATCCAAGTTTTTCTGCCCTATTTATCCACTGAATTCTTTATTTCTAAACTAAATGGTTTTACTCAAATAATTAGAAGTTTAAAAAGATTATTTATGAGGGTGTTTATAATTTTCTCTACTTATTCCTAGTTATTGTGTAATCAAGTCTATCTAATTATGTCTGGTTATGAAACAAATTCTTAGTTGCAACAAGCATCAATTTGATTTGATCCTATTGTAGATGCCGTGTTTTGAATGCTTTTGTCCCTCTTGAAATTAGTGTCAAAACTTCATTTCCAATGCAACTGAAGTGTGGTTTTTAGGAGATGATTGTGTTGTGAGGAGTTTGGCTTCTGAATGCTTGCAGACTCCGCTGCAAATGGGCTCGACAGGGGCTAGGGAGATGGTGCAAAGGATAAGGCAGCTTTCCAGCTAAGCTCGAAGACCAGAGTTCAGATTCCCCACCCAACACGGGAGTGGAGACCTGAACTCCTTGTCTCCATTCCCCCTCCTCAACAATAGAATTATGGACTCATAACTGACTGAAGTGCCCAGAACAAGGGAAGTGGAGTGTTTGGTCCCAAAGGGCCATTCACACCACCCTCTCCAAGGCTTGGGGAATACCCTGAAAGAGGGGGCAGAAAGAATGAACGAGCCAGAGGATAGAGAGGTGAGTTGTATAAAGATGCTTTCTGGGCATGATGCGAGCATTGCCCGATGTCTCCCAGATCCAGCCCTCCAGTCCTCCTTGCTCTGGATCAGAGGGAATGACAGGGGGTAGGTTCCATTCTCAGCCTCCATGCCACCCTGCCTTTGGCTAGTTTCATTCAATAAATGATACTGGAAGGAAGGAGGGCTGCAAGAAGCAGGGAGGCTGGGCTTCTCCTTCCTTCTTGTGTGTCAACCAGCATCTCTGACCAGGGCTTTGCCCTCCTCGTGGTTCCAGCCTTCCTTGGATGACCTGTTTCTGTCTGATGCAGCATTTTGCTGATGTGGTCTCACTGAGCCTATGCGGCTTCCCTAATCTTTCACGTAACAATATCCTATGCTGAGTTCTTTCCGTCCTGTTTATTTACAATAATTTCTAGCTTCTTAGACTTTGACATAGGAAGCACAGGAATTTTCAGAAGATTATTAAGAAATCAAGTGATCACACTCACCTCTTTGACATTTTCTCCATGAAATTTCAAATAAACAAGCCAGCAACTGTTCCTTAAGCCCCCATGCTTGCTCTACGAGAGGAGCCTGGTAGCTGCTTCGCCTCCGTGTTCCCAAGGATAATAGCGGGTAGAATGAGATCCTAAAGCACCACAGTTTCCTCTGCCTTCCCAGTGAGCACAGTTTGCTTTCTAATGTTATCATTTCGATATCAACAAATTTTAAAAACCAATATGAAATGGAATAGAGAATAAAGAAAATACAGGAAACGGAGAAAGAGGAGTGGAAAAATAGGGGAAAGAACATAGGAAGATAATGCAGATTCACATAATAAACCATGTTCTTTGGGAAGGGCAGCAGCTGTGGTTAAGCAATACCCAGTGGCTCACACTTCTAATCTTAGCACTTGGGAGACTGAGGCAGGAGGATTTCTGTGAGTTCAAAGCCAGTTTGGGCTATATAGTAAGATTCAGGCCAGATTGAGTTGCAGAGTGAGACCTCACATCAGAAAAACATTAATTTTTAGACTTCATAACGTTAAAGTTCATTACTATAGAGATTTGCATAAAATCACAAACCTTTAAAAATATAGAAGACAGTGTTTGAAAATACAAACAATCACAACCTACCAGTGAACTCTTTGATCACAAGAGAGATGAACCATTTCACAGTGAAAGCACAGAGTGAGTTAAATGGCCCATAAATGAACAGATTTCCTATAAGGAAGGGGGCTGCCACATGACCCAGGGCTACTGAGCTGTAAAGTTTCATATATTTTCACCCCCAGGGGACTTGTTAGCTGGCTGGTTAGGCAAAGTTAATCTTTGAGTTGGAATTCCCAGAGGTCACTGCTTTCTGACATCAACTGTGGAGAAGGCAAGGCCTTTCTTCAATGTCCCAAGACATTGTTGCCATGCCTCACATTGGACAAAATCAGTACTATAATTCTGCACCCATGAGTTCAGCAAACTCATGAGAAAATCTTTGCCAGTCACCTTTAAATAATCCAGTATAATAACTATGTATATAAATTAAACAATCCACTATAATAACTATGTACATAACATTTACCTTCTATTAGGCATGATGAGTTATGTTTGGTGATGTGGGAAGGCTACATTACTTTATATAAAGACTTAGGGCATCCACAGATTTAGAAGGCACCATAGGACCAATACCTATGGATACCAAGACATGGCTGTGCAGCAGCTATTAGAAGCAAGGGCTCTGCAGTCAGCCTGCCTCAGCCCAAAGGCTGTAGTGATCTCTTTACATATGTGAGTTAATTTCCTTGTGCTTCTTTGGACTAAAAGAGAGAGAGATCACCAACTTCAGAATGTTATTAAGATTAAATGACATGTACATATATAGCTTAGCCAAATGTCTGAGACCCAGTAAGTACTCAGTTAAAGATGCAGGTTATTATCTCTCAGAACTGAGGTATAGAAGGGCTGAAATATGGTTCAGTTGGTCCAGCATGTACAACACCCGAGGAGTTCAATTCCCAGTAATAAATACATAAATAGGATATGGTGCTTACACACCCAGAGTTCAGTTCCTGGCAACACATAAACAGGGCATGGTGGTGTATACACACCTTTAATCCCAACAAATCTCAGGAATTGGAGGCAGCAAGATGAAAACGCAAAGCCATTTGGCTACATAGAGACTTCAAGCCAACTGAAGATAAATGATACATGTGACCCTGGCTTAATGAGAGAGAGAGAGAGAGAGAGAGAGAGAGAGAGAGAGAGAGAGAGAGAGAGAGAGATTGCTTACAGTGCAAACCTGAGTTTGATCCCTGAAAGCCATGTGAAGGCAGGAGAGAACTGACTCTATGAAGTTGTCCTCCAACCTCTATGTGCATTTTATAGCACATATGCACCCCCTCATGATATTATATATAAAATGAATGATATGTATTATTCAGAGCATGTATGAAATCCAAATTATAGAGAAAATACTTATACATATAAAGCTATATGTAGCAGGAATCTTCAAAGTTCGAACACATTAAAGGAAAAGATTTGTGTTGGTTTACAACAGGCTTTATCTTATGAGCAGAGAACAAAATCATTGACAACTACGAGACTTAAGTAGGCAGCAATAAGTATATTTAAAGTAACTCCACTTGTCAGGTACATTCTATACCTACGTGTTGGGAAATGCAACTGTATCCTGTGAGAGCAGACAGTGGCATAAGGGGCTGTGAGTAGTAAATCAGAATTATTAAATACAGATAAGCAATTTGTTGAGAAATATTAGATCTGGAACCATGCTTAATACTCAGCTTATTTTCCCTTGTTTCCAGAGTGGTTTTAGCTTACTGAAGTCATATGACATCTCTTTACAAATGGAAAATCATGAGCTGTTTATGGCAATAAGCACATGCCCTAATTGGGCAACATCATAATTTCCATGAGAAGAACAAATAAAGCTTTTAAAAATAGTTTAGCTAGAAAGCACTTGATATAAGCTGTTTTCTCTCTCTTCCCTCCCTCCCTCTCTCCCTCCCTCTCTCCCTCCCTCCCTCTCTTCCTCCCTCTCTCCAGTGGATGGGGCTCCAATGTCTACCAGCTACATCTCAAGTGGACATCCACTCTTTCACTGTCATTGCTGGGGCTCTCGCTTTGCAGCAGGCTGTAAATCCTGTTTTGATGATGTTGGTGAGTGTTAGGATCTATGCAGGATTTCCCACACAAGACCCCTTGGACTAAGGAACAGTTGAGAACAGCTGAACTGTATTATGTATATATGTGTTCACATCCAGGCAAGTGCAAATAATGATGTATTTACTTTCAGAAAAGTTGTCATCATACTTTCTTCCTCCAGAATGAAATTAGTATTTGTTGATTCAACTAGATTGGCATTATCATCTCTGGCTCACTTGGTGGGAGCAACAAGTTGACATGCTACTGTGGGGATGGCTACATCACTCTAGGGACAGATAGAAAGGACAGCATTGTGATCAGGAGCTGATGAGCACTGAGTCCGTACTGCCTGTGACTACTTCATAGTGAGTCCAGTGATGCATGTGCACATATGTGTGTGTACGCTTTATTTTTATTATTTTTGTAGGGGCTCCAGTAGCCTAGTCTGGCGTTGAACTTGTTATGTATCTAAGGAGGACATTGAACTTTGATCCTCCCATCTCTTCCCCTTGAGGGCTGGTAGTAGAGGTGTGTGCCACCACAAGCAGTTCACAGAGTGCTGGTGGTGGAACGCAGGGTTTCCTTCACCCTAGGTTAGCACTGAGCAACATCTCCAGCTTTTTATGACCCCATATTCTGATGCTATTTCTTTTTTCCTGGAATTTGGAGACAACACCAGTCTTTGATTGGTTGAATGGCTCTGCCTGCTCATGCATGGGCTGTATACAACAGATTGTTCACTGTTGATGACTTCATATCACCTATTAGGACTTCCATAAGAACAGAAGGTTGAACGTAAAAGCAAGGAGACTGACTCATTACTATGCGCCTGGGTCCGAAGTGAGAGGGGCTTGGGGAGGGAATGGAGGCTCCGAAGTCCAGGTTTGTCGGGTCTGACTTCTGTGGTCAGCAGATTGCTGCCCTTGCCTGGAATCCTCCTACCCTGACACCGTGTAACACTCTACCTAAGAGGAGCTTAAGTAAATGTGATTAATCCCACCATTTTAGTAATCTCAGTAGTTTATGAGCAGAGAAGAGGAATAAATTCAAGCTAGGAAAAGCACGGGGTTTGGCTAATGGACAACAACTGCACAAGACAAATAGAGGAGAGGAACCTGGGCTCAGATGACCAACTGTTCCCCTTTCTCCAAACGGTCACACTGGCTGCATGAGCTACCATGGATGAGAAGGAATGCTATCTCTTCCATCATGGGACAAACAGTGCTTCTCTTGCAAAGCCTTCATGAATATTCCAAAAGAAACACTGTCTTCATCTTCTCGCCATACTCCACATGCTTCTGTTCACACGCTGTCCCAGTCAGCTGGATGGGGATGGGAAAGAAATGAAAATAATAACACAAAAACAAATCCAAGGGAAAACATTCAGTCATTGCAAATTGCTTCTTTAGGCAGTGAAACCAGAGAAAACTTCTAGAAGGAGGTGACGTGTTGGTTGGAATCTAAAGAATGGACCAGAACTGGCTATAAAGGGAAAACACTCTAGAGAGTGGTGACAGTCATGGACAAAGGTCCCGAGAAAAGGTCCAGCCAGACGGGAACCAGGAAGTGTTCCACGGCAGTATGATAGCCTGGCTACTAAATCCAATTTCATTGGTTAATAATTTTTATTAAGACATTTTATTTTTTGAACGGAGGAAGGAAAGAATGCCATGACACATCTGTGGAGGTCAGGGGACAACTTTGGGGAGTCTGTTCTCACTTTCCGCCCTGTTGAGGCAGGATCTCTCTCCTTGTTTCTGCTGAACAGCTTGCTTTGAGCTAGCTGACCCATGATCTCTTGGACATCCAGATAACTTTCCTGTTTCCACATCCCTTCTCACTGTTTGGAGGCTGGGATTACATATGCCCACCTCCTCCACAGCTAGCTTTTTACATATGGGCACAAGGATTGAAGTCAGATCATCAGACATTGACAGCTAGCTTTTACTTGCTGATCCATCTCCCTGGCCCAAAATGTTTTTAAAAATATCATTTTGTCAGGAATGTATTGCTAGACTGGGCATAGTAGATTTATCATTATCATTATGGTATGTTGTCTAATATAGAAACTCTTTTTTAATTGCTAGCCATAGAAAAGCTTAACTCATAAAAGGTGTTGATGGCTAAAATATTTCTGTCTAACCAGTTTAGTTCCCAATCATTATGAAGTTTGCTATGTTTTAAGAAAGTTACTTGGAGCTAAGAGAGAAAGGAATAAAATATCAACATGATTCTGGTTTATTCAGTCTTTCTGTAGGTGGAGTAAACCTTGTGAGAAGTCTACCAGGACAGTTCATCCAGGAAGACGTTTCCCCTGTGGGTAAGCAGAGCTGGGAAAAATGAGTCAATAGCTCACTACAGCACGTGGACACATTGTGCTGAACTGAAAAAATGGTGCAACTCAAACCTCAGTTTCAGAAGTTGGGAACTGTACTGAAAAATTAAGTTGTAGCCAATAAAACTACACTTATAAAAAGGACAGTATTCAAGTCTTTACTTGGAATAGTAATTACTAAGGACAAAACTGAAAAAAACATACTCAAAAATCTAGTCATGACATGAAAATTTATCTTCATAAAGTAAAATGCTTTGTGCAGCTGAAAGACGAGTACAGTAGCATCCCCTATTCAAGGGGGCTTTGTTCAAAGGCTTCTGGGAGATACCTGAAGCCACAAAGAGCTAAGTTCCTGCATTCCCTACCTTTTCCTGTGTGCATGCCCATGGTAACACCTATGTATTGTTTACGCATGGTTAATGGGCTAAATGTAAGCAGGGCGCTTTTAACAGCATGCTGTCACAAAATCTTTATTAATATGCCCTCTCAAAATACGTTATTATAATGTGCAGAGATCTTAGTAACCTCAGCATACACATTTTTTTCTTCTCATTGATTTTTTTCCCCACTCTTTTAGAAGTAAACATATTATGGTTTCTGTTTTGAATACCTTAATTGCCACTTTACAGAATCCATATGTAAAGAAAGGTCTTCTGAATATTAGCATTTCAATACTGTGGCAGTTGACCCAACAACTGAGGGCTGATAAATAATTAACATGTGGATATCCTGCAGCCTGGACATGCCCACCAAGGGCATCATTTGTGTCCTGGGCAGGGGAGAGCAGAATGAAGTGGGATTTCATCATCTCACCCAATGCACAATTTATGAATTGTTGCTTCTAGAGTTTTGCATCTGATAGTTTTAGACTGTGTTTGACCTTGGATAACTAAGCTAATGGAAGAAAGTGGAGCCACAGATGGAGAGGTGGGCATTGGGCAATATTTGAAAAAACAAACAAACAAACAAACAAACAGTAGTAGCCCTCTATCACAAAAATTTGCTTTCCATATTAAAATACCATGTATTTTAGAGATACTAAAGTGTTTAGACTGTTGAAGAAAGAGTTTTTAACAGTCCATCTTCATTTTTAGCATCTTTTATATTAATACTCAAGGATTTTTTATCATTTCATAGTTCTCAAGACAAAGATGAACTCCAAGACACTACTCTAGCCGTAATTTGATTGCCTATTAAATGTAGATTAATTGATTCAATGCACGGCATCTAAATTCCAATTTTCTGCTCACATTAAGCCAACACAGCCCAAACTGTTTACTTCATGGAAACTTTTTTTAATCTTCAAAAAAATATTGTGTCTATGTGTGTTTATATATGGGTGGGTGTGCATGTGTGTGGGTCCACATGACTATGCAAAGCAGAGGTCAAACCTTGCATGCCATCCTGCAATAGGGTAGTCTACTTTGTTTAGACAGCGTCTCTCACTGGCCTGGGATTTGCCAAGTGGGCTAGACTGGCTGGCCAGCAGGTTCCAGGGACCAATCCATTTCTACCTTCCCAGCTGTGGAATCACAAGGGTACACTAGGCTTGGCTGTATGTGTGTGTGTGTGTGTGTGTTCTGGAAATTGAATTCAGGTCTTCATATACACATTTTAAAAGCTTAGCTATCTCACAATCCTCTATTGAATTTTTTTAGAAGAAACCTGAGCTTGATGACAGGGTGCCCTGTGGTGGTATTGTGTTCCCCAAAATATTGTGCATGCCAATAAACTTATCTGGGGTCAAAGAAGAGAACAGCCACAATATTAAACATAGAGGATAGGCAGTGGTAGCACACGCCTTTAATCCTAGCATTCCAGAGGCAGAAATCTCTCTGGATCTCTGTGAGTTCAAGGACACATTGGAAACATCCAGGCATGGTGACTCACGCCTTTAATCCCAGAAAGTGAGTCTTTAATCCCAGGGAGTAATGCCAGAAAGCAGAAATATATATAAGGCATGAAGACCAGAAACTAGAAGCATTTGGCTGGATAGGCCTTTATGCTTTGAGCAGCACAGTTCAGTTGAGACACATTCGGATGAGGACTCAGAAGCTTCTAGTCTGAGGAAACAAGACCAGCTAAGGAATTGGCAAAGTGAGGTTACTGTGGCTAGTTCTGCTTCTCTGATCTTCTGGCATTCACCCCAATAACTGGCCTTGGGTTTGATTTTATTAATAAGAACTTTTAAGATTCCTGCTACAGTGTCCCATCTATTTGTTTTAGTTAAATGTAAGAGCATGAAAACCAATATAAAGTAGTATCCCAGTGACAATTATCTACTAAGCCCCCGTCCTTTGTCTCTATCTATTTAGAATTCATGGGCTCTTTCAAAATCTGTTTGAGCCTTTAAAGATAGAAGCCCAGCATCTCAAGGGCATTCATGCAGGACTGTACAGTTACAACCGTGGTCCCAGAAGCTGCTCTGCTTATGGCTCCTCTCTCACCATATTGTTGCCAGTCCAGGTTTTCATTTTTTCTTCTCTCTTGTTTCTTGCTAGTAAGAATAATTTTCTAAGTCACTTTGCTACCCTTGTTGAATCCCTTGGTTCCTTCATCAACCAAAATATATATATAAAAAAAAAAAACAAAAAAAAAACCACAAGGTGTTTTAGATAGCACCCCATTAAGAGAGATTTGGACTTTTAATAGAAAGATAGAACTGCTGACTTCCAGCCAAACGTTAAAATTCAGTGAGTCACCCTGATCCTGCCATGATCAGCATCGCCTACCCACTCACTCTTCCCATTCTCTCCTCAGGCTCTGGCTCTGCTTGTGATCATGGTCCAGCCAGCTCATTCTGTTGCCTCCTGAGTAAATCTTTCAACGCCAAAATGGGACAAAGAGAGTGGTTTAAATGACTGAAGTTTATTTTTTCATGACCATGGAGGCTAGCAGGCCACAGTCGGAGTGTTACAGGGATGGTTTCTCCTTTTTCAGCTGCCTTCTTGTGTTTGTGTGTTTACATGACCTTCCTTTTCCAGTGTCTCACTCTATGTTCTAATCTCCTCTCCTGTAGGGACAGAGTTATTGGAGTATGACCAGCTTCGCTTACATGACCTTACTTCACCTTAATTACCTCTTTCCAGGTTCTATCTGAAACAGTCTCCTTCTGAAGTACAGGGGTTAAGATTCAACATGTACATTTTGGGGAGACAGAATTCATCCCACGACAATCTCCACATCCCTTCTCTTGCTCCACCCTTCACATCCTTCTTCTGAGTTCAGCATCTCATGCAGAACACTTACTCATCGATGACTTCTCTATACTGACTTCAGACATAAACACAGCTCCAATGACAGCTTGCAATTACAGTTTTTCATACATATAGATGAAGTCTTCCAGTAGGGTTCACTTCATCATCACTCCATGTTCACAGAAGAGACAACTGTGGGGTCACTGTCCTGAAGTTCGCACAGAGCCACAGAAGAGCAAATGGTTCTATGAACTCATGTATTTTCTCTTCTTACTTATTTGAAATACAATAGGAATTTTCAGTGCTGCTAGCTTGGTGGTGAAAGGAAATACCACACACCACTTTCAATGTGTTTGTTAAAAGCGAAATTTTGTTCAGTTGCATCAATAAGCTGAAGAAGCGTATCTGACTTTCTAAGTCCCTCCATCCCTAAAGCCTCCCATCTTCAGAACTCTCTCCTTTAGTGTCCATTTGGGGGACTCTTTTTTTTTTTTCCAATTCAAGGGCCCTCTCATCAACTCATCTCTATTGATGAATCACATTGTATCATCTCTAATCTTTATGGCATTCCTACAAGATAGATAATCATTAAACATTTTACAGGTTACAATTCAAGATCATAGTCATTTTGTGTTTATTGACAAAATCTGCATTTGGCCCGTATCTGCTAGGTTCTTACATTTCTACTCTGTTCACTGTCCCAAAGTAGTAAATTTCCAACATTTCCACTTTGAAACTTTCAGAAGAAGCTCCAGAGTTCTTGTGATCTTAGTCCTTCCCTTGAGCATTGGGCTTCTGTGTTGGTGGTCTTTCTCCATCACTGTTTTAAAATGAAAGAACTGGCATTTTCCTTGACTTCACAATTTTCCACTTTTCACTGGCCTCCTAGTTGACTTTGGTTTACATATTATCCATCTCTTGGCCAGCCCTTTCTGCTTTGGATAGAAAGAGAAGTTACTCATGCCAGTCAGTGTGGTAAACAGCAGCAGGGGTGCTGGACAATTGGGGGAAGCAGTGAAGGGAAAGAGACCTGGTCGATGCCAATGGAGTAAATGGCTGGCACACTGTTCCGGGAAGCAGGGAGCCAGTAGGGGTGTTGGGAAATCAGAAAAACATCCACTGTCCATGGACTCGTTCAGTGGAACATCTGCAATGTAAGAACTAGTTCAGTGGAACATCTGCAACCTAGGGACTAGTTCAGTGGAACATCTGCAACACAGGGACTAGTTCAGTGGAACATCTGCAATGTAAGGACTAGTTCAGTGGAACACTCACAATCTAAGGACTAGTTCAATTAGTAAAACAAGATGAGAAACCGAGTAGGAAACAAGAGAAAGGAATGTGGCCAAGGGTCAAAGGACATAAACAGGGAGAAGACTGATCCAGGAGAAAAAAAGTTTGTGTTTATACCAACCTTTATTCATGTCACTAAGGCCCAGTTAAAGTGTCAATGAGGCTGGCAGTTTCGGATTTACCCCTTTATAATAAGATATGATTGAATTGCAGACACCTAAGGTGAGCACTGTTTAGTTATCTGAGTAGGTTTTTAAAAACTCTGTGGACAACTATATTATTTCACTGAACAGAGAGAACACAATGCACAGAAATGCCACGTTCTTTCCTATGTCCACAAAAGAGGAGGCGATACAGCAAGGATTTGACCTGATGTGCTGGGACAGAAGAGCAATGGCGGAGTGTTAATAAGTGAACACACAAATTCTACTTACAAGGCGATCAGCAAGAGCCAATCATAATGCATTTTACTTCTTTAGACGTTATCCCCAAAATGAGACCATATAAAGATTACTTCTGACTATAATCTAAATTCAGCACTGACACCGCTCCTCTTCCCTAGACGTCTAAAGGAATTCATGAACAAATACTCTTACTGCCATTTCCCCCTTGACTAGATAGTCTTGTCTTCAGGATATCCCCATCTTGAAGAACTTGGTGTCCCGTTCTAGTTCACGCTTCAAAAATTCTATCTATATGCTATAAGGATTCATTGCTTGAACTAAAAATTTTATAGGAACTAATGGGGAGGGGAGAATGAAAAGATATTAGTGAAACATATACTTAGGAGGAAATGTTTTACAATCGTGTCCAGAATGAGCATATGTATAGACACACTGATACATATAGAGAGTAAAAGTGATTCAATGGGGCTTGGGATTGAAGGAAGGAAAATAAGGATTGGTTATGGAGTTTATTTTTGATGTGACGATAATATCCTAAAAATCTAGAGTAATAATGGTTATATAATTGTGATATATTAAAAATTATTGGACTTTCCTCTCTAAATAGATAAATTACGTGATAAGTGAATTACAACCCAGTAAAGCTATTTAGAAACAGATGTTAATAGTTATATAAAAAGAACCAATAATTCAAATAGCACATCAAAATCTGCATGACAGTTTTTATACCTCAGGCGGTTTGGAGAGATGAAATGGTGCTTTGTAGACCAAGGCTTTTTCCATGGCTGGTTCTTCCTGTGTGTGCAATCCCAGGTCTGAGCATGGGCTGGAAACAGAACTTGTTTCCTTTCCAACGACCTGATTCTTTAGCATGAGCTTTCACAAGAGAAGCCCCGCGGATGGAGGAAGTAAGACTCATTTCCTTCCCAAAGCGTTGGTCAGTGAGTGCAGAAGGCCCAGTCCGCTGCGTTTTCCATTTGTTTACATAATGGAGAATAAAAAGTGACAAAAATGTCCATTCTACACGAAGCCAAGGAAAAACTGCAGCCAATCTCAGTGCCCTGGGGACACGGGGTTCCAGCTAATTGAGGGTTTATTGAAAGTGTCTGTCACCAAAGTCCTAATTACACCTCATTGCATCTGTCTGTGATTGTGGCCAGTAAAGGCACTGAAGTCACTCATCAGGCTGCTCTTGGGAGTTTGCTAAAATGAAACAGAACAACAACAACAACAACAACAACAACAACAAAAAAACCCTTTCATTTACTGCTTATATTTTTTTAAATGCAAGGGGAGCTTATATTTTATCAATCTTAATTAGGTTATTTGGGGAGGTTAGTTTTTTATTACATTTTAGTCATATTATAGTTAGAGTTGACAGAGACTTTCTACTACACATCAGTTTAATTACTTTGAAACTCATTCCTGCTTGGAAAATGGAAATCATCCATGTTGTACGGAAGCCTTACAGGGACAAATGAGGAGTGGAAAGTGTTGAGGGTCTGGAACATCAACTGCTTGTTGTGATGTAACTGCTGTTATGGAGTGCAGGCTTTTATTTCCTCGAGTTCAAAATACTGAACCTGTAGTCTCTAAGGGGGATGAACAGCATGGCGCAGGCTGTGAGAGTCACTAGGTGATGACAATGGGGACCCTAGGTTGCATTAGTGTCCTTCTGAGAAGTGTGCCTTCTCCTCTCTGCTCTAAGATTTTGGGCTCCCTTCTAGTAAGGCATCCGAGGGAGAGTGGACTGTTTTTATAGAATTTATTTTCTTCATAACAACTGTCCCACGTCTGGAATTTTTATGGACCACCTTTATGAGCTAGCATCACCAAGTGAGGACACAGAAGACAAACATCTAAAAACCAGGCAGAGAACTTGAAAAAGATGGAAGAGCCACACAGACTAGTGTGAGCTGACACCTTGCTGCCATTTGTTCACAGTTTGATGGTGTGTAGAAGTAACCATCTTATTCAATAAGAAACACAGAGCCAATGCAAAGATGAAAGCCCAAGAGGTCAGAGCTAAGAGCCTTACCCTTCACTCTGCAGCTATCCTCTTCAGCCAAGAGACCTACTTCCTGTGTGTTTGTCTTTATAAAGACTCTGTTCTGCCTTCTCATTGGTTGTAAACCCAACCACATGACCGCCTCGTCACTGCCCATCTATACAGACCTCCAGGTCTTCTATGGTTGGTATTGAGCTTAAAGGCATGTGTCTCCATGCTGGCTGTATCCCTGAACACACAGAAATCTACCTAGCTCTGCCTACCAAGTGCTGGGACTAAAGGCATACACCACCACCGTCCAGCTTCTGCCATGGCTTGCTCTTAGCTCTGACCCCCAGGCAACTTTATTTATTAACATACAAATAAAATCACATTTCAATACAAATAAAATATCACCATAATGGTGTTTAGTGGTACTAGTCATCTTTCCAAATATTTGCTGGCCATTTGTAGGCCTCGTTGGATGTGTGCATATCTATTCAAGTCTTCATTCATTCATTCATTCATTCATTGAACAAGATCTTGCTATGTTGTCAAGATGGCTTTCAATTCTGGGACCCAAGCAATTTTTCTGCCTCAGACTCTTGAGTAACTGGAATTACTTGTGTTATTTGATTTTTCACTTTAATAAAAACTTACTCTCCCACAATTTCATATATATTATATATAAATTTTTGATTATATTTTCTCTATTCTCACTTCCAGTCCCACTGAATCTTTTCTTCACAAGCCTTCTTCCTACTTTTATGTGTGTGTGTCCCACTGTGTTTAATTAGGGTTGCTTGCTAAGCATATGTGTGGGGTTACTCACTTGAGCAAGGGAAGAGGAATCTCCTGTAGATGTAACCAACCGTCTTATTAAATAAGAAACACAGAACCAATGTAAAAGAGAAAGCCAAGATGTCAGAGCTCAGAGCTAAAACCTTACCCCTACTCCTGCGGTGCTCCTACCTCCCCGAAAGAGAGCTACTTCCTGTGTGTCTGTCTTTAAATAGTCTTTCTGTTCTGCCTTCTCATTGGTTGTAAACCCAAACATGTGACTGCCTCGTCACTGCCTGTATGTACAGCCCTCCAGGTCTTAAAGGCGTATGTCTCCAATGCTGGCTGTATCCCTGAACACACAGAGATCTATGGGATTAAAGGCGTGTGCCACCACTGCCACACTCTTTCTATGGCTCTAATAGCTCTGACCCCCGGGCAACTTTACTTATTAACATACAATCAAAATCACATTTCAGTACAAATAAAATACCACCATAATCTCCCATCTTCCAGCAACTATTAGAGTCCCAAAGCTCCTCAGGGAAGGGAGGGGTTTCATGAGCCCCTCCCGATCTATGATAGATTACTAGCAGGCTTAAAATGAAGTAGTTTCTTACATATTTTATAAGCTAACTCTGTATTATAAATATTGTTTTACAAACATTCTCTCATAGTCCACAGGAGAAATAAAATATTCATAGCAACTGAATATACCATGCATGCATACATAGACAATATATGGTTTCCCAAACTGTATTTATGGGTGTGGTTTTTTTCTGTGTGTATGTAAGCATACCATGTGAGTGCTTGTGCCTGTAGAGGTCAGAAGAGGCTGCTAGAGCCCCCTGAAATTGGAGTTAGAGACATTTGTGAACCTCTAGTGGGTGCTGGGAATTGAATCTAGGTCCTTTGGAAGAGGAGCAATTGCTCTTAACTGAATCATCTCTTTAAGCCGAATATATGATTTTTTAAAAAAACTTTAATAACTGTTAAGATGTAGTCATGGATTATAATAAGGTTGATACCATGAAAGAACATTTAATAACCAAGTTGGCAAGGTTTTTAATTGAAATTTTATTTCAGGAAATTAAGAAATCTGTGCCCAAGATTTTCTTCAGACAAAAAAGGATGTGGCAATATGAGTTTGACAAAATAAATCAAGAAAGAAATTACAAGGTTTGTTTTTATCACAAAAAAAATTGATGCCACATTTGCTAAATGTGGAGGTAATACAATGATAGTGTGGACCATCAGGACAAATGTTACAGCAGTGTTGTGGGATGATATCACTGTCTGCCTAATAAGTCAGTAATGCCACGGTCACTTTTTAAAAATTGTGTTAAACAAATTTTTACTATATTGTATTCTTTTCCATGGTTGCAAATTCTTGATTTATAGTCAGAGAAAATTTGCTATGTCTTTAAAAAGTTAACTTCCTAAAAATTATGTTCTTAGCTGTAAGTACTCTTCTGGAAGGACTTCATGCCATACAATGCCCTGAACCAAGGAGAAGCATCCTCCTAGGCTCCTAGACACACCAGATATGGGGTTAGGGTGTTGCTCTGTGAACAGCACGTTCAGCACCCAGGAGGTCCTAGATTCAATCCCTGGACTCCCAGGGAGGGAATTCTGGACAAGTCATGGCAGCAGTTAAAACAGAGGTACAGATGAAACCAGAGATCAGAATCTGTTCACTGGAAACCAAGGAAGAACTCAGATACAGATTGGCAAATAATAGACACCATAAACCTTCTCTTTAGACCTGATCTTCTGTTTCCGATTAATCGATAGCTGTTGAAGATGAACTCATAATCAACATTTCCAAATTACGAGTGAAAATGGTCCACACAGAGTCAAAGTTTCAGTGAACCAGTGCTGTCTTCTCCAGACCCGAGACAATGAAGCAGCAGCAGAGTAAGATGCAGAGCAGTGACAGCTGCGATGGAAAAATGCACAGCCTGAGGGGGAGGAAAGATCAAACCTGGTGATGCAGAGCAGTAACAACTGTGATGGAGAAATGCACAGCCTGAGGCGGGGGAAAGATCAAACCTGGTGATGCAGAGCAGTGACAGCTGCGATGGAGAAATGCACAGCCTGAGGCGGGGGAAAGATCAAACCTGGTGATGCAGAGCAGTAACAACTGTGATGGAGAAATGCACAGCCTGACGGGGAGGAAAGATCAAACCTGGTAGAGGGCACTAGTGTCGCCTTCAGGATATTTATTCCTTTTCACCTGTTTTTTTTTTTTTCTGTCTCCTTACAAAAGGGATGCTCTCCCTCAGCTGTTGAAGTCTTGGCAGATGACAGCGCTCTCCCAGAGCTCACCTCCAGGGATGGTGGGGACTGGGCAGAGCGGCTCAGTCAACTCACGTGTACTTCTGGGGGCGCCTACATACTGTAGCTGGTTGGTTTGAGGTCACAAAGACCTGGTCCTGCTAGCTCAATGCAGCACTGTTGGAGGGGAACCATTCTGTCTCCATGGCTTCCAGCAGTGTCTGATGGGATCTATAGTTCCTAAGAGGATGGAGGAGAGCTGCTTTTCCTTAACGTCGCCACCTTGGACCCGGGGCTTCTCTCTGGATCAGCAGGACTTTGTCGTTCTCACCGAGGTCCATCTCCTCCATCTGTCTGCTCTTGCTTCCCAAGCTTCTTTCTTTCACAGAGGTGCATGTCAAGAGCACTTTTTCAAACCTCCATAAACAGACATCTTCATTTCATATCTCTTCTTCTGTGTTGTCCATTGCTCTATTCCAGTCTTTTCTTAGTCCCATTAACTCTGGTTCTTCCTTTAGTAGTGTAAATTATAATTTGTTTAACGCCTTTAATCCCAGCACTCGGGAGGCAGAGGCAGGCGGATCTTTGTGAGTTCGAGGCCAGCCTGGGCTACCAAGTGAGTTCCAGGAAAGGCGCAAAGCTACACAGAGAAACCCTGTCTCGAAAAACCAAAAACCAAAAAAAAAAAAAAATCCTTTTTAAAATGCTCAGTCTTGAGCCACCTGCCTCCTGCAGGACATGCTGGAGAGTCTGGGGCCACTCTGTGAAATATGTTCTGTGACTGCTGGGAACTGTTGCTATAGGGAATAAAGTTTAATAATGCACCTTAAAAAATGCTCAGTCTTTTACATTAGAAAATTCATTGCCAGGTGAGGTGGAGCCATAGATTTTTATTTCAGAGTGAGATTTGAAAGGGTATTTCATGGCACCAACCAAGCACTGGGTATTCTAAATCCTTTGATAATAGCACATTTAATCCTGTTGTGGGCTAAGTTGTCTCCCCTCCAAAATTATATGTGGAATTTATCACTTTTCTTGACCAAGTTTCACTAGTAACCCAGGCTGGTCCAGAACTTACCAGACAGCACAGGCTGGTCTTGAACTCATGATTATCCTCCTGCCTTGGCTTCCCAAATGCTGTGATTATAGGCAAGATCCACCACACCAGGCTTCAGATATTTCCTATGGTTCTATAGCTGGTTATTGTTCTTCCAAAGCTCTGGCCAAACAAGCTTCTTCAGATCTTGGCTCAGGGCAAGGAATGTTTGAAAAATGACTTAATGAATTGTGAGGAGAATAAAAATCTGTAGACCTGATGTGTACTGTTTGGGGACCCCAGAAGACAAACCTGAACTACTGACTGCTTGAAAAATGTATATTCATCCTTTGAGGTAGCCACAGCTTTCTTGGGACTACGTCCTTCTTGAAAACATAGGCCAGAGAATGTTGTTTCCAGTTTCCATAACATTTGTAATCTACAGAAGTCATCAAAATATAATGTTCCCCAAATCAGAATTTTATTATTTTAATTTCTGAAAACCAGAGATCTAGAAAGGACTCAGCCCAGCTGTGGGATGTGGGAGCTCCTGTTGGTGGAAAGACCTTCATCATAGCGAGAACGTCATCAGCCCACAGGTGGAAAGTGAAAATAAACGGAAGTAAATCATACAAACTCTGTTTGCAGAGACATTTTTGCCATTTCCAGTCTTTTCATTTGTCTTTCAGCCCACGCTGAGCACCCTAATAACTACCCTGCCATGCTGCTGATGCCTAGCCTTCATTTTTATAACTAGCACAGCTCTTGAATACTTTGTGGTCATGAGCTAAACACTGGTTTTCTGTGAGAGTATTGCAGGATGATGTAACAAATAAAACTTTCTTGTTGTGGGAGATTTGTTTGTGTTTTCACACTGAGACCACCGGTGGAGCGGATCATGGATTTCTCTGACAACTCAGAGGAAGACAGAGAGACAGAGATAATGAGGAGGGGCCTAAAAGATGTGTGGTCTGTTTCAACCAGGGAAGGTGGAGAAGAGGGTGAGGTGATCATTTCTCCACCACTCTGTGGATCAATCAAGTTTGTTCCCTAATATTTGTCCCTTGAGCTTAATTGAATAATAAAACATTAAAAGAAGCTGCAATATCTGACACCTACCATTGGGCACAAACCCACAGCCCTGATAATAAAAGTTTCATGCTCAACCGCCTGAGCTAGCTGGGCTGTATATATGTTTCTATTCCTGTTTAAGGTATTGTACGAAATGTAATGTAAAGTTTTAGTCCTTGAAAGCTATTTAGGATAATAATGGAAAAACAGGTTAGTAGTTGGTCATCTATGACAATCAAACTTATAGTCATATTAGATATGTTTTCAAGGCCAAACAGATACATTTTAAATAGACAGATGATCTTCAAACACTTCAGAGACCTACAGAATAGGCATTTAAAATGTTTTAATAGCATAGGATTTTCATGACAGTGAGACATGTCTGCTCCTGAAAGTACCTGTTAACTTCAGAAAGGGGAGATGGGCATCAAAGAACCTCCATAGGGAGTTTGTTTTCAAGTGTGGCAAAGCTAGCCACTGGGCAAGAAACTGCCCTTGCCTCAACTGCTGACAGTATGCTGTCCTAATTGGACCAGCAGGACACAAAAGAAGGCAACTGTCAAATTTTGCCAAGACAAGGTGGGAGAGTCCTTCAAAATTCCTGCTTCACAGAAAAGTCTGTCGGATTTTCTAGGCCTATAGGTTGAGATGGATGCCCCAACATTGCAGAGGAACCTTAGGTGACTGTCCAGGCAGCCAGATATCTCTTTCATTTCTATAGTTTTGGAAGTTGCTTGCTCTGCACTTTCTGTTTACTTAGGTAATATTATATCCTTCTCAGATTTCTGATGGAGTTGAAGATTAGATAGTTATAGTTATAATTTTCCCTAGTTATAATAGAAAGTAAATTAGATACAAAACTTGGATTCACTAAGATAGGAGAGATAATGGAGTATCTTCTCTGAACTTGCAAAATACTAATGGAGTGGACACTGAATGTATTTCTTACTTGATAATTGTTCTTATTGTATATAGTTTCATTTTGTTAATATTAATACTTTTCCTTTGTATTTAGACAATCCCTGATAATTGTTCTTTTTGTATAAAGTTTCACTATGTTAGCGTCAAAACCTTTCCTTTTTATTTAGACAAAAAGGGGGAAGTGTTGTAAGAGATTTGTTTGTGTTTTCACTCCAAGACCACCAATGGAGTGGACCATAGAGTTTTCTGGCCTACTCAGAGGAAGATAGAGGGACAGAGATAATAAAGAGGGACTTAAAAGATGTGCATGAAAGACCCTAGCCCTTCAGGCTTACACCCCCAAGCCTCAGGAAAAGAGAAACTTCAAGCACCAGGAAATGAGAAACTAAAAATCTAGTTCCAAGGGCAACCTGACTTAGCCATTGTTCAGTCTCCCCTGCAACCATATAACAATGTAAAGAGATTTCTGTTAAGAGATGTGCTCAACTGTGACTGGGATAGTTGCGGGTGTTCTAGGAAGGACCACCGTGACCTTTGTGTAAACTCCACTTCTGCCCTGATATCCCCCCTTGAGGTTTCAGGAAGAATGTACCTGTACCCCCTCTGTGATCACTCTGTACCCAGACCATGATCCTATGAAACGAAATTGTATGGGAATTGTAATCTTGTGGGTTTTGTGGGTTTTTCCTTTATAAGCCCTTATGGGGCTGCAGTAAGATGTGGCTCTTGCTCTTAGGAGCAGGGTTTGCCCTTCTATATAGAAGATTAATAAATCCTCTTGCTATTGTATCAACTGGACTGGAGTCTGGGTTCTTGGGGCGCCCACTTGAGACCCTAAACTTTGGGGTCCAACAGTGTAGTCTCTCTCAATTGGGAAAGGTGGGGAAGAGGGTGGGGTGATCATTTCTCCATCACTCCATGGATCAATCAGGTTTATTCCCTAATACTTGACTCCTGAGCTTTATTGAATAATAAAACATTAAAAGAAGCCCCAATATTTTCTCTCATTCTTTCTCCCCCCCCTCATTTTTTCTCCCCATTTTTCCCTTCTTTCCTGCCTGCCTCCTTGTCTTTCTTATGCTGACTCAAGACCACAGCTCTGCACTCTCCCTGAGATAACCCCCCAACAATACATTGTATAGGATAATTTGTTTAAATAGTTCTATAGAGATTCTTGTTTTTTCATTCTCTGAGAAGAGACTGTGGCAGGCAGGCAGTGTCCAAACCTAACTTCCACTGAGCTAAATAAGGTGCGTGTGTTTAGCCAACTAGAGAAGGACTATTGAATTTGTCAAAAAGATGTAAAATCCAATAAAACAGGGCTTCCAATTTCTGCCTGAAGAAAAAAAATCTCCTGGTGGTTTTTCAGTCATTATGCAACTGGGAAGAGAAGGGTAGAGAATGCTTTCTTTGTGCTGGGGCGAGAATAATGTGGAAAGCCACAGCCCTTGGGCAATTACTCTACTTTTCTAACTGTGTTGAGAAGTCTGTATTTAATTAAGAAGTAATGGAGCGAGCAGAACTATTTTTACAGCCACACTGATTTTAGCAATGTCCCTTGTGAAAACATATGAAAGAAATTAGCTTTCATTTTTGTTAAAATAAGATCCTACCGACCCTCTCTTAGAAGGGTGGCAGGAACCGTGCACTGATTTCTCCTTTCAGTACAGGCTCTCCAAAGCGACAGTTTTTTAAAAAGTACTTAAAGGGCGATGTGGTGACAAGCTGTGAGGAGACTACAGGGAGCAGCCTGAAGCTGAGTTCTCAGAGAATTAGAGCTCTCAGGAGAAACAAAGCCTCAGCCTTTGCTACAGGCTCCTCTCTGCCTGGCTCTGCACTTTCCCACAGGCTGGCTCTCATGGCTGGTGGCTGCTGCTTTCCCAGTACATTACCTTACCTTGGGCTCAAGTGATTTATAAACGCAATCTGCACTCTGCATTCAATCACCGGCAGACTGGAAACACATGGGGAAAATGCATCGCTGTTGAACAAGTACAGACTTTAGTCACTATTCCCTAACCCTGCCTCCCTGGTATGACATGTACTGGCATAGAGTTTACATTGTATTATAAGCAATTTAGAGTTAAAAGTATATGGGGGAATATGCACAGATGCAAATACTATGTCATTTTATCTATTTTATATAAGGATTTTGAATATGTAAATATAATCAATTCTATATGAATATTGAAAGATAGGCATCTTTTAATAAATACCCCAGAAAAAAAGGTACTATTTAGAATCTTACTGAAGTTCATTTTAGCTGAAGGCTGCCTGCATGCCAGAACATTGAATCTCAGTAATTTTTCAGGGGTCCTGCTTTCTTGTCTGTGGTCTTAGCCATCCAGCCTTTGCTTTTGCTGGATCCTGTTTACCATGAAAGTGTCAACCACCATCACCCCCCACAGCTCTTCTGGACTAAGAAGGTAATAGCCCTGGCTCCTCTGAGCTGAGTTGGACCACTGGAATCCACCACTGCATAAATTGAGGGTTCTCAGCAGCTTTAGTTCTGATCCATTGCACACTCCAACCAGAATTTTGCCAATTTGTAAGCAGAGCATTGAGCTCTGTTTCCCTAGAAATTACCACCTAATCACCCTTTAAACTCAAGGAATCCAACTCCTCCTTGAGTAAGACCAGGTCTGCTTTTGACCTCAGAATTTCAAATCTGCCACCAACCACTAAGAGGACTACTTAACTTTACTTCTACTCTAGTCCTGAAACCTAGAAGCTGTTAATGCTTCCCTGGGCCAGTGTGCCAGCATTTAGAACACAGAGCCACACTATCTCTGTTTGAAGAAACCACCTTCAATTGGGAAAATTCGTTAAGGTATCAACATTTTCTAAATGTTTATTTATTTATGTGTGTGTGTGTGTGTGTGTGTGTGTGTGTGCCATGTGTGTGTGTGTGTGTGTGTGTGTGTGTGTGTGTGTGCCATGACACATTAGCACAAGTCAGAGGACACTGTGGGGGGTGATTCTCTCCTCCCACCAGGAGGATTCTAGAAGATTGACTATGGTCATGAGACTTGATGACATCACATTTATCTTGCCTGCTCAAGATACCAATTTTTGAGCAATTATTAATGACCAGGTTGTCAGAGATATAAAATGCCAACTCTGGTTGCTGTTCAAGTACTGGCTTTTGTATCTTCACTGGAATAGCAATAAAACCCTGTCCTTGCTGTAGTATGTAGCTATGGATCCAGCCAGTGGGGTCTCTTTCTGCTAACTTCACAGGAAGCAGTTTGCTTTCAAGTAGTAGGGACAGCAACAGGTTACAGTGCGCTTGCAACCTATTACATTGCTAACTTGCTTCTATCCATTCAGTTCATCTTATTATAATGTGGTTTGGAGGGGACTCGGTCATCCTGGTACCTTCAGGAAGCTGTACTAGTACGTTACCTTGGAGAAATTATGTGAGAGGCACTTTCCCAACTTCAACGAGGCAACTATGGAGCACAGGGTGAACCAATTTAGTACCAAGGACCTGTCACTCAGAGAGGTATTTTTAGGAATCTAGTTATCTTAAACATTTCAGTGACTTTTCCTAAAGTGAGATCTACCATTCTATACCTTGCATAGCACACTGCAAAGAAGACTGTGTGGTGTGAGTTCCCCTGGAGCTAGGAGGCTGCCTGTGCCACATGTAAGAAAGCTGCTCCTACCGTTCGTTCAAAACCTTCAACGCTGGCAGATCTACATTAGAAGAGACCACGAAAAGCAACGAAAGACCTTTCATCAGGTCTGGGTCAGGCTTGTTAGTTAGGATACCAGTTTGTATTAAATGCTTCTCTATTATGCAGAGCTCCTGGCAAGTTCGCCATGCAGAAGTTCGCCAATGCATGCCCTTAGATGTTTGGAGTATGACTCGACTTCCTCTGTCCTCTGTCATATAGTCTCAACTGGAGAAACATTTTATCTTCATCTTGGGTGTGGCAAAGACTAAACATCTGACCTTGGGATATTTAATTTGTACATGAACATACCACTACAGTATAAAATGCAACTGGTATGTGTAAGACATGAGACGCAGATAAAAGGTAAGGAAGTGGCTTCAGCTTCCAGGATAGCTGCTATGCTGGCCAGTTTTATGTCAACTTGACCAAGCTAGGGTCATCTGGGAAGAGGGATTCTCAGTTGAGAAAACACCTCCATAAGACTGGATCCACAGCTAAGCATTGGGTGGAGCTCCCAGAGTCCATTCGAAGAGAGGGAGGAGGGATTATATGAACAAAGGGGTCAAAACTAATTGGAGCTCACTGACTCTGGACTGACAGCTGGGGAGCCTGCATGGGTCTGAACTAGGCCCTCTGAATGTGCGTGACAGTTGTGTGGCCTGGCAGTTTGTGGTCCACTGGCAGTGGGACCAGGATCTGTCCCTGGTGCATGAACTGGCTCTTTGGAGCCCGTTCCCTATAATGGGACACCTTGTTCAGCCTCGATACAGTGGGGAGGGGCTTGGTCCTGCCTCAATTAATATGCCAGACTTTGTTGACTCCCCATGGGAGGTCTTACTCTCTCTGAGGGGTCGATGGGGGCCACAGTGGGGGGAAGGTGAGGAGGTCAGTGGGAGAAGGGGAGGGAGGAGGAACGGTGGTTGGTATGAAAAATGGAAAAAAAAACTTTAAAAAAAGGACTGGCCTGTAAGGAAGTTTGTCTAGGAAGTCTGTCTGGAATTTTCTTGATTAATGCTTGATGTGGAAGGGCCCAGACTATTGTGAGTAGTACCAATCCTGATCTGGTAGTCCTGGGATATGTAAGAAAGAAGGCTTAGCAAGCCAGTATAAGCAGAATAAGCCAGTAAGCAGTGTTCCTCACAGCTCCTGGTTCAGTTCCTGCATGTAGGCTCCTGCCCTGAGTTCCTGTCATGACTTCCCTCAGTGATGACACTGTCCCTTAGTGTGACACTGGAAAAGACGGCATGGCAGGAGAACATTTCCATCAGGGAGAACCCTGGGCATTATTTTGTCACCTTAATAGAGAAAAGCAGAGCTAAATGTTTACAAAAAGTTAAGGAAGTGAGGGGAACAAGTAAGAAGCTTGATGTAAAGGTCTGGGAGAGCGGTGTGTGGGCGAGCCTCTCACAAAGGGCAGAGTGGGAGGGTGTCTGTCCTGCGTACATACCTAATAAAGGATAATCAGGTGAGGAGCTAATGATTTCAATTAGATCAATGGCCAAGATTTCCTCTCTTAGGGATGTTGGTCTTTTTCGTTAGTGATACAATAGCTAGTTGATGGTGGCATTTAAAGTAGACACAGAGGTGGGAATGGAGTGTGAAGCTCACGAGTTTGGGATCACTATCACGTGACTTGTCCAGCTACACTATTTCTGAGTTTTTAATCTGCCTGCACAGACACTATGGATAAACCCTCCATGTGACAATTTCATGGTGTTTAGGCCAGCATCCTAGAAGTATAGAATGGCATCTGAAGGCTTATTTGATGACACCATCTGGGGACAAAGCCTACGAGGACAGGAGGCTCCCAGTAAGATGTGGTATACGCCATATGGCCAATATAAAGTTCCCTTCTTCCCAGTGCTGGAAGGCACACGTCCATGAGCCAAGCAAGACTGCATGGTCAGGACAGACTTTCTATGTGTATTCTAGTTACATATTTGGAAGATATTTTTCTACATGTCCATGTAATTATCAATTACAGGGGCTTTCTATGCTAGAGGAAAGAATGCATTCTCTAGGGAATGTAATTCCATTGAATTAAAAAACAAGGTATTTCTTTGCCTATTGTGGGCTGATGAA
Organism: Peromyscus leucopus; assembly: GCF_004664715.2. Classification (NCBI taxonomy): domain Eukaryota; kingdom Metazoa; phylum Chordata; class Mammalia; order Rodentia; family Cricetidae; genus Peromyscus; species Peromyscus leucopus. The sequence continues at coordinate 88,834,016 of NC_051071.1, read as the reverse complement.
GTGATATACAGAGAATGGGTTCTTCTACTGGTTGGAGTGACTGATTTTCGAGGGAAACTGAGTTTCAATATGCATCAGAAGTGAGGAAAACTATTCATGGGGCCTCACTGGAATTCCTCGCTTCTTTAGATTTTTGTTACTCAAGGCTCTTGACAATATCCAGGCAAGGCGCTTCAAGAGAACAGGGAAAACACAGAATGATGTTGAAAGAAAGCCACGGTGTTGAGCTCAGACCAAGTGACTAGTCACAGGGCAAGAGATTCCAATGCTTGTCTTTTATTATATTATTTCTTTTCCTCATATTTCCTCCCAACCCCACGAACAACAATGCTTGTGGCTAACATTTAACTGGGGACTGAACTGAATGTTGACTTATTGGTAGCTGTTGAAGACTCAGAGTAGAGTCATCTAGACATAAGAGGCCAGAAAGGAAACTAGCTCATGGGATCTGCCTTCCGCTCCACCTCATCTGTGAGGCTCTTCAGTAGTGGATCCCATGTCTGACACTATTCACTACTGGGTTCATCCAACAGGAAGCCACCCAGAATGAGGCTGTGGCTCCTTCTCTGCTTCCTCCAGTCATTTCCATTTCCTACATGTGGCAGCTCTGCGCAGTTGCTTTCTCCATTGTAACAAGAATCTTAACAGGTCTTATTAATAAAAACAAACCCGGAGCCAGGTATTGGGGTGAACGCTGGAAGATCAGAGAAGCAGAACCAGCCACAGCTAACCTTACACACCTCGCCAATTCCTCAGCTGATCTTGTTTCCTCAAACTGGAAGCCTCTGTGTCCTCATCCGAATGGATCTCAGCTGAACTGCCGCTCAAAAACCTAAAAGCTTAACCAGGCTCTAGTTCCTGGTCCTCACTCCTTATATACCTTTCTGCTTCCTGCCATCACTTCCTGGGATTAAAGGCGTGTGTCACCATGCCTGGCTGTTTCCAGTGTGGCCTTGAACTCACAGAATCCAGGCAGATCTCTGCCTCTGGAATGCTAGGATTAAAGGTGTGTATGTCACCATTTTCTGGCCTCTATATCCAGTGGTTGTTCTGTTCTCTGACCCCAGATAAGTTTATTGGGGTGCACAATATATTAGGGAACACAATGTCACCACACTCTATACATCTACCTCTTTTGAGTTTGCAAGGCCATCCCTTCCTGCTCATTTAGGCTAAGGGGTATTTGACTAACCATTATTATTGACTATTTCATTTCTACGAGCAGTGAGGCATCTCTTATTTGCTTCCTACAATCTGCATGGTAAGTAGTCTTTACAATTTTCCTCTTCTGCAGATTACCTCATGTGAATGTCTCCTGCTGGAACTCTGGCTCACATGTCCACTTCATTGGATCTTTAGGTTCACTCTGTGACATGGTTTGGGCAGGTCCTGTTACTTCTGAGATAACAATAACGTTACAGACTGCAGCTCATTTCCAGTGTACTAGAAGTAAAACCTAAACAAGATGGCTGTTCCGGTTTCTGTCTCCTCCAAAGCATCCTCACATTGCCCTCCCATATTCCCACCACACTCAGTTACTTTAAAATTCAGATTAGCTCCTTCTCCAAAGATTTTCATCTCTACGATCTGCATGCCCCTAATTCAGATCCCAGTTTATATGTCCTTTTCTCACTTCTTCTCTGGTTCTTCCATAAAAGGAGTCTCCAAGCACTGCTACTCCGCCCTCCATTCATACCTGTGATGCTTGTCCCTTACTGGTATTTTCTTATATCTACAAATATTTCTTTTCCTATCACCTGCAATCTATTTAGCTATCAATTATCTGCTTGTCATCTGTCACGAATCCTCTCTCCTGCTCTGTTTCTCTCCCCCTCTCCCCCTTTCCCCCCTCTCCCCCCTCTCCCCCTTCTCCCCCTCCCTCTTCTCCCTCTCCCCCTCTCCCCCTTCTCCCCCCTCTCCCCCTTTTTGATTGCTACCATCATTCTCCCTTCAACAACGTCTGGGAGCTGGTTCCTAATACATGCTGTAGTTGAATGAATGAACAGCAGTTAGTGTTAACTCACTGAGATAACTGGAATTCCGGGCCTTTTAAGTCCTTGAAGTTTCATGCCCATAGACATCAGGTTTGGCACCATAACAGTGAGTGTCCCTATGCCAGTGTCTTCTTACCCATCTGATACCTGAGTGTCAAAATGCCCAGAGCTGCAGTTCCATGAAAAAGAGGGAGCACACACTCTTCTTTGGTGCCTGTCAGACCTGGATCTCTGTCTGAGCCATTCTGTGTCTGGAAACAAAACTTTTTCCTCATCCTGAATTTCCATTTCTCCAAAGGTATGCTGTTGAACAATTTAAGACAGTAGACGTTAGAAAATATAGTAAAATACCAAAAATTAGCAGCCAAAATGATGTTAAGTGCTAGATTAAGCATCTCTCCTTATTGTAAATGTTCCTGGAGCTTTTCACATACAAATTGACAATTTACAGGTGAGAGAATACTATACAGAGCTTTCCAAACTAGTAAGATAGAAAATGCTCTTATTAAATCTTACTAATATATCATTTTCTGAAATAAAGTCCTAGCAATCGGCATCATGTTGACTGAGTGTTTTGTTGCACAGATTTAATGATGAGTTATTGTTTGTAGAAAAGGAAGAGGGGGTAATTTATAAAGGTGTCTTCTGAACTTCTTATGTGTAGCCCATTCAGTTCTTACAAAAGTCAATCTTTTTGTCAAGTTTATGTCTGCCAATTTTTTTTATTTCTCTAGTCAAACCACATGTTATTTCTGACTCTCTGGCTATTCTGGAAGTGTTGGAACACTTGGAATCCCATTACCACTTTCTTCTGTTCAGACCTAGACAATGTCTAGAGGAGTGTGATGGTCACTTGTCTCATTGCTGCTGGGACAGTCTGTACTCTCCTTTATAGGTGTCCCTCTGTAACATGACCTAATCCTTAATGATCCCAAGGAATAATAAAGATTGAGTAATACAGATGTTGTAATGAGTACGACGGTGCCTCTTGGTATAATGTATGTGAGTGACAAGAATAATTTTTCCCTCAGGAGTTTTAATATTAAAGTGTTTTCTAAGCTACAGGAAGAGACGCAGACTCAGGCACAACTGCGTCTTGTTCTCATCACCTCGAACTTTACATTGCTTTTCTGACCTTCCTGGCCCTACACTTCACAATTATTTCAGAGTTTACACTTTGTAATAGAAGCAAAGAAATAGCTCACATGACAGTTGCAGAGTTCTGTGTTTGAACTCCTTTGTCACTGAGAGATCACGATGGCCTTTGCATTTAAGGAAGACCGGCCTCACCTAATGGAGGTGAACACAATGTTCTACTCTTCGCTGAGGAGCTATTGGCAAGTGATGGTTTCTGGGAAATAGAAAGACTTTTTTTTGAGTGTTTGGCCTCTGGCAGGTAGATCAACCATTCTCCATGCCTACAAATATTTGGGCAACAAAAACTGGTCAAATAAAGAACAAAACAAAAAGAAAAAAAAACAGGGAATTCAGTGGAGTTGAGTAGGAACGTGAAGATGGATCTGGGAGGAGTTAGGGAATAGGGTGTGAATGTGATCAAAACACATTGTATAAAATTATCAAAGAAGTAATAAAATATTGTTTAATAAGAATAATTAATGAATAAATGAAACCCATTATACTGTACAAATAGTGTATGCTAATAAAATCCAAAAAGTTCTTATGAATGTTTAAAGAAAAAGGAAGTTTTCTGTGAAGATATCCAAATCTTTCCCATTAGTTCTGTGACTTCCTGGATCCTCCCAGACTCCTGCCTTCTCATGCACATCTCTCCCCAGTACCATAATGTTCTAGAAATGAAACATGGCCCTTTGCTAGACTATACTGTCTTCCCAAATATACCAACACTTTCTACCTCGTCATCTGTGAGCTCAGCAGACTTTAATACCAAAATAGAGGAGGTGGGAATCCCAAATATTCCCAAATAAGAACCAACTTAACTTACAATTAAAGATCTAAGTGTGTGTGTGTGTGTGTGTGTGTGTGTGTGTGTGTGTGTGTGTTTTCATATGATCTGACCATGTGATCTGCTGGCCTTTTATCTTTGGACGTGGAAGGATGGTTAGCTTAAATCAGCATTCCTATTGAGAATAACTAGAAGAACACACACACACACACACACACACACACACACACACACACACACATTGTTTAAAAAAGAATAAGTGAACAAATGACATCTATAATAATATATGTAATATATATGAACATATATAACCATTAGAGACCTAACCTTGCTAAAAAATTATAAGAACTGAGAGAAGAAAACCAATGGAGGTGAGTTTAGCATGTCAGGACTCTACCAGGGAGACTTGGTGAATACTGGAAAGGCAATGAAACAAACTAAGTAGAACTTTGGGAGCATTGCAGAGCTGTGAGAATCAAAATATTAGACATTCTGACTGGGGTAAGTTGAAGTCTCAAAGTAGCTTTTATCTGCATTTCCTTGATGACTAAGGATGGTGAGCATTTGAAAAAATATTTCTTATCCATCCGTATTTCCTCTGTGAGAACTGTCTGTTCTGTTCCCTAACCCATTTAAACTTGCATTCAAATAATTCCAGTGTTACAACACTGTGCTCTTACCCATTTTTATGTCCCATATTTGCCTTTTAAATTATTTTGTGGTAAACGTTAAAATAAATAACACATCTTTAAAAACAAATAACACCCTGAGAGCTGTTTACTAGTACGATCCAAAATCCTATTAAAAGAGTCAGATGTCTGTTCCCTGCGTGACATCAGAAGCCAGGCAGTTCAGTTCTGTTCATTCCATCTTTTTCCCTGAGCAACATCAGAAGCCAGACAGTTCAATTCTGTTCATTCCATCCCTTCCCCTTAAATTCTTTAGTTGTTTCAGATTTTTTTTCAAAATGCATTCAATTATGGGAAGTGGAAAAAACTATATACATTTATTTCTGATCTCTAAAGTGTCTGTAACTTCTAGGCAAGCTAGACACCAGCTTTCATATGTAAGCATTAAGCCTATACCATGGCCCACACTTTATAAATCATCTGCTCACATTGTGTGGTAAAAATAGAAAAGAATATATTCACTCAGCCTGACTCTCCTCCACGTGGTGGTGTCTCTAGAATACAGATGGTAATTTTCTGAAAGAAATGTTTAGGGCCTGGTTTCCTTTTCATTGTGTTTTCTGGCACAAGCAATTTACACAACTGTTGGTGTAGAGAGGTTTTAGTCCTCTCCTCACAAGAGTGGCTTTTTCTTGAAGTTTGTGACACACAAAGCCAGGCTGTGCTATGTGCAGAAGAGTCGTGTCCAGAGAGTTTAATCAGTGGATTTTCATCAAGCCTGTTAACCAAGATGAAAGTAAGATTTAAGAATTCGACATATTTGAAGGAATGCATTTGCCTTGCTTAAAATGAGGAATAAAAAGAATGAAAGAAAGAAGGACAGAGAGAATGAGGGGGAGGCAGGGAAGGAAGGAAGGAAGGAGAGAGGAAGGGAGGAAGGAAGGGAAGGAGGAAGGAAGGAAAGAAAGAAGGAAGGAAGGAAGGAAGGAAGGAAGGAAGGAAGGAAGGAAGGAAGGAGAGAGGAAAGGAGGAAGGAAGGGAAGGAGGAAGGAAGGAAGGGAGAAAGGAAGGAAGGGAAGGAGGAAGGAAGGAAAGAAAGAAGGGAAGGCGAGAGGGAGGAAGGAATAAAGGGGAGAGGGAGGAAGGAATAAAGGGGAGAGGGAGGAAGGAATAAAGGGGAGAGGGAGGAAGGGAGGTCAGGCACGTTGGTGTAACCTACTAACATAAACACAATATTGAGCATATTTATTTTGTTTGGGCTTAGATGCAGTGACTCACAACTACAAGATGAAAAGTGAATATTGTTTAAAGCATTAAAAACAACAGAAACTTTCAAAAGGGAAAGCGGTTGCCATCGGATACACACATTATTATGTTGAGATATTGTCTATGTAACTAGCTATAAATTTAACATTGTTTTCATTTATGAGAGAATTATACCTATATGTTTTATATAATGCTTTTAATAATTATTTTAGTTTTTGTTGATTGGGTTTATTGGTGTATATTCATTGTATGTAGCACTTGATTCCACAATTATATCTTGTGCTCTGACTACACCTCCCCCTGCCATTCTTGCCTCCTGTTTGTCCCCTTCAGTCCCCTACAGCTTTGCTTCAACTTTTCACATCACAGAGACACATGTGACTTCATGTAGCTCTGTAAGATTGGGATCCACAAATAAGAGGAAACGTGACATTTGTCTTCCTGAATCTGATTTAATTACTTCAACATGATAATCACCAGTTGTATTCATTTTTCTGTAAATGACAAAATTTCATCCTTTGAGCTGAAACAGCCATCACACTCCCATTGTGTGTGTGTCTAGTACACTGTCTTTACTCATTCCTCTGTCGGTGGACACACGCTGGTTCTATGACTCAGCCATCACGGACAGCACCGTAGGCAACATGGATGTGCAATTATCTCTGTGGTCGGGTAACCTTCAGGAAATACTTCTGTGAAAGTGAAGTGTAGTGAGGTGTCATTCTGTCTACTACTCAGTGCAACTGGATGCATATGGAGAGTAAATGA